>NW_027202938.1:1762500-2362500 GCF_024711535.1 Dipodomys merriami
CTATTTGGGCCTTTTAAAGTCTAGGGGGTGAGGAAAGAACAATGCTTCCTGTAACTCACAGCCAGCCTGGGTTTGTCTCACAGGAAGCATCTGTGATGCTGCAGGTCAGGGGCGATGAAGGTTACAATGGATGCATTTCACAGTGAGTGATTAACTGTACAAAAACTGGAAGTTTCAGGGAATAGGATGTGAATACTTTTTAAGACAAGGGCAAAGAAGCATAGATGGCCAAAGAGCTATAGGAAGAGATCTAGAAGAAAAGAAATCCTTCAAACAGTTTCAACAGAAAAAAACAAAGTCAAAGAATTCCCCACTGTATAAGAAGAATAGAATAGGAAAAACTAAGAAGCTGACCTTTCATTCAAAAGCGAACAGAGGAATTGCAGCCATATCTGTGGCTCACCAGACCTAGCTTGCTTTCTTTGTTAGGGACATGGTAGGAAACAAGGAAATACTATGAGGATAAGAACAATCTTTTAAATCTCAAAGTTTTACAAGTGTATGGATAATGAAGTACCCGAGTTCTCCTTTGTTAAGTTTTATCTCAAATATAAGTAATTTTGATTTAAAAATAATTTGATAACAAATTATCTTAAATATTTGACTCTAGAAAGGATGCAACTCATGAAATGGTTCTATCCATACTTGCTCATTTTCTAATTTGCAATGTTAATATTTAGAGATTTATATTCCATTGTTAACCAGTAACAATTATTCATTCAAAGCCATGTCATGAAACCCAACCTCTAAGCTGTGCCCTCAAATAACAAAGTGATGCAGCTTTCTTCTTTATTTCCTGGGCCTTCTCCAGAAACATTTGAGTCTCAGATCAGCCATCTCAAACAAGTATCTAGAGAAATAAGTTCCTAACAGAATACTCTGTACAAGCAGACTAATACAGAAAGATACTTTGGTTTTTCCCCTTAATGAAAACAAGGTGATAGAAAACTATATACCTATATACTTAGATTCAATTAAAGTATGTTTGTTCTGGACTTGAAAAATCATTTATATGGAGCTTGACTAACAAAATACCCATGCACTGCAAGTACAAAAGTCATGAATTCAGAATATGTAGACAGTAGCTTTCAGGATCATCATTCCAAAGTCCGACATCAAGCTATGTATCATCTTCAAATGTTTTAACCATTCAAATAAAGGGAAAAGAATCCTGAAACTAAGATGCCAAATTTATTCTTACATTACTGATTTATAAGTGCATCTCCTTCCTATTAAGCAAAAGTTGACTTTTTTTGCTTCTAAACAGTAAATATGTCTATAATCATACCATTACAAATCATTTTGTTGTACACAGCTAGCTCTAACATAGAATATTATTCCAGACTCTTCTCTGGGAAGTCTACTAACAGAGAACAAAAGACAGATGAAAAGACATCTTATAACTTATTTGGGGCATTTTCTTGTTAGTTTGGGTTGTTCATTGTAGTCATTGTATTTTACATTCAGCTTCCTACTATTCCAATGGGAAGATATTCTGCTATCAACATTTTCCTGTTGCAGTTGAAATGAAAACTAAGGTGCCAGGAAAAAAAAAACACTCTCTTCCATATAGAAAAACAGAATCTGGAGGCATCTCCTAAGCAGTTTGTAAAGAAAATTACAACTTATCATATTTCCCATTCTGCCACGCCGACCCCAGTAGAGTCTGCTTAGCATGGGAAACCATCTATCAGACCATGATAGGGGCCTCGAGACCCATCTCTGAGTTTTGGGACTTCACCGAAGTCTACCTCAGAGAATGGGGCTTTACAGAAACCTATCTCCAAGTTTTGGGACTTCACCGAAGTCTACCTCGGAGAATAGGGCTTCTAAGAGGCCTACTCCTGGGAAAAGGCTGGCAAAACCCCTGGAAAAGATGTGTTTCTGCCTATCTTTTCCTCATAAGAGTGCCTATTAATCTTTTACTGTTTCTACTGCTCATTGTACTTACTCATTGTCAACGTTCCCTTATTCAAAGCTCTTTCTTAAGAGTGTTGACGACTCCAATATCTGATGAGTGTCTTAAAAATATGACTAACTCACCAGAGTTCAGTGCTACCCTGAAACCCCTCTTATGGAGGCTAGTAGACAAGCCATAAGCAAATATAAAAGTATTGGGGGCTTCACAAAGTCACTCCAGCAGAAGGAATTGTAAGAAATTTACAAAAAGTTGTAGGCGCGGCTAGAATAGAAAGAATATATGGCAATTGCTGAGATAACTACTTAGGAGAAAGAACTTCCTCATTTACTAAGAGACTTGCTAAATCTAAGTCTCCTTGGTGCTTACTATTAAAGAAGGAACAGGAAAGATCTTAATGGGACAGTTAAGGCCTCTATAGAAAAAAGTATAGATCTAGGCCTCCCTGACCTTACTATTAAAGAAGGAACAGGAAAGATCTTAATGGGACAGTTAAGGCTTCTATAGAAAAAAGTAGTGGTTAATTGGTGACAATCATCGAAACCAATTGTATTTCTTAAAAATAGAGGTAAAGCCGGAAACAAGTGCCTATCCGGCGACCAGCTGGTGACCGCCCAAGAATGAAGCCCTGCAGCAAGATTATGTAACCTTTTGCCCTTTCTTATGGAGACTTTTTGCTATAAAAGTTTGTTATCCTCTGCATTAAATCGCACTCAGCACTCAGCACTCAGCACTCAGCATCCACTCCTAATGTGTGTGAGTTGTCTGTTTGCCATCTCCCCGTCCTATTCCAGGTTCCTCCGCTAGGTATCCTCCCTCGTCCCGACAGAACCCGGTCCGCGGCACCATTCTCAACACTCTTTTAGAAGAGACAAAAGTATGGCTTACAATATGATATGGCATATGTATTAACTCTTCATCCTTGGGTTACAAATTATCCCACAATCCCACAAAAAGATATATTATACATTATCTTGGAAAGTAGAGGTGATAGGAATAGTTTACCTAGGTAGTTCAATAAACACACAAACAAAAAGGGTCATCAGGCAGGTGCCGATGGCCCACGTCTGTAATCCCAGCTACTCAGGAGGCTGAGATCTGAAGGTTGTGGTTCAGCCTGCTGGGGCAGGAAAGGCCATAAGACTCTTCTCTCCAATTAATCACCAGAAAACTGTAAGTGGTGCAGTGGCTCAAAGTGGTAGATTCCTAGCCTTGAGCTGAAGAGCTTAGGGACAGCTCCCAGGCTCAGAATTCAAACCCTACAACTGCCTAAAATAAGTGGAGGTGGGGAGGGCATCAGCTGGCAATAAAGCCCAAACCACATGAAATCTGGGGGAAATTTCAGATTCAAGCCATAGCAGCAATAAGCTCCTGAGTTAGATCATCTGGGTTCAAATCTAGCTTTGCTTTGAATTTTCTATCTGCTCATGGTAGGGATAAGGTGAAGATTAATAACACTGAACTCATAGTGGTAGTGAAGGCCAATGAAGCACACAAAACAATACAAAAAATTCTTATATAATATTTTACACTTCAGGCTTGGTAATTCTGACAATGATTTGAATTAAAGTAGAAAAATAAATAAATATTCTTGTAAATATAAATCCTTGAAAGCTAAATAGAGTTTTATGGTGAGAAAAAAATTTAAACCATAGCCAGGCATTAGTTGTTCAGAAATATACTCTCAAGCTATTCAGACTAAATCCAGAAGATTGTGGTTCAAAGACATCCCAGGCAGCAAAGTCTTTAAAACTCCATCTCTTCTATTCAGCAAAAAGCCAGGCTGGTAGCAGGGTTCAAATAGTAGAGTGACAGCCATGAGTAAGTAATCTGAGCAATCTAGAGATTCAGAGTTCAAACCTTGGTCTGGATAAAATTAAGCATAAGTTTTAGAGTGTACAATGTCATAAACAAGTAGCTAAGCCCCACAATTTTAATATATAATTTTTGTAAACCCACACCCTGCCAAGGGACTCAAATCCCTTAAGGTGCTCAGGGCTCTAAAACATTCCATGAGTCTGGGTGCTGATTATAATAATGAAAATAGCCTTGCTAAATGTTGGTGATCTCAAAGTAATTCACATTTGACAAATGTGTCCTAGATTTAGTGATGAGGGTAAGATACATCATCATTTCATCTTTTATTTTTTGTTCTTTCCATAATCAACCAGACATGACCAAAGGCCTTAACTGCCACATAGTCACAAAACAAACCACTTACCACTGCTCACATCAATCAAAACAAATAGAGCCAATGTAAGAAAGCCCAGAAGATTTTCTCTCCTAAGAAAGTGGTGTAGTCAGGCACTGGTGGCTCATGCCTGTAATCTTAACTTCTTGGGAGGCTTAGATCTGAGGGTCATGGTTCAAAGCCAATGCAACTAGGAAAGTCCATAAGATTCCATAAGACTCTTGCCCCAATTAACCATCAAAAAAGCTAAAAGTGGAGACATGACTCAAGTGGTAGAGTGTTAGCCTTGAGCAAAAAACTCAAGGATAGCCCTGAGTTCAAACCCCTAAGACCAGCAACAACAACAAAAAAAAAAAAAAATCAAAAAAAAATGAAAGGAAAGGAAAGGAGAGAAAAGAAAAGAAAAGAAAAAATGTTTGTGATAACTATGGAGCTTCAGGAAGTTTTCTAATTATTTTTAAAGAGAATTTTTTCTTAAAATATCTATTATTTTTCATTATTTTGAGGGTCTTTATTTCTATTCAAAGCTTTATTCTTTTTCCTTTTAAAAATTGGTAGAATATAAATAGGGACACAGATGGACCCATTGCAACAATGAGATGTACAAATCGTTATGTCGATAACAAACTTTACAACTTTGGTAAAAGTTGGGGGGGGATTAGGTGGGGGGCCAGGAGGACAGGAAGGGATGAGAAGGGGAAACAAAGGAGGAGGCTACAATGCTTGATAAAAATTTACTCATTATCTTGTCCATGTAATTGTAACCCTCTGTACAGTATTTTCACAATAAAAAAAAGATCATATTAAGTGAAATTAACACAAAAAATTGGTAGAATAGTGGTATATCTATATTATAGATGTGGTAAGCAAAAACAACAATATATCTGATTCATCCAGGTTTTCTAACAATACTAACTCAAGAAAATATAATAGTCAATGCTTCCTTCCACTTTATTAGAAGACCCATAAACACAGGTTTTATTTCTTATTCTTTCTTGTGTCCTCTAATGTATAATGAGAAGTACTATGCACAGGAGAAAGGATCATTATGATGTTAACTAGCAGGATTGTTTTTTACATGTAATGAAATTGCTCATCTGAACTTATTGAAATTAATTGTAAATTAAAAACAAGGAAGACATCTTCAGTGAGATAAGCCAAGTTCAGAAAAACAAAGGTGCATTTTTTTCT
Organism: Dipodomys merriami; assembly: GCF_024711535.1. NCBI lineage: Eukaryota > Metazoa > Chordata > Mammalia > Rodentia > Heteromyidae > Dipodomys > Dipodomys merriami. The sequence goes on from NW_027202938.1 coordinate 1,767,801, forward strand.
CATAGTTGGAAGTTAGATCTCAAATACACTGGGACATGATAAGTTATACAGGATTCTAGGCATTCACACACAGTGAGACCAAAGGAGAATATCCTTAAGAAAGGAGCATCAAGCCACAATGCTTTCATGCCTCTCTAGTCAAATAAAGCATTTATTGAACTAAAGGAAATGGGAACCAGAGGATTTTTCTTTGTTGTTGTTTTTGTTTCTTTTCTTTTTGTCTTGTTTGTTCAGTCCTATCCTTGGGAGTTTAAAGGAGAGACACAGAAATGGAGGGATAAAAGGTGAATAAATGCAACAGTGGTACTCACTAGGTATTATGTTGAAAATGAACTGTACAACTTGTGGGTGAGTTGGAAGGGTAAAGCTGGGAGAGAGAGAGAGGGAAGGGGTGATATTGTCCAAAAAGATATGAACTCATTACCTGACTTATGGAATAGTAAACCCTCTTTGCATTATCCTGATAATAACAATTTTAGGACTGGAAAGGTGGCTCAGTGGTAGAATGCTTGCTTCTTACGCATGAGGCCCTGGGTTCGATTCCTCAGCACCAAATAAACAGAAAAAGCCAGAAGAGGCACTGTGGCTCAAGTAGTAGAGCACTAGCCTTGAGCTGAAGAGCTGAGGGACAGTGGCCAGGCCCAGAGTTCAAGTCCTATGATCAACAAAATAAATAAATAACATTTTTTTAAAATTTTATTTTATTTTATTTGTGAACATACTGTAGAGAGGGGTTACAATTGCATGGGCAGGATAATGCGTACATTTCTTACCAAGCATTGCAGCCTTCTCCTTTATTTACCCTTCACATCACTTCCTAGCCTTCCCTCTCCCCCCCCCATCCCAATCCTTCTCCTTCCCCCCTCCCCCCCCCGCCCTCCCCCCCCCCCCCCCCCCCGCACCGACATTGTAAAGCTCATTTTGGACATGACAACTTGTACTTCTCATTGTTGCAACAGGTCCACCTGTATCCTTAAACAACTGGTTTTTCCCCATCTCCTCCACAAGTTATACTGACATCAAATATAGTGAAAGCAGGGGTTATACTGTGGGGGAGGGACATACAAAGCAACAAAGAGATAATCTTATAAATGCATTAGAAACACATGCATGAAAGAAAAAAACATTAATATACATATCTAAGGGTTCATTTTCCTGACATTACATTATCTGACCTTTTCTGCTTGACTCATACATATACTAGATATTGCAAATAAGGGAAACCATGGGACCTATGTTTCTTTGGGCCCGGATTACTTCACTTAATATAATTTTTTCCAAGTTTTTCCATTTCCTAACAAATGGGGCAATGTCATTCTTTCTGATGGAGGCAGAGAATTACATTGTGTATATATACCACATTTTCTTGATCCATTCATCTACTGAGGGGCATCGGGGTTGGAGCCATATCTTAGCTATGGTAAATAATGCTGCAACAAACATAGTTGTGCTGGTAGCTTCAGTGTGGTCTTGTTTGTATACATTTGAGTAAATGCCCAAAAGTGGGATTGCTGGATCATAGGGGAGATCTATGTGAAGTCTTTTGAGGAACCTCCATACTGCTTTCCAAAGTGGTTGAACAAGTTTACATTCCCACCAACAATGAAGTAAGGTTCCTTTCTGTCCACATCCCCTCCAGCATCTGTTGTTGTTAGAGTTCTTGATTTTTGCCATTCTAACTGCAGTGAGGTGATATCTCAATGTTGTTTTGATTTGCATTTCTTTTATGGCTAGGGATGTTGAACATTTCTTCATGTGTCTATTGGCCATCCTTCTTTCTTCTTCAGAGAAGTTTCTCTTTAAGTCTTTCGCCCACTTATTTATTGGGCAGTTGTTTCTTTGCGGATTTGTTGTTGAGGGGTTTAATTTTTTGAGTTCCAAGTATATTTTAGATATGAGACCCTTGTCCATTGTATGGCTAGTAAAGATCTTCTCCCAATCCGTAGGCTTTCTATTGATCTTGCTAGCTATGTCATTTGCCCTGCAGAAGCTCTGCAACTTTATGCAATCCCATTTGTCCAACCTTTCTTTGATTTGTTGTGTTTCCGGGTCTCTATTCAGAAAATTTCAGCCTGAGCCAAGGAGACCTAGGGTTTCTCCTATTCCATCCTGTAATGTTTTCAGAGTGTCTGCTTTGAGTTCAAGGTCTTTGATCCATTTGGAGTTGATTCTGGTGCAGGGTGATATATAAGGATCTAGCTTTAGTTTTCTGCATGTAGTTAACCAATTTTGCCAGCACCATTTACTGAAGAGGCTGTCTTTCTTCCATTTTATTGTTTTAGCTTCCTTATCGAAGATTAGATGGCTATAGGTCTATAGGTTCATTTCTGGGTTTTCAATTCTATTCCATTGGTCCTGAGGTCTGTTCTTATACCAATACCAAGCTGTTTTGATTACTATGGCTTTATAGTAGAGTTTGAAATTTGGTATTGATATTCCTCCAGCAGTGTTCTTTCCGTTGAGGAGCGTTTTTGCTATTCGGAGTCTTTTATTGTTCCATATGAATTTTTGGATTGCCTCTTCTATTTCCTTGAAGAATGAGGTTGGAATTTTGATAGGTATTGCATTGAATTTGTAGATAGCCTTGGGAAGTATTGCCATTTTCACGATGTTAATCTTGCCAATCCAGGAGCATGGGAGGTTTTGCCATTTTTTAAGTTCTGTGTTGATTTCCTTTTTCAAGATTTTAAAGTTTTCATCATAGAGGTCCTTCACTTCTTTGGTTAAGTTAATTCCTAGGTATTTTATTTTTTGTGGGGCTATTACAAATGGAGTTGCTTTCCTAATTTCAGCCACACTTTTCTCATTGTTGGCATACAGAAAAGTCATTGATTTTTGGGGAATAACATTTTTTTAAAAAAATTAAGCACAAAGAAGAAAATATAAAGCATATAACCTCACTTCCCTACAAAATCAATGGAGACATTCCAAGAGTGTTCTTGTATCTTTTTTTTTTTTTTTCAGATTTTAGAGACAATGTTTTCCCATGTGGTCCAGCATGGTTGAACTGATGGACTCAAATGATCTTCCTATCTAGCTTCCCAAGTATTGAGGACTGCAGGCATGTACCACTATAACCAGCCTTTCTACATAAAAGAACTTTAAAATTTAAAAATTAAATACAATAATTATTTTATGTTGGTGTCTTGCCTACTGAAATCATTACAGACAAGAAAGCAGTAACAAAACAGAACTACTGGCATGCAGAAATCCCTTGATTAGAGTCTTCACATCCGTGGAGAATAATGATGAGTGAATGAGTGAATGGATGAATGAATGAATAGATGTTCTAGGGAAAGCTGGATCATTGCTTTAATGAAATGTTTTTGGCAGTAATGATAATAGCTCTCACTGGAATTTTAAAATCTCACATAAAGTGAGAGGTTGAAGTAATCTCCTTTATTTCAATAATAGTCGAGAAAATGAAAGACCTGCCCCAGTTTTGCAGCTAGGGTTCCACACAGACCTGAGGAATCCAAAAGCAGGTAGATTTCTCCACCATGACATGCTGCCTTTCAAACTGTGCTGGTATGTTGAACTGAAGATTTGTGTAAAGGATGCCCCTCCACCTACAATGAAGTGAATCACATAAGACAAGAAGCCTTCAGAGTTCTCAGGGCATGTCCATTCACTGCCCACCCCTGGCGTTCAGGACAGCTGTTGCCATCCATCTGTGTGGTGGCCGTTTTACACTGGTACCGTCGGGGCCATTGAAATCACAGACACATTCACTCAAAGAGAAGCAAGAATGGATTTGCTTTCTCATTTGGAGAAAGCTTTTTACACTAATCCACTTAATCCCATGGCTGCTTTGCCATTGAAATCTGAAGCAAAGTATCTTTTATGGAGAGAATTTCTTACCTTTGAAACAAAATTTAAAGTAGCCCATGAGATCTTTTCATTACCCTTCTGTAACTTAAAAGAAATGTGTGTGGAGGGGGGGCGGGTATTGGGGGGTTGCAGGGAAGGAGAACCCTAGAAGCAGGAGCAGATGGAACCATTTAGCAAAAGGAGTATTATTTTACTTCTAAGGAAAACTGAATATTTTACCTTAAAAAAGACAAGCATTAGATTTTGATTACTTAGTATTAACCAATCTATTCTTTAAGTAGGATTCTTAGATACATGCCAGTGCACCTTCATTCAGGCCATAGGAGGTACAACACCAAGAATGACTTTATTGTCAAGTAAAAACTGTGTCAGTGTTCGTGGACTATACCAAGTGTGCCATTTTGGTAGGAAGATGTTGATATTGGAGAAGGTTTGGCCTATGTAAGGATGAGGAGCATATGGGAACTCTGTACTTTCTGCTCAGTTTTGCTGTGGACAAAATTCAGCAACTTCTCTTAAAAATAACTGATTTGTTTTAAATACAATTAAATATAATTTCTGTAACTAATTTCTACAGATTTTTTTCTCATTCCACTGGAAAAATCAGAAGTATGTGTTGTGTGTGTGTATTTGAAGTTTACACATTTATATGAGAAGTGGTCCCAGGGCCATAGGTTTCTGCCTTAGGTTTTCCCCTAGTTCTGGATGGCATTAGAATCTGTGCTTACTGGGCTCCTTTGGAGGAACGCTGCCTGGAGTATGGCTCTACCTCATTCCCTAGCCATGTCATTTTCAATCTTAGAGTGAAAAACAGTTGTAGGAAGCCAGCTGTCTCAGGTCACTAACATGGATCTCAGTAGAAATGGTAAAACATTATCTAAGTCACAAAGATTGCCATAAGAAATTCACAAAAAAATACCTAGAGTCTAACACATAGACACATGCCAAATGAATATTAGGTATTATCATTATCATTTATGTTATCATAGTTATCTAGATTTTTGAAATTATTCATGGGCATAAATCATCAGCTATGTTGGAGAAAATCAAGTCTGATTCTGTTAATGCCTCATAGAGCCTTTCTTACAGAAAGTGTACTTGTTGCCTTGAAATTAACTCTCAGCACCAAGGTAGGATCCACAAACAGCTTCCCTCATGAACTAATACAACAGAAAGAATCACCAATGACCATCTGTTCTGGGTAGGTGCACAACATGAAGAGGATATTGACATTGTTGATCCTCCATTCCTGAAGGATGCTGAGAGCAAGTGAACTATGTTGAAGTTCTTCAAGAGACATTGAACAAACAGGTTGAAAAGACTGGTGGCCGAGGAACGAGCTCAGATAAATGTACTGAAGACATAATGAAGAACCACTGTAATAAAAAACAAACTGAAGCCATGTAGGCTAGCTACAGACAGACAGCCAGAGTACTACAGCTGATGGAGTAATGGGAAATGAAGGAGTTGAATATCCAGGATAACAAGATGAGTGAATGAGACAAAAAAAATGCCCTCTTTAGGACATTGGGAAAGAGGGAAGAATAATTTTAGTCTATGTAAAAGTCCTATGAAGCTGGCCTCATCAAAAGAGCTATTTTGACACATTAAAAACCAAACAAGACAGAAAAAGGAAGAATCCAATCTAAAAGTAACTACAGTATCTAGTACAGTCACCTAAATTTAAGATAGATGGAGATATTATTACCCAGTGACTCAGAGCCCTCCCTGAGGTTTCTGTCCCCTGTATAGGAGCTTATATTCTGAACCCTGGTCAAAATTAGTGTGGTTTATAAAGCAATAAAAACAGCTATTGTTATACCTTATCCATCCAGACACTGCCCTCCAAGTTTTACAGACAGAAACTCATTTGATATTCTCAACAAACTGCTAAGGGACTAGTGATATTCTCAGAAAGAACTAAAGCAGGCACTAATGGCTCATGCCTGTAATTCTATTTACTTGGGTTGCAGAGATGTGGAGGATTAAGGTTCCAAACCATCAGGGGCAGAAAAGACTCCAATATTCCTTCTCCAATGAATCAGCAAAATGATGAATTAAATGCATAGCTCAAATGGTAGAGCACCAGCCATGAGCAAGAAAGCTGACTGAGAGCCAGAAGCTTTGAGTTCAAGCTCTATTATCAGGGAGAGGGAGAGACAGAGACAGAGAGAGACCAAGAGACAGAAAGAGACAGACACAGAGAGAAACAGAGAATCGTGGAGCACAGGAAAGAAAATAACGAGGTATTAATTACCCAAGGTAACAGGACTGGTGAGATTTGAAGCTAGAGTTCAAGTGCAGGTTCCTAAATTCATGTGCATTGAGCTTTGCTGACTTATTTTTATTCTTGCTCTCATATTCTGTTTCTTTCCTGTATCTCATAAACCCTAAGCTGGAATACATATTTCCTTTGATTTACTAGTGAAAAAAGAAACACTCATCCCACAAGGCCTTTATGTGTGCAACAGATTTTATTAAAGATTTAAGCAGATGATAGAAAACTGCCTTACAGAAACTAAAGTAACTCAAAATTATGTGCCCTAAGATAATTCCTGTTTCTCTGTATTCACTTTGTAGTTTGAACTTGGGTTAATAGTTCATGTAATTTTGTTCATAAGGAAAGAATTTGTTAAAAGGTTGTTCCTTAAAAATTATTCTGGAATTTGCCATCCAAATGATCATTTTATCTGAATTTATTACCCAAAAATTTAGAAATCACAAAAGGCCAAAATTCCATTTTTTCTAAAAGCTCTTTAAGAGTTACCAGGTTGGGATTGCACCCACTGCAGACTCTAAAACATGTGGCTTTGCCTGGATGCAATATAAAAAAAGGATTGCTGCCTTCTATAATTTTTTAGGCCATGCAGTATGGTAAGAAATGAGAGCTATACAGTACGTGTGTGTGTGTGTGTATGTTTGTGTGTGTGTGGTGTGCCAGCTGGGGCTTGAACTCAGGTTCTGGACACTGTCCTTAAGCATTTTTCCTTAAGGCTAGTGCTCTACCACCTGAGCCACAGCTCTACTTCCAGCTTTTTGTTGGATAATTGGAGGTAAGAGTCTGAGGGATTTTCCTTCCAAAGCTGATCTTAAACTGCACTCCTCAGATCTCAGACTCTGCAGTAGTTAGAATTACAGGTGTGAATCACCAGTGCCCAGCTAATATTTTCTACTAAGATGCTGACAGCCTTGAGTAGACCGGAGCTGAGTTTCAGGAGCTGGCCCTTACAGCATCTCCCAGAGAGGCAGAGGGCATTTTGCTAAAGCCTGAAATTCAGTGAAAGCAATTTATGGACTAGAGTTTGGGACCAGCTTCCATATGTCTGACCTGGGCTCTTGCACAGTACCTTGCATTTCAAAGGGAGTTAAATCTATTCTACTGCCAACTGTCTTGGAAATCCCTAACAATTTTGAAGAAGAAACCTTCTATTTTTGTTTTATGCTGAGCTATGAAACTATACGGCTGGAATGGGCCCAGTGTCTGCTTTGTATCTTTGTTTTTTATTACCATATGTTAACTGCACACATTTTCATTGTGATATTTCAACACATACATATAACTTACTTTGATCAAATTCACTTCCTCTACCGTTCTTTCTTATTCCTTCTCCCTCTTCTTGAACAATTTTAATGGATTTCATTCTTTTATTTTCACATATACAGACAAAGCACTCTTACTTCCCCCCATAAACACACACACTTTACTTTCTACTTTTGCCTTCCCACTGGTCCTCACTTACAAATAATTCCTATTTTACACTCCTGTTGTTCAATTTTATAGGACTGGCCTTCATATATGAGGGAGAGCATGAGATTTATCAATCTGACTTATTTTGCTTAACCTGATGGTCTCCAGTCCCACCCATCATCCTGTAAACAACAAAATTATATTCTTTGTTATGGTAAACAATACTGTATTATACATATATGTGTATATGTATATATTATATCACATGTATATACACACATATCACATCCTTGTGCACACACATATCCATTCATCTGTTAATGCGCACCTGGCTAGTTCCACAATTGGCTATTATGAATTATTATGAATAATGCTGCTATAAATACAGGTGTTGTAGGTATCTCTCTTGTACACTGACTTACATTCTTTACAATATATGCCCAGGAGTAGTATGATAGAAACAATTTGGCTATTGTGAACAGTGTCTGTGTGTTGCATATTTTAATATTTTTGGGAAACCTCCATACTGATTTCATAGTGGCTTTACTAATATATATTTCCAGTAATAATGTAGAAAAGTTCATTTCACCCTTGTAGCTAAAAACCTAGTCATTTTTTCTAGTCACTTTTTGAGTTTTTCTAGAACTCTGGATTGATGACAAATGGAAAAAGCTTGGTGTCTTGCCACAGGTGTTTTGAAAAGCGCCATCCAAGAATCAGAATCTTTCCCAATAAAGGATTAGAAACAGGTCAAACACAAGAGGTAGTTGAGCAAAAAGACCACGAATGAAATGTTAGATTAAGATACTGAACTTGAGAGTTTGCAAGCTCCGTCCTATAATCATCTATACCCTACTTTATTTTCTATGCACTCACTCTATGAATGGCAGTGACATTTTTAGGAACTCTCTTGCATGATAACTGCCGCAGAAAACGTGGATGCTGGAAAGTCTTCCCAAGGTTATTAAAAGTGAATTCTTTGTACTAAAGTGTAGGGCAATGGTAGTTTTCAGTTTCCTATCATTTCCTGGTGTAGAATTACACATTAGAAATGATGTGCTCCATGCTAGACCTGGTCTTCCCACACCTCCTGAGGGGCCAACTGCACTCAGAGAATTGTTTACCGCTCTAGTGTGGTGTACTGATTAAAGATTGCAATGGGAACATTCTACCACAATTTATTTTCTCTGGAACTGAGTTAATTTTATAGACTGTTTTTGCTTCCTCTCAGTGGAATATGGCTGTAAGCAGTATACATGGATCTAAGTGTTTGCCTGTGCTCAAACTAATAGGCCAAAATTGTTTGCTTCCATTTCCTCTCTGGAGCATTTCAAGGCCCTTTCTTTTGATATAGGATGCTTTTCTTGTGGCGTAGCAGAGGTCAAAACAGGGTAAGAACTACAGCTCATCATATTGTTGATATGGAACTAAGCCTTGGTAAACTACCATCTGCCTACAACAAGTTGCTGTATGAAACAACCTCACAGAATACATTCCTCTGTCTATTAAGAGGTAGTTTGTTGGCTTTGTTGCTCATAATATTACACCCTCAGGAGAAATTCCTGCCCTTATTACAGCAATAGTTAAGGTTTTCCTGTCCAATTAATCTTTTTTAAAAAACACATATAATAGATGCTAAGTTCTATAAGTGAGCAAGTAGTGCTCTCTTTTTGGATAGTAACACGCCAATTAGTACTGAATTCAGTCTTTTAGTACCAACAGCATAGGCTTTTATGAAAGACTTTTTTATTCCCCTTTTGTTCTTAGCTTCATATTATAATCCCACTTGTTTATTTTTTTTCTTTGCTCACCTAATTATATGTTATTTCATGTAAACCATTTTAGTTGCTATTGATAGAAAATATTCAGTAAAGTGAGAAACAAGAGAGAAATTGCATCAGTGGGGAAGATAGAAGAGGAAGAAAGGGGGAAAAGAAGGGAGAGGGAAAAGGGAAGGAAGAAGGGAGAGAGAAAGGAAGAAAAGGAGGGAAGGAGGGAGGAAAGAAGGAGGAAAGGGAGAGAAATAGGCACAAAGGGAAAATGCTTCATTTTATGGTTCAAGAAACTTGAATGAGAGTCTCATAGACTTTAAAGTGAGAAGTCCACAGAAAAATAAATACAGTGTAGATTATTATAGGCTAGAAATGATATAAAATGATTTCAAAGCTAAGCTCTGAAACCTACTCTCCAACTTTATTGTTCATCTTCTTTAGTATTTAACCATGTTCAAGTTTAAATGTTAATGAGATATGAGATGAGGCTTTTCCATTTGTCTCAGAAGCTTGTCTAAAGCCTCAAATGCAAGAATGAAATTAATAACTATTCTCCACACTAAAAAAATGCATAAATTTTCTGGACACCTCCCTATATGAATTTACTAAGAGGTGTTCAAACTGGTTCTTCAACAACCAAATTATCAGCCAATTCCAAACAGGAAGATAGGAAAACACAGTAGAAGAGAGTTTTCTTAAAACCTGCTTATAGAATACAGAATAGCTAAGTGTATTTTCTCTCACCTCCTCAAGGAGTACCTCCTTTCCTAAACACACACACACACACACACACACACACACACACACATGTGCCAAGGTAAGAGAGTCCTGGAGGAATATCTCATAGATATTCAAGTTCTTTTCTTGGAGAAGACACTCATGCCTCAGCCACCTGGTAAACACTGTGGAATCTCAGGTGCCTATTCCTTTAAAGTTTTGAGAGAACCTGAAATTTTGACTTATGTTTCCAAAAGCTTGGGGCTTTTGGAATTTGTCCTCATCTGGATTGCCAGATGAGGACAACAGTTAATGATGACCTCCCACACTACTTATAAACATTAGTGGAAGCTGCAGGAGTTACCTTAGTCTCCATTCTTTTTTCAAGGGTCCTAGGGATTACCTCTGTGTTCAGATAGGTGAGCTAGGATAGCCTGACTTCGTGGAGCAACGCACATGGCAACGGAAGCAGTGTGGTACTTCTGCCACAGGGGGCGCTGTCACCCTCACCAGGACCCAGCAGGAAACGAGGCCTTCAGCCCTCCCTCTTAAGACAGAAACCAATTCCAGCCACACCTCACAAGCGATCTATTCCATATAGATAATTTCCATAAATCACTTACGTAGCTTTAAGAATTTTGACTCCAAATAGAAGATAAAACAACCTGTGGGCAGGGACAGGAGGGAAAACCAGGGAGAGAGCAAGGGAAGGGGTGACACTGTCCAAAAAGAAATGTACTCATTACCTAACTATAACTGCAATCCCTCTGTAAATTACCTTTATAATAATAATTTAAGAAATAATTTAAAAAATCAAAAGATCACCATAAAAGGACATATACACACCACAGACACACTCAGACACACACCACATACACATATACACCATAGACACACATAAACATGCACCACTGAGACGCCAAATAAAGTACCTACACTATTCTTAGGACATTTCCAAGGTGTTTTAACTTCAGGAGACTGAGGTCTGAGTATAGCAGTTCAAAGCCAGCCCAGATAGAAAAGTCTATGAGAGTCTTACCTCCAGTTACACACACACACACACACACACACACACACACACACACACACACACACACACACACACACACACAGCCAGAAGTGGAGCTATGGCTCAGGTGATAGATGATAAAAGCACTATCCTTGAGCAAAAGAGTTCAGGGACATCACCTGAGTTCAAGCCTCAGTACTGGCACACACACACACACACACACACACACACACACACACACACACACACACACACACTTACAAACATACACACATTTGATAATATTATCTCACAGCTTAGTTTTTCCTTTTCTTAGATAAATGATTGATTGTTCCCCTCACACACTCTTCCTTCTCCTCTCCCAGATTCTCCTATTTCAAATTGACTTTTTCTGATTAGGTTAAATAGAGAAAAACAAAAGGCAGACAAATGGAAGCAGGAGTTGGTAAGTTTCAGGAAGCTTTACAATTTGTAAATTTTCAGACTAGAGTGGAAACGTTTTCATACACAAGCAATGTGTATGACACTCTAAACATGCCTTCCTGGAGAGGAAACAATGGCTGAGAACCAAAGGTTCTGTGCCTGCCTGGTGCTGCTCACAGCTCAGTTTCTGAAATGAAATTAGATTCACCAAGCCTCTTTCTCAACACTGCTTTTTTGCTCTCTCTCCACAACCAGGAGTGCCAATGGTTTCCCATTTAGATGCAGAAATCTTCATCGAAGAAATCATAAATCATTTGCAAATATGCCCTTCCTAACTATACTTTCTAAGTTAGACATACACTTTTTCTCTATAAATTCAAATTTTGAGCGTGAATATAGTTTATTTTCCTTACGAATTACAACTCCCAAAAGTCTGTGTACACAGTTTATTTTAGTTCAGTTGAGACAGGTGGCCGGAGCCAAGAAACCTGGGCCTAAGGATCCAGTCTATTGAAATGTATTTCCTGGTAGCAGCTGCATTTCTGAGCATGCTTAAACTATGCATCATCTTCACTAACAATACAATTAATCAAAGTGACTGCTCTTAGATAACTGTATTGTAAAACCTATAAGACAATTAAAATTAGACAGTGATGGGTTGGTAAGTCAATTTTGGTGGACCATAGGTGAGTCTACTTGGTGACCTGCAAATGGCTTTACAATTTTGTACAAATTTTCTTCTAGTTATACGAATGATGAAAGAAGGTAGTGTCATTCAGTGGCTGTTTTTATTTTGTGTGGCATTTTATGGAGAAAGCGCTTGACTGGGCAGCTCTCCCTTGGAGAGGGTTGTGGGTTGTCACGTGACTTCTACTGGTGCTGGAGGTGAAGCATCCAACATGGCCTCCTCGCAAGCTGGCAGCTGAAGCTCCTTGTTCTTAGGTGTTCTGGGGAGGACCAGAGCACTCCCATTTGCTCACTCCCCAGCAAACAGTCTCAAGTGGAGTCTTACATGATGTACATGTCCCCCTATCAAGTAGCTGATGGCTTTAAGCTAGTTACTAAGAGTGATCCAGACTCCATAGAACAGGATGTAGATCCCCACCTTCTCTGTGGAAGGAATAGAAAAAAACTTGAAGACGTGTTTTGTTTTGTTTTTTAATAAATATAATGCAGTTTTGTGGGTTGTATTCTTTTTTATTTTTTTATTGTAAAGCTGCTGTAGAGGGGTTACAGCTACATGAGTAAAGTAATGACTACATTTCTTGTTGAACATTGTCATCCACTCCTTTGCTGTTCTCTCACTATCCCTTCCTTCCTCCACTTTACCCCTTCCCCCAGTTGTAAAGTTCATTTCCTACATAGTGTCTTGTGAGTATCATTGTTGGGCCATCCTTTGTCCTTTGTCCTTCTTTCAGCATTTTGTTATTCCCCTTCCCCAAATCAGATAATTAGTATATGCCTAGGATAGTTCTGGCAGAGACTTATAATAGCTCAAAAGCTATGTACATATGACCATACAAAATGATGCTATTGAAATGGACTCCAAGACATAGAAACAACAGGTCCTTTTTTCAGTTGTTGACCTTGTTTTCACCAATGTAGTATATCTGGTTCTTTCTTCTTATTTAATTTCATTTTTATTTTTCCATTGGTTTATCCCTGGCAATCACTGTCTTTGATTCTGGTACCTTCCACCTTGTATATACATTTATCTGAAGACATGTTTTGAAAAGGTCTCCTTGCAATTCACTTATTACAAGGAAACAATTCCTCTTCTTTGTACACTAACTTAGCACACAAGAAAGAAAGAAAGAAAGAAAGAAAGAAAGAAAGAAAGAAAGAAAGAAAGAAAGAAAGAAAGAAAGAAAGAAAGGAAGGAAGGAAGGAAGGAAAGAAGAAAGAAAGGAAGAAAGAAAGAAAGAAAGGAAGGAAGAAAGAAAGGAAAGAAAGAAGGAAAGAAAGAAGGAAAGAAGGATAGAAAATAATACTCTTTAATCTGGCTAGATCTGGGGGCTCAAGTGGTAGAACATTTGTCTATCAAGTATGAGTCCCTGAACTCCAACACTGCACATAGGTAGATTATAGATAGATAAATACATACTACATACATAGATTGTACCAAGTCAATCAATAAAGAGCTGAGGCCAAAAGTACATGCCCTCTCTGCCCACTCTGCCCACTCTGAGTATTAAGAATTATTTTAGTTCAGTTGAGACAGGTGGCTGGAGCCAGAAAACCTGGCTCAAAATGTCCCAAAATGGCCTTTCCAGCTTCACCTGGAAATCTGTTAGTAGTCCAATTTCTTTGGCCCAGTCTCAGAACTACTTAATCAGAAATTTTAAAGCTTTGAGCTTGTCAAAAATCACTCCTTGGTAGAGTACTTGTCTAACATGCATGAGGTTCTGGGTTCAACCCCCAGAAATCTTCTGCCACTCCAGCAAACAAAGAGAGAAGGGAACAGCATTAGTGGTTGCCTGAGAATGTCAAGAAGGAACAGGAAGAAGAGAGGATACGGGGCCTACAAAAATATAAAGATATATTCAGTAATCTTCGTTGTGGATGGTTTCACAGGCAAATTTACTTACTATTAACAACAACAACAAAAAAATCTTACTGTTAACTATACCTCAATCAAGCTACTTTTTTTTAAAATTCTAGAAAATAAAACTATAAGTATATGTCCCTCATAACCACATATTTTTAAATACCACAAATCTGTCTTTACTGGATTTCTTACCCAAGAAAACCTAGATTTAGTTGTTAAATGTCATAACCTAGATATCAAGACCTTTCAAAACTCCTCAGTTCATTCTGTTCTGCAACAAAATCTAAGAACTACTGCTCCATTTCACAAAAACAGACTATCTTCCCAATCATCAAAAAATAGCCCTCCACCAAATATTCATAGTTGCCAGGGAACCATGTTGGAAAATATGCATGCACAGAGTAAACCCATTGCCCTTTCCAGAGAACAACTTAGAGCACCCAATACACTGAGCGAATTGCTGCATCTTCATAAAATGAAGGATGGCTTTATAAGAAACCAAGTGTGATTCTGGGATTCAGTGCAAGCACTAACAACTAAAAGACATGTAACCATAGCTGCAGCACGTAGCAAAGAAGTCACTTAGAAGGTAAAGCTTTTGAAATGATCTGTTTACAAGGAAGAATGCAAGATATAAGAGAAGCTTACAGGAAAGCTTACTTAGGAAGTTCTGGATAGCAGATCAGGAAGTTCAATGAATTTAACTCCAATCATCACTCCTTGTAGGCATTCTCCATCAATTACAGCTTACATTTACTTTCTCCAAGTTACGGCCTTCTGTGTGTTTTTCTATTGTTTAGTAGTTAATGAGGTTTTATTTTTGTTGTGCTTGCTTTATTGTTCCTTTCTCCAAAAAGATATTTGCGATTCTATTCTTTCTTTCTTATCAACCATGCAGGGTTATATATTTTATGTTTCATTTTTTTTTTCTAGTTGTAGGGCTTGAACTCTGAGCCTGGGCACTTGTCCCTGAGCTCTTCAGCTCAAGGCTAGCACTTTACCACTTGAGCCACAGCACCACTTCTGGATTTTTCTGTTTATGTCATACTTAGGAATCAAACTCAGGGCCTCATACATGCGAGGCAAGCACTCTACCACTGAGCCACCTTCCCAGCCCTATGTTTTGCTTTATTGGTTTATTAATTTTAAGGATTTAGGGCTTCTTTTTTAACTCCTTTTACTATATGAGTATTTGCATTCTTTTTCACTTTACTATATGAGTATTTACATTCTTTTTCATCAACTATTTCTGATTGAAGGAGATGAGAAAATTAGTTTACCGTGCTCAGTCCTCAGCTGTTTTTCTCCAACAGCTCGGACAAGGCCCAGCAGAATTCCTTTAGGAATAAGAAGAGACAGAAATTGTTGTTTTAAGTCATCTGTCCCTCCCTCACACCAAGTAACATTTGTCTTGAATTCCTCAGAAACATTGTGTAGTTGAAAATAAATCTGTAGCAGCCTATGGAATAATTGGCAACCTTACTGCACTACAAATACAAGAACCCAAGAGAGAAACACCACTTCCTGTTTGACCTTCAAACCAATGTGCAAAAACTAAAAGTGCTAAAATCTCAAATCTTCTATGAGCATTTCAGCTTCCTGTGTTTGTTGGAAATGGCAAAAGTGCAGCTTTGTTTTCTAATTCTTTATAGCTAGAAGGCTATTTAGCTGTGGAGAATATCAGTCTTTTGCCAGAGAAAATAAAATAAGAGCTCAGACTGCCACGAATTCATGCAGGATTGTAATATTAACATTGCAAATTGATTAACATATGGATTAAAAATAACTCCTCAATAGCTGTATCATTAGAAGCAGAAAAGTGATAATTAAGACCAGAGATCAAAATTCTATTTTTGTGTTGTTCTGAGATCATATATAGAGATCATTTTTAATTTTTAAAGATTCTATAAGTAATGTTTTAATGGTAAGTCATAAATACATAAAATATAATTGTTTTAACTCATTAGCAGGAAAAGAATATAGTCTGGACTTAAACAGTGACCCTAGATTCTACACTGCCATGTTAACAAGAACAGAAGGCAGATTTTCTCATTGTGTCTAGTGCAGCCTTGATGAATAAGGCCATAGAAAAGGAAATATTCCAAGAGCTGGAGGCTCATGACTATAATACTAGCTACACAAGAGACTGAGATTTAAATTTAAAATCAGCCCAGGAAGGAGGGTTCATGAGATACTTATCTCCAGTTAACCACCAAAAAGCCAGAAGAAGAGCTGTGACTCAAGTGGTAGAAAAAAGCACAAGGACAGTACCCAGACACTGAGTTCAAGCCCCCAAACTTGCAACAACAAACAAACAAACAAAAAGAAAACAGAGGAAATATGCTGAGGTTTCCTGAGAAAACCTGGTAACCAGAAGAAAAAAAATGAAAAGTCTTTACCACATATGATCTTGATCACAAGTTTAGTGGGTATCAGAGTCATAATAATGAAACTGTGAGAAAATGCAGAATGTGTATCAATCCTGACAAGTATGGGGGTATTTCAAACACAGAGAATTGTAAAGTCAATCTGTATAGCAGGTACAGTCATGATCAAAGTTCCAGATGAGTAGGATGACCTGTAATTTATTACCTAAACAGGCTTATTGAGAATAAGAAGTAATTGCTTTGGAATGACAGACATAAACCAGGACCATTCTGGGTGAACCAGGATATATAATAACACTACAAAGAAAAGAGGGTAACAAGATATGGAGGAAGGTGTCAATGGAAACTCTTAAGAAGTTACTTAGGTTTGACATGGCAGGTTATTTGGAGCTTCTATAAAACAGATCCTGTGGATTTTTGAAAATGGTGTCCTTGTTGTGAATACAACTAATGAAGGGAAGATAGACTAGACAGGGAAATTGGTAAGAAAGTTGTAGCAAGCCCGAGGACCTGGATGTATACAGAGAAAAGATGCCAAGAATAGACTTAGGAAACATCTGAGGGAGAGAAACAGAGGCTGATAAATGGGCTGCTGGCCAAACACTACAGGGGAAATAACTCAAAAAAGAAATCTGGAAAAATATCAACAAAGATAAAGATGCACAGAAAGTACATATGAGAAATAGCAGGGTGGAGACAAACCACAATATAGGGAATTAGAAACATCCAGGAAACTGCAAAGGGAATTAAAACCAGAGCTGGGAGCCGGGTGCCAATGACTCCTGTCTGTAATCCTAGCTACTCAGGAGGCTGAGATCTGAGGATCATGTTTCAAAGCCAGCCCAGGCAGGAAAGTGCATGAAACTTTTATCTCCAATAAACCACTCAGAAAACCAGAAGCAGCACAGTGGCTCAAGTGGTAGAGTGCTTGCCTTGAGCTGAAGAGCTGAGGGACAGTGACCAGGCCCCGAGTCAAGCTCCATGACTGACAAAACAAAAACAAAAACAAAAAACAGAGCTGGGAGGGTGTCTAAAATATTACAATAACCGGAAATTCAACAACTATGATGCAGTAATATTGATAGTATGCAGTATTACCAGAGGATCAAACTGAGAAAAAGAAAGACTATAAAAGGTTTGTCTGACCATGCCTCATTAAACATGAAAGGTAAGTTACAGGGACTCAAAGAGAGAAAAGAAAAAGAATAACTAAAGGAAACAATCAACTTTTGGAAATAAATATGAGATATTGCAATCCTTTAAGAAATAGCTGCAACCTTTGTAAGAACTGACCCAAAATATAATTTAAAAACAGACATTACATAGAATGGAGAAAGATTCTAATGGATATTCTTCTATTATATATTTAACTTGTTGATTTCAACATTCACCTCTTGGTAGTATTTTCGTTCTTAGCAACTTCATGCTCTCTTTGGAATACTGATTCATACCTGTCTGCTCAATTTGTACTTCAACTCTAATCAGTCAAGCTTCAGTTCAATAAAATCCCAAGCTAACTGAAATACTTTTAAATTATTACTTTTTAAAGAATAAGTTAATTCCCCATTGGAGTGAGGATTGTTGTTCTGGGAAAGGTTCTTTTTTAGTGAGATTACAAAGGAGGAAGAAATGGAGATATCTTTTGAAAAAGTTCTTTCAAAATAACCCATGGAAAAGTAAAAATAAGGTCTCTTCAGTTACCTGAAATTTAAGCAGGAAAGAACTCTTTTAAAACATTATCTACTGCATATAGCTTTGTAGACTTATTTTCTAATTAATTCTAAATATTTTGAAGTTCAAGCCTGACATTTGAAATTTTTCTATTCATAGATGTTGTCTGCTGGGACAAAGACAATATGATAAAATTTGCTGAGATTTTTGTTGTTAAATATAACTGGATTTTATTCTCATGAATTTCCTTCTAAATGAACTTATCATGACAGGAACTTAATCTCTTTTTTTTCCAGTTTCTTCTTTTACTTTTTGTGACTTTATCCTGATTCAAGACCACAACTTAGAGTTTTTATCGAAATTAACAAAAAGCACCGCCCCAACACTTGGGTTTCACCAGTTGAGACAATTCCATAATAGATGGTGCCAGTAGACTGATGTGAAGTACAGTCCTGGGAAGTTGTACTGGTGCCATTCTCCAACAGCTCTAGTGCACAGTCAGCTATAGAGGTGACACAAAGACTGGAAGCCAAAAGAGCAAAGTAATTCTTCTATTAATCCCCATCACACAGATTGATGAAAACCAAGGGCACTATGACTAGAAGAACCTGAATCTCTCTCTAATCCTCCCACAACTGCCAACCTCCTCCTCAATAGTTTGGCCCCAACTTGCCTGGAAGGATGACATCAGTATTACCTCTTCTTGGGACCAAAACCTAAGCAGGAAAAGGATCCATCTGTATGCTTATAAATTGGTGGTTCCACTTTTTCATAAAAGGAGGCTGATAGTGCCTCCCAGACTGCCTCACAGACTTAAGGAAGAATCTAGATGAGCATTTCATTCACTATAAAGTGCTTTCACATGATAAGACACCATTGACTGGAAACCCAGATATTTAATAAAGGATGAAAACCATAAAACTTATTTATAATTATAGTAAGAATTTTAAGTTGGAATTACCCCTGGGTTTACTTTGAGAAGAGAGTAACAGAGCCACAACCCTCTCTGCCAGAGGTTTATATAATCCCATCCCCCACAGTACCGCTGTAGCTAACTAACCAGAGGGACGTGTATCCACTCCAGCTCCATGCTGCTGCTCTGTAATAAGAATACTTGGTGCAGTGCCTTTCATCTAAAGGTTTCTAAGTACATTCTAGTCAGTAATTAAGTCTTATAACAAGTCAGCCTCCTAAATTTTAGAGAAGTTGCAGAACTTTAAGGCTACAGACTAATGTCTAGATGTGAATGAGATATAATTTCTGAAGTCTACTACTCTACATACATGCAGGTGGCCATCTCATTTTAACTTTGTGTTTGGATGAAGTCAATAGTACATAAGCTAGACTGGAGGTGAAGGGCCTTGACACAGGAGATATGCTCTTTGGAACCTGAGCCCAAGTCCTGACTTTGCAGCCACCTGGACTTATAGCCAAAGCAAGTCATTATCTTCCTGGTCTTCAGACCATGCACATATAAAAAAAATCTTAAGACCATTGGTGTTGATGGTTGATGGTTGAGGTAACAGTGGGGAGATAAACATGAACAGATTAAGGTGGACTGGAAGATCTGACAGTACACATCTTCACTGTAATTCAAATGTGTCTTCTCCATAAGATTTTTTATTTATGTTCTATATCTGGTCTTTGCCTGCCAACCTCTCAATCTGTTAATCTATTAAAAATTAAAGAGACAATGATTGATTGGTTCAAACCAATAAAGACATAATTGGAGTACTGTTTGCTTAGCAAAGACTTCAAGAGTTTTCAGATAATCTACCAACCTGACTGGATTAGCACTAACATCCTAAACCTCTTTAGTGACTGATCAGATAGTACTCGCCACCCCCTCCTCCCCCCCAGCCCCTCCTTCCCCTGCCAAGCCTTGTTCTGGCTTCATTAGATGCTTTAACCCTGAGTGCTATATACTAAGGCAAACTGTCATAAGATATCTGAAGCCTCCTCCTGCGTACTGAATATCCACAAAATGTTCCTGGTGCTTGCCTTCCCTTTGAAGTCTGTAGACAAGAATGCTTGATTATATTGGTTTAAACTTCATTCCAATTATTTTCAAAAGCTCACCTTGGATTTATGCTGATGATGCAGGCAGAGGGATGAAGAAGAAAAAAGACTGAGAAATGATCCACTTTAGAAAGAGCCCTTCCTTCCAGAGACAGGTGGTGCTGCTAGTAAGACACGGCTCTCACGGAATTACTTGCTCTCCTAATCCCCACAATACCTTTCAACTAGGTAGGATGTCACTTCTTTAGATAATCCATGCCATCCTGAGGCCTCTCCTCCTACAAAACAAGAACCATAAGTGAAAGACTACCAGGATGTTTTAAAGCATTACTCTAAGTGTTGTTTCAACATTTGGTTTTCATTGTGCCAGATGACTGGGACTGGCAACCCCTGTCACCTCTCCATTTCATTGGAAGAAAGGGGACTGAATGACCTCTGAGATCCTCTTACCAAGAGCCCTGTACTCTAGGACTACTAAGGATGGTAATGGAGAGACCAGTATCTGGGGTCAGACTGTTCAGTATTTACTTTTGCCTCCCTCCACATAATTCTATATTCTCTTACTTTAATATGGCCTTCAGATCTATCAAATTGTGTGCAGACTTCATATGGAGGGAATCCTTCTCAAAATGACCCTTTTCCCCTGACCCACCAGATTCTCCTCATCAGAGTTCCCCTACTTGTCACTCCATTCCTCTGGTCGTACCACATGGAATCTGAAGAGAGGAGCCCAGATGCTAAAGCACTGCTTTCAAATGGCTTGCCTAAAATTGTAGCGGAAGCTGGGTACTAGTGGCTCACACCTGTAATCCTAGCTACCCAAGAGGCTGAGATCTGAGGATCATGCTTCAACACCAGCCCAAGAAGGAAATTTCATGAGACTCTTTATTTCCAATAAACCACTCAGAAAAAGTTGGAAGTGGCAGTGTGGTTCAAGTGATGTTAGAGCACTAGCCTTGAGCAAAAGAAGTTCACAGGCAGCACTAAGGCCCTGAGTTTAAGCCCCAGGACAGGCAAAAAAATTAAAATAAGTAAATAAATAAAGCTGTACAGGAACCAACTGTAAATTCAGAATAGTATCACTAACAGACCTCAGTAGAATGATTAAGTTGCCAATTAGTAGGAAAATAAGAAGTTAAGTTGCTTTTCGCTCAAAGGTAATGTATTTTTTATTGAAGAGGGGGAAAACAAAATCCTGTCTCTTGCTTATTTCTGAGTTCTTTCACTTCTAGACCTGCTGGAAAATAGGTTGCTGGTGTTTATGCCCTAGTGCAATCCCATGCTGGAGTGGAGGAAAGACCTCTGGCTTGCATCTTACAACAAGTTGGTCGGATGTATCTAATTCTGTCACATAAAATTGTGATATCTTCTTCCTAGAAAACTCTGCTTTCTTTTTTAGCTTTAGGATGGTGGTTGCCATGTTTTTGGAAGGTGGCCAGTGTAGAAATAATTGAGGGATGGCCAGCAGCCATCCAGGAGCTAAGACTTTCAGTCTAACATTGCATGGTGAACAAAATGCTGTCAACAACTTGGGCATAGAATCAGACCTTGGTCAGCATGGACTGCTACCTTGTGAGACACCCAAGCAGAGTAGCAGCTCAGTTGTGTGCAGATGTTTATCTTAGCTTTACAAAAGTGTGTTCCTTTAAGCCACTGCATCTGTGTTAATAATGCATATGACAGATAATTCATATTATTCTCGACTTTGTGCACTTGTAGCAAACTTGTTTCTTCTCTTTTTACTTCCTGTCCATTCTTCTGGCTCACTGTTGCTACTTCCTACAATACTCTCCTTCTTCCCCTAAATTCTTTCCATCTTTCAAAGCCAAACACAACTGGCTTTCATTTCTCTGAACTCTCACAGTGTTGAACTAAACCATCAGTTGCAACTTGTTTAGTTTGTGCAGGGGTAATTTGTGAAATAGAGGTAAATAATCCAGGGTCTTGCATATAATAGAAAGTCAAAACTTATTATCTATAAATCAAGAAGAAAGTATACAGTTAAAATGATATTTTTAAAACCTAGTGATGCACAAATTTTAATAAGTATTGAGTTGTGGTTAGAAATTAGTGTCATCAGTCATTCATTCAGATATGTATACATTAGAATATGGATACTTTACACCTTAAAATTGGGTTTAAATATTCATAAGTGATATAAATACTCAATATTACTAAACAAATAAAAATTAACTTTATAAATAGCACTTCCTGCCAGGTATGGTAGCACAATCACTTTTCCCTACAGTAGGGAAACTGAATCAGAAGTTCAAGGTCAGCCTAGGCTTCCTAGAGAGATCCTGTCTCCAACACACACACACACACACACACACACACACACACACACACACACACACACACACACACACACACACACACACACCCCTTCTTATTTTGTTTGTTTTCTTTTTCTTTTAGGAATACATCTTCATTTCCAAAATAGTAACTCATTATGGAATTCAAAGTGTTAAAATGCACATTAAAATCTGTCTTCAGAAATCATCTTAAAAAATTGTAATTGCTTGTTTTAAAGATGGAGTATATTTTAAAACACTCATTCATAAATACAAAAGCCTCCTCAATATATGTCTGTAGAAAACTAACCCTCATTAAGTTACTCATACTAGGAAAAAAAATAATGAGAAGATAAGATGCTGAGGTTAAAAATAATCTAGGCTCTGATATTATTTGCCAGGCTCAAAGTGAGCTCAGATAGGGCCTGATTCACCCCTCTGACCCGGGCTCTAAACCATAAGTGTTAGCATATAGGCTCAAGGATGTTCTTATTGGGACAAGTACACCATGACACTGCCCTGGGACACAGAATAAATTGCTGAGATAAATAGCTTTGTCTAGGTTATGAACTAAGAAAATATGCATTATTTATTCCAAACAGCATTTGAAAACAGATATAGCCAGGGAGGAAGAACTTTGAGTCCCATATGAAAAGACTTGTAGATTCATTTTTGTTTAAGTAAAATCAAGATGATTTTACCTCCAAACAGCAAATAATGATGATTCCCTGATTTAAAAAGAAAGGAATCATTTGCTATTATCATTCTTTACCTTATAGTTGGCCTATTTGTTTCTCTCTTTGTATTTCATTAGACAATCTAGTATAAAACATGATACAGAGAGTAGAAATGTATTATTGCATCGACATGTACATACACTCATGCATACATGTAAATGTATATGTGCATATTTGCACATATATACATGAAAACATGCATATATTTATTCATTCTGTGAAGGTGGCAGGAGCATTTTATTTTACAGAAAGCCTAAGAATATTTTTAAGGACTTAGCTATTCAATTCACAGCATAGTAAGAAATAATTGAAAACAAAAGCTACTTGTAAACTTGTAGCTCACATACTGATATAAGAATGTATGTCGGGCCGGGTGCCCGAGGCTATACCTGTAATCCTAGCTACTCAGGAGGCTGAGATCTGAGGATCATGGTTCAAAGCCAGCCAGGGCATGAAAGTCCATGAGACTCTTATCTCCAATAAACCACTCAGGAAACCAGAAGTGGTGCTGTGGCTCAAGTGGTAGAGAGCTTACCTTGAGCTGAAGAGTTGAGGGACAGCGCCTAGGCCCAGAGTGTTCTATCTTCACAACTGACCAAAAAGAAAAAAAGAATACATGTCGCAGTTTTGAACTTGAAAACAGACATGAAAAATCTTATCAGCTAAGGAAAAATGCACTCAGAACTACGGACACCCACTTTCATAGTCAGTATGACAAGTTCTCTTTACCCTCTGATTATTAGCTCAGCCCTAATGTCACAGTTCATTAGACAGACAGTATAATCATCATTAGGAAGAGAGATCTGAAAGGTAGTATAGAGTTGCCTGTGGCTATGAAGAGCATAACCCAGACTGCAGTGCATTACTGATTCTTCTCAGATGTAGTAACCTTAGAAACCCTAAGGGTTATTTCACCAACTCTAGAGAAAAACAAATCACATCATCATATAGAATTTTGGTTTTCTCTCAACTAAATATATCACTTTCTTTGCTTGTTGCCATGTGTAAAAAAATAAGGGCTACAGGTTTGGTAAAATGTTTTAAATCTTTAAAATCAAATGGGGGTGAAGGTTGCACACAAACCTGATCATAAGTGGGGGGTGGGGGAATTAGCCTACCATGGATTAAATACTGTTCCTAATAATTTCATTGCTTTTATTCCTATTGACCCAGCAAAGTCTTATTAGCAATCGGTCATTTTCAGCTGACGAAAGCAAACCTAGACTCTTCAGCTATTTTAAAATACTAGAATTTTTTTTTCCTTCCTGAGGAAGTTGGGAGAATTGGGCTATGGAAATTCCTCCCTAATCATTGTGCCTCTGGATGCAGTTTTACTTTCAGTAACTTATCTGGCATGAACGTGAACAAAGCTCCAATGTGTTCTGAATTCCACCATGAAAGGCTGAGGAAAAAGAGCAGTGGCAAGTGCACTAGCTCAGTCTTCCCTAAACTATTTCCCCTCCAGTCCAAGCTCTCTGCTTCTCTCTTATTTTCCAAAGAGCCCTGGGTAAGATCCCAGAATATTCCATTTCTACTCTCAGTCATGAACAACAGGAGCCCCTTTCATTAAGAACAAATATTATCACCCACTTTCTCATTTGTAAGTAAGAATCTAAATTAAAAAAAAAACCAATAAGATATGTTTGTCTGATTTGGAGAAGAGAAGGAGAAGAGAAATGTGGGAGAAAGGGTGAACTAATAAAACCAGTGATGCCCACTAGACACTATGTTGGAAATAAACTATACAACCTGGAGGGAAATCAGGAGGGAAAAACTGAGAGAAAATGATGAGGGAGTAGAGGGTGACATTGTTCCAAAAGAAATGTACTCAATACCTGACTTATGTAGCTGTAACCCCTCTATACATCACCTTTACAATAAAGATTTAAAAGGAAAAAAATATAACATGCTTTTCTTTTAACTTTGCCATTACAACAACTATAAAGAAATCCTAAAGTTGCATAGATCTGTTGAGCAGAACAACATAAAGCTACAGAACTGGAACCCCAAATCGTGTCTCCAATGTTTCACCTGTGCTTTCAAACTCCTTTTGTCTTGCTCTACGTTGTGTTTCAAATCAACTCTACAGATGAACATTATCCAGTTCATCCCTTGAATCCTTGTTAATATTTTCTGTTAAATATTCACAACATATTCCTCTCATGGCTCTTGCTGTTTTTCCAGAAGAAAAGCCATGCACTAAAGTGTTAACAGTCTATCAGTTCAATATCAACATTTAACAAGAACAAAGATTAAATCGTGAAGAGCAGAAAGTCATGAAGAGCAGAAGGCACTTTGGTTTTTTATTGTATTGACTTAGCAGCCTGTTCAACACCAAAGTAGCTTAGGGTGATCCCAATACACTTATTTTTTACTATCAAAAGGGACAGATCCAATTGTGTGATTGGGCATGCTGCTTTTACATCAAT
Organism: Dipodomys merriami; assembly: GCF_024711535.1. Classification (NCBI taxonomy): domain Eukaryota; kingdom Metazoa; phylum Chordata; class Mammalia; order Rodentia; family Heteromyidae; genus Dipodomys; species Dipodomys merriami. Next base: position 1,793,326 of record NW_027202938.1, read on the forward strand.
CAATGCACCAAATGATTTTAAGGCAACTTGGTAAAATGACAAGCTTTCAGACTAAGTCCAAGGGAAACCCGTTATGTTAATGTTAAAAAGAACTTAGGGTACACTAATTCTCTCACTTCTGGGGACAAGCCTAGAAATAAATGTGGGCAATCTTAGTTTATGTCTGCAATTTTAGTTATTCTCTTACCAGCTGTACGAAATCTTCAAAGTCATTGATTTCTAACTTTATTAAAGTGATTCAAACAGGAGCTTTACAAATTCGCATTGTTCCAAAATACTTCTAATTTAAAACTTCTTCATCCTTTTATAACAAGTCTTGCTTCTAAGAGGAAAATATTATCAAAGGCTTTTGTGTGTTTTCCTTGTTGTTGCTATTGTTGTTGTTGTTGTTATTTTGTCTGGCTTCAGCCTCTATATTCCTAATTAATATAGTTTGTACCATCTACTGGCTTTCAATTATGATAAATATTTGTTCTGTTTCATAGTAAACCTTCCATAGATACTAACAACCAGTTCCCATCGCCACCACTCTACTGGTATACAGGAACACTTTTCGATTAAACTCCTACCTCATTATAACTATACAATTAGTATATCATTTGTTGATAATTATGGTATTATTTGTAGTATAATAGGGTTATTCTTCCATTCCTGTAATACTTGTAGGATTTCTTGATGTTAAGAGTTATCTGAATTTTCATTTTCTTAGACTTCTAAATATTTAAGCTTAACTTTCTCTAAAAATTAAACATAAGACACACATGCAATGTTTCATGATACTATTTCTTACATGTAAATGAATCAGATATTCTCAATTTCATATTTTTTTGTTGATTATGGGGCCTGAACTCTGATCTTGGGCATTGTCCCTCAGCTCTTCAGCTCAATGCTAGCTAGCGTTCTACCACTTGAGCCACAGCACCACTTTCAGCTTTTTCTGATTATGTGGTGCTAAAGAATCGAACCTAGGCCTCATGCATGCAAAACAAGCACTCTACCACTGAGCCACCTTCCCAACCCCTCAATTTCATATTTTTTTGCCAGTCCTGGGGCTTGAACTCAGGGCCTGGGCACTATCCCTGAGCTTCCTTTGCTCAAGGCTAGCACTCTACCACTTGAGCCATAGCAATACTTCTGGATTTTTCTGTTTATGTAGTACTGAGGAATCGAACCCAGGGCTTCATGCAAGCTAGGCAAGCACTCTACCACTAAGCCACATTCCCAGCCCCTCAATTTCATATTTTTCATAGTGTTTTTATTTTAACTTTTTTTGTCAGTCGTGGGGCTTGAACTCTGGGTGTGGGCACTGTCCCTCAGCTCTTCAGCTCAAGGCGAGCACTCTACCACTTGAGCCACAGCACCACTTCCTCAATTTCATATTTTTAACACACACACACACACACACACACACACACACACTTTAATTACATGGCTATTCTCACAAGCCTGCTGTACAGCTATGTAACTGTCCCCCACCAAATCCTTTCTTGGGACAGCCACTTTTCTGTTGCTGCCATGCCATATTGTCACCCTCTCCAACTTCTTATTTTGGTGGTAGGAGTCTCTTATTAGCTTCCTCCAAAAGCCTGAACAACAGCTAAGGTTGCGATAACTGCTAGTTCTTCATCAGAATCTATACTCTCCTTTCTATAATTTGAAATTGACACTACTTTTGTGTCTCTCCCACCTGGAACTTCCTATCTCCTCTCCTTCACATCTGTTCAAGGGCATGGGACTGTCTGCAAGAGGAATGGGATAGAGACTCCAGGATGGGGCCTATAGGAACAGCGGGGCCTCTCCATCTTTCCTTCCTTCTGCTAACTGGAAGTCCACTCAAATCTGCCTTGGAGGTTTTTTACTCTCCTTGGTGACTATCAGCCAGGCTCTGTGAATGATGGAATGTGCCAGAGCTCTCACCTGTGTCAGACAACTGTGTGAGTGATAAACATAAGCTTCTAAGGTCTTCAGCTACTGAAATTAGAGATGTATTAGGTAATTACCATTACTTTACCTTGATTAAGGTATGTGACTGTGTGAAAAAGCCACAGTTAGCACTCTTCAGAACTTTAAAAGCATTTTATCCAACACTGTCCTTTGCTTTAGTTGCTACTTCTATTTCTGTGCCTCCTTACGTAGTTTGTAGTTTTTCTGTTCGCAAATATGTGTCCATCCACACTTTATTCTCCACTTTTAATTTTGTGTCATTTTTCTTGGGGAAGCCAAGCAGTAGTTAAGTATGGGCTCTGGTGTGTATCTCTTCCCTTTGGGCTAAGTAGCCTCAGCCTTTAACCTCAGGTTCTTTTATTATGAAAAATTTTATCATGTTCTTTGAAAAAGTCTTTGTGCCTTCTCTTCCTTACTTGCTGGAACTCTTGATGTGAGATATTGTTGGGTAGTCCTGTAAACTTATTTTAGCCTATTGCATTTCTTTGTCTATAATTTTGCTTTTTTGCCACAAATTTGCATTCCAAATCTTCTACATTTGTAATCTCACTTTGATATTAAAGAGTTAGTTATTTTAAGTTCTTTGATTGTGGTTTTATTTTGTCCTGTTCTTTCATACATGTAATGAATGTTTTCTTCTTTATTAACATAAATTGATTGTATAATGGTGTTTCATATTATATTTCCATATGTATTCACTCAGCCATTTTCATGTTTTGCCAAAACTATTATGAATTCTGTGTGTGTGTGTGTGTGTGTGTGTGTGTGTGTGTGTGTGTGTGTGTGTGTGTGTTGACATATTAGGACTTGATCCCAAGATCTTTTTTTTGCCCTTTTTTGTTCACAGCTGGTGTTCTACCATTTAAGCTATACCTCTAGTCTGTTATTTTGCTGGTTTGTAGGTGATCATAGACTTTTCTGCTTGGGGTGGGTCTGATCATAGTTCTTAGATCTCAGTATCCTACGTAGCTTGGGTTACAGGCATGAACCACTGGCATTAAGCTATTACAGCTTCTTTAAGTTTCCTTATTAAATGTTTCTGTAGAATTTCTAAACTGAATAGCATAACCAAACCAAAAAACTATAATCAAAACCAAATAAACTTTTCTCATTAAATCCTCAAATCATTTTGTATATCACCCTGCTTTCCTGATGGATCAGAATCTGAGAACACACTATGAATGACTGTTAGTTATCAATTATCTTATGTCATTAAAACATTATTTTAAGGCATTGTACTCAACTGTACTGAGTATACTGATTGGTGATTTTTAAGGAATATAGCTGTCTGGTCTTTGGAAAAGGTTCTCAAAAATGTTTTTGTTTGCAACCATGTTTTCAAAGGGGCATTCTGCTGTAAATACTTACCAGGAGGTAACATTCTAACCAATAATAATAATCTTGAAATTGCAGGCAAAAAAGAAATAATATAGCAGTTCCTAAACACAGATATAACATTGGAGACTATGAGAAGTGTCCAATTGTCCTAAAAAGCTTCCCTTCTCACCCTATATATTTAAAACATGATTTAAAAAATATTTTTGACTGATTACATGAACAAGATATATATATTGTATATATTTTGCAATACGGAATTACATAAAAGCCCAAAGGAAAAACTGAAATAACTAGCAACTACACTGCCCAGGGAAAAAAACCCTATTGTCATTTTGTTGTATATCTCTTCTATCTGAAAATGTACAATAAACATTTGGAAAGAGTTTCAAAGATTGTGAAATGATTTTTATTAATATATAAAGAACATTTTTCATGCCATTTGTATGTTATCTTAAAATTAAATATGCAATCCTTCTGGTGCATAGTAATCTACTTAAAACATCTCCTGTAATTAATACTTAGGGGGTTTCCAATTATTCACTATCATAATAATACTACAAAGAAAAGGATAGTCTACATAAATTACTTTACACACCATAGTCATTTTCCTGACATAGGTACCTAGCTTAGACGTGGTTGGGCAAGAGAAATTAATAGTTGTGAAACCTCCCATATAACCTGTCATGCTACCTCCCAACAAGACCATTCAAGTTTTCTGGCACCAACACAATGAGTTAAGGGGCCTATTTGCTTAAAACTCCACTACAAAGGGGTAAATTATTTCAGTTCTACTTATTTCAGCGGTTCACACATGATGCATTTCCATCAACCAATATCAACTTCAAATGATGCTTCAAAAGGTTAGGAATAAAGAAAAAATCCTACTCAAATTTTGCATTTTTAGACATTCAATGATATACATTTCTTGATAATGCCCTACAAAAGGATACATTGGAGGGCTGGGAAGGTGGTAGAGCACTTGCCTTGCATGCATGAGGCCCTCGGTTTGATTCCTCAGCACCACATAAGCAAAAAGAAAAAAGCCAGAAGTGGCGCTGTGGCTCAAGTGGTGGAGTGCTAGCCTTGAGCTGAAGAGCTGAGGGACAGAGCCCAGGCCCAGAGTTCAGGCCCCATGACTGGACACCCCCCAAAAAAAGGATACACTGGATTAAATAGCTTGATTTAAATCCAACAAGCAACTGAGGGTAGATACTGAATGTTTTCAAAATGTCTCATGGCTTCCATCTTTGGCTCCATCACTTCAGTCTCTAGATAAACATCTCTTACCAGTAATGTAGATGATTCTTATTTTCATTTTCATTCACTTTTGTCAAATGAAAAGTAAAATGTGATCAAATATTCAAATAATTCCATAAACATCATGTTATCGGTAAGGATAGGAGCACTGCTGGGAAGGCAATGTTGGCAAACAGGCAGCCCCACCCTGCCACATTTTAATTTTCCTTTACAAGTCAATGTTCATTAAGTACAATTATAGTGGCCTGGTGATGCCAGTGTGCTCCACACAGAAACACAAGTCCTGCCTAATCTACATATGAAAGCCACATCATCTCACCAATGCTTTATGTCCCATTGCTCAGATTGCCAACAATGTTGAATGGTTTTCCACAAATGTTTTGATTGTTTGTTCTTCATATACTTCCATTGGATGCTCTTTGTGTATTGGTTATAATGTGCTTTTAGAATAATAGTCATTATTTGCAAACTCGGTATACAAAATTGATTTGAATAAAAATATACATATTTGCCCATATTAAATGCCTAGGTTTTGTTTGTGGTATATACATTCGTTCATTTGTTTCAAATTTATAAACATTCCTCGATACCTCAATATTTATCTTATCATTTTTGGTTTTTACTGTAAAAGATGTTCTTACTGGAGTTACCTCTACTTTCTTCAGGGTCTTTGCTGTTGGGAAGAAGGAAGATGGGTAGATTTTTATTTATTTATTTATTTATTTATTTATAGTAGGGTAAAAATACCCTATTTTACAGTTTCTTTTATCTAGTCTTAACGTTTTTTTCTATTTGAAACTGTAAACAGTTCATCCAGCATCCTTTTGATTACTTTGATCTTTCCTCCTGAATTAAAGTTTTATTCATATAATAAATAAAACATCTATACTTACTTTTTTGTAATCCACTTGGATTTTTTAAACTATGATTGTACTTAAATTATGTGCTAATTCATAAAAACTTACATAGTTTTAAGGCTAAGGTCACACTTTTTTTTACCCATTGTTACACCTCCTTTATTTTTCCCCTACCATCTTTTCCTCCCCACCTCCCCAACTCCTCCCTTCCCCTAAGGTCACACTTTTAACACACTACTCCATTAACTCAGAATTTTATCTGTAGTACTTGGGAAAATTATAATTTTCCCCATAAGGTCCTATAGACCTTATGGGGAAATTTTCCCCATAAGGTCCTATAGACCTTCAATGAATATATTTACTATGTTCATTATTACAGTGACCTTTCCCCAATTTAAATGACCAACTTTTCCTAGGACCATACACCTTCATGATACCTAGGACCACAGTGATGGAACTCAGAAAGTCCAAAGCAAACTAGAATGATTGAACTACTCCCTACTGTAACATGTAATTTCATCCATTCCCAAAATTCCAACATGTTGAGCTTCTGTAGGTACAATTCTGTCTTCTTATTGAATTGTTTTCTCTTGCTTTGTCATCCAAATGTCCAACTAGTTGTCTTAATGTATTGTCAAACATTATGTACAGAAGTGTATTTGGAAGCTCTACCAGGAGTAAAGGACCCTTTTTCTGCCAAAGGCCATTTGGAATATTTATGACATCAGTCATGGGCTACAAAAAATTACCAATACAAGTTGATAGCCAGGTGCAGCCTAAGTGAAAAGCATATAAGAATCACACATATCTATCTTGCAGTGTGCCAAATGGTTTCAGGGTCTATATAAGGCCCTAAGGATGATGTTTCTCACCCCTGCTTGTCTCACTCCAGCAATGATTAATTTTGCTTGGACAGTGATATAAGACTGTGGTATAGCACCTTAATCTATTTCATTGCTGACTCAAAACTTAAATTATTTTTCCTTGTGATAGCTGGCCAATAAACATGCATGCCTACGGTGTAACTTAATGGAGAGTATTAATTTTCCAGGGATAACTCTTTTGTTGACTTAGTTCCAGTTGTGTCATCTCAGCTCCATAAGACTGCCAGATCCTCTTACCTTCTCAGCCTTTTCTATAACCAGCACTTTGCATAAGTTCTTAGCTTCTCAGCCTTGGTCACCCAAGTTTCTAATTGGCCAGTATCTTAAGATGAAAGATGTTGTCAAGGGCTGGGAAGGTGGCTCAGTGGTAGAGTGTTTGCCTTCATGCCTGAGGCCCTGTGTTCGATTCCTTAGCACCACATAAGAAAAAAGCCGGAAGTGGCGCTGTGGCTCAAGTGGTAGAGCGCTAGCCTTGAGCTGAAGAGCTGAGGGACAGCGCCCAGGCCCAGAGTTCAGGCCCCACAACCGGACCCAAAAAAAAAAAAAAAAAAAAGATGTTGTCAAAGGTAGGGGGTCATTCTTCTGTCTCTGGGGAAGTGACTCCCAAATCCTCCCTGGCTTGATTTTGTTTATGCTGCTGCTATTATCTTGTTTATTTGGGTTTTCTCAGTGTATAGAATTGGTTTACAAGTAAATGGTCTAACATAATCATAAAAAGAAAATATTTTTTCTCTTTTCTAACTAATTAATTTCTGCTTTTGTTTTTATTCACTTCTTTCATTTACTCTATTTATTTGCTGTAGAATACTGCTTTTGGTTTTTATTTTCTTTAGTTGAATATTTTATCTTTTTCTTTATTGCTTCAAACATTGTAATGTAATTTTTAAACTTTATTGTTCAAAGAGGTTATAATTCCATAAGTCAGATTACTGTTTAACTCATCATGTGTGAGTAATAACCCAGAACATCCATAGAACCTGATATAGTTCAAACAATTGTTGGGTAAAAGTTTGATGATTTTTTTCTCTCTCATTTCCTACTTTCAGTAGCACTCAGATTTGGCTCAAATATCTTCTCCTATCCCTTCCTAAAAAAAACAAAACAAACAAACAAAAAAAACCTCTATTTGAGGGAAACTGATTTCTTCTCCATCTCCAGTGTTCAGCTCTACATTGGTTTAAATCAACCCTGTCCACAATAGTTGGTTCAGTTTTTTCCCTGTGTCCTAATCCCATTCAGTCAGGGTAATGGCCAGAATTTTACTTGTAATTCTAAGCTAGAAATACTTTTTCCTCCTCTGCATATGAGGGAAAATGTATCACACCATTTCTTCCCCATCTTGATCTTGTAATTATGCATGTCCCACTAAGAACTGGCGTGACACATGCATGGAATTGGACAGAGCTGAAAGAGTCACGGGGCAGTTGACCTGGAGCCCTAATTAAACCATGCTGGAAGCCCACTCTCCAGCTGGACTCTTGAGTTACTGAGCCAATAAATTCCTCTTATTATTTAAGCTACTCTGAATTTAATTGACTTTTCTTTCACTCAAAGCCAAATACATTCTAACTAATGTACTTGGGTATCTAATATTTAGTAATGATAGTCACATTAGAGAAAAGGAAAAATAAAAACAAAGAAGAAAAAAACAAAACAAAAATAGACTCAAGATCATATTCACTGGCCCATTAAATTAAAACATAGTTCACTCATTTGAACATCTGGAATCCTATTTTGTTCTGTATTATGTACTAAGCATGTAGTTTAGTGCTGAAAATTTTAAAACAAATATTCAGTATATTCATGTTGAATAAGTGAATCAATTATAGATTTGAATAATGCTTCTGCCTATAATTATTGCCATAGCCTTTCAAGCACTAAGAATAAACTGTTTTTTGATGCCATGTGTAAAATATGCTAAGCCCATGACCAAGAGGGGATCTTAAAACCCTTAGAGTCTCATTCAAATGAAATATTTTGTTTCTAAGATTCATAGACTCACAGCATAGACATATGAACAATGAGTATAAATTCCTAATACTTACAACAATAAATTTCACAGTGTATGTTTTATAGAGTATCAACACTACAGACAACAACGTACTGTATAAACAATACATAACAAACTATTAGACACTTTTAGTTCCGTCATTTGTAAAATAAATACTGACTCTAAGATTACATCCAGCACTAAAACCATCATGACCTTAAAGCTGTTCCTTCTTCATCAAAATGTAACATCCCTTCAGATCCCCAACCCAGTTTTCTGGTAGTCCCTTTGTGTGTTACATCTACCAATTCTGTAATCATACTCAAGCTGCAAAAACTAATGCTCCAGGATTTGTATGTCTGAAGACCAGAAGCACTTCAGGAAGAGATTTTATTTCAGCTAATTAAAGAAATATAAACCAACCCTCTTTCTCATCCAAGGGAGGACTCACAAAAGATCTCTTCAGGGAAGACTGGCAGTGAGAAGCAGCACAGTGGGTAATGTGGCTCCAGTCCAACATACTCCAAAGTAGATCTAAGGGTCAGGTTAAGGTGAGTTAATAGCATGGGAAGAGCTAAGAGTAGGGGCAAAGGAGAGACGGGATATGTGCTGTCCTTAGAGGAGGGTATAATCCATTCTTATATTTTGCCAGTGGAGAAGGGTTTGAGTCTATGCCAAAGTGGTAATAGCAAATGTTTGGCTCCTGAAGAGATTCCCACCCCAACATCTGCCACTGGAGAAGAGGCAGAAGCCAGGAGAAAGAGAAAACGAAGAAGAAGGAGGAGGAGGGTGGGGAGGAGGGGGAGGGGGAAGAGGAGGAGGAGGGGAGGAGGGGGAGGGGGAAGAGGAAGAGGAGAAAAGGAGGGGGAGAGGGAGGAGGGGGAGGGGGAGGTGGTGATAGAAGTGATTGAACAGTCAACATTGGATGAGGTGGAAAGGATCCTGGGTAGTAGCACAGGTAGCAGCCAAGTGGCAACTTGCACACCAGATGGGGAAACGTCACATGCTGTCCTCTGGCTAACACAGAGGCTATTTGAGGGAACTTAGGAAACCCTTTGCTTCTCAAATAGATGTATGATGCCATGAGGGAAGATATAAAATTCAATTCCACAGGCACTGATGAATAGAATAAAAATATCTCTTACTTAGAAGGGAAACTATAAGTGGAAGTAGCACTGTAGCTCAAGTGGTAGAGTGCTAGCCTTGAGCTGAAGAGCTGAGGGACAGCGCCCAGGCCCAGAGTTCAAGCCCCACGACCGACAAAAAAAAAAAGAAGGGAAACTATAAGTAAATGGAGCTATCCATGATTTCTAATGGAGGAGACCAAAACATCCATGGGGAATCTGCAGGAAGATGATACTACCTAATGATCTCTGACAAAAAAAAAAGGTATTTTTCCCAAAGAAATCCACCCAACTTTCAGTTCCAACCCACTTGGGGTTAATTTTTCATTCATCTTTTAATTTTTCATCCATCTTTTACACTCTTCTTGTCTCAGTCTTAGTCCCCACGAATTACTGACTAGTGTCCGGCTGCCTCACCAATCCATCCACATTCTTGTAGACAGGATAATGGATTCCTCCAAATAGGAAATAGCTACTTAAAACTACAGAGCACTGTGAAACCAAGAGAGTTGAAAAGATGTCATTGTCAATTAACACAACAGACAAAGGGAATCTGGAAAGAATTCTTTCCAAGTTATTTGACCAAGAAGAAGGAAGTAGGTCACAAAAGTATGACCCCTGCATATTTAGCCTAATATACATCCTCATTCCAAGCAACTAATTGTGAGCCACTGAAAATGAAAGTTGAAAGAGAACATCATAAAAATGACATTCTCATAAGTTCGCCTCTGAAGAGTCCGTAAATAGATTGGAAATAATCTCAAGGGGATCTTTGCAACTGCTTGCAGTCTGGTAGCAATAATTAACAGAACCCAAACACAATGTAATCTACTTAAGCCCTGTCACCATTTCTTATTTTTTTTCTCCCTTAAAATTATGATTATTTCTTTTTAGCTTCCTTAGCTCAAACAATATGTTTAAATCGCCCTACTTCTGTTCCCCCTATATCAAAGAATAAGAAAAGTATTCAGCCTTAACAAAAATGAAAACAGTTCTGTAAGCATATAAACTTACTTTGAAACTAAAGATACTAAAATATTTTATCTGTGATTTTTCATATTTCACCACCATATGAAAGTGTGAAAGTACATTATAGGTGGTAGTAATAGGCTCTTTATTTCTTACTGATTATAAGAAAGTTCTAGCATACACGTGAAAGAAAAAGAGAAACTACACTTAGATTTTAGGAAGAGATATTTTTCTTTAGGAGACCCAAATGCTGGGAAGTAATGAAGTCTTCTGTTTTAAGAGACTTAAAAAGGGAAGGAAGAGTTTTTAAGGTAGTTTGTCAATAAGGAAGAAAGATATACTCTGAGTCTATGAACTCACCATTAGCAAAAGACAAATTTTTTTCAATTTTTTTTCACAGTAAACAAGTTACTTTGACTACCTAATTTTCACACTTAATCATACAATAGAGGCAGAGGATCACTCATAAAGGCCTTTGCATAGTGATGGTTCATAAATGTTCTTCACACAATTCCTTACTCTACATGTACATTTGTGTAGCGTAATAATCCTGAAAATTGTTTCAAAAGCAATCCTTTAATAAGATTAAAGTCCAAAAACCAGTTCAGTTTTCAAACCATCGGTGATCCTGTGTATAACACACAAATTCCTAGGAGACCTCTTTCAAGCACATTTTTGTTTTACTATGACACCCAAAAAACATGCAAAACACCCACTAAAATATACACTTTAAGCATATATGTATGTGTGTATGTGTCCAATATGAGTTTCAAAATCCATAAGAAACTGTTCTCCAGATATTGTTGCAATAAATGCATAGTATTAGTTAGTTAGGGCTGTCATAAAAAAAAGTGACACAAAGTAGGCACCTTAATTGAACAACAGAAATGTATTCTGAAGCCTAGTTTTAAAATCCGAACCCAAGATGTCAGCAGACTTGGCTTTCCCTCTATTCCTTGCCTCTTGCCTGGTTTGAGGTAGTTCTCTGGCAACCTGACAGTATTTGGTTTGAAGAAACACCATCCACTTGTCTTCCAGGCAGGTCTCCTAATCCTCCCTCCACCCTTATGTTTTATAAGACGCTGAGTTAAGACACACCTAAAAACCTCATTTTAATTTGATGACCTCTTTGAAGACCCTGTGTCACAATTAGGTTACATTCTGAAATACTAAGAGTTAAAATGCCACCATATCTTTCCTGGGAGATACAATTGGGCCTTAACATACATTTTCCAAACTACATAGAGTGAAATACACAAAAGCAAGTAAGCATATTTATTCAAACCAGATGTCCATATGCCTTCACTTCTTATCAGCACACATGAACATTTCAGTTTTGTCCAGAAATTCAACTAGCTCATTGGGTAGTGTCTTTGGAAGAAAAAAAAATGATTAAAATTTTTATTGAATATAAGGTTAAACAGCTCATGTAGATATAGCAAAAAATGGGAATGCCAAACCATCGGTTCAGCTTTCTGAAGAAGACCGAGTAGATGCCACAAATTAATAAAATTAGTAGTTAAATATTTAAAATTGTTTCCCTGTTTGAGATGTCTTGAGGCTTTCAGCAACACTTATTTTTCTGAGTTTGACATTAATGTAAACAAGTTACTTGGAATACCTAATTTTCAGAATTAATCACACAATAGAGGCAGAAAATCTACCTCCAGATAATTTAAAATTTAGTCACAGAACATGGACACACACATGGACAAGTAATGGGCATGAATTTGGTTTCCACCTTGAAATTACATATAGCATCAGCAGTAATACCATATTACACTTAAGGATTTGATTAGCCCATGGTTAGTATACATGGAACCTGTAGCCTCCTCCCTCTCCTCCTCTCCCCTCTCCTCCCTCTTCCCCTCTCCCACCTCCTCCCCCTCACCCCCAAAGGTGGGCATAAAAAAAATCAGAGCTTTTGGCTCCTCCCACTCTTGCTTGGCTTTTTCAGTCAAGGCTGGTCCTTTACCTTTGAGCCACAGTTCCACTTCCAGCTTTTTGTTGGTTAATTGGAGATAATCTCATAGACTTTTCTGCCGTTACTGTCTTCAAGTGTCAAATCCTGACCCTCAGATCTCAGACTCCTCACTAGCCAGGATTACAGGAGTGAGCCACCAGAACCAGCTTCCAAGCACTTTCTTAGTATTGTTTGCCACTTAATGTAGGTGAAATCTGGGCCTAATTTAGCCACTACTGCACTGCTAACTTACTATTACTATAACAAAATGTCTCTTTCAGGTAGCAATTGTTCCTGGAAATTTTTAAATAGCCATTGCAGAAGTTTTAGAGAAAACTTTTTAGAAAAAGGACTTGATACTCCTCCCAGATAATTAAAGATAAATACACACACACACACACACACACACACACACACACACACACACACACACACATATTCAAGGTTTTGTTAAATTTTTTCACACTTCGAAATATATTTTGCTTTAAATGCACAAATATCTCAGCATCTGGGAAGCCATCCTTTCTGTGTTTAATTAAGTGGCTCGCACATGCACACATGTTTATCATGCATGGCTCTGTGGCCTGAGAACAGGCTCCCGGGGGTGTATGGTCAGCCTTTTGCCTCACTGAACTCTCTGTCTGGAGGTCATGGGAAAGGGGGTACTTGTTTAAGTTTTTTCCTCTTTCTGCGGTCTACATTTCCTCCACCAACTACTGGTGCATAAACAAACCCATGCTCCAAAGGTGACAGCCCGGGCTGACCTACTCCACTGTGGAGTGCAGGGCCTGTGTGGGCACATCTTGCTCCGGGGCTGTCTCTGGGGCAGGGATGCCCCCTCCAAACCAGGTTTTCCTCCAGATTGATTGGCCTCTTGCTCTGTTCTTTCCCCGACCCTGGGATGGGAGATTCGGGCACTGCCTGCGCAAAGGCCCCCCAGTGCATATCCAGACTGAGACACTGATTCTTCCCCAATGAGCTAAGTTCCCCAGATGACAGCAGGCGCTCGCCATGCAAATGCTTGCCCACAGGGAGCCTGTCAAGTGGCTACTGTGGCTTCTTCTTACCACCACCCCCCACCCCCTGCACGCACACGCCAAAGAAATACCATCTGTCTACCCCAGGTCTGAGCACTTCTCTCCAAGTCTCCTTCTAGGCGATGGCTCAGAACAGGCAGCCTAAACAGGAGATCCCACGAGTCCTGAGCCAGAGAGGACCCCCCACCCATCACCCCAGCTGGAAGATGGAGGACCCCTTTGCCGGGACCCTAGCCCCAGGGACAGTTAACCAGCAGATTTCTCATAAGATCGACATGCAACAAAAATAGCAAAACCGGTTGTGTGTGCACGCATCCCCTTAGGTTCTAGTGAAGGAACAAAATGATCGGGATTAGTAACAACCTGTCTTCAGCACTGGTGACAAATGTTAAGAACCCAGAACTGTGTTCCTATCAGCCTCAACTCTAGGTTCAAAGGTCACCAAGGGCCTCGAGAAGTTTCTGATTTGCTGTTCCTTCCCTCCCACTACATCCTATCTCCTAATGAAGAACTCTCGTAAGACTTGTTTTTTGTCAGTCGTGGGGCTTGAACTCTGGGCCTGGGAGCTGTCCCTCAGCTCTTCAGCTCAAGGCGAGCGCTCTACCACTTGAGCTACAGCGCCATTTCCAACTTATTTTTTTAATTTAATTCTTTTTTTTTTTTTTTTTTTGCTGGACAGCACTGCTTCCGGCTCAGAGTCTTACAGACTTTTCTGCCCTGGATGGCTTTGAAACATGATCCTCATTTCTCATCCTCCTGAATAGCTAGGATTATAGGCGTGAGCCCAGCTAAGACTTAAAATTTTTACGTACACTCAATATATCACTTTACAATAACAATTAAACTAATTTTTTAATAGCGTGGCATTTGACCAAATATGAAAGTAGGGCCTTGCTAATTTGACAGGTAAGAGTAAACATTGCGATTCATTTGACTTTAAAGTTGCACAAGAGCCAAGAAGATTGACTTCAAATTTTGTCTTGAACCCATAATTTGAAAACATTATCATAAAACCACACTTTTTAAACATTTTCTTTTACATACATTAGACAGGAAAGAATTTTACCTTTTAGATTGTCATTGAAAAACTTCCAAGCACTAGAGAATATTCAAAAACCCTGTTCTTTGAATTCTCATGTGTTTTCTTATGGATGGATTTTTGAATATTTCTTTTGGTCACAGTTATGAAAGCAAATGAATTGTACAATGTTGAACCATTTCTTGGTAACTACAGAAGTACAAGAGTGTCTTGTCCATCCTTCAAGTCACATTGCATTGCTATCTCTATGGAAATCTCTGATTTTTTTTTTTTTTTTTTGCCAGTCATGGTGCCTGAACTCTGGGCCTGGGCACTGTCCCTCAGCTCTTCAGATCAAGGCTAGTGCTCTACCACTTGAGCCACAGGACCACTTCCAGCTTTTTCTGCTTATGTGGTGCTGAGGAATCGAACCCAGGGCCTCATGCATGCAAGGCAAACACTCTACCACTGAGCCACCTTCCCAGCCTCAATCTCTGATGTTTTAGAATTTCCCTTAGACATCTCAAAATGCACACTCTTCTTTGCAAATCTACATTCCATCTATTTCCTTAAGTAGATATCCCTTAAAGTAATCTATGTTTGCTTTGCACGTGTTTTTAGCTTTACACATATGATATTGAACTACAAGTTGTATCATTCAATACAGTCGATACTGATGTTTTAAAAATCAACATTACCCTTTTAGATAATGCCATTAATCTTCTCAAATGGCATGTCACTTACCTCTGAAAGACCTTTCTGCCCTGGTTTTTATTTTGCCTCTGGCTGACAGTTACTTCTTGATGGGTAAATCTGAGAATGTCTAAGCATGCTCTGCCTTGTCCTGTCCCTCTTCCTTGTAGGTCTTGGTTGCTTATATAGGGTTCTGCTCAGATGTAAAGTTTCCACAGGTTACTGGGCCCATTGTGGAGTACGCCCCTTTTCTCCCACACTAGTACCTTCTAGGTCACTCAATAATAAAAGCACTATTTATTCTTATCTTTATTCTTCGGTTTGTTCAGAATTAAAGTACGAAGATGATTGTTTATTGGGAATCTAGGTTTCACAGTTTGCTGGCAGGCTAACACTTAAATATTCCACTGTAGAAAAGCACACATAGCCATCTCCTGTATTTCAATAACTGAACTACTATGGCACAGAACAAGTCTATGGACACAGGCAGAGTTTCTCTGGGCTTTACGCCAGCTGAGATGTTGGACCAGAGTTATGCAAATATTAAATTTTACAAAGTACTGCCAGTTGTGACCCAACATCTTACTTCTAACAGCAGATGACATTATGAATACCTGTTATTCCGAGGCTGACAACTTTTTGTAATTTTGATGATGGTATCCCATGATTGCTTAAATTAGTAAGCACTGTTCATATGCTTGTTAGTTGATTACTGCCCCATGCTTTTGTGAATCCATATGTATATATATATGCATATATGTGTGTGTGTGTGTTATTGGTGTATTTTTGTGATTGACTGGCTTATTTGCTGGGTACCACCAATCTATACATTTTGTGTGTGTGTGTGTGTGTGTGTGTGTGTGTGTGTGTGTGTACTTTCACATTACAAATGTCTTCTTTCTGCATATATCTGCTTATTTTTGTTTTGCTTTTAGAGACCTTTTTAAACAGAACATTTATATTTGCATATTGCCAAACATGTTAATTTTTTTTCTCTTCACATTTCTGCTTTGGATGCTTTTGGGGTTTCCCCAAATGGGATCACAAAGATAAATTACTGTATTTTCTTCCATAAAAGCTTTACACTGTCTTACAAATTTAATCCTTTAATACACTGAAGTAGCATGCTGTTTTTACTTTTTTCTTTAAACATAGTACATAATATCAATTTCAAATTCATTTTTCATGTGTTAATCTATTTTTCTATTCCTTCTACTAAAGATTGACACTAACTCAATTATGTATGATTTTATCTACTTACTAGATTCTATTTCATTCTGTTGCCTGTCAATGTATTCATATGCCAATAATACATTTGTGACAATATTTATAATGTGTCTTAATTTTTATTTAGACAACTCCTCTCTTAGCTCTTTTAAAAAATATTATTTTAATAATTCATGGACCTTTATATTTCTATATAAATTTCAAATTTAATTTTTAAATTAATGGGTACTACTGGGATTTTTAACTAGACTGGATAAAATGCATAGATTGGGTGATAAAAATAAAGAAGGAGGCAACAATGTTGGATAGGAAATGTACTCATTACTTTGCTCATATAACCATAACCCCTCTGTACAGTATTTTTACAATAAACAAACATACAAAAATTTGAAAACAATATTAAACATATTGCTCCATTTATTTATGCTCTTTTTAAAGTCCTTTTATCATGTTACTAGTTTCTTAATGCTTGCATTTATGTAAATAATAATTTATGTAAATAAGAACATTTTTGTCTTCATTCTCCAGTAATTTATAGTTTCTTTTCTTATCTTATTAACTAAAAGTTTTCATTATATGTGGTCCAACTGGCTGAAACTAGGCTTCCTGGTCCGAAAATGGACTGGGTTTGGAATGTCTCCATTAAGGTTGGTACATATTCTAGGTTTTAGTTGTAGTTTTACCTTATTTCATATTTCTTATTAATTTATCACTTATTTTACTTTTCCAAGTAGATATAAAATTCCTCATAAATTTAGTCTTTCTTTTGTGTAGTTCCATACATTAGGAATAACTGTTTTTATTCCTTTCTATAAGAATCTCTCTGCTTTCCTCAATGATAAAGAAGTGTATTCTCTAAGACTTCCAAATCTTCCAAATGGTTTCTCCCACTTAAATACATCTTACACTGTACAGCTTACACTAAGCAAAAGGAAAGAAATGTACATATCACCCAATTTGGAGGAAATAGTTGTATTGTCAAAGTTCGTAGAGTTCACAAGCTTTATAGACCATGATAATGACAAATTTGCCTTGTGAAAGTTAAAATGTATTTGTGACATTAGCTAAGTATCATAATCCCACAATAATGTAAAATGTATGTAATCACTTAATCTCAATAAAGAAATTTAAAGTAAGTAAATAAATAAGTAAATACAGCTGGGATGTAACCTAATGGTGGAGATGCTTCTCTATCAGGTTCTTTCCTCAGTACCACACACACACACACACACACACACACACACACACACACACACACACAAACATAGCATAGACAACAGCACTGTAATAGTTCTGATGTCCAAATATGTACAGTAGGTCAATTATTCTCTGCTGCTCTTGTGTTTCTATATCAATTGATATGGATAGTTGTTATATGCAAGTTTAGTTCAATGGCATTTTTACTAATAGTGAGGATATTTACCATTTTTGATGGAAAACACATAGCCCAGTGAATCTGAACTGTTAGTATGCATTAGAACTCCATTGGGATTTATTTTATTTATTTATATACTTATTTACTTATTTTAGTGTAGTAAAGTAGCAAGTTTATTGAAAGCAAAAATTCTGAAGAGAGGGATCCCAGATCTAAGAGTTTATTAAACCAAGAATTTCTCAGTTCTGCCTGGTTGTGCCTCTGTTTTAGTAGGGTGAGTTTGAGTGGTATTCTGGAATCTATATTGTTTAAAGTTTCCAACTGACACCAACATGACATTTTGAAATAGATGAATGTAAAATCTAATTTAATTGTGCCAATATGTAGCTCTACAACATCAAGAAATTTGCTTCATCTCTTGAAATTACAGATTCTTCCATTTAAAACTCAACAGAGAAACTTTCCAATCTATAAAAGAACACAGGTCCTGAAATGTATTTGAAATACAAAATTTTAGGAAGTATTATTAAGATTAAATTTCATGAAAGCATTTTCTTGAATTAAAAACTTGAAAACACCACACTAACCTGCATGGTATATGAAACTAAGTGGAAATGGGTTCATTCCACAAACACTTATTTTGTATATGTGTCAAGTTTGCAACTGGGCTTGCAGGCAATGGAGATTCAGATCAGAGTTCACACTGGCCTCTGGGAGCAATTCGGAGGATGAATCCCTAAGGCAACCTAGCTGCCAGACACTCCATGAGGCATTTTGCACAGAATCCATAACACATTCCTTTGGGGTAGATTATTTGGCCTCTTCCACCAAAACCTGTGTTCTATTACAAACCATACTGTAAAAAGCAGGCTGACATTCCCTCCTGGCCAAGGAGAGCATTCTAGTATTTCATCAAATCTGGGATATCATTTCTTATAAAACACATCATTATTTTACATACCATGAAGAAAGATTCAAAGCTGCCAATTAAATTATGACATACCTTTTATTTCTTGGAATTTTAATTGCCTGCATACTATGACAGCCCATTTACATTTATTTGGGATTATATAATATTCCCATGCATATATAAAAATAAAGAGATTAAGGGATTTGAAAGTCATTTTTCTATTTCAGGTTCAACTACAGCAGATCCTGCCCTATAAGGAGCACTGATGCCCCTGAAACTCTGGGCAATGGCATGGTGACACACAGTGCTTACCTGAGCGCACCATGACTCAAACTAGCCTCTTCTTCAGGGCCTCTGGCGCTATTCCAGAAGTTCTCCCGCATGCGTACAAACAATAATATGCATAGTACTCATAACTGAAAGCCATTGCAAAACACTTAAAAAAAAAGACTGCTCATCTTCAAAATAGGTACTTTTATCATGAGCGATGTATGATATGCTAAATAAGACTATTTTGCTACCTCGTGAAAGTACAAGTTAACTTTAGAGTAGAATGACATCATTTTCTATTGATGTGTATTTGGTCTTCTTGGGTTTTGTTTGTTTCCTTTCTTCTAATTTTCTTCCTATAGGATTACTCTTTGTCCTTGATTCTTTTTAAAGTCTATGAAACAGAAACCTGATCAGTGGCCAAGCACAACAGGGGTTTATTTTTCTCACATGACAAGAAAACGATGAGGTGGACAGCTCCAGGAAGTCTGATGGTGTTGGAGAAGCAAGTACGTTGCTACTTTCATCACATCCTGGGGCATGGTTGTGGTGGGTGTGGTCCAGTCACATTCACAGAAAAGCAGAATGCCTCATGGGGGAAATCACTCCCTTTTATCAACATTTTTCTTCTTATGCCTCATTGTTGACCACTGAGTTATATAACCAGCTATAATTTCAAAAGAGTCTAAGCATAGTAATTGTTTTTAATTGAAAACATAGCCTCTCTCATTATAAGAAAAATGAAAAGAGAGATGGTTAAGAACTCTACATATTACCAATCGGCAAGCTAGAGTTCTTTCCTCTATCTGGATGGAAATTGTGACTATTGAAGGTCTGACTTAGTATGGGCAGTTCTAAGCCCTTGAGTAACAAAGGCCCATGGTCTATACCAACAGCCAAGAAGTTTATGGCTCTAGAATTAGAAGCTTATGGCTCAACATTTTAGAAGTCAAAGACTTATAACCCTACATTGCTCAAGTCACAAGGTCACTGCGAGGGCCTTAACTGTCAGTGGCCCCAAGCTCAGCAGCTAACATTGGCACCAGTAGACAATGACCAGTGTTGTGGTTCTCAAACCCTGGGTGCCAGACCCCTCCACTCCTCACAGCAGACAGTGTTACAGCTCTCAGGCTTTGGGAATCGCAATTCGAAGCTCCTTGGGACTCTCAAAGAGATCAAAGCCCAAATGGAGTTTCTCAACTCCAGTTTTTTCATCTCCTCCTCCTCTCTCTCTCCTTCCTTACCACTTTTCATCATCTCCAATTCTTCTTCCCACCATCTTTGTGTCCCTAGTTTTCTCTCTGATACTCTTTAATGTTTACCTCACTACTGGTGCTACCAATACTATGTTATCAACCCACTTCAGCCCTCATAAAAACAACAGACAAAGAACCACTGAAGAGAAAGTCCTTTATTGGGCCTAACATTGCAACACTTGGGAGGCTGCACAAAAGAATATTTTGGGGCTAAATGGAAATGGGAGCTGAACAGACTGATTATATAGCCAGGAGGAAGTATATGTGAATATGATATGCAAATATATTCCTTGTAAGTCCAATCACAGCAAACTTTCTAGTTTTACTCAAACCAGTCAAAGAAAAGCCCTGTTATTCTTGAGTTCCCCCCTATAAGCCTGCTCTTTATGCTCCTGACCTGATTCAAGTAAGCCTCTGCAAGGATGAGAACAGCCACACACACAGACTTCAGGTGAGCTCAGCCAAGTCCATGAAGGCTTGGACTGGCTAGAGTGAAGGTTTCTAGAACTCATGGAGGCTGTGACTGGATGGAGGCCTCTTAAACTAGGAAGTCAGGTTTTTTAATAGCCATGATTGTTTCACAACATCCCTTGCAGCTGAGGTACAGATCTCTCTGAACAGCACAATGCTGCCAGACCTAAGGGAAAGTCACATCAAACTACCTGTTCCCAATAGCTTCATGCATTTCCAAAAAAATAGCAAAGGATGCTTATAGAAAACAACAAAGGTGACACTATCCTTCCAATAATGTTTAACCATGTTCCCCAGCATTCAACAGTGCATAACCCCTGTCCCAATGCCCCATGAAGAGTTAGGTCCCTCTGGTCTGTCCTCTCAATCTTTTTGTCTGCAAAAATTAGAAGTATGGGATAGTATGGTTGCCACAATGCACCTGGAAGCTTATGCCTCTTGCCTTGCTTGATCTAATTTGATGGAAAAATCACTGGAGATTACACATCTCTTCAAACAAGTAAATTGTAATCTCTGTCTTCAGGAAAAGTGTTGGCTCTAAAGGAGAAACAAAGGAAAGATGAAAACTACTTAAGGAGAATTAAAGTGGTTTTCTAATCCTGAACACTACTTCATCCATACACAACAAACATTTAATGAATGTGCAGAGAATGAATGAAAAGAATTTTCATCACTTTTCAAAAGATTAATTTGGGTTTAAATTTTTTCTACCTTAGACTGGTGGGTTGAGGGAAGAACTCTCTATATGTGAATAACATTTAAGCTAAAGTACTTTGGGCCACATTCCAATTTTAACTTCCAGAGGTTACATTATAAAAGGCATTTGTTTGCATGTTAATAATAAGTAGGTATAATCAGTCCATTCTCAACATGCCTACTATCATTTGAGTTCAAATCTGCATTATGTTTCTGCCTGCCAGTTCTTGCCTCATCCATTTATATTTATTCCTAGACCTTCTTGTTTATCCAGGAAATAATCAGCCCAACATCATGAGTCCTTGTTATTTCTCCAACCCTTAAGGATATGTTGTTGTACAAACTCTTCCTTTGTAACTACAGGACACTTAATCTTCCTTCTCTGTCTCCCATTATTTTGGCTTTCTAGATACTATTTCAACAAAATATGCTGAGAAAGCTATGATCCATTCTCTCTACTTTCTTCCCTCAGAAGGTATTTATGGAGCTCTACTTAGCTTGCGTTCGGAATTAATTAATAGGTTAATATACTGACATATTTATTAAAAATATTTTAGGCCTATAATAGACAACTGTCAATACTCTTAATACTCTAATTTTCAATCCTTAAGTTTTGACTTCAAAATTACAGACCAGATATGATCTATATATGATATTACCATTGTATACTTCTATGCTTTTTAGTTTTCTGCTACTTTGTAATGTTAATGAGATCTTATAACTTCACACTGGCCTATTGAATCTATGATAGTTTTCATTTTTTTTATATATTCAGTGACTAGAAATTTGGGAATGTGTCTAAATGTTTTCTGTATTGCTACAATGACATCCTTCATTCCAGCATGATCCATGATTCTTCTACCCAGCCTTTACATACTTTACATACATACCTTTCTGCTCAAGAAAAAAAAAAGAAGACAAAGCAAAATGAACTCTAACTTTTGAAAGTTTCACCTTTCAATTGAGTGATCAGGCTGAATCCAAAGAATTAGTCACATGTTCAGATTTCTAAAATAAACATACATCAAACTTGAAAGACATTCTAATTGTGTACTTAGAACTTGTTTCTGGATTGGAAAACATTGTAAGCTGCCTTTTTATATGCAATGTTGTTTCATTGGGTCATTAAAAAAAATTCCATCAGAAAATTGGCACACCTCATTAATAGAATTAAACTCCACTAAAGTTCAAAGGAGTGAGCAACAATAGCTATTTGATCAAGCTTATTCTCTTTCATAAAATTAGTTTCATTATTTCTCTACCTCCTGTGTTTTCACTCCTGTTTTCTTTATCATGTTCTTTCTATCCTAGCACACACTTAAAGAATTCTTACTGGCCCTTCATGTATTTATTCATTCAACCAATATTTGTTCAGCTACCTCTAAGAACAGTTTTTCCCACATCCACTCATCCCCTGTATTCTATGCCAGTCTCTTCTATCCCTGAGTTGTCTATTTCATATCTCTTTGTTATGCCTTTGTGGTTATACTCTGTGTACTTGTTTTCTTGGATGTATTTCCAGTAAAGGGTGGGTTTTTTTGTTGATTGTATTGGTATGGTAGAGATCATAAAACTGAAAAGCATGACTTTAAAGGATGAATAAACTCCACTCCTTTCCTCTCTAATAGCACACATTCGCTTTAGCCTCAAGTCTAAATATTCTTGAAATTCTTGATGGGTGATTGAAAAGGATGACCCTGCAAATGGAATGAGTTAGGCAGGAAGCACACATTTGGGCTAGTAACACTGAAAACAATAATCACTAGTCACAAAGCCAATTATTCTCTGCTATTACCCACTAGACTTAACTAACTTGGTTACTACTTGATCTCATCACAGTGAATGGACTGAGAGCAGGCCTACATCAGCACTCTACTCAGGCAGAGGGAAGGTAAGCATACTGCCCTCTGAGGCCATGACAGAAATGGGGGCAGTGATCAGTGAGATCTAGAAAGTCCAAATTATAAGACAGAACCTCTGACATAAAAGACATATGCATAAAGTTCTAACTAAAGAAATTCCCCAGCTGGTTTTAGAAGAAGGCCATAGGTTATCAAACTCTACATGAACAAAAATTGTCCTCTAGCACCAAACTTGTCATAATTCATTGTGTTGTTATTCTTTGTTCCTCACATGTTATATATAATATATATAATGTAAAAAATAATATAATAAATTATATATTATATGTATTGTATATTATATATGTATAATATATACATATAATAAAATATATAATAACAAATATATTATGTCATATATATTGCATATATACTATATAATATAATGTATTATAATATATGATACTGTGCACCATATAATATATATATGACATAGAATATAATATATATTGTTATATACATTTTTCTGTTAGATACATTATTATTAATGGAGCCCAGAAGAGGTTCTGCAGAGCATTCTGCATGGTATGTATTTTACTCAGTTAAAATAGAAAAATTGGCTCAGTCCAGAAGGACCATACATTGTAAAGATCTATGAAATGAATGAAACACAGTTATATGGGAATGCTGTGTAGCATGATAATGGTATCTATCAGATGCAAGACTATGGCAATATTCTATTGGCTTGTCTTTAAAAGTGGTAGACTGCCAGTAGACTGAGTAAGTTGATCAAATGCACTGGCCTGACTTCAAAGCTGTATGATGGTAAAAACAAACAAAAAATAGCTACATACTTTGGAACAATTCAATAAAGGTCAGCCATTAAAATGTAGATGAGAGATAGGTGCTGGTGGCTTTCCCCTATAATCCTAGCTACTCAGGAGGCTGAGATCTGAGGATGGGAAAGTTGGTGTGACTCATCTCTAATTAACCACCAGAAAACCAAAAGTAGTGCTGTAGCTCAAGTGGTTCATCACTAGCCTTGAGCAAAAGAGCTCAGGGACACTGCCAGGACCTTGAGTTCAAGTCCCATGACCAACATTAATTAATTAACTAATTAAAATGTAAAGATACAGTTGAGAATGATATGGGAGGGAAATTATAGGATATGCTATAAGGGCAATCATAAAAATTGGAAGAATTCAACTCTCAGAATGTCTAACAAGGCATCAATAAGTTAGTCATTACCTAAAAACTTTCCCCCAAAACGATAGTAAACATTGTAAGGATGATGATATATCTGGCTTTCAAAGAAGAAAGTTAACTCAACCCCAAGCATTAGCCATATTTCCTGATGTTTTTGGAGACTGGGACTCAAAGTCAATATCTCATGCTTACTTTTGCTCACTGGCTGACACTCTTCCACCTGTGCCATACATCCAACCACTAAAGAAAAGACTTTGCCCTAAGATAATAAGTGTGGCAAATAAAAACAAATCAACATGCTTTAGAAGAGTTTGGGATGCATAAAGAATTTCATTAAATAACTGCTGAACCTGTATTTATTTATTTTTTAATGGATTAAACTAGTATTGGTTCCAATTGCGTTGGTTAAGACAGACTCCTAATTAAATCTTCTTCAAGCATGAATTGGCACTGAGACCAGATTCAGGGCAAAAATAACAATAAGGGTAGTATCAACCCAGACATAGCATGTTTCCCCCAGAGGGGCAGCTACTACCTGACCCCAGCAAATCATTGCCTGTGAATACAACCAAAATTTCTGGGTCTTTGTTATTTGTTTATTTACTTGTTTATTTATTTGAGGTTCATATTGGAGTGTGGATATGAAGATTTGTGTAAATTCTGCTGAGGTTAAATGTCAACAGTTGTAACAGAGACTACTAACCATCTATCAAGGAATATTCTCTTCCTCTTCTCAAGCACATAGATACACCTTTCCAAGTTCCTCTGCTTTTAGCTGGAGTCACATGACTAGGTTCTGCCAATGGCAAGTATGTAGAAATGATCGATGTGCATTTTTCTTTTTCCAATCAATGCCTGAGACATTGTCAAAGCATTCCCTGCAAGGCACTAAGAAACAAATGATGGCAACATCTTCATGCCAAGATCCTACAAGAGAACATGAATGGAGCTATCTGCTCTTCCTAATCTAGCACATGGAGTACCCAGCCTGGACTGAGTGAAAAGGAAATGGGAGCTGTGACTGAGCCTTTGCATTTTCATTGGTTATACCAGTATGCTAATCATTAGCAATCAAAATCAGTCTAAATAATACCGGGCAAGATTCAGTCCTCTAAGCATCTATTTTGGAATTTGCCTTCAAAGATGTTTTTACTTTCATGTCCCTACTCAAAGAAATGCAAGACTTCCTTATTTTCCTTCCATCTGAGTCTCACCCCTTGCACAACATTTTCTGAAGAAAATGATACACTTATAACTACTCCTTTCCTTTGTCCATCTTGCTGTCTTCCATTCTTTCCTTTTGTCTCATCCTATGTTTAGCTTTTAAGCTTTTTCTTTGCTTTTCCTTCTCATGCAGCTGTAAAGGTGTGGGGGAGGGTATCAAAAATCAGGCCTATATTCATATTTCTATGGATCTGATTTCCTTACTGCTCTGTTTTCATCATTTTTGTTGAATATTTTATGACTGACATATGCTCTGATCACAAAATTCCTCATCTCTGAAAAAATAGCTTTAAGAAAATGTATATTACAGAGAAGTTTTCTCACCATCATGAGGATTTGGAAGGAGAGCCGTGCTGAAAAGGTCATCTTGACAGCTGCACAAAGCGTTTCTTTACTTACCAATTCACATGTCAACACCTGCGAAACTTTTTTTCTGAAAAATGAGCAAAATGAAACAATCATATTTTAAATAGATTTTTCAACGCAGCCATTTATTTTTCAAGTGTCAGACTATATGAATAAGACTAATTGGGGAATCATATCTTCCCCAGGGTTCAGGAACCATTCTCAGTGATTGACATTCCCGTATCTACTCTAGGAAACTAAGGTTGGTGTTAACATTGTCCCATTTAGCAGATGAAGAACTAAAAGGTATAGTGCTCAGGTAAGTTGTTTGAAGGTCCAAACACCAGTAAGATGATGAGCTAGGGTTCCAGCACAGGCAGCCTGACTTTGGTCTGACTATGGAAGAATCACTCAGGCCAGAGCACAAAAAAGGATTCCACAGAACAAGGGAAGGGTTTCCCAAGAACTCAAGAGTTTGTGAATCATAGTATACAGCTTCTTCTTTCTCTCTTTGTCTAATTGCTTCTGTCTATTAGGCGCTCAAATCTTGCTTTGCTTTGTTTTTCTGAGATAGTATGTCTCTATATAGCCTAAGATAGTCCTGAACTTATGAACTCTTATCCAACCTCTAGAGTACTAGGATTGTAAGTGTGAACAACTAAGCCCAGCTAACAAGCAAATCTTACAAAATTATTAAGCAAATCTAATTAAACTAAGATATATAATGCTCCCTAAGATATATTCATTTTTTTCTGAAAACAGCTCCTACAAAACAAACATTGAAGTAGGTTTGACATTTTTATGCTCTAGCTCTAATTGTAAAATGCTAAATATTTGAAATACCTCACTTTTAGTACTCTGTGACTACACTATCCAAATATTTGATATTTTCCATTTTCACACAGAAGTTTTAGCTGCTGTATAGAGAAGATTAAGTGTGGCCATAGGCTTCCATTCATCTAAATATTTAATATATACATTATAGATGTTTTTTTGAGAGCACTCCACTGATATAATACAAAGATCAAGATCTCTAAATTCTCCCATCACAGAGCATTCTCAACCTCCTCAGAGACATGTAAATAGCTTCATTCTTGGGAAATATTTCTAAAGTACAAGTTATCTTTATTTCTAAACCATATAAAATTATTTTTATAGAACTTCAGATACTCTGCCATCTCCTCCAATAGGATAATTCTATGAGGTAAATCAAGGAAGCTCATGAAAAAATAAGTCAAAATTAAAATTGGTGTCGATTATTCTCTCCCACATTTCCCTAATATCAAGATTATATAGTTATATTCAAAAGATATCAAGAATTCAGACAATTAACTAGATAGTTCCACCTGTGGACCACTTCCACTGTTAATAATCCACTTGACTCAAAGCATGGTCTGGAAAAGTTATTTCACCAGGGAGACTCTACAATACTCCAAACAATCTATTCTGTTTCTAGTTAAAAGAATCCTAGTAATCATAATCTTGTTTTTATCCAGTTTTCTAAAGTTAGGTAAAGAAAATATTAAGTATCTATGATGTCTGAGACTATTGAGTATATTAGAACAGTGGTTTGATTTTTTTGTAAGACATCATTATAGAAGTTAATATTCTATTTTCAGGTGAATGAAACATGCAAAGTCAAGATTAAAAAATAAAAAAATTGCCCAGATGTACACTTTTGGTACTTAAAGAACCAGACATTTTTGGAATGACATGAACCACAAGTTACCTGACTTCATAGATTGTCTCTTTAAAAAGAGAGGCTCAACCAAATGGTGTTGGGATTTCAAGTGTATGCTACCATACCTAGATGGATTATACCATTTCTATACCTAAGATATCATCACCAAATTCTTTTCTCTGTACTCCTTTTCTCTTTGCTTTATGCCTATTATTGCCTCTGATACCCAGAGGTATCTGAGACCTAAGTAATATCTAATTTTTCTATTCAATTTCTGTTCCCACTTCTAAATAACTGACTCCCTCCTGTGTGCCACCTTCTCTGTTTGAGCAACCCGAAAGAAACCATCCAATTGTTGTCTTCTAACTTCGGGCATTCTTTCTAAACAAAGCTTTAAAAAAATCAGATGGCTTTATAGGCCTCTAGCCAGTCTATAAACATTAGTTACTCTTAAGTCAAGTGTCTCTCCTTTGCCCAGGCCAATTAGCTATGGTCACAGCATTTGTAATTGTGTTTTGGGGGAGGGAGGGACATAGAAATTGAGTGATACAGCAAGGAACACAGCTGTTTGTAGGGAAGCCAACTCTTGTTACTTTCCTAACAGGAGCTCTGAGGTCTATTGGAAGGACTTTTAACTTAGTTATCCTCCATCACACTGAGGAATAGTATACAAAGTATTTATAAAAGACTTGCTCTTGCTGAGTCCTAGGGAAGCTCTCATGTTTAGTCTTTTGAGGACCCTCCATACTGCTTTCCAGAGTGATTGAACAAGTTTATATTCCCACCAACTGTGTAATAGAGTTTGCTTTTGGCCAGATCCACCCTAGTATTTATTATTGTTAGTTTTATTGATAATGGCCATTCTAACTGGGCTGAGGTAGAATCTCAATGTTGTTTTGATTTGCACTTCTTTTTGTCCAGAGATGTTGAACAGGTCTCTAGGCCTTCCACACACAGTGAAACCAAAGAAGGATATTCTTAGGAGAGGAACACAAAAGGATAAAACCTATGTGCATCTGATCATATATGATAATTATCTAAATGAACTGCACAAAATGAAAGAAAGAGATGTGTTTCTTTGTTGCTATTTTTGTTTCCTTTTCTTTTTGTCTTGTTTTTCACTTATATGTCATTGGAAGAATAGGGAGGCAAAGAAATGGTGGGACAAAGGGTGAACAAATGCAGCAATGGTACTCACTAGACACTATGTTGAAAATGAACTATACACCTTGCGGGTGGGGATGGAGGGAAAAACTGAGAGAAAGCAATGAAAGGGGTGATATTGTTCAAAAAGAAATGTGCTCTTTATCTGACTTATATAATTGTAACCCTTTTGTACATCACCTTTATAATAACAATAAAAATGAAAAAGAAAAAAATCTCACTTATTCTTTCTGTAGTTTTGGCAATGTTACTGCACTATATTATGGACCATTTTCACAGATCCATAGGAAAAAAAATGACTCTTACTTCTCTGTTCAAGTGATACCATGAGAGGTTTTCCTTATCAGGAGCTTTCTGGTTAGTTCTGCTCTTGTGAGTATCAAATTTTGTAAACAATACACTTTGGAATAGAACATGACTAAATTTGTTACTTATCTCTAACAATGAGGATTTTCAAGACTCTATCTAGAATTACCCATCTCTACTTTCTTCATATTTTCTAATTTCTGTTTTTAATTTATTTCATAATCAAATGTATATGTCTTCAAACTAGATCAAATCTTGATTTTAGAAAAGATGAGACATAAATATGGCAAACCTATAATTATCTGTTAGCACCATTATCCACGCAGTAGGGTGTGATTGTTCAGGAAAAGCATGTATATTATCTTTATTTCTATCTGATTTAATCCAGTTCAAGCCCTCAACAAGTACTTCTTAAAAGTTTGTTAAATGAAAGAATGGTTTGGAAGAGGACAAATTTAATACTGCAAATATTGAATAAAACATGCATATGAAAATGAGACAGCTTTTTAAGAAAACCACCACAGATTCATGATGTAATCTCAGGGACAATATTGTCTGATCTCAAATTCAGACTCATCATTTTGCTTCAGTGTATCTTTTTGTTTGATGAAACATCAAACAACAGAACTAGACTCATGAACAGAATGAAAGTGGGATTCACATAAATTCATAAATTTATGAGAAAAAAACATGAATTACAATTTATATTCACTGAAGGGAAGACCAAAGCCAATACTTGAAAAGCAAATTGCAAATTCTTTTAGTAATCACTGTGGCATTACTATTCATCATTGTAAACCTGACTCTGAATCAAGTTGTAGTTTCATGTCAGAGTTCTTTGAAACATGTAATTCCATAAGCATGCTATTGTAATGAAAGTCCCTGTGTCCATCCAAACAGAGGAAACACTGTTACAGGCAACTATTTAAAGAGGACAAAAGAGAGAGAGAGAGAGAGAGAGAGAGAGGAATTTAACATAATTCAATCAAAGACTGAGCAATACACATGAGAGAAAAACAAGGCTGAACAGAAAATTAGTAAAGTCAGCATTATTACTGAATGCAGGGCTTTCCAGTATTTTAGAACCCTCTAGAAGGAATGCATTGTGTTAGTACAACGGCTAATTCATATGTCTGCTGAAGTTCAAGTAAAGACTAAGCTGTGCTAGACTGTTAGGAAATCTGGCATAAGGATGTCATCACCTTACTCTTTAGGAAGGGTAAATAGCCAGCCAGGATTTCTTCTCATTGTGTAAGGAAGCTCAGGAATGCCCTCCATGTCCTCTGACCTGCTCTTGTCTGTGTCCTGTATAATTTGAACATGGCTTTGGGGGATAGCATGTGGCCCCTGTACAAAAGCTGCCGGAAGAGGAGAGCAGAGCCGCCATTCCCACTACAGTTTCCTCGTCGTCAGGACTCTAAGTGGCTTCTTAGACTCAAAGATAAAAGCCCTTGACCTTTTTACTCAAAACTGAAGTGTCTGATCCTAGGAACTGATAGTCTAGTATGTCCCCTGGATAGATTTCATTCCAGGTCCCTAAGGAAAACTATGATTTGACCCATCCTCCTGGTCTCAGATTCTTATTCAACAATCTTTTTTAAAGGGAAGCATGTTTGAGGGTGAGATTTGGAAGCAGAAAACTCTGCATAAATTATATACGGACTCTTCACTATTAAAACAAAGCTCTTTGAGGAGCAGCCATCAGATACCTTTCAGTGGAGGGAGTTTGGGCTGTTATTCTTACCAGGTCCCTGAAAGAGCCCTGATCCTCACTCAGGCTGCAGCTTTTGTTCCCAGCCAGGCTTTGTCAATGGTTGTCATGGAACCAACTTATTAACATATGAAAAGCCATACACAACACTTTTCCTTTACCCTTGCCTCTCCCCCCCCCAGCCCCCCACCCCAAAGCCTTAGTCCTTAATATTCATGTAAAGGAGGGTAGGGTGTGAGAACAGAAATAAAATTGTGAGTGGAAAAAACAAAGACGTTTTCAACTTGAATCTTCTGGGACAAAAAAAAAAAAAATAGGTTGATTTTTGAAAAGAGTTAGAGTTTCCTTCAATTCTGTCTTTTTAACTGAGTCTTCTCTAGATTATGACCACTGTGGTCCCCTTTGACCAGTGACTTTATTTATCAGATCTGATTTTAATTGCTTCATGAGTCAGAGGATAGACATGCTAGCTTCACAATGTATTATGTCAACAGCCTTTGCTTAATTGGAGGTCTATTTCAATGAGTAATTTATAGATAGATAGATAGACAGATAGATAGATAGATAGATAGATAGATAGATAGATAAATAGATAGAGATATATACATATATATATATTTTAATATTTTTGAGACTTCCTTAAATTTTTTGTTTTATTTTGTTCGGGTCCAGAAGTAACTCAAGATTGTATTTTGCAGATATAATTTTGTTAGAAATATGAACTGCATCATGGGAAAGGATAGAATTGGTTTTCTTTTTGGTGTTCTCTTTGCTCATATGAATAAGTTACACTTGTCTTACCTTGTGTTTGTGGTCAAATTGACATTGTATTGTTTTTCTATGTAAAAGTATGTCTTGCTAACGTCCAGCCAAATACAATTATGTAACTGACTTGAAAAGGCACTGAAAGACTACCAAATAACTATTTCTTAAGACAACAACAAAAAGAAATCCTTCAGACTTACAAAGGAGTCGCCATTTAACAAAGAGGTTTATGAATACAATGCATCTTGATCAGTGTCACCCCTTTCAACATTCTTACTGCCCCCCCTTCTACCTGCTTAAGACCTAACATCACAAAGATGGTCTTGAGCCTGATAGTTAGCAAATAATTAGAAATTACTCATGTCCTAAGAGCCTCCCATGATTTATGTACCCACAGGAAGAAAAATTGAGCACTTTCAGTGTGGGGCCTTATTTATACTGGATTGTGAAAGTTCTAAATTAGGGAAAGAAGTTCTGGTAACATGTACTGTTTTTAAAGTTGACCACACTGATTTGGATAATCCACCAATCTCCCACAGATGGTATTTTTCAGAACTCTTTTGGTTGTCAATATCAAGCAACCAATTCAAACCAATAAACAAGGAATAAAGAGAGGAAGACTTATCAGCTCTTCAAATTGAAAAACCCAAGGGAGGCAGTGATGATTTTAAGCATGACTAAATCTAGAGGTCAATAATCCTCCAGTGGCTAGTATTTGTCCCTTCCTCCTTCTCCATTCCCTCCCTGCATCTCTCAGCCTTGTTTTCTAGTTAAACTGCTCTAGTCTCTGCCACAATGGTTTCCAATAGGCAGTCCCAGAAAGCATCTGAAAGGAGTTCAGGATTCCTATACACTCTGTTTAGTCATTTCCAATTACTGCAAAAGAAGTAATTTTCTTCTGGTTCCTCTATAACAACATTAGGAAAAAAATTTCTTACTCTCCCTGCTTGGCTTATAAATCCAATCTGTGGGGTGGGCTACATTGTAGGGGGGGAAATGGGAAGGGATGGTAAGGGGAAACAAAGGAGGAGTCAACAATGCTTGATAAGAAATGTACTCATTACCTTGCTCATGTAATTGTAACCCCTCTGTATGGTATTTTCACAATTAAAAAAAATAAGTCCAATCTAGATCTGTGTATTTGTAGCCATAAGTCATTCTATACCTGTGTATTTGCAGCCAGGATTTATTTAAACAGCTCTTGTTTTTGCCTACTTCTGTGGCTGAAGGTACAATGTTTGTTACACAATAAGACAGACAACAAAATTGCCAGATATAGATAAAAAAAATAGTAACCTACCTACTGTCCTCACCAGACTTTACTCCTTAATATTTGAACTAAAAAATAAAATAACTCAAGTTAAATTGGGGTTTCTAATTACCAGCTTCTGTAATTATCTAAGCTAACAGTAGTAGATGCATGCCTACTCCAACAAGAGGGAATAATATTAAAATATTCTTCACATGAAATTTTATCTTACACCTCTACAACATGAAATCCTAGACAAGTTAAGACAGACAACTAATAGAAATATGTAATAGAAGTCCAATTTTACTGAGAGAAAGCACTTTCAAAAATAAGTGTCAGGGGCTGGGAAGGTGGCTCAGTGGTAGAGCGCTTGCCTTGCATGCATGAGGCCCTGGGTTCGATTCCCCAGCACCACATAAGCAAAAAGAAAAAAACCGGAAGTGGCGCTGTGGCTCAAGTGGTAGAGCACTAATGAAGAGCTGAAGGACAGTGCCCAGGCCCAGAGTTCAGGCCCCACGACCGGACCAAAAAAAAAAAAAGTGTCAATCAGAGTATATTTACTTCATTCCTATTATATGAGCCACAATGAAGTTTAGGCACTAGAGGAGAGAGAGACAGACAGACAGACAGAAGCAGAGACAAAGAGAGAGAGAGACAAAGTGGGAAGGAAGACAGAGAAAGAAAAGAAAGAAAGAAAGAAAGAAAGAAAGGAAGGAAGGAAGGAAGGAAGGAAGGAAGGAAGGAAGGAAGGAAAGAAGGAAGGAAGGAAGGAAGGAAGAGACAGTTTCTTGCTATCAGATGATAAAAGTAAAAAAAAAAAAAAAAAAAAAAAGTAACCTCCAGTAATTACTTAACAAAGCCTAGGGGGAAAACTGAAACATAAGATTGATTTTCGTCCACCAAAACAATCCATATGAAAGTGATAAGGCAGTGATGGAAGCCTTGAGCCTCAGGGATGTCTCTCCTTACTTACCACCTACCAACATTCTCCGATGCTATGTTGTCTTATAATTCATGATATGAGAAAGCAAGGTACAGATATGATGCTTAAATGGGATTGGCATAAGGAATTTATAATATGGCATGCTTGTCTCTTGCATGCAACTATTCCAGCAGGCTTGAAACAGATGTTCAAGTAGTCATGGATTTTAAAAACTATTAGGAGTATTTCATGTTCTTGTGATTTTTCAATTATCAAACACATCTGGGTGAGAAGTTCTGTGAAATGGGCACTTAGAACCACTTTGTGGCATGTTTGCTCCTTCGACACCATAGCAAGTGAAATAAATGGGGAATATAGACATGAAAATTGGACACCTCCCTCTGGATGAGCCCATCATTGATTCTAACACACAATACATGAGAGTCCTGTGCAGAGAACCTGCCCAGTACTGTTATTTGGAGACACGTTAGGGCATTTTTATAATTTTTATTCCAAACAATTACATTGACATCCTTTTCTTTCCCTTGACATCTTTTCTTTCCCTTTTTTTCTTTTTTTAAAAAAACTCTACCATTTAAAACATTTGGGAAAGCAACTCCTTGGTGATCAAATATCACATTCATTCCTTTCAAGCCACAGCTCTGGCTTTTAAACTTTAACAAAAAAAGTTGGTTCAACAAATCTGTTTGTTCAACAAATCTCAAGATGTTAAAGATGTCAAAGATATTAACCATAAACTCACATTTCTCTTTATAAAGCAAAAGGATCATTACATACCTATCTCTAATTTTCTATGGTCCATTTAGAAACCATTCTTTCCAATCAAATACCTTCTTCTTTTTCTTCACAAATCAATTTTGGAGTCAGATGTCAGTAGATCATACCTGTAATCCTCGCTATTCCAAAGGCTGATATTTAAGAATCACAGTTTGAAGCCAGCCTGCATAGGAAGTTTGTAACACACACACACACATATGCATGCACACACACACACGCATGCACACACACACACACGCATGCACACACACACAGAAATTGGGGAATTCTTTCCATCAGAAGCTTCCTCTTAATCAGTTTTCCTTAACTTCCCCTTAATAAGTTGCCCGTATTATTACTCTGATCTATTACACCAAATTTTACAGAGATATTGGGGAGTTGGTAGATACCTGTCTATAACTTGTTTAGTACTGCAAAAATATTGTGGGTAAAGAGAGAAAAGGTGTACTTTCCCTCAAGGAGACAATAATGTATAGGAGTAGAATAGTTTAAGACAAGGTATACATACTAACTTTGTATAACTGGAAAATCATTATGGAAAATCTAATGCATTCCAGGCTCTGTTGGGCTCTGACTACTCTAGAGCAACTAAAATACAAGAGTGTCTTTTTTTTCATTACTTAATAGCAGTAACAGCTTTTATTTACATAGCACTATCACTTTTTTATTTTTTTATTGAGAAAAAACTGTACCGAGTGGTTACAATTACATGAGCAAGGTAATGAGTACATTTCTTATCAAGCATTGTTGCCTCCTCCTTTGTTTTTCCCCTACCATCCCTGCCCTCCCATCTCCACAACTACAATCCCGCCCCCTCCACCCCCGCCCGGACCCCAGCCAAAGTTGTAAAGTTCATTTTTCCACATAGCATCTTGTACATCTCTTTTGTACAACTCATCACCCAATGGACAAAGCAACCATATGTATGGATGACTGCATTTGACATGTGGAGCACAAATACTGAATCAATGTTTCACTTCCTCTGAGAGCACATGAAGTTTTCCCAAAGCATGGAAGAATAGGATTTCTCAACTTCCACACTACTGACATAGTTTCTCTTTGGGGAGACGGTATAATTCCTTCTTTTGAGAGATTGTCCTGAGTACTACAAGATGCAGTGTCTTTTTAGTCTGCCCGTTAGATACTACTAATAACTCCACCACCATACAAGTTGTGCTAATTAGTAAAGACTACAGACATTACCAAATGTCCCTTGAGGAACAAAATCAGTCCCAGATGGGAATCATTGGCCTAGAAAGACCCAGAAAATAAATATTAAAGAATGAATACAGTTTTTACCAGGCCAAATTTTTGAGAGGGAATGGGGCAGTTCAGAAATAGCACCAGAAAAACAGTATATCCACATGGTTTGTGCAAAATAATTGTGCTACATTGCAGGGAGTAAGAGTCTCTGGTTCACATCCTTTTAGGATGATAAAGCCTATAAATAAATATAAGTAAGTAAATGAGTGAACCAATAAATGGATGATCCTCATACATGTTTGCTGAAGCAAAGCCATAGTGCCCCAAGCCTGTTGTGATCTACTGGGCTTGGAGGAGTTTTCCAGACAGAGCCAGAATGCCAGCCTGCTACCAGAAAGCTTTCTATGCAAGCATCTTTGAAAAGTTGCCCAAAAGGATCTCAGGAGGAAAGGACCTGAAATCTCTCCTGCTCCCATAATTTCTTATGATTTCTTTTTAAAGTCTAATTAAATATGCTCTTTTATATAGAAATTTATATTCTTTATCATAAAGGGAACTTCTGTAATTGTATATAATTCTATTTCCCAGAACCTGAATCTACATTGCTAGGAAAAGACACTCATGAATTATTGCCAGGTCAAGGTGAACCTTGACCTGGGCTTTGAATAGAAGCCTCCCCTGGTGAGGAAACAAAGAATTGTATCTATGTGGTAGGGGAGTTTTGACTTTGAGATGGAGCAGATGGCCATGGAAGGTCCCTACTCTGCCTTATGATGTGATTTCAGTGAAGCACAGAGCTTAAGATCATGAATCTCACATTTGTAGGGCTAAATGTGAATGATTCTCAAGGGGAAAACAAAAGAGCCATGGAAAGCTACCTGGTATGGATGATAAAATTCAAGAGTCAACAACTCAGATTTGTGTCTTAGATCTGTTATTCTCTTGCGTCATAATGAAGCTAGGCACCTGTGGCTTCCACCTGTAATTGTAGCAGGTCGAAGTAAGCTCAGTTAAAAAAGTCTAGACAATCTTATGTCCAATGAACCACTAAAAAGCTAGAAGAGGAGCTGTAGTTCAAATGGTAGTGTTCTAGCTTTGAGCAAATTGTTCAGGGACAGTGTCTGGGCCCTGAATTCAAGTCCCATGCATGGAACAAAACAACTATATGCATAGTAGTGTCTGTCCACATGGATTTCTGGAGGGACTGAGTAGATTATTCTGCCAGACACTGGTAAAGTAACCAGTGTTTTGCAGTTGGAGTTTGTCTGGATTGATTTTGCAGTAGTTATTAAGTGTTAACTGTATTAATTTTCACCCTGCGTAGAGCACAGTACATGTCAGCCCATTCTGTGCAGATAACTGTTCCTTACTACTCCAACCACAGAACCTGTTGTTAGCTGTAGCCAGAAACTGAGGCTTCTGGAGATGAGCATCTTCTGCCTTGTTTGAGGAGTAGGCACAAAGGTTTTATGTCATATTTTCAATCTAAAGCAAAGTCATTCAGTAAAAGTGGTTTTCAATCCTCGATGTACAGTGATTACCTTGGGAGATTTTAAAGAATATGGACCCTTCACCAGTCTCAAACTCAGAGTCTATATGTGGGGTCCCAGGGAATTTTCCCTGAGGGAAGTCACATTGTATCCCCAAATGGGAATCACTCAAGCTAGTTATCTTTTCTCCTTTAGTTATGAAATGGAGTCCTTTTCCCTCTTTCACATCCATGTGTAAATCCTGCAGCAACTATCCACTCTCTATGTGAAATATTTTCTTAGAAAGGTTTCTATGAGATGGCACCGGTGGCTCACACCTGTAATCCTAGTTACTCAGGAGGCTGAGATCTGAGGATCGTGGTTCAAGGCCAGCCCGTGAGACTCTTTGTTTCCAATAAACCACCAGAAAACCAAAAGTGATGCTGTGGCTCGAGTGGTAGAGTGCTTGCCTTGAGCTGAAGAGCTGAGGGACAGCACTCAGGCCCAGAGTTCAAGCCCCACAACCAACCAAAAGAAAGGAAAGAAAGAAAGAAAGAAAGAAAGAAAGAAAGAAAGGAAGGAAGGAAAGAAAGAAAGAAAGAAAGAAAGAAAGAAAGAAAGAAAGAAAGAAAGGAAGAAAGGAAGAAAGGAAGAAAGGAAGAAAGGAAGAAAGGAAAGAAAGAAAGAAAGAAAGAAAGAAAGAAAGAAAGAAAGAAAGAAAGAAAGAAAGAAAGAAAGAAAGAAAGTCACTGTGTATGCATACTACCTGTAAATCCTGGCAAGTAAGTCCACTGTTTTGTGGACTTCAGCATCTTACAAGGCTAGGGTGGCCTTCTGTTACAATATCTCTCCTCATGGAAGAAGAGTCCGTGGGGTCAAAAGAATAACCCCCATCATCATTGGCACTGTCATGTTTGGGGCTCTCAAGACTCTAGAATTTCCTACCTAACTAGCTTGAGACAGCTTCTAGGACCCTGTGAGGCCTCTCCCCTGGGGCTGTCAACCCATCCAAGTGCAGACTGGACATACTTCCACGTGTCTGGCCAAAAAGGGCCTCAGGGATGGCTGACACGGCAGTGCGAATGAAACTGGATCCATGTGACAGTGTCCTCCATGCATGTTGGGCCCTACATTTCCAGGATGGAGACAGGATATGATGAAGATGGAGCATACCTGGGACCAAAGGCAATGGGCTGAGAAGTGAGAGGCTGGATCTCCATGACCAATGAGTTACAGAACAGAACTCCAATGGGTTAGAAAACTTGAACGATAAAACCATCCTCTAGATGATCATTTCAAACGCATTTGTTCTGATGGGTGGGGAGAAAATAATTGAAGGGTTTTCAAGCTTGCATCAAAGTGTTTTAAGTATTTAGGCATGGGGCATGGGTTCTCTGTTTGTTCTCCTGCCCTGGGCTCCTCAGACGTTAGGTGCCAGCCTACAGGATATGCCTTTACCTCACTTCCCCCCTGGGATGTTTGCTTATTTGGCATCGGCAGCCATGGAAGTTTTCCAAGGCTTTTTTAATGTAACGAGAATGTGGTCCATCAAAAATACTGTCTGGTTTGATTGCATAGGAGAGGTTGTTAATTATGGCAGCCCAGCCAGATTCTTCTGCGTTCCCATTGTCCTGTTTGGCCTCCCCAGCCAAGTCCTAATGGAGTAATGAGTTTGTGTCTATGAGATGTGAGGGAGGGGCTGAGAAAAGTGTAATCAAGCAAATCACAAAGTATAAAGCATCAAGACAGACGCTTCTGCTCCCCTGACTTCATTTTCAATACATTTAATTTCAGAGGGCTTTCTTTT
The DNA here is from genome assembly GCF_024711535.1 of Dipodomys merriami. Lineage (NCBI taxonomy): Eukaryota > Metazoa > Chordata > Mammalia > Rodentia > Heteromyidae > Dipodomys > Dipodomys merriami. The sequence continues at coordinate 1,832,296 of NW_027202938.1, forward strand.
TTCATTTTCTTTTTTCTCTCTCTCTTTTTTTTGGCAGCCAGAAAGAAAAGAATGGTCTCTGCTTTGCCTCTTGTAAAACCTGGAGTGTGGTAACTGCTTTGGTCTCACAGGAACACTATAAGGAGTATGTCAGAGAACAGGCACTGTTTATAGCACACGTATGAAAAAATATAAAAAATTGTCAGTCACTCCTTTCCCCTGCTCTGTTACTCTTCCAGGATTTATTGGGGGTTTTAGAAAGGAAACATGGCTATGTTTTAAGAGAAGCTACATAGGGAAATGGTGGGAATCATGCAGAGAAGGCCAAAGACAGAATTGAGTTTACACGTTATAAATCTGGCACCAGGGTACATGAACTAGTTCATGATCTGGCCAGGATCAGGCAAATAAGAAACTTACAGCCAACCAAGAGCTATTCTCAAACAGTGAATTCTCCCCGCAAATCAGTCAGGTACTTCCAGGCACACGAAGCTCCAGAGTCCAGACAAATAGCAGGAAGATCACTGACAGGGTCTCTCCCTATCCAGGCCAGGCAGCTCTTGATTGCTGCACCCCAAAGAGGTCAGTTGCTTTTCCCTGGGAGAAAACCAAGGCCCAAAGACCAAACCTCTGCAGAACTGTGGTTTGGTCCCAACACAGCCCAGGGGCCCTTCCAGGCTATAATAGCCCAGTGATATCGCTGATTTGTCAGTTAGAACAAGGAAGTTAGAAAGCCAGTGTGGGAGTCTGTCCTCACACACTGACATGGAAGAGATCGTTTATTTTGTGATTGGTATTATTAAATAGAAAGCTCAGATTTCTCCTGCTTGGAGGAAGAATGGATATTTTTCTCACTGGAGAGCTTTTGCTGTTGGCTCAGAGAAATGACTATGCTAATAGGTTCCCTAGTGGCTCTCTCAGGCAGGTAGGATTCTAGACTCAGACTGGGCTATGACCTCGGTGCTATTTGTGGAAATGTGGGGACTTGTAGGTCCAGTGTTTATGTAAAGGGCTGAATCCCGCAGGAGTTACCTCTCAGCCAGTCTAACTTCAGGCTCTGTATTTTTTATGGGGATGTTACCACTTAGCAGTTACCAACAACAACCTCTTCTCTAGGCCACAAGAAGGGCAGAGGTGGAGTGGACCACCTTAGAGATTCTCAGAAGTAGGAAGGAATTAATCAACACTCTTTTAATCACAAGCAAACCTGCCTATAGCATCTAAATTGGGCTCACTGTGCAAAGACTGCTCTCTTTGTTTCTCAAAACTTGTAATCACTGGGTTATTAAATTATTCTATCATTTTCCCCAAAGAAGTCTGAGCCAAGAGGCAGTTCATGTAGTGGAAAGACCATGAACTTTAAACACAAAGAGCTCTCCATTAGAATACTGGCTCTTCCATTTACTAGCTATATGATCTGATCAGAGGTACATTATTTCAGCATTCTACATCTGGGTTTCCTAATATATAAAATAAACCTAATAATAGCTACACCATACAGCTATTGTACAGGTAGAATCAGATAATTCCTGATAGCCATTCAGAATGAGAAAGCTTCTTTGAGCAGGATCCTCTCCTCCCTCCCCATTCTACACATATGGTTCATCAGGTGCACCTGTGAAGGACTGTGATGCTGTCTCCCTCTCACTGACTAAATCTCATCACTACTTTGGGGAATACTGATATCAGGAGAAGACATTCAGGGAAAATGATTTCAGAAAACAGTGTGAGAGAGTCCTCTCCAACCCCTTCCTGCTAACCAAACCACCTTCTATGCTGCCACATGGTCAGGGAAATAGAGTCTCAAAGATACATCTCTCCTAGGAAGGAGGGATGAGTAAAGGCAAATGAAGGCCCTAAAAGACACCAAGGGCCATCTAATGAATTTCTTTCACTTCCTCTGAAGCAGAACAAGTAGATGGTGCCCACGGAGTTGCCTGGATACAAGTGGGGCTTCCAGCCTCAAAGTCCACCAGAAAGAAGCACAGCACAAAGGATCACTTTTTCACATTGAAGTCCTATGTGTGAACCCAGCTCCTCTACTTTTAATTGCATGTACAGACTATCCCCATGAGAAAGCTTTTCCTTTCTCAACTTCTCTTCCACATGGCATATCTGCTAAACTCTGTGCGCCACATAATGCGTGTTATCATCAAGCTCAATTACTACTGATGTTATGCAACAGCATAAAAATCCATGATGCTCTAATGATTCATGTTACATCTTGGCTTCATTCTTCACCCTGATCTCACCCAGAGCTTTTCCAACACCAAAGATAAGATGCCTGAATAATATGAATGGCATGTAGTGTTGGATGACATGTGTGCTGAGTCTGTAATGGCAGATCTGTGGCCAGGGAGGTGAGGAAGGAGCCGAGGAGAAGAACTTAGACAGATAGAATAGACTGTTAGAACCAGATCTTCAGGATTACACAAGCATCCTGGAGCTCTTCACAGCAACAGGGAATTTTTATCTGTTCTTTGTCTCATCTAGCTTGTGGATCGGTGAGAGATTCTTGGAGGTGAACTACAGACACCATTCAGCTGCCTTTGCCAAGAGTTTCTTCTTGCAAACATAGAACAACTTTGACATGTTTTTGGCAGGAATTTATGTTCGTGGCCCTAATCTTAATAGACATGAATTTATAAAATATAATGTGAGAGTAGCCAGGGTGGGAGAGAAGGTGAAGGAGAGGGTGGAGCGCTGTGGATGTCTTCTGCCTTGACGGTTGAAGGTTGCCATTCTGGAGACTGAGACATCTTGCTTTGTTAAAGCCTTAGTTGGCAAGCACAAGCATCATCTAATTCCTTAATCCCATTTCTAAAAGCAATGAGAGCAGCCATCATTATCATTTAAAACAAACAGAAACCAAAACCAACAAACAAGTATTAATACCTTGCCTCTGCAGGCATAAAACAAACCTCCCCAGTAATGATTCACAAGTAAGGGAAGATAACCACACAGCAGTGTCAACGATGAATGGCAGGAATGAGACAGGAGAAAGACAAGGAATCTGAAGCTACTCTCATACTGGTTCAATCTGCACCCCCTTCCTCCCAGACCCTGCCCCCGGCCATTCTGACCACCTTGCCTTGTCTCAGCTGTCTGTGAAATCCCTAGCATGGTCCCTGAGTTATATCTCATATAGCATTATTCTTATGGTCCACAAAGCCACATTAGAAGCAAAACTAGCTTGGCAACTATTTGTCACTAATCAACAACCACTATCTATAAAGGCTAACAAAATGTCACAGAAATCAATGTACATTGATCCCATTCCCAGTGCCCTTGAGCGAAAGGAAGAAAACATTTCTCATTAGAACAAACCTACTCCTGGTGAATATTACTGGAAATAGTGGTGGTTGTCAACAAGTCATGATCACAGATAGTTGACTTCTGACAACAAAAATTGTTCAACATAGGAGTATTTTGTTTTATTATCTAAAGTTTAAAAGTTTAGTAGGCTTTCAATAAATGGAGGCTTTGGAAAATTGAAGAAAGTAGCAGAGAGCAACAGAAAAATAGGAGGAACTTTGTCATACATTTTCAGCAGAACGTTCTTAGTGAATGCTCAAGAGTCCATTAGTGTAAAACTAGTTTGCTATAGTACTTAACTAAAATGATGATTGGGCTGATATTTTTAATGTCAGTCTGAAAGAATATCAAATTGTACAATTCCCAGCTGAATAAGTGGCTTGTTGGTAGAGTGCTTGCCTAGCATTCATGGGACCCTGGGTTTGATTCCTCAGTGCCACATAAACAGAAAAGGCCGGAAGTAGTGCTGTGGCTCAAGTGGCAGAGTGCTAGCCTTGAGCAAAAGAAGCTCAGGGACAGCGCCCAGGTCCTGAATTCAAGCCCCAGGACTGGTCAAAAGAAAAAAATTGTACAATTCCCCAAGTTGCCTTCATGCCTTAGGATCAGCACTTGTTGGTATCCTGTCAGAAATAGCATAAATAACTGAAGAATTAATGAAGTTATTCATGGACCGAATGAATACAGGAGGATCAATGTCCTACACACAGTAAAACAGGTGTTGTTTTTTTTTTCCTTCCAAGGAGCCTACTGGGAAAAACAATAGATGAAAAAGCTAAATAGATCCTAGTTTGCCTAATAGTTTAATTACTAAATCAGGATGATTACATTGACTATATATCATTCTAAGTGGTTAGGGGAAAAGAAAACAAAAACATTGATCCCTACATCTACGTGGTACTCACTTTCAAACAACACTGAACTGACTAAGTATCTTGAGGGACTTGGACTTCTTACAACGCTTTGATAAAATTTTACAATGATTAACTGTTTAGAATTACATTGCTTAGCACATCTAATATACATTTTCCGTGAAGCAAGTCTACTAATTTTTTTTAAAAATCACTTCCTATACATGGTGTCTTCCTTGCAACTTCATATCTATCTCATTTGGAATAAAATTTGGAATAAAACTTCTCACAGTTCCTAAAAGACCCGTGACCTGCTTACTGACTCCCTCTTCACTAGTCCTATCCCATCTTTTCCCTCTTTGCTCCTGCTTACTCAGACTCACTGGCTGTATAGCCAGCAGGACACCTGAAACATGACTACCTCCAGGCCTTTTTATTTGCTTTCCCCTTCTCTCTAGAGATCATCTTTTCTGATGTCTGCCTAGTGTGTTCTGCAACATCATTCAGCTTTCTACTAAATGTCCCTTGAACAGAAAGGCCTGCCAGGGTACCTCTCTCTCTCTCTCTCTCTCTCTCTTTCTCTGTGCCTCTCTGTCTCTGTCTCTGTCTCTGTCTCTGTCTCTGTCTCTCTCTCTCTCTCTCTGTGCCTCTCTGTCTCTCTCTATCTCTCTCTCTCTCTCTACACACACACACACACACACACACACACACACACACACACACAAAACTACTCTACAATTCTACGGCTCCATAACTTCCTCTATTTTATATATAATCTAGAATGTCTCCCACTCTGAACCATTCAGTTTTGGCACATATCACATACTTAACACAAGTATGATAGAATAATAGAGGACAAGCATAAGAAAGATATGTTCTTTCCACGCAAGACATTTATAGGCTAGCAAAAGAAGACAATAATTGCACAAGTGAAGGGTTTTTTGTTTGTTTGTTTGTTTGGGGGTAGTTTTATGTTTTTGATTTTGTTTTTATTTCTTTGTTAGTCCCTGGGGCTTGAACTCTGGGCCTAGATGCTGTCCCTGAGATATTTTTTTGCTCAAAGCTAGAGCTTTACCACTTGAACCACAGCACCACTTCTAGATTTTCTGAGTAGTTTAGTGGAGGTAAGAGTCTCATGAACTTTCCTGCCCCAGCTGGCTTCTGAGTAATGAGGATGGCATCCATGAGCCACTGCCGTTGGCAGATGAAGTATTTTAAAACAGGTAACATATGGTAAATTTGCTGTAGATCCCTTGCTGACTGGCAAGCTCTGTTAGGATGTAGGGTTGCTAAAGTGGCCACAGGTCTTTGTTTTAATTGACCTAGGTGAACATAATTTCTTTTATAAATATTATACAACCTCTCTATGCAACACACTGGTGATAAACTAAGGACATAAGAAAGATGCCTAAGACACCTGGGTCAGTGTGGGAAGGCAGGGTGGCAAGGGGCCATAGATGCTATGAGCCTTTCTTTTTTTCTGTCCCCAAACGAAGCAAAGATAACACTACACACTCTTCTCTTCCAGAATCCTTTCAATTTTTTTAAAATATGCAATTAACCTGTATTGGATTGACATTGCACCTCTTAGTGGTCTTCTCTTTACCTGGACTGGTTAGCTCATTTAATTCATAAAATATTACTCACAAATTGAGTTTTCTTTTAAGCCTACATTGATTTTCTGGTTGCATAAAGACCTGATGTACTTCCTGAATTAGTTATTTTAGACTCTAGCACATAATCTGAAGTCATAGCTTCTCAGAAGATAAATGTCTCATCCAATGCCTTGCACAATATAGATACAATGGCTTTGTTGCCTGTTCCCATGTTCCTAATCAGTGCTTCTGACTTTATCCCAATGATGGTTGATAGTTTGTATTCCTATTTCCCATGAAAAGATGTTTCTCTCTGTCTCTCTGTCTTTCTGTCTCTCTCTCTGTCTCTCTCTCTCTCTCTCTGTTCTTTCTCTCTCCATAGAAATCTAAATGACATACTCCCCAGGAATGATTTCCTCTGTGTTTTCCAGCATGTCTTCTCAGTAAATGCCTCTTACAAGCTTGGAGACAGAAGATGAAGCTAACTCATTTTGTTCATGCACACAGAGTTTGAGCCAAGATTTAGGACAGTCCCTATGTTGTCAAACATGGTTAGCCATCCCCAGGGGGACTTGATTACATTGCCTTCTATACAGCAAAGAGAGGGAGGTGGTGGCAAGTTATGGGAAATGGGAGAAAAGCCTTTCTCTTACCTCTGGGGAGGGTAGATAGTTGATATGGAGGATTACACTGGAACAAAGATTGCATTGCTGGCTTATGTCATTTATGCTCTACTTGTACTACATTATTATAGACTAGTTCTATTGTCTTGGCTGACAATGGAGGGTTTTATTTCAACACTATGTACAGAATGCCTGTATGGTCCCTTTCTTTCCTCCTCCAGATGCAGAAAAGATATTTAGTGTCAGATTTCTGAAGGAGCCATGTCAAAATGAAAAGGTATAAACATTTCCTTTTCATCCCTCCTATTCCCCCTACATTAGCTTTAAAGTTCTCATAATTCCTCTGTTGTTTGCAATTGGAGAGTAAACTATAGTGCATTACAGTACACCATTCTTAGGCAACTTTATGCAAACAAATATGGGCAATAATATTGACTTTAATAGATATCTCCATTTCAGATGCTGAAAAAAATGATTTAAACGTAAGTACTCAGAATATTCTTTTCCTTTCTTCTCCTTGTTCCTATAGTCATGATATATGAATGAAATCTGATTTATATTCATAATAATCATCTCAACTTAGTGTAACTGGGCTCATCCACTGGGATGTATATTGAGTGATGTTGTCAAAACTTGTAGACAACCAAACTCTATCCAATTCTATCCAGTGTCATAATTTTCTCTTCCCAGTGGCAAGTCAGGGATTATCCTTATTAAACCAAAAGTCCTTTACAGGCAACTAAACAATTAGAATCCACTCACACAAAGGGAAGAATAAGCAAAATTTTTCATTCTTAAATCAGAGAAGAGGACAAAAAAAATCCCACGTAATTCATGACAACCATTCAATGTCATTGTCCTAAATTTCCTAAATTATCCTTGCCAGTTTCAGCAATTAAGGACCATTCCTTGTTAGTGGCAAATCCCCATCCTTCACATATGCTCAGCTTTAATTATCTCCAATTAGCCTGTTCGGCATAAGTTTGCCCTGGTTAAACCACTTCATCGTTAAGTATCCACCAGGAAAGCTACAATGACCTGCCTGTTTCTAAAGAAAATTGGTGTCATGGGGATATCATGCTGTGTCCCTTCATTTGTGTAAACTTCCTGTTTCAGTTTCCTCATCACCAACACCAGACAGACAGATGAGAGTAGAGCAGGTGATGTCCATAGACTGTTAGCACTTGTGGAGCCTGGACGGGGAAGGAGTTATAGGGGAATGCAATCACAAGATACAGAGAAGCCACATTTTGAGAAGTTGAATTGGGAGTCTTTTTTTAGAAATCCAGTGACTGCAGGTGGACACACGTCTCCAGAAAACTTGCAGCCTCAAATACACTTAACACTGTTAGAAAATGGAACCATTAGAGTAGAAAAGAGTAGGGGGTCGAAAGAGCAGAAAAACAATCCCAATAAACGGATCAACTCCAATGGAGAGCTGAAGTGGGACCCCATGGGGAGCTGGGGAGAGTCGGAAGACCCAGGCATGGCTCCCAATGGCACCTGAGCTGGTCAGGGCCTAAATGAGGTCATGGTCAGAAGGCAGAGAGTCTTGAAAGTTCATGGCACAGGACTGTCAGGTCCAGTCACCTATTGTCCAAGTCCCTGCCCCTGCCTCCAAGTATTCAGACATGCCCATCACCTGGGGATGGGACTTCACCAAGATGACTAGATGGCACCAGGTAGACTCAATTCCATATCATCCACCACATTGCCAAGATGGCACCAGTTAGACCCAGTATCCTTATTTCAAAGATTTGGAAAGGGAAGCAGGTTGCAGTAAAGATCATGCTCATCCTTGACATTTAACACTTGTCCTTTAAAGTCACCAACTGAATCTAGAACATAATATTCATAAACAAATCATGCACACAGTTTCTCCAGAATAACTTGCTGCAGTTTCAGAAATCTCAGCAAAAGGGGCTGGGAAGGTGGCTCAGTGGTAGAGTGCTTGCCTGGCATGCATGAGGCCCAGGGTTCGATTCCCCAGCACCACATAAGCAAAAAGATAAAAGCCGGAAGCGGCGTTGTGGCTCAAGTGGTAGAGTGCTAGCCTTGAGCTGAAGAGCTGAGGGACAGCACCCAGGCCCAGAGTTCAGGACCCACAACCCGACCCCAACCCCCCCCCCATAAACAAAAAGAAATCTCAGCAAAAGCATCTGATTTTATGGGCTCATTCACTGAGTTAAACTCAATTGACTAGGAAAATAAAATTGATATTGCATATCCCCTCTCCTTTTTTTTCTTTTTCTTTTGTTTTGGTCTGTGGCGGGGCTTGAAGCAGGACCCTGAGTACTGACCAAGGCTGGCATTCTTCTTTGAGCTGCACTCCATTTCTGGTTTTATGGTGGTTAACTGGAGATAAGAGTTTTATGGACTTTCCTTCTCAGGCTGGCTTAGAACCATGATCCTTAGATTTCAGCCTCCTAAGTAGCTCTGATTATAGGCATGAGCTATCAGAGCCGGCCTCTTCTTTCCTTTTTATTCATACTGCTCCTCACTTCTTATCACACCATACTTTGAATGTTGCAAAATTTCCCAAATGACCTTCTTCCAAGGCAGACCCTCCCTCTCTGTTTCAGTTTGTCTCCCAGCTCCATTTTCTTTAAAAGTAAGACAGAGTTGCCAAGTTCCTACTTAAAATCTCTATCTGCCTTTCTCCTGCCTATGGGCTTACTCAAAAACACTGAACTCACCAATCTGGCTCAAGACCCCTACCTCTCCTCAAGAGAAAATTCTACAGAGAACTTCATTGGGACTCCTCTCACTCTAGACAGCTTTATGAGCGTGCCAGGCATGGTGAAGCATCACTGCCTGGAATACTGTATGTTCTGCCAGACCAGAGGAAACATCTGTGAGACTCTTACCTCCAGTTGACTAGCAAAAAGTCAAAAGTAGAGGTATGGTTCAAATGGTAGAGCTCCAGCCTTAGTCCAAAAAGCTAAGTGAAAGCATGATGCCTTGAGTTTAAGCCCCATTATTGGCACAAGCATACACACATATATGCCGTTCAGAACTGGAAATCTGATGCAAATACTAAAATAATGTTTATACTAGTCATTGGATATTCTAGCAAGGCAAACCACAAAAGTTAACAAATCAGAAAGATAGAAGAGATATGACACCATAACTATTAGAAAGATTCCAAATGATCTAATAAAATACTATCCTATATTTTTAAGTGTTCTGTGGGAAACAAACTCTCTGAATTTAATGGTATCATGAGATTTAATTCTACAATATATTATTATACCCTTAGACTGCAGATTATATGCCAATTTAATTAAAGAAATAACTTATGCATGTCATGCATTCTTTGTTCGTTAATATCAGAAAATCTGGTCTTGCAAATACCTCAAATATTTCTGGAAGAAATTTCCTTCCAAGTAGGAAATGATAGACACTCTGGGTCTATATATGCATTTGGATCATATCATTTTTCAGTGCATATAACAAGGTTTCATAGCCCAAGGAATGAAAATCACTTAGAACTGAAAGGCAGTTTTCTGCTATGCATTTCAGATCACTTACCCTGAGCAGTCCTGGCATCTGCTGACTTCACTGACTTTGATGATGGAGGTATGGTAGGAAATGAAGACATTGTCTGGGTGGTGTGGCTTTAAGGGTGCATGCACAAAAAAAAAAATCAAGCAACAAAGTGATCTCTTGAGGTCTTTTCTTCACCTTTTAAAATTGCTTTGGTTACCAGGAAGCTGAAACATATATTGGTGTGTGAGAAGAAAGAGGGTGTCAAGGGGAGGGAGAGCAGACAAACGGAGAGAAGAAAGGTAGTGAATGCAGTTATAACATTCAATCTATATATGTAAAAACAGAACCAGGTAAATTGAAGGACTGGTTGAGGGAGTTGTAGGAGATTGAGATTGGGAAGGGTGACAGTGATCGAGATGATGTTCTTTCTACAATGATTTAAAGATAATAAATAAATAATATTGCTTTTGTTTCTATTCATGGTTCTTCAATATTCTGTAGCACTTTGAAGCTCCTTTCATAAAATTTACATAGCACAGTGAACAAAATTTATTTGCTAGACATAGAAGTATGACATCTAAACTGAGAGAATGTGTACTATTTTCTATCATTATTAAAATATTTACAAAACATTTGCCATATATTAAGCATTAGTCATTTCAATAAATCAAAAGGACTGCTTTTTTAAAAAATCTCTTATCAATCATGTATATGTTGGTGCTAACAGAAGATTTCAGAAGCCAAGGATTTGGAAGGGGAGCTAAAGACCCTAGACTAGACATAAAATCAAGAGAAGGCAAGTTTAGAACAACACTTGGAGGTAAGGAGAGAGGAATATAGAAGATTATTTTGGAGGGATCAAGTCATCCATCTGAATTTGCCTAATTTCCTGTTTGGGGCTGTGGTCACCTCTGATGCATTCTGGTGGACAATTCCATCTGTCACTAACCAGAGATGCAAAAATTGTGGAACTTTGCCAAGAAATAGTGAGTTTCAGCTTCTTGAAAGATAGCCTTCTTGTTGGGAAAATGGTATCACATACAGAAAATGAAATTGTCCAAAGATATTGAAAAAAGATGTTTCAAGCACTGAAAATATTATTAGATAAAAAAAAAACAGTGTTGAGAAGGTGGCTTAGTGGTAGAGTGCTTGCCTAGCATGCATGAAGCCATGGGTTCCATTCCCCAGTACCACATAACAGAAAAGGCTGGAAGTGGTGCTGTGTCTCAAGTGCTAACTTTGAGCAAAAGAAGCTCAGAGACAGTGCCCAGGCCCCTCAGTTCAAGCTCCACGACTGCCCCACAGACACACACAATAAAATGAAAAAAGCCTGGAGTTCATGGGTTTCTATCTGTCATCCCAGCTTTTCAGGAGGTTGAGATATGAGGATCATGGTTTGAAACCAGCCCAGGCAGGAAAGTTTATGAAACTCTTATCTCCAATTAACCATCAAAAAGCTGGAAGTGGAGCTTTGCCTCAGGTGATAAAGCACTAGCCCTGAGCAAAAAAGCTCAGGGATAGCACTCAGCCTTGGTTCAAGCCCTAGGACTAGAAAAAAAATCCTGCCATTTAGAGAGCATCATTTGTAAATCTATCTAGGTGTCAGGCAGCTATGTAGGCTAGAATGTATGGTAGCCTACTTGTATCTCCATTTTGGGCCATGAAAATCTATTGGTGTTTTTCTGATGATACAATGGGTAATCAATTCTCACATATAAGCGTTTTGAGAGTTGAACTGCTGTCACTGTTTTCTGATTCTTGATCTAATTTTCAGCACCATTCTAGGCACATATTTAACCTGATGAACTGTTCATTGAGCTGTCCCTAAAGTGCAAAGTGGCAGGTCCACACAGAAACAAATATAGGCAGAAGCTTCCCCAGAACCTGGAAAGAAGGCAAGGTCCTGGCAGGAGGAAAATCTTTTCAGGCTCTGAAGAAAAATGCTGAGTAAAAGACAATGAAATTTTGCTACAAAAGGAGTAAATGATTATTTCAAAATTTTATATATGACTTTATTTCCATTTTCTATAAATTGGATAGTGCTTATTGCCATAATGCAAAGCAAAGGTGTCTCTTGTATCTCTCTCTTTAATAAACAAAGATACCCTGGCTATTAGAAGGTCAACCTAAGCTACACAGTGAGACACTATCTAAATAAACAAAACCAAACCTAGGAGTAGTAGGTCATCTATAATCCTATCTAATTAGGAAGCAGAAATTAGAGGATCATAATTCAAGGCTAGTCCCAGAAAAAAAAAAAAAAGCTTAAGAGGCTCCATCTCAACCAATGACTGGGGTGCATCTAACATCCTAGCCAAAAAAAAAAATGAAAAAACAAAATAGAAGGATCATAGCCCAGACCAGCAAGGGCTCAAAATGTGATCCCATCTCAAAATAACCAGCACTGAAAGGGCTGGTGAAATGGCTCAAGTGGTAAAGCACCTGACTACCGAGTATGAATCTTGAGTTCAAATCTCAATACTGCCAAAAAGGGAAGGGAAGGGGGGAAGGGAAGGAAAGAGTCCTTCTGAACATTGCATCTCAAAGAGTATATTTTGGCCTATTGTGGCTTTGTTTTCTTTGTATAGGAAATAGAATTCACTCAGGAAATTCTTAAGATTTAACATCTTGTGCTAGCTTAACAACCACAAAAGGTAGTGATGAGAATTGTGTGTGGATTCCAATCCAAAGGCCTGCAGATCTGCAGATGCCTTCATTTCAGGGTTATGGTTTTCATCAGAAAAGCAGAGGTTATATTTTAATATGATCACATGCACACCAGGTCCTGATTTTCCTAAATTGCTCTCACTAAATGGAATTCCTTTACCAAAAGCACAGACCCATTTCTTCCCCAAGGGGGTTACTATTCTTAGTTCTCCAATGAAACTCAATTCTGTGCAGATCAAGGTTCAGGAAAGGCTATAATAAATCCACACTTAAACATTTCCATTTATTTATCATGAGATTTTATACTATCTCTGTCAGTAGACAAGATTATATGCAACTCTGTTACATAGACAAAATTAATCCGCAGCTGTTTGTCTCCTTCTTCCATTTATCAATTTACTTGGGTTCTAAATGTATTTATTACAATACTATTGGCTGGTTAAGATGTAAATGGAAGGTTTTGCTGGGAGGATAGAGCATGGAAAACAGTAACTTGTTCACATTTCTCTTCCCCAGCTCTTCCACTGCCGTCAAAGAATGTCAGCTTTAGTTGGGTTCTCCAAATGCGTTCTTCAAAAACTCTGAGTAAACTTCATTTTGGAATCTTTAAAATGCCAACTGTGAGCGTTTCCCTGTGCACAGGCTTTTGCAGAGCAGCCCAGGTTGTCATGGTGAAATGGGTCAGTGCTGTTTGCCAGGCAGCCAGGGAAACTACAGACAGGCTGTTGGCGTAGCGATAGCAGAGCGGGCCAAAACAGTTCACAATCTATAGCTGAATCTAGGTCACTGGGATGCTTCTATGCTGCAGATGTCCGTGTGGGATTTCCATTTCCAACAGGGTCCACAAAGTCCCCGTGTACACCAGGCATACCCTGTACCTGTAAATACTGCTACTCTCCTAGAGTCTCCCTTCTGCTGGCCTCATGTTGTTCATGGCATTAAATCATGCCAAGTGTGTGTGTGTGTGTGTGTGTGTGTGTGTGTGTGTGCGCGCGCTCGCGCGCACATGCACGCATGCTTATGTATGTGTGCATAGAGTGAGAGGGAAATCTCTCTGGAGCCTGCGTGCTGAAATCTATCCCATTTAAATGCATATTTCTGCAGAATGAGGTAAATATTAATATCACATTTCTCTGTTAATGTAAACACCAGCAGCAAGCTTGGTGGCTCATAAACATCGAGGAAGAGGCTTTTCTCCATACACACCATGTATATTCCCTCCCATCCCCTACCCTGGGTAATGTTTAAGTGAATGCCATGTCTGTGGTGTGTCTGAAATAGCAAGAATTCGATGACATTGGTAACAGCTGAGAGAACAGAGAAGAGGCTTGCAGCACTGTTGCCCACTTGACTGTTGAACAGTATTCCTGTTGCTAGGAAAACTCTAATTGTCCCTTTCCTATCCAAACTTTAAATTATACATTTGTGCTCACTTATGTGCCATGAATTTTAAAATATGCACAGGAAATTACCATTTTCTGTTCTGTTTAAACACACTTGGAATCCTAGCCCTCTGGAGGCTGAGGCAAGTGGAGTACAATTTCAAGGCAAGCATGGGTTATGTATCAAGACCCTGCCCCCAAATTTAAAAAATTAAATGAGTAAATAAACAAATGCAGCAAGCTGTATTTGAAATTAGTCCAGCGATATTCCTTTGTATTGATCCCTTCATGATCATTTTTTTTCTTGGCTGCTTTTCCTATTTGGAATGCAGTGTTTAATTAAAGAACAAGCATCTTCTATAGAGTTTAAACAGTGTGACTCAAGATTTCATCTTTCCAATCTAAAACTTGTATACACACACATGCAAAGGCCTACTGTGTAGCTTGGTTTTCCCACTCTACAAAGCACACCAATATGAAGCAAGAGTCTTGTCTCAACTTCACAAAAGAAGAAAGAAAAGCTTTTTATCTTGACAGTAATAAGTAGGTGAGAGAGGAAGACTGATATTTATCCACCTTTTTCTTCAAAGACAAATGTCTGACTAATATAGCAAGGAGATTTTTCATAAAGCCCCAAATATGAAGCCACTGGAAAAGAGAGATGGGAAGGACAGTACTTGAAGGAATGAGAACCAAGTGCAAGGATTAACCTTCATGAGGAACAATAACACACTGAAGACAGAAGGGAAGGAAGCAGGGATGGTTACAGACATAAGTAAGTCTGGGAAGATGATAGACAGGAAATGCAGTGAATTGCCTTAGCCAGGCATCACAGACCATCAGTCAGGAAGGCAGTGATAGTCTGAGTCTGTGTTTGTGAGAAGCTGAGGACATGTTACGTGTTTTCATGCACTGTTTCAGTGAGTCCTTGCTGCAACAAAGGAGATCACCATCATTATGGCTCTTGGTTCTTTCATTCCAGTGTGTGCGTGTGTGTGTGTGTGTGTGTGTGTGTGTGTGTGTGTGTGTGTGTGCATGTGTGTGTGCGCACGCACACGAACGTGAGTGCACACACTGTGTACATGGGCATTAAAGGGCCTAGTAAATTGAATAGAATCTTAAAGTGATGAGCCACCATGGTTGGATGTAGGTGTAGGTGATCTCGCTTCAGATATCATGTTAGCCACCAGACCACACTATTCTCTAAACTCGTTCTCTTCCTGCACTCAAACCAGATATATGCTTTTTCATACTTCCATTTTTACCATTTCCTCCTGGAATAACCCTATCTACCATTCAAACTCCAGGTGAGATCCTAGGTCCCCCGTCATGCCCTCAGCTTCCTGTGGCTTGCAGAATTTTGCTTTCTGTGCATTCCTGTGGTGCTACCAATATACTGCCAAACAATCAGGAATGATCAGCCTCGTAATGCAGCCAGGACCCAAGATCTGAAGACAAAGCTCCTGCAAGCCAGAGGTGACCCTTGCACTTGTTCTTGGGCATCTGTTGCCACTCTAGCTCGTGAAGGCACGGAATAAACATTATTTGACTAAACCTTCAAAGGGGATGTCTGTATAGACACCATATATAAATCTGCATGAATACGTTCATCAGAACTGGGAGCTTGGTTTCAGCGGGGACTAGTCTTCTCCTAGGAAGTTTTATGGTTGTAGTACCTAACCATAGAGCTTTGCTGTGATAATGCGCAACCTTTTCTGTGATCGTACACAGAAAAGTGGAGAGTTAATGCCCTGGGCCACATGTGGTTTTTGAGCTATCTCAAATCCCCTCTAAGATGTCCCTAGTTCCTCTCCCAGATTCCTTTCCAAGACTTGCCATTTTGTCAACTACTGAATATGTTCTGTTGGAAGAAGCATTTATAAAGTCAAACACTTAATAACTGAAAATCTTTGAGCAAAAGATTTAATGAATCTTGGTTTTCTTTTTTAGTGGTCCTAAGTATGACCATTCATTTCTAGAACAGAGATTCATCTACACAGAGAGTACCAACTTTACTTTGTCCCTCTCTACATATCCCAAGCACTATCCTTCTAGTTCTAATGTTCCTGAAATAGTGAGAGCCATCAAAGAAGATTTTATGTCTAAACTACTGGCCAAGTGAGATCATGGGATATTTACCCCCTCATTCTTTGGAAATCTGGCTTCTTCTCACATACTAGATGAGACCTTTGAAGAAACATCTTCCCTCATCTTCCTATTTGAAATAGCTCACAGTCTACTTTTGTCCCAGCAATCTGCATCCTGGTCATTTATTGTATCTTTCACAATTTTTAATTACTAGTTATGAGTTTTTATCTGTTTTCTTAACTGTACTTTAGTTCTATGAGGAGAACACTAGCCTATGCCTGGATGGTGAGCAATAGATGAGAGGTCCTTCTTGTTCATGAATTTGAATAGGAAAGTGTCAGCTATGATAATTTAGAGGCAAACAACCATTCTTCTATGTGTGGTAAACCTCTGGACAACCACCACAGACAGTTGGTATAATATTTTCAGCATTTCCTAAAACATTCTCCATAACAATCAAGTGGGCCCATAGGTGTTCTTTGTATGTTTTTATTAGTACCATGGAAAAGCACTTCTTAAGACATAGTTTGTGAAGTATGGGTACCACATTGAGACTTTCTCCTGCACTGGGCACAATCAGAGGCAAGCTCAGAGATATGCAAAGTCTATGGAGCCAGGCATCAAAATGAAAGGTACCAGCCACACAAGTGGAGGAGATACAAGAGTCTCTCCTTAATCTCAGGATGAAGACACAGTCTGGTCTCTGAGGTTCTTTCTCTCTACCCTGACATGCGTGGGAGCTTTCTTGGTCCCTGATAACATTCTTCCCATTCGCTGAATGTTTATTTGGTTTTCTTGTGGGATTTGTAGGATCCCTAGCGAGACTTGCTAGACACCAACAACACTCCATGCATCTTCACTGCAATGATAGCAGGATGAAAACAGACAGGCCAGCCTAATAAGTGTGGAATTTTTAAACAATGGTATACTAAAACTATAGTGATTTTTTTCCCTTCCCAGGAAAGAAAATAACATGAATTGCATTTTGAGAATTATACAATAATGCAAATTTCTTATTTTAACAGCTCAGATCTCAGTTGCCAAGTAACAAAACCCACACGTCTTCTGTATTTTCCATGAGTTTTTAAAGTTTGTTTCTGGCTTACTTCAGGGCAAGGAGAGACTTGTTGCTAAATATAATGCATGCTCTTCCTACCAGAGATGTGCGATTTCTCAGCAGAACCTAGGGGGTTGAAAGGGTAATTGAAAGGTCTCTGCTGGTTTTTCCTTTCTGAGCTGTTGATTCTGTTACTAATGAAAGACAAAGACTAATTGTTCTATTTTAAGATGAACGCTAACTTGAGATACAAGACCATTTTTTAAATGCAGGTTTATCCTGAACAGTTCAGGAGAAAGCATGTTGGAGAAGATTAAGATTCTACCTTATTTAATATAGTTTTTTATGCTCATAAATGTGCGAAGTTCTAATCAGCCCACAACATAAGATATCCAGCCCAAGGCTGGACTTTATGACCACTAGATTAGTTCAGGAGCCAGCATCTCTCAGTATATTACCAAAGGCTATTTCTGTTTATCTGTTATATACATTTGGACTCTGTAGTGTTTTATTTTTTATTTTCTAGATGAGCTCTTGTATTTATCCATGCTATCTCTACTACTGGTTAAAAATTGCAATTATTGGCACTCATGTAACTTGTAGCACGCATCTACTGCTATACCCACAGCCTAGGTGGTATAATCCTAGGTGGTATAATCTATTTCCATCTATACTGTGGTAGCATCCAGTTTTTTTAATCTCTCCTCTGAGTATTAAAATCACATATCCAAATGTCATCACATACTATCTCACAGGTACCTCAAGCTCTCCATCACCTAAACAAGAACCATTACATTCCCTCTTAGTCCTCTGTTCTTGATCTCAGAAAATGAGTTCATTGCCAACCTTGTTACTTAAACCTGACACCCCATCCTTCACTTGGCTAACCACCAATCAGCAATGACGGCTGACTCTACTTCTTCCACACATCTCTACGTCCACTAGACTGGTTCAGAAGCCAGCATCTCTCAGTATGTTGCCAAAGGTTATTTCTGACTCATATCTTTACAGATGTATGCTTTTATGCCTCCAAATTATTTAATGCTAAAACTACTGCAATTATTCTGACTCCAGTACAATTTATCCTCCCTTTCCCCTATCACTGGCCTTCCTTCCAGCAAATTGAAATGTAAAAAGTGTAAAATGTGACTTCATGAGGCTGTCTTTTGTTGGCATCTTAGTTCACACAATTCTGCTGTTCTCTGTGCCCATTACATGGTCCCTCTGGCCCCATCCCCCGAGTTTCTGCTTATCCTTCATTCTAGGTGCTATTTCTTCTCAGCACTATAGGTACAGGTTATATACAGGATCCTCTTAGCCATTAACAGAGCATGTATTCTCCCTTTGACAGTATCTATTATTCTGTGTTATCCTTAGCTATTTGGTGTTCTGAATTTCTCATTTACCATCCAGCAAGGACAGAGATTCTATTTTGCCCAAAGCTGAATCACCAGCACATGACCTAATACCTGGCACAGAACAAGCATGTGGAGAATCCTTGCTGATGAGAGTCTTGAGGAATAAATCTGTGAAACAGCTTTCCTATAGTGAATGGTGATGGGAATCTGCTTTGTTCTCATAACTCCATGTTACTCCCTTCTCAGCCCAAATCTTTTGATGTATCCGAAGATCCTATATGAAGGACTTGCCTCTCCCCTCTTGGCCTGTTCATTTTATGTATCTAAAGATGGAATATGAAGGTTTCACCCCACCCTATTACCTCAGGTCCATTCAGACACCAGGCAAAATCCCAGGTATGTATGAGCTTGTTTGAAGTACAGGCAGGGCAATCTGCCTAAGCCCAGCTGTAAACATCCCATTGTGGGCCCAATTGTGAAGCCCCCACCTCCCTTGACCTAGTGATTTTTTCATTAACCTCTGCCTCCTTGATTGGACCTCATATAAAACCCAGCTCCTGTCCCAATGCTCTGGCTCAAAACTCCCAACTCCTGGGAAGATCTCTGGCCCTCACTGTTTCTCAATAAATGGTCATCTGTTGATGATCGAGTCCAGCCTATTCCTCTTCTGTTCGCTTCCATTTCCCCAACAATTGGGATGTCTGAGAGATGAACACTGATATCCTAATTAAAGCCAGAAGTAGATTTTTTCCACTTGATTGGTCGTTTCAATTGTCAAGAAAAGCCAACTTCCTTACTAAGTAGAGACAAGACTTACACCACAGAGGTAGGGATAATTAGTTCGGTGTCCAGGTGAACAGACTCTCTATTATTACCAGGTACACCCAGCTTGAGGTTCTAGAGCCCTCTTTTAATTCTCTTGCAACTGTTATTTTCTCTGAGTTATGACTGGTATGAGATGAAGCCAATAATAATGTACATTCCAAACTTCTGGCCCACTCTAAAAGGCTGCTGATAGTTTTTCAATGTTCGTTGAGAACACAATCATGATAGTCATTCAAACCTCATGCTTCCCAGATTTTATATTAAAGCAATTCTTTTTCTTATTTGTCTGCTTAAACCATCTGGAGTTCCCATTAAATTCAAGGACTCTGGGTTTGACTTCTCTCCACATTAAGTACAAAGCCATGTAAGAGATTCAGTGATAGTAACCTTCTTAATTTGTACTTTTTAAAGTGAGAGATCAAGGTGCATAAAGTGGACTCATGCCCAGAGTGGACTGAGGAGATGATTAAAACTAAAGGTCTTGGCTGTCAAAGTCTGCAGAACATGTGGACTCGTTTCTACAAAATAAACTGGCTGAATTAAACAGAAACTCTAGCAAAAGGCATCCAGAGGCCATTTTAATCAGCATGTTCTTGTCAGGAACACGGATCCCACTTGCTTGTTTTCTGAAGACTCTAGCTACCTTGTAAGAAGGAAAGATAAAAGGAAATGAGCAAACATAAAAGTGATTTTGTTATAGTTCTGGGTGCAATGTATCCTAAACCTAGCAAATAGAAAAGGAATAAAAAGGGGCAAAATGAGTCTCTCTTTTGACACTGAGTGTGAGCTGCCCACTCAGATCAGACTCTAATTAGATTCAACTAGGACTTAGAACTCCTGAGTCCCCCAATTTGGAGTACATATATGATAAGGCCAACCAAGCATAGGACTCAGGTCAGAAGATGAGGTTTTAAATCCAAGCTTTAACTCATAGAGCAGCTGTGTAAACCAACATGTCATTTGTTATGGTTTAAATATGAATCGTTCCCATGAAAGGCTCATGTGTTAAAGGCTTGATTGCCAGCTCATGGGCTTTAGGGAAATATTTGAATCATGAGGCTTCTCATGTCATCAGCAGAAAAATCCATTGATGAGTTAATAATTTGGTGGCATTATTGGAAGGCGATAGAAACTTGTGATGGGGCTAGTTGAAGGAAGTAGTTCAGTGGATTATTCTCCATGGACAGGTTTACACTGTCTTTTTCCCTTCTGATTCTTTCTGCTTCCTGATTGCCATGAAGTGAGAAAGTTTCCTCTACCAGGGCCTTCTGCCATGATGTTTCCGTCCTGCCACAAGCCTAAAAGCCATAAAGCCAACCAATCTAAGGTATTTTGTCACAGAGCCCACTCAAGCCCGACATCACCCAAACCAGAACCATCATATTCCCTCCTACTCCTATGCTCCTGATCTTGAAAAATAAGATCATTGCCAAGCCAGTTACCTAAACCTGACACCTTATCCTTTACTTGGCTAACCACCAATCCAGCCCTGAGTTTTGACACTGAATGTGAGCTGCCCACTCAGATCAGACTTTATTTAGATTCATCTAGGACTTAGAACTCCAGAATCCCCCAAATCGGAGTACACATATGGTAAGGCCAACCAAACACAGAACTCAGATCAGAAGACCAGGGTTTAAATCCAGAATAACACAGAAAGTACTGAATATCCTAGTTTCTAAGAAATGTTCACCCAGCACATAGCTGTCTATATAACATGATAGCACTTAAGGTCATAAGTCTAAAAGAGCCGAATGAATAGTCTTGAACACTTGTGCGTATAACAGTTGCTAAAGTAAGAGATGAAGTGTACATATATGCTCATTCAACCCATGGAACTCTGTGGATTTTAGTCTCTTCTAGTGTAAAGGAGGAAAGAATTAAGCCAGTCACTTCAACTACCTGGAGATGTGGAGACAGAAGAAATAAAGACTCCATAAGCACATGTATTCAGCCTCTCCTTGTAGCCATACTGTTCACAAAAACAGGGCAGGTCCTTTGTCTTCATTATACAGGTTTAAATGCAATAATGTGAAGAACTTGCAATATGCCTAACACATTAGCAGCATTTCATAAAATACTGTTTCTTTCCAAGTGGGTATTGTGATTCCTATCTGTAATCTCAGTACTTGGGAGGCTGAGAAGGAAGACGACAAGTTCCACATCAGCCTCAACCACATAGTGACACCCTCACTTAAGAAACATCCTTATCAATTGTTTGACAAATTTCGTATTTTATGACCCCAACATTATTGTTTAGTTATTCATTACCTTTTAGTTCCATGAGCATTCAATTTGTTATCACTTGAAAAAGGATGTGACCACTGTTTAGAAAATCCAACAATGTCACTGGAACCCTTAGCTTCATTAATCCTAAAGCCACCTTCCTCTGCAAAGTGGTTGCTGATGCTTTCTGAAGTCCTGGTGAGAAGTGAAATGGACAGTGACCACCTCAAATGAGATTCCAGGAGTGGCTACACAGATGTCCTCTGGAATCCCATACTAGTCCCCCTGCCTTATCTATGCAGAGCTATGAGTAAATTCCTTCCCAAAGCATTGGGACTGGATTAAAGAATTCAATTAGGCTATCTTTGATTTCTCTTCTAGGAAGAGTCTACTGTACAAGGATCAGAGATCAGACAGCACCCCTGGAAAAGGGAAGGGTTAACATCCCTTGCATGTCTTTCTGAGTTGCTTTTAACAGCAACCTGCAAAGCTTGTTTGTGTATGCACAATTACCCTGCAAAATGTCAAGCTTGTGAATTCAGAATTTACTGTCAACACTTTGCTATAAGTAGATTATTAATTGATATGGAATCATAATGGAATGTCTTCAGAAATGCACTAGATATCAAAGACTCTCTAAGGAAAAACAAGCACAATGAAAGTTAGATAGGATTTTCCATGTCTTTAGAAACTGCTACAAACTTAATTCAGTAATAATTTGATTCTCAAGTTCATTTTAATTAGCTCACTGTATTCATTTTGTCTATTTTTCCATCACTGGTTTTTCATGCTCTTTAAAAAAAAAAATCAAAGAAGCTGGACACTGGTGGCTTATGCCTGTAATCCTAGCTACTCAGGAGGCTGAGATCTGAGGGTCGTGGTTTGAAGCCAGCCCAGGCAGGAAATTCCATGAGACTCCTACCTCCAATAAACTACTCAAAAAAGCCAGAAGTGGTGCTGTGGCTTAAGTGGTAGAATGCTCACTTTGAACAAAAGAAGCTCAGGGACAAAGAAAAATCAAAGAATAGAGTATTAAAAATCAATTCAATAAGTTAATCACAATAGATTCCTTAGCCCTAACTTTTCAATGGAAATCTGATCGGTGACAATACCGAGAAAGTACAAGACTTTCAAAAACCCTTAAGTAAGAAAAGATACCTTGACTTTCATGTTGAGATGTTATATATAAATTCCAAAGTTATATAAAATATTACCTACCCTACAAACTCGGGGTCCTGGAAAAGACATATGTACTATTTACTAATATTTCTAGTTTACTGCCTTCGGGGAACTACCTTTCTCTACCACCCTGGAAGTTAGATTTAGCCACATAGTTTCTTCTGCTCAGATGTGGCACCAGATAAACTATGTGATTTCTGCTATCAGACTCTCCAAACATTCTCTTGACTTGCTTCAGCTACCTGGAAACCTACTGCAATGGAGACACAACATTAAACCACCACATACATGAAAAAGGAATTTCTTTGAGAATCACCCATGCTGATTCAGCAAACCTGAAATGATCAAGAAAGGAACTCTCATTTTACGATTTGGAATTGTTTGTTACTGCAGCATGATCTGGACTTGCTAGTGAATACAGAGACCACTATAGGCCCTTCTACAGCCATTTCCTTTGGTTCTCTACACTTATCCTTAACTCTTCCCACTTCCTTCACTAATTCACTTCTGAATATTGAGTTACATATACCTTTAGGAGAGCTAATAAGAAAATATTGGGGGCTAGCACCTGGAAAAACAGTTAGATAAACCATATTTACCTGACCTACATAGAAAAATAAACATATGGAAATGGCGCTGTGGCTCAAGTGGTAGAGTGCTCACCTTTAGCTAAAGAGCTCAGGGACTGTAACCAGACCCAGAGTTCAAGCCCCGTGACCAACCAAAACAGAAAGAAAGAAAGGAAGAAAGGAAGAAAGGAAGAAAGGAAGAAAGGAAGAAAGGAAGAAAGAAAGAAAGAAAGAAAGAAAGAAAGAAAGAAAGAAAGAAAGAAAGAAAGAAAGAAAGAAAGAAAGAAAGGAAGGAAGGAAGGAAGGAAGGAAGGAAGGAAGGGGAAAGAAAGAAAAAGAAAGAAAGAAAGAAAAAGGAAGAAAAAAAGAGAGAAAAATAACCACATTAATATGATGTACTATCAATAGGATTTTTCTTTCCTTGAGCCAGTTGCTATATCAATAAAAACAGTGACTTAAAAACACTTTGAATTCATTTTTTATAGTTCTAGAAAGCAGACAGTTAAATCAAGGTGGTAATATGTTGTGTTCATTCTAGAGACTTTAAGAGGTAATGCTCTTCCCCTTCCCTTCCCTTCCCTTCTCTCCCCTCCCCTCCCTTTCTTTCCTCTCCTCTCCTTTCCTCTCTTCTCTCTTTACTTATTTGCTTTTGAGATCCTGCCCATCTTAAAATAACCAATCAAAAAAAACCAATCTGTCACTATGTGTATTGTATGTACATCTACCAGAGTTGATAGTTCTGCATGGCTTAAAATCACCAGGAGCTAACCCAGCCATATGTTGTCTTGCTGAACAAGTTGCTTATTAGTGTCTTTCATTCTTCCCATCTCAGGCAATTTGTTGAAGGATAAAGTAAGGTATCTCATCTTTCCCAATTTGAGGTTTGAGCAGGATAACTCCTATTTCTTTTTTTTAAGACCTGTATACTCCTAAATTTATATGGGCTAGAAAAGGAAGTAGAAAACATGTGTCAGCTCCCAAATCTGCCAAGCCAGTGTCTCCAACTCCATGGCAATGGTTTCAACCGCATTCCTCTGCTAACATAGTAATTCAAATGTAACATGGTTGAGGACATTCTCCTTTTGGGCTCTTCAGTTTTCTCACTTTTCATCAACTCACCTATAGTTTCCATAGGCCAGAAGTGACAAATCTCAAGTCTTCTAATAATGCTGTTATCTATAGGGTTCCTACACATTCAACGTGTGGATCTAATCATTGAAAATAAATCCAACCATAAGAAAAATAACTTTGAGTTCAGGTTCTGAGGTGGATATTTAAGACAGGAGCTATTTTTTAGAATATTATTTTTTAGAAACCAGTATCAGAGAAAAGTATAAATTCTTTTTTAAATGAAAACACTGACAAGAAATAAGTACTACACAGGGATAGCAACCACAGAGTAGCCTGAGAAGGCCTAGAGGTGATGACTGTGAACTTGAACCAGCTGAACCACTATAGTGAATTTCACAACATGTCCTGACACCTAGACTAACCCCTTGCTCATGCCAGTTTTCATCCCTTAAATGTCACATCTGCCTCATCGCCTTCTCATGTTAGTGAATTCTGGTTTTCAGTTCCTTCTAGTCCTAGTTAAGCTTTAGTTTTCTTATCTATCAAATAATTGTCTTAGAATGAAGTAAAATGAGATATATAAAACCCAAGCACAGCAATGGAGTAGATCACAAAATAATTGGTAGGTGATTCATGCATTCATTCATTCATTGACCCATTAAATCTATCAAAAACCTATTATATACAATCCTTGGTGTGTAAGATGCTACAACCAAAAGGTTTCATTCCTTGCCCACGATTATTTCACACCATAGATCAGAGATTTTAGCTTGATGCCTATGGAACTCTAGGTGTGGTTATGTAACTCAGAAGCTCTTTGAACTCTGGAAATTGTGAGTAAACTTCTATTTTGTGCCTATGGCAATAAAATACTTCTTTATAGAGAAGTCTATCCCTTTCGATAGATCAGCATGCCTCTCATGATAGCAGGAGAGCATATTTTGTCATTTTCAGTCCATATGATATAGATAGATGATCTCATCATCTGACTCCAAGCTAGACCCAAGCTGGACCAATTAAAGATACTTGGTTTTTGCTTTTAAAGAATATACTTGCCATTGGGGCTTCAAAAGTGACAGAATTTAAGCCACAAATACAGGTGGTCATCTCCACCTCCAAAATGTGAGGAAGTCTGTCTGAAAACTGAAGCCACAAGGAAGAAAGCCATGTAGAAATATGGAGAAAAACAAAAGCATAAGAATGTTTATTGGAAGACTTAATGTCAGCCAAAGTGGAAGCCCAATTTAGCATGGGATCTTTCAGTTACTTGAAGAATCAATTTCTGTTTTTGTAGAAATCTACTAGAATTGTCTTACTCTCCTTTGCCATGAGAATCTAGCCAAATCAGTGCAACATGCCTACCCTCCCCCACCTGACAAAGTTACTAATTTATTGCTTCTAGATATTAAACTACCCATCCCCATGATTATGGATTCAAGTTAGTACTGTTACTCTTGGGGCTTATAACTGTAACTATCCACATCCAAACCAAATCCAGCCTCATTTCCCAGCTTACCTTGCCCCTCCTTATATTTCATTATCTCCAGTCATTGTTTCAGATAGTGCAGAAAATTATAGCCAAGATTTTTCCCCCTCCCTTCCTTCATGATTTTTCCCAGGTTAACTTGTCAAAGTCATTGTACATTCTATGTCCTTAATCAGCATAGTAACACTTAATTCTTAGTAGGCATTCAACAAATACTTGGTAAAGGAATGAAATAAAGCATGTCCTAATTTTTCTTCTATCATTCTTAAAAGAAAGGAAAGCTGCCCAAAATTGAGTCCATAAGCCTCATAGGAGACTAACCCCTAGGGAAGAAATGTTGGTTTCACAGCTACTTGATCTGCAAAGTTTAGAGAAGACAATTCCCACAAAATCAGAGCCATGGCAGAGTCATTACTAGAAATGTGCTCAGTATATGTTGTTGTTGTTGTTGTTTTATTGTGAGAATACTGTACAGAGGAGTTACAATTACATGGGCAAGATAACAAGTACATTTCTTATCAAGCATTGTTGCCTCCTCTTTGTTTCCCCTTCCCATCCCTTCCCATACTCCTCCCCTCCCCCAACCCAATCCTCCTCCCCCACTCCCCACCAAAGTTGTTAAGTTCGTTTTTCGACATAATGACTTGTACATCTCATTGTCCCAATGGGTCCACATGTATCCCTAATTTAAATGATTTGTTTTTCCCCTTCCTCTCCACAAATTATACCAACATCAAATACAGTGAAAGTATGGGTTATACTGTGGGGGAGGGACATATAAAGCAACATAAAAATCATCTTATAAATATGATAGAAGCAATTGCATGAAAGGAAAAAAAAAACAAAAAAACCACATTTGAATACTTATCTTGGGGTTCACTCCCCTAACATCAACTTATCTGACCTTTTCTGCTTGACTCAGACATATACTAGTTATTGCAAATAAGGGAAACCATGGGACCTATGTTTCTTTGGGCCTGGCTTACTTCACTTAATATAATTTTTTCCAAGTCTTTCCATTTCCTAACAAATGGGGCAATGTCATTCTTTTTGATGGAGGCATAGAATTCCATGGTGTATATATACCACATTTTCTTGATCCATTCATCTACTGAGCGGCATCTGGCATCTGGGTTGGTTCCATATCTTATCTATGGTAAATAATGCTGCAATAAACATAGTCGTGCTAGGAGCTTTACTGTGGCCTTGTTTGTGATCATTTGGGTAAATGTCCAAAAGTGAGATTGCTGGGTCATAGGGGAGTTCTATGTGGAGTCTTTTGAGGAACCTCCATACTGCTTTCCAAAGTGGTTGAACAAGTTTACACTCCCACCAATGCAGTAGGGTTCCCTTCTCTCCACATCCCCTCCAGCATCTGTTGTTATAAGAGTTCTTGATTATAGCCATTCTAACTGGGGTGAGGTGGTATCTCAATGTTGTTTTGATTTGCATTTCTTTTATGACTAGAAAGGTTGAGCATTTCTTCATGTGTCTGTTGGCCATCCTTCTTTCCTCTTCAGAGAAGTTTCTCTTTAAGTCTTTAGCCCATTTATTTACTGGGCAGTTGTTTCTTTGAGGATTTCTTGTTGGGGGATTTAATTTTTTAAGTTCCAGGTATATTTTAGATATGAGACCCTTGTCTGTTGTATGGCTAGTGAAGATCTTCTCCCAATCTGTGGGCTTTCTATTGATCTTGCTAACTATGTCCTTTGCCAGGCAGAAGCTCTGCAGTTTCATGCAATCCCATTTGTCCAACCTTTCTTTGATTTGTTGTGTTTCTGGGTCTCTATTAAGAAAATTTCGGCCTGTGCCAAGGAGACCTAGGGTTTCTCCTATTCCATCCTGTAATGTTTTCAGAGTGTCTGCTTTGACTCTGAGGTCTTTGATCCATTTGGCGTTGATTCTGGTGCAAGGTGATATATAAGGATTTAGCTTTAGTTTTCTACAAGTAGTTAACCAATTTTTTTTTTTTACATTTTTGTTTTTGTTTTTGTGGGGTTGGTAGTGTTTGTTTTGAGACAAGGATTTCCTTAAACTCTTGATCCTCCTGCCTTCCTCTTTTGCAGGTACTAGAGATTATAGTCATATGCTACCACCTTCTGTGTGTGTGTGTGTGTGAGAGAGAGAGAGAGAGAGAGAGAGAGAGAGAGAGAGAGAGAGAGAGAGAGAGAGAGAGAGAGAGCATTTCTGCCGGTCCTGAGGCTTGAGCTCAGACCCTGGGTTTTGTTCCTGAGCATTTTTTCCATAAGGCTAGCCCTCTACCATTTGAACCAGAGCTCCACTACTGGCCGTGTGTGTGTGTGTGTGTGTGTGTGTGTGTGTGTGTGTGTGTGTGTGCGCGTGCGCGCGCGCAAGTGTGTGCAGTTAATTGGAGATAAGAGTCTCACGGACTTTCCTGCCCAGACTGGCTTTGAATCGTGATCCTCCAATCTTAGCCTTCTTAGTAGCTAGGATTATAGTTGTGAGCTATTGGCACCCAGCTAGTTTCAATTTTTTTAAGCACAAAATTTAAGCCCTATATTAAGGAAACCATAGCACATGAATAAAAATGAAAGTTAAATATTAAGGAAGGAAAACAAAAGCCAAAATAAACACAAGAGGTAAAAAAGAAAATTATAAAAGCAAATAGGCATGTTAACACATGAAGATGAAATTAATCATCACAATAACAGAATAGGATTGGAACTGTGTTTCTTCCAATTGAAGGTTGACTATGCTACTCAGTGCTATTTTAAAACTTTCAAATCTGTATTTTTTTAAAATGACATTGCAGATTGTCACTTGCATTGCAACATGCTCAAGTGGGAAATTCCCTGGCGACAAAATATCTTAAGAATTTTAACACTAAACACACACACACATTTTGGCTAAAGGAACAAGCTTACTTTAATGAAATGGACCACATTTAGTGATGACAGACACACGGTCTTTGAATTATAGAGGAAAAATATTACAAAACTGAAGCATAAACCTAAAATATGTATTTTTGCAACAGAGTTTAAAAAAAAAAAAAACAAGAAGAAAAGAAACGGTCACATTCACCTAAGTGGCAATTCCCCGTCACAGGGGAAGCTGGGCGACAAAACTGCACAGGAAACCCCTGTGACATCCAAAGGAAGTGAGGACACAGGAAAGGCCAACCCCGCTGCTCTTCTCAGAATAACCCAGGCTTCCAAATGTCCAGTGTCAGAGAACGGTGGTAGGCAAAGAACATGTGGAAAGGAAAACCCTACCAAGGCCATTTGGATGAGGGGTACTGAAGGCCCCAGGAGCAGAGCCTCCTCACTGCAGTTCTACTGTCTGTGCTTTGTGTAGTCAGGCAAGTCTGTCATCTGCCTCCAAGTGAGCCAATCACCAGGCTGAGGGTGACCTTCAACCCTGAAAGAGAAGTGTAAAACTCCAGCAGGGAAAACAATGCCTCTTTTTGGTGGGGACTTCCCTAGCCTGGGCGGTTTCAGATCATGTTCTGCAACTTTCACAACTTGTGACAGGAAAATGAGAAGACTCAGATGCAAATCATGAGGAGAAAAAATAATCAGCAGTAGCTTAAGAAAACTAACTGAACCATGCAGAGTCTGAGAAAGTAAAGGTGAACACAGGGCAGAAGCTAACTAGGGCTGCTGTGGAAGGAACTCCTGAGAGCAAGTGCCAGGCTTCAATAATAATTACAACTTTTATTTATTGAATACCTACTGAGTGCCAGGAGCGGTGTTCATATTATCACTTCTTACAGTGGATGCCATTAAATGGACATGATTATCCCCAATCTCCTCTGTGAAAATGAGAAAACGCATTCAGAGGCATTAAATAAGATAGCAATGGCACCCAGTTTCAAGCCAAAGATTTAAATCCATCTCCAGTAATCCACATGGTTTTCCTTTGGCTCTTCTGTCACTAATTCTCATGAACCACTGTGTAAGAGACATACTTCTCTTTGCCTGCATTTTTCCCTTATGACATGGCTCAAGTAGGCCTAGAACTACTTAACTACAAAGTTAGAGGTGACTGTAACCTAAAATTCACTTATGTGTGCCCTAATCAGTGACTTAATGGGTCCTGTGGAAATAATCAACTGGCATAGCTTCTCTGGGTCTCAATTTTCTCAGCTATGCTTAGAGCTCTCACGGGACTTTTCCAACTCCTGACCTCTGCGAAGTCTAGGTAGTCTTCATGTGCCAAAATAAGGAAGGAGCTGGGTGATGGTGGCTCATGCCTGTAATCCTAGCTATTCAGGAGATTGAGATCTGAGGATCATGGTTCAAAGCCAGCCCAGGCAGGAAAGTCCATGAGACTCTTATCTCCAATAAACCACTCAGAAAACCAGAAGTGGTGCTGTTGCTCAAGTGGTCTCTACCACTTGAGCTGAAGAGTTCAGGGACAGTTCCCAGACCCAAAATTCAAGCCCTACAGCCAACAAAAAAAGAAAGAAAGAAAAATGGAAGAAAATTTCAAAGTTGTTACTATTTTTTAAGCAAAATATGTATTGAGATTATTATATTTCAATTCATTAGAGGTAATGTAACATTTAAGTGGTCCACGATTTAAAAGTTAAAATACTTACTAAATATTTTTGGATGGTCTTGCCACTGGAGACGAAAATATTTCAAGTTAAACCTTCTGTCAACAGAGAAACCACAAGTTAAAAAAAAAAAGAGAAAAATCAAATTAGCATTCTTTACCCATCTCCTAGTACAAATCATCACTCACCGTGGGAAAATGATGACTTGAAGGAGGTAGGGCCTATGAATCATTATATTGTTATTCTTGAATGCTGATGGAGCAAGATTTAGGGGAAAGACTCAACAGTTGAGGGATGAACTGTGATTTGCCAATAACTTCACTCATGGCATTTTGGGGGTGATAAAAACAGGAAATCAAGTATGCTAGAGGTCTGTGGAGTTGCATGGCTTCAGAGCTGTGTGGCCATGTCAGGGGGCAGAGGCCCCTGACTTTCTGAGTCACCCCTTCATTCTGAGGTTTTACAACTCCAAAGAGTCATTGATCAGCAAATGCAAATAATCCACCCCTGGGCTTGTCCTAACAGGCAATCTGCTTGCTAACTAATGATTGTGTAAGAGACATCATCACTATATAGATCTATCCCAAACATCAAAAGGAAGGTAAATTGCTCAACTTCATCCTCATTTTCTAGATTAGAAAGACACAAAAGCTAGGCACTACAAATACATTCCCCCTTGTGGTTCTAGCAAATGTGGTACTATCATTTTCCCCTCTCTGGAGCTATTACTACAATGGATCTACTGCAAATATATTTTATTTGCTGTCTTTTAAAAATATTTGATTTGAACAAGAAGCTAGTTTGTGATGAAAGAAAAATATAAGATTTTTAAGTTAAATTACATACTGCACACACCAACTCTTGGGAACTTAAAGAAAACTGATCTTTTAGCTGGGTGCTAATAGCTCATGCCTGCAATCCTAGTTACCCAGGAAGCTGGGAAGCTACGATCTAAGAATCATAGTTTAAAACCAACCAGGGAAGAAAAGTCTGCAGACTTTTATCTCTAATTAACCACCTGAAAGCTAGAAGTAGAGGTGTGGCTCAAGTGGCAGAGTGCCAACCTTAAGCAAAAAGAGCTCAACAAGGCTTTATCCAGACCCTGAATTCAAGCATTGATCTTTTGACTACTGTAGAGTATTACTCTGTGTTTTCTTTAGTGTCTTCAATGTAGGGAAAGTAAAACTGCAGTGTTCAGATGTATGTCTTAGATTCTCCATCATAGATAGAACATTAAAACTGCCATCATTATAATATCTGAATGTGAGAGAACCGAGTTCCATAGCCAAGGTTCATCTATTCAAAAGTGTTTACTTTATTTGATCTCTCCTCTTTACAAGGTTAAAATAAAAAATATGTATCCCAATATTTCTGTGTGAATTTGTGAATTGCCTAACGATGCCATGAACAATATAAATACACTTTATTTAAAATATATTTAAATATTTATAAACATAAATGTTTATTCTTATTTATATGTTTACATATATTGATTTATTTAAGTACTTAAGCATACTTAAAGATATGCTTGTTTCCCCTATGATCCAGCAATCCCACTTTTGGGCATTTACCCAAATGTTTACAAACAAGACCACACTAAAGCTACCAGCACAACTATGTTTATTGCAGCATTATTTACCATAGCTAAGATATGGAACCAACCCAGATGCCCCTCAGTAGATGAATGGATCAAGAAAATGTGGTATATATACACAATGGAATTCTATGCCTCCATCAGAAAGAATGATATTTCCCCATTTGTTAGGAAATGGAAAGGTTTGGAAAAAATTATATTAAGTGAAGTAAGCCAGGCCCAAAGAAGCATAGGTCCCATGGTTTCCCTTATTTGCAATATCTAGTATAGGTATGAGTCAAGCGGAAAAGGTCAGATAATGTGATGCTAGGAAAATGAACCCTTAAATATGTATTTTAATGTTTTCGTTTCTTTCATGCATGTATTTCTAATGCATTTATAAGATTATTTCTTTGTTGCTTTGTATGTCCCTCCCCCACAGTGTAACCCCCGTTTTCACTATATTTGATGTCAGTATAACATGTGGAGGAGATGGGGACAAACAAGTCGTTTAAGGATTCAGGTGGACCTGTTGCAACAATGAGAAGTACAAAATGTCATGTCAAAACCAGCTTTACAATGCCGGTGTGGGGAGGGGAGGGGGGTATAATTGGGTGGGGGGAGGGGGGTAAAATTGGGTGGGGGGAGGGGGGAGGCGGGGAAGGGAAGTGAAGGGTAAACAAAGGAGGAGGCTGCAATGCTTGGTAAGAAATGTATCCATTATCCTGCCCATGTAATTGTAGCCCCTTTGTACAGTATGTTCTCAAATAAAATAAAATACAATTTAAAAAAAAAAAAAAAAAAGATATGCTTGTTTTTAATATTCCTCCTCATAGCTCCTCATAGCTCGATAGACCACGGTGTTTGAGTACCTTACTTTGGAATCCCCGAGAGTACAGGCTTCCTTGTCATGGAGGATTTTTGTGCTAAGCAAGCTCAAAAAGGAAAGTTTTGAATCTCAGTATAACCTTGTTAAAATTCCAAATAGCAGCTGGGCACCTGTGGCTCATGCCTGTAATCTTAACTACTTAGAAGACTGAGATCTAAGTATCATAGTACAAAGCCAGCCCTGGCAGAAAAGTCCATGAACCTTATCTTCACCAGAAAACCAGAACTGGCACTGTGGTTCAAAGTAGTAGAGCACTGGCCTTTAGTGAAAAAGCTCAGGGACAGTGCCCAGGCCCTGAGTTCTAGCCTCATGAAACAGAAGAGCTCAGGCCATGCTTATAATCATACTTCCCCCAGATGTTTCTGTATCACACTGGTGTTTGAGAGAGTGACTAAAAATCCCCGCCCCCTTGCTCAGAACCAGCATGGAACAGCAGTATTAAATATGTGTAACTAGCCTACTGTAACTGAATTGTCTTTTTTTTGGGGGGGGGGGGGTAATCTAGTCGTGGGGCCTGAAATCTGGGCCTGGGCTGTCCCTCAGCTCTTCAGCTCAAGGCAAGCGCTCTACCACTTGCGCCACAGTGCCACTTCTGGCTTTTTTCTTTTTGCTTATGTGGTGCTGAGGAATCGAACTCAGGGCCTCAGGCATGCAAGGCAAGTGCTCTACCACTGAGCCACCTTCCCAGCCCTGTAACTGAATTGTCTAGACAGCAAGGTTATGTAAGGGAGAAAGAACAGGGCTTGCTCCAGCTAAGATGTAGAATGTGAGGAGTTCTGTAGAGCTGTATCCACAGAGCAACAGGACTGAACAGAGATGATGGTGCTTCTACTTACATGAGGTGAGGCGGAGGCTACTGGGGCTGGAGCTGGGGCTGTGCTGCTGGACTGGCACAGGACAGCACGAGCGTCTCACCCTCTGGCCCTGTGTAGAGGTGGCAATGCAAAAAAAAAAAAAATCCCTGGGTTTGGAAGATGAACACTAGTCTCTCCATTCATTCTCCACTTGGAAGTATGCAATTGCTTTTTTTTGTTTTGTTTTGTTTGGTCATGGGGCTTGAACTCTGGGCCTGGGCACTGTCCCTCAGCTCTTCAGCTCAAGGCGAGCGCTCTACCACTTGAGCTACAGCGCCACTTCCAGTTTTCTGGTGGTTTATTGGAGATAGGAGTCTCACGGTCTCTCCTGCCCGGGCTGGCTTTGAACCGCGATCCTCAGATCTCAGCCTCCTGAGTAGCTAGGATTACAGGCATGAGCCACCAGCGCCCGGCTTGCAATTGCTTTTTAAACCATTATTAACATCACTAATAAAACTGCTAAAAGGATCTAAAATGTTGGTAATAGAGGCTTGGGAGATGGAGAACAAGGAAAGGGGGAAAGCTGAGTGGCAGGCCTACTCTGTGAAGAATGAAGGGTTGGAGAGACAGTGCTGACTAGGCTATCTGAAGAACAAATAGTACCACTGACACTTGTGTGGAGAGATCAGTATATAACATCTCCCCTAAAATTTGGTCCTTTCTTGGGTGAGTTCCTCCATCACCAAAATAAGGAAGCGGGCCCAGCACTTTTGTAAACCTCAAAAGTTGACAAGAAGTTATGAAAATTCCCAGGGGCCGGACACTAGACTCTAATGCTTGAGTGAGGAAAAACAGGGACATTCCATTGATGAGTCACACCAAAGAGACTAGCAAAGGTTTTCCTAGATAAAAATGAGTCTTTGAGAAATGAGGGAGAACCAAATCAAGTTACCAAATGGGTATGTTTCCCACAAAAGCAAAGAACACTGAGAGAGACATGTTTGAAAATAAAGATTAATACATAAAGAATCCTTGAGGAGAAAGAAGCAAGTGAGGCCAAGGAGGCTGGCTGTAAGGCCGATGGGAAAGTTGGGGAGGGAATCCTCAGGTGAGTCAGCTGGAACTAGGGCAGAGATGCAACCAGGCCTGGAAGTGTTTGGAGCAAGGCAAAGATAAGCCGAGAGTCAGACAGAGAAGATGTTTACTCCCCTTTTCTCTGGCTATCCTATAACCGAATTTCTGAGACCAATCTATAAATAACAGCGGTTTGGTTATGGCTAGTTCTTGAAGCATGGTGCTAGCATCTGCTTACCATCTAGTTGCTGCCATCCTACTGCACTGTGCCACAGCAGACAGCATCACATAGCAAGAAAGAGAACACACCACACTTCCACAGTGCCCCGTCCATTCACCTCCCCAACATCGCAGCACCAAATACCATTCACCTAGGACTCTGGGTTTCCAATATTGAAGTTCTGGGAGGCTGGCATTCAATCCACCTCCTCAGGAGGTGACAAGAGCCTGAAGACAATGTCCAACTCTGTCATGTCAAATTTCTTCCAGAATCAGCAGGGAATGCCCCCCAAGGTCAGGACAATTAATGTAGCTGAGGTACTTTGACTGTAAAACATGGAGGAGATAAGAGATCAACACATTGTTAAGCCTGACTACACAAGGATGAGAATTCCTCCATAAAGTTTTATCTTATTGAATGCATCTGCCATAAAGGGTCTGACACCAGATCTGGTGTGATACAGGAATTATAAAATCTCTGAAGGGACCAGTAAATGTGTGTACAGTGGGCATAGAAACTTTGAATGCCATGCATTTAATATGGAAGGTTTTCATCACATGTTGACAACAAAAATGTTCAAGTACAGGAAATGTCAAAGCGGGCAAATGGGAGAAGGCTCCACAAGCAACCATTTTTCTGCAAAGGACAAACATCTGGCTATTTTGGAAGAACAAACATAGATTTATAAAAGCATAGCATTAAAATCCAATTAAAGCCTTCTATGATCTTGTTCTTGGATCTAATTATTTTCTATGTTTTTATTGGGTTTTTTTAATGTAAGCATGGCAAAGTCATGTTAGTGCCATAATTCAATCATGGAATATAATAATAATTGTTAACACATGGCAATAGAATTGCAAAATAAATATATGATGAATGTATTTTTAGAGTCTACATACTAAAATGAGGTTTGGGGTTTTTGTTGTTGTCTTGAGTTTTTTTGTTGCTATTGCTTTTACACATAATTTGTCTTAGTCATAGACTCATGATACAGAACTATATTGATCTTTTGCTGGAATTCTTGTTCCCACTATAGATGGCCATGTACATCTATTAACTTGGACTTAAGAATATATTTTAATGAAGAATCATTTCTAGTACAATTTTTAATCTTACCTCACCCTATTCACTATAGTGAATGTACCTGCTAACTCTGTAAGTCCCTAAGGACACTGAGATTCTTCCATGGTTTACATGAGGTCAACAGCTTCTGACCACATCTAGAGAGTAGTAGGTGCTCAACTAATGCTTATTAATAGTTCTAAAGCCAAAGTAAAATTAAACCTTTTTCTAAAGTTTAGAGAACATAGACAACATGTCACAGCATTTGCATCTTTTTTTTTTAATAACACTAGGATTTAAACTCCAGACTTCATACTGCTAGGCTGGATATTTTATCACTTGAGCCATAGCAGAGGTTTGGTTAACTTTTTGAGGGTTATTCTAGTAGATGGAATCCAGGGCTGGCTTGAAACTATGATTCTCAGACATTAGCCTTCTGAGTAGCAAGGATTATAAACCTGAGCATGAGCCAGTGCCAGACTTAGTTTGCCTTGTAACAAACACATTAGCCATATTTAAGCAAATAAGCCTTTCCTATTTGATTTCATTAGTGACTCCAGTGCAGATATGAGCAGCAGTGAGGACTTGGCTCTTTTGCTTCCCCTTTTGCTTG
Source organism: Dipodomys merriami (assembly GCF_024711535.1). Classification (NCBI taxonomy): domain Eukaryota; kingdom Metazoa; phylum Chordata; class Mammalia; order Rodentia; family Heteromyidae; genus Dipodomys; species Dipodomys merriami. The sequence continues at coordinate 1,868,797 of NW_027202938.1, forward strand.
TTTGACACTAGCTCTTCTATACTTCCTTCTTAATCCCCTGCTCTTCTTCTATACTTCCTTCTTACTCCCTGCTCTTTTCAGAGTCATCTCTGGCCAAACTGCTCAGTCATTTATTAGATTCAAGATAAAAGTTATAGACTAAGGATCTGAAACCAAACATGAACCTTGGACAAAGATTCCATTTTAATTTTATTTCCCAAATTACTATAAAAACAACTTGGAACTATTTTCCCTCTTCTTTTTTTCTAGCTTAGCATATTTTATATCCTGGGTCTGAATGTCTAGGTACTGATTCTTGAATGTTAAGCTATGTAAGACAAGTTTCTGAGGATAGTATTCGTTTGTCACTCAGAGTCTATATCTAAGCAGAGCCACTGATAAACAGGAAAGAGGAACATGGGTGCCTTTTCCATAATATAATTAAGATACATTTTTAGCGGAGAGAATGACTGTCCTGTACAAGGCTGGAGCAAACAGTTCAGGCTAAAGTAGGTAGTAGTGCTCTCTTCAGAAGCTTCTAATACCCCCTTGAGCAAAGTATTAGGGCCAGAGCCTGTCACTACCCATTGGGGTAGATCTCTAGACCCACCCTGTAACTGCCTTCCTGCAGTGTAAATACAGTCTTTGAACTTCGTACAGATCAGTATCAGCTATACAGGGCTGGAGATGAGACTGCAATAAGGACTGACTCTGACCAGGAGCCAGGTCTATTTCATATTTTCTTCCCTGAGGGTACGCCTCAGTCCTAATTTCCACAGCAAGCTGGGTCAAAATGTTTCGTGACATTTTATACTTCCTTCTACCTTCCCAGCAGAGTCAACAACTAACTCTTAAGAATGAGGACTATTGTGAGATTGTAGATTGAATGATTTATGTTTCAGATACAAAAGGCAACAACAGTTCAACTCTTGACTCAGAAACATAGTCCCTGAACAATATTTCTTCTAGAAACTTTGTTTTCCTAAACTGTACAATTAGGGTGGAATATAGGCTCCTCACTAGGTTGTTGTAAAGGTTTATTGAGGTGCTATATATATATATATATATATATATATATATATATATATATATTCCATATAGTTACATACACAATTGTAGTAGATAGTACATTATATATATATATATATATATATATACACACACAGTATCTAGCACTGGACACAAAAATATGGAAGTCATTTCACAGACAAAAATCTCATTTTTGCTCACATAAATACATTTTTATCTTAGAGAGATTGAAGGGTATGTAAGTCTTGACACAACAACAAGTCATAAGAAAAACAATCAAATGTCACTGGAGAAACTCAGTTCTTCTGAGTGAGTAATAGATAGCTGATTCTTGTTAATAGACAAAGTTTAACATAAAACAAAAAGAAAAGAAAGGACAGGCCCTGGTGGCTTATACCTGTAATCCCAGCTACTCAGGAGGCCAAGATCTAAGGATGATGGTTCAAAGCCAGCCTAGGCAGGAAAGTCCTTGAGACTCTACTTTCAACTAACCAACAAAAACCAGGAGCTGTGGCTCTGTTTTGTTTTTTTTTTTTTTAAGCTGTGATTCAAACAGGTAGAGTAATGGCCTTGAGCAGAAAAGCTCAGGAACAGTGTTCAGATCTTGAGTTCAAGCCCCAGGACTAATTTTTTTAAGGGGGGCAGGGGCTGGAACAAAAGAGAGGAGAGAAGGAAGGAAGGAAAGAAGGAAGGAAAAAAGGAAGGAAGGAAGGAAGGAAGGAAGGAAGGAAGGAAGGAAGGAAGGAAGGAAGGAAGGAAGGAAGGAGGAAGGAAGGAAGGAAGGAAAAGAAGGAGGGAGGGAGGGCCTAATTTTTTAAAACATGGTTGGAATGGGTGGTTTAAAAAGTGGAGCGGCCTTCTTACAGCCTTACAAAGCCTTACATTTAATCCCAGTACTGCAAAAAGGAAAAGAAAAAGAAAGGGGACAGGAGGGGAGAGGAGACTGAGTGCAATCAAATACAACCCAGGAGGTAGTCAAGACTCAGCATGCAGGCATGACTGCACATGCCTAGATTTCCAGCTCTGGAGAGAGTAAGGCAGGAAGATGTCTGCTTTTAGGTCAGCCAGTGCTGTACCACAGTAAGACCCTAGGCTCAACAACATTCAAATAAAAAGGCTAAGTTACCAGAGAGAAGAAGGGGAGGTGGATGGAGAGAACTCTAGCTCTAATGTGCTCCCTAGGAGCCCCTTCTTTCCTAGCTGGCTAACCTACACTGATGAGGAATCTGGACCTACTTACTGTTCTCATCCTCACCTATTATTACCAAAGCCTGTCCACAAATGCCAGCCAAACCAGTTGAGTCTTGAAAGAAATAACAAGGAAGTATGTTTGACAGTTGTGTTGGTGAGTCTGTAGAAGTGGCGGTAGAGTCTACCTTTCCCACTCAGGGTCAAAAGCAAATATTGGCCTGTGGGACCTCACCTTTGGGAGCACAAACACAAGAGTCCAAAGTCCTGGAGGCAGCCAGCCATAGGGGCTCTTCCCAGAAGGTTCTTGAAACAGCCACCCTGGCCTGTTGCCCACCTGTGCCTTTGAAACTGACTTACCAAAACCAGGCCCATTAATCTCAGCCTAATAAAAGTGTAAACATACTCATTTGAAATCCTTAGCGGTCATTCCTGCTTTAGGAATTCAGACACTGGAGGTTACAGCCTGATAACTGGAAGAAAAAGAAAAAGGAAAAAGAAACCTGGGGAACATTATCTGGACCTTCAGCTGTCCTTCCTTCCTTCCTTCCTTCCAGAGTGGGGGCTGAAGGCCAGGTCCCCAGGCATGGTTGGATAACCCAGTCTTCTATCCAGAACCCCAGTTCACCCTTTTTAAAAAATGGTTCTTTAAATCATATCAAGCAAAACATTTTTTACTTTTTTTATTTTACTTAATATTCTTGTATTTTTTAATTGCTTAGTTTTAAAGACCGGGTCTTGCTATGTAGCACACATTGGTCTTGACTTTACTATGTAAATCTTGAGTGGCCTCCTACGTGCTGGGATTCCAGGTGTGTACCACCACACCTGGCTCAAAGGTTCTAAAGGAAGCAATTTCATTTTGGTTTTGGTACATTGACATGAATTCGAGACAGTAAATAAGAGAGAGAGAAGGAATAGAAATGGACTATACCCCCCTGACCCCTCCTATACTAACCCAAACCTGGAAACATTACTTTTACAAAGGAATTAGGTTTTTAAAAATATATTTTTAGCACAAATTATTCCTAGGGGGAATTATTATTAATAATTATTACTCCATGTTTCTTACAATAAAGATTACACTAAGGTCTGAAGTAGTGATAGGTAAGAGGACTACAGTCCAAGGCAAACCCTGGAAAAAGCATAAGCTCATAGCTAAAAGATAACTGAAGCAAAAGGGGCTAAAGGGAGTTATTCAAGTGACAACGCACCTGCATGGCAAAGTCAGAAACTTGAGTTCAGTCGCCAGTGCTAAACAGTGGATTCCAAATGCAGTGGCGCTTATGTTGTGCAGTCTGTTGGGTAGAAGCCATTCACTAATTAGAGACATTTTATGTCATTTCGGAGAAAAAAGAATCACTGTGCAGATAGCAAGCCACTGCACTTCCAAAGCTTTCTGTATATTCCTGGTGTACCTACCTTTACCCATTATTAGGATGGGAAATATAAATACAGACACACACACACACACACACACACACACACATATACATATAAATATGTACATGTGTTTACAACGTATGTTCCCACATACTTATATTCTCACATTTCTGCTTACTCTTAGCTTCTAGCTTTGAAAATTGGTAACAGAGGACATCTAGGGGCCTAGCTCAGCGGTAGGGCACTTACCTAGTGCCTACCCAGAAATTGTGAGCCCTGAGTTCAAATCTTAGTACTGCCAAGAAAGAAAATAAAGGAAAAGAGAACAAATATAACCCCTGATGCATTTCTTGACTAATAATATGACAACACTTTGGCCTTGGGTAATCTTACCAACTGCTTTTCTCTTCCCTAAATGTGACACCGTTTATTTGTTCGATGTGTGACAGGATCTCAACAGGCTAACAAGGCTGGCTTCAAACTTAGGATCCTCCTGCTTCTGCATCCCAAGTGCTGAGATTACAGGCACACCCACCAAGCTCAGGTTTACTTTGTTTTTGAGACAAGTGTTGATATGTTATTCAGGCTGGCCCAGAATTACTGGACTAAGTAGTTCTGCCTTAGCTTCCGGAGTAGCTGGTGTACCCCACTCCCTTGGCCAGTGAATGGTTATTAATACATTTTTGCAGCACAGAGAATCAATCCAGGGCTTAATACTACTACCCCACAGCCAATTGCAACTGGCCTTATTGCTTTGACTTCAAAGGGTAGAAGAACCACCAGTGAATCAGAGAATGTATCTTTAATGGACAGGGGTAGAGAATAAAATGAAACTAACAACATAGCAGTACCCATCAGTAATCCCAGCATACAGGAGGCAGAGGCAGAAGAATCAATCTTTGGTTCAAGACTAGCTTGGGCTACATGCAAGGACCTGTCTCAAAAAAAAAAGTAAAATAAAAGCACTTTATGCTACTACCCAAACTCCTGTGTTATGGTACATATGATCAAATTACTCTGTGTACATGTATGAAAATAGAAGAATAGAACCTGTTGAAATTTGTTTCAGGAATTAAAGGAGAAGGATGACAAGGAGGGAGAGAGGCAGGGAGGGAGGGAGGGAGGAAGGAAAAAAAGGGAAAAAGGGAGAGAAAATTTGATAAGGGTACATTTTATATATATATATATATATATATATATATATGTGTGTGTGTGTGTGTGTGTGTGTGTGTGTGTGTGTGTGTGTATGGAAATATCACAATAAATAAAATTTCCTAGCATAAATAAACATATGCTAATAAAAATGTAAATAAATATTTTAAAAATAAACAAAGATACTATTTTTTCCACAGGGAGTTCCTGTAATAATGGCAGGTAGAACCTGGGGACTGCCACCAGCCAGAGAAAGTTCTGCTGTAGAATTTCCCTCGGGGTGTGGGGAAGTTGTGGTTTGAGTCCCTTTATGACTAAATGAAATGGCTGGTCTGTTTGTCATTTCACTTTTTTTTTAGAGTCTAAGTGGCTATGAAACCTTGTGGTAATGAGTTGCTAGGTTTATTGTGGGTTTTAGCCAGTGTCCTTTCTAGAAAGGCAGCTACCAAAAAACAAAACAACTTAGCTATGCATACTAGTGGCTCATGCCTGTAAGCGTTAGCTACTCAGGAGGCTGAGATCTGAGGCTGGTGGTTCAAAGCCAGCCCAGGCAGAAAAGTCCACAAGACTCTTATTTCCAATTAACCCTCGGAAAACTAGAAGTAGAGCTGTGTCTTAAAGTGATAGAGCACTAGCTTTGAGCAAAAGAGCGCCCAAAAAAGACAGCACCCAGGTCCTGAGTTCAAGCCCCACAACAGGCTAAATAAATAAATAAATACCTCTGGGTCAAGGAGAGTTAGTGAGAAGGCCATGAAGGAATGATCCTATTTTCTTCCCTGGGAGGCAGGTGATTTCTCACAAACAAAAGTGCAACAGGGACTAAGATCCTTTATGTAGGAGAAGTTTCTTCCAAGAACATCAGAGCAGGGCTGGGGGCTGGGCAGCAGGGGAGGGGGGTGGGCAGGGAAGTCCTAGCTTTCAGCAAGTGTGCAGGCTCAGTGGGCTGCAGGCCTTTCAGAACAGTGAATGTAGTTGTCAGGCCAGCCAGCTCACCCTATATCTCACCAAGGAGGAAAGTGTGCGCATGTGGGCACCTGGTCTCTAGTCACATGTGTGCGAGGTGGTTTGCATGATATGACACTTGAGACATGAGTTCTCTGCTCTGGGAAAATCAGATTTCTATTATCAAGATCTACTGCTTTATGTACTGACCTTAATACATTTTTTTTCTCCTGTTTAATTTTGGACTTATTTTAGAGCAACTCATTTTCTATCACTTCCTCAACCCAGAATATCTGCGTGGAAAATAACTGCTGTGTTACCCAAATATTCTAAATCCCAATTGCTCAAGCTTCTTTCTGCCAGGACTGGGAGCTTTGGTTGTTGGTAATCAAGGAAGGCTGTTTATAGGTACCAGGAAAGCAGGGAAACATCTCACCAGCATCCATTCTCTGCACAGTCTCTGGCTAAGTTGGTGCCCACCACTCACTAGTTGGGCATCCATGGGATTCCAGCTTTCTCAGAAATGAGGCTCTGATCTCCTGTCTCATGAGAGGCAGAAAGATGGCTGTAGATACATTTTTGCTTCCTTGTGGGGCTGTGTTTATATTTCCCAGGGTTCCTTCTCAGATAGAAGTAGAGCAGGAGACATCTTAGTGGTGCTGGAACTCAGGAGACCTAGCTCAAGACTTGGCTTAGCCACACTAGTACATTTAGGAACTTCATCTTCTGGGTGGGCCTTGATTTGAAAAGCCTTAATTGGAGGGAAAAATGACAAACTGTATGGGGGCCTTTGAGGTTTTGTTTAAGGCTCGTAATTGTTTCAGTCAATAATGTACTAAGAAGCATAGTAAGTTGTAAAGAATTCATGGTCTCTCCTCATCTGGATATACTACAAACAACACTTCATATTCTATCTTGGGCTCTCTTATACATTTTCTGGTGAAGATAGAGTGAAAAACACTTATCTAGCCAGGAATGGTGACTCACTTCTGTAATCCTAGCTACTCAGGAAATAAAGATTTGGAGGATCATGGTCCAAATTCAGTTTAGGCAAGAAGTTCGTGAGACCTTATGTCAATCACTAAGCTGTACGCAGTGGACACAACTGTGATTCCAGCTACTTTGGAGGCATAGATAGGAGGATCTCATGTGAGTCGAACCCTGGCTAAAAAGCACTCTAACTGAAAAATAACTAAAAGCAAAAAAATTAAAATAAAGAGTTGTGGGCATGCCTCAAATCATAGAAATATTGCCTAGCAAGCTTAAAACCCTGAGTTCAAACCCCAATATTAGAAAACTTGAAAATTAAAAAAAAAACCACCATCAACAACAGCAGCAACATCAAAAGTAGAAGTTTTCTTCCTACTTTGAAATTTTCTGAAAAATAAATAAAATAATGCAGGCAGGCACTAATGATTTATGCCTATAATCCAAACTACTCAGGAGGCTGAGACATAAGGATCATGGTTTAATGCCAGCCTAGGCAGGAAAGTTAATAAGACTTTTATCCCAAATTAACCACCAGCAAGAAAGAGAAAGAAGGGAGGAAGGGAGGGAGGGAGGGAAGCCCAAACTGGAGATGTGGCTCAAGTGGTAAAGCACTAGCCTTGAGAAAAAAAAAAAAAAAAGCTCAGGGACAGCTCAGAGGCCCCAACTTCAAACATCAGGACTGGCAAAAAAATGAACATGTGCATGCCAGAGCCCAGGATGCTCCTTAAACTCCAGCTGCAGAGGCTCCTGGGAAGGTCATTTTTAACTTTTCATGCTCTAAAACACAGAGAGAAACCTAAAAATGGCCAGTGTTGGTACCGATTCCATTTCCAGTGATCAGTTGCCCTTCTTGGGGGAATTCTTTCCCAAGTCCTTTTATAGTCGTGTGGTAAGTTAGAAAAGCCCCTTCATTGGTTTTTGGTTTGCTTGGCTTTTTTCAGATGTCAAAGATCAACCTGTCATAAATTCTCAAGAAAAGGCAATTAATATTTCTGTCAGTTATTCCATTTAACTAGACTTTTAAGAATGCATTAATATTCCTTCTGACTCATCTATGGGGGAAAAAGATTTCTCCCTATTAAAGAAAATTCAAGCAGTGACCACTGCTCTAGCAGTGATCTCCACAATGAAATTGTTCTGGGGAGAGGTCCCATGACATCATGAATATGCTAATAAGGCTATCACATGACTTCTGTTCACCACCTGTAAGCATAATGATGGCATTTTCAGTGTTTTCTGATTGAGAATCAAACCAACCATCCACGGAGCAGATAGATAGTTGATAAGCTCATCTAGAAGAGAAGCAGTAGGGCAAGTTTTATTCATCTGATAATATATTGTTACCTCTCCCAGGGGAGTCTGAGAGGATTAGGTCCTTGCAGCATCCCAGGAAAATAAGGAAATTTTCTGATAAATATGAATGCATCTTTATTACCTATGCATAGATCCATTCCTATGACCAAGTGCAGAGTCTTACACTAGTTCCGTTTGCTTGTTAGATCAAATAGATGTGAGCTGCTCCCTGCCTTCTTCACCCTCTCTGGCCCAACTTCCTTTTCATTTCCAAATCACCAAAAGAGAAGAATTAGAAAGAATGAGGATGATATATGAGAAATGATGTTTCTTCAAAAAGAAAACAGAAAGCCCCATTTGCTGTGCCCGTCTCATAATTTCCCATTTGTTCCTCTTGGCCACCCTGAAGTCTCTCTGCATGCTTGGAAGGCTGAGTTGCTTCTTGCCAAACTGTCCCCTGTGGGTTTTCCCAGGTGCCTGCCATTTCCTGATGATCATAAAGCAAGAGTCCCTTCACTTATCCACTGCAGAAGGTTTGCAGGGGGCCTTCAGAAAGTCCTATCTTCTTCCATTTGATCCCACCTGATCCAAATAGGACTAAGGGAAAGTAGCAGTGTTTCCAATCTATAAATAACAAGAACACACATTTATAGAATTATATGTGGTCTCCAACATGGTAACCTGTAATGCTGAGATTGGAATCCAAGTTGTTGTTGTGTTGTTTTGGAGGAAGCTTGTTTTGTGTTGCTGTTTTGATGCTGAGGACAGAACCAGAAGCCTCTCATACATAAACTAAACCCTCTTCTTTACCCCTCAGCTGTAACCCCAGCCAACCTGAGATTTTTTTTTCAGGATTCCTGTCCTCTTAGAAACACTTCAGTGAATGGACAGAAATAAAAGATTCAGGAGTCAATCGTATTTAACTGTTCTCTGGTCTTACCCACCAAAGATGTACATAGATGCACGTGACTGGTGACAGAGTTGTGTACAAAATCCTGCACCCAAGTCTACCTGGAAAGTCTTACTTTACCCTCCCATTTCCTACTCTCTGCTCCTCACATTTCCTTGTCTCTCGTCCTGGACTTACCACATTTCCTTGTCTCTCCACCTAGACTTAAACACAAATATCCATGCTCTATCTAAGCTGCATTTGGCCAAGGGTGGTCAAGATGGTCTCTTCTGTTTCCAGCCTGTTTCTCTACTTACCCCCATTGCTAAGATTTCTGCACAGGTGTGCAGGCCCCTGTCTAGAGTCTGAACCCACTTGAGGTGTCCTGTTCATCTTGTGTCCTCTGTATTGAACACGTGACTGGGAATCTTAGCAATGAAATGTTCATGGAGTTGGAATTTTGAATTTTAAGATTTTATTGGCTAGGAAACAAAAACACAGGTGACCCACTGGAGACATAGCTTCCTTATCCAAACGTGCTCCAGTGGGATGGAGAGTTGGGCAGGCAATGAGAGTATAGAGCAGAACCGCCAATTTCTCTGGGAAGCTCCAGGACAACAGATCATATCCTTGGGTACTGTAGTGGCTTTGGGGGTTCCCATTCAATTCTCTCACACACACCCCAGAACATCTGTTTGTGGGAAACAAAGCTAACATACACTATAAATACCACACCTCTGGATCCAAAGCAGCCAAACCAGGTCCCACTGGTACTGCCTAGACAACCAGAGAAGGTGAGATTCTTATCTCCAGTTGACCACCAGAAAGCTGGAAGTGGCAATATGGCTTACATGGGAGAATGTTAGCCTAGAATAAAAAAGGTCCTGAGTTCAAATCCCAGTACTGCACATGCATGCATATGTGCGTGTGTGTGTGTGTGCACGCACACACACACACACACACACACACACACACACACACACACAATCAGATTTTTACTCCGAATATTGGGTAAGAATGGAAGGATATTAGAGACAGGTTGTTACAAGATTTCACTCTGGTCATCATTCATTGCCCTGCCTGCAGCCTCCTTAACTTCTCCCTTGCCTGCCTTAAGCACTAGCCAATACTCCTTTTTGTTCAGAGTGCAAGAATTGTGCCACCCACAGCCCTGTGGCTAGAGGCCAGCACTCTGCCAGCAACACAGGCATGAATCAGGCTTGGGCTTGAGTAAAACTTCCTGGTCGAGGTTCTTTCCTGATAGTCCATTTGGCTCTACCATCACTGGCAGCAGAGGGCAAATATGAGGCAGAGAAAAGGTATGTGGTATGGCGGGTTAGGAAACCTCGTTCCCTCTGGTTACTTTCTAGTTGTATGTTTCTCCTCATCTATGTGCATACCTCACACTGTCATCAGGAGAATCAATATAAACCAGTAATCTAATCATGAAAGGAGAGAGACATTTTTATATTCGAATGTTCATGATCACAGAATAGATTTCAGGACTTTCTGGAGAGCAATTTGGCAGTAATTATCAGATTTAAAAATGTCCAGATCCATGCCCTAGTTATTCCTCTTCTGGAAATCTAGCCTCAGGATGTCATTAAGAAAGTGCAGAAAGACATATGTAAAAGAATACTTAACAGTGTGCTGTTTATAAGAAAATAATAGAAACAACCAAATATCCAGTAATAAAAATCATCCACAGAAATTAGAATACACTTACATAAGAGAATACAGTTACTAACAATGTGAAATTCAAAAAGAATATAATAGAACATCAAATAGAATTATTAAGTATACAAGCAAGTCAGTAATTTATGTATATGAAACAGACACACAGAGAGAAAATGGGACTGAATATCCAAAATGTTTAATTCAGAGTCATTTTACTTTTCTTCGACTTTTAATATTTTTCTTTCATGTGTGTATTTCTATTGTTGTAAGGTTAAAAAAAAACTTATGTTTTGAAAGTTAGATAAAGGGGGCTGGAAGGGCTGAAGGCATGGCTAGTCTCGCAAGTGGGAGACCCTGAGTTCAAATCCCAGTACTGCCCCCCAAAAAGGAAAGACATGAAAAAATTATAATAGCCAAGCACAATGTCTCACACTTGTAATTCCACCTACTTAGTGGAAGATGAAAGTTTGAAGCCAGCCCAGGCAAGAAAGTTTGTGAGACTTCACCTCCAATAACCAGCAAAAGGCAAGGCTGGAGATGTGGTTCAAGTGGTAGTATAAAAGGTTCAAGGGAGAGCTTTGAGGTCATGCGTTAAAATCACCCTCAATTCATTAACTATGATTGAAAGGGAGGCTTGACGTGTTTGACCAAAATAAAGTATCATGATGTTCTAGAAGCTTCTATTGACTATTTTTATAGCATGGACAGTGAATTATAAAGCTGCCTATTTTCATGGCCATAATCTATTTGTCCCTATACATTTCTAACTAAAAAAATTAGCAAATCTCATTTGTCGATGGCAAAACACTGCTCAACATTTAAAATATTGAACTATTTATAAATTTCATTAAAGTGAATATATTTGGTAAATGGAATTGATGTTGATGGGGAAATGATGGAGGCTATGCAGAAAAGTGATGGTTATTATATAAGAGCAGGAAAATCAAATCATTCATCTCTATACAAGTCAGCTTTTCCCCACAGAATATATGCCATGTGAGGTTCTAATGCAATTACTTCATTTGCAAATGGGAAACTCCAGTTCTATTGCTGGTTCCTGCAAAAACCCTCGCAGAACCCCCAGCCTGCCCAGCTTGTCTGTGCTTGATTTGATTTCTGCACAGAGTGAATGTCATATTGGCACAGCCTTTAAATGCAGTTTAGCTTCTGACCATCAAAGTTATATGCCTCCTAAAAATTGGAGGAGGAGGAGAATTTGGAAAAGGAAAAGAAGAAAACCTTGATGATTCATCAAGAGACTTTCGTATTGTTTCTCAGTAACATACCACAAGCCAATGCCAGTGCTTTAACTCCAAGGAATTGCTGAAATTTGAACTGTGGATACTTGCATTCAATTTACAAACATCATTATTTTTTATCTGGATCAAATCTCTTGCAGAAATTTTTAGATAACTTCAATTTATATGCCATTTCTTCAAGCAATGCATGTGAACTCTTTATGTAAAATTTCCACATTATTCATTATTCATGTAAACCTGTCTACATTATTCTTTTTCAAGAACCAAGTCAAATACTGTATTATATTTTATGAGTTATGAATTGTACAGGAATACAATTGATAGAAATAAATCCATGTCTATACTAATTACATTATATCTGATTTGTCTGCTTTCCAAATGAAGTCAGCATGTATGATTGACTGTGTGATATTCCATAATAAACATAAAAGGATTGGCTCCATGTAGAGAACTCTACATTATGCATTATTGGAAGGTGTAGTAGTGATGTTAGAACAATATATTAGGACAATATTTTACTAACTGTATGCCATATAAGGCCTGAACCTTATAATGGATGGTGGTTGATGCTGTGGTTTGAATGCCTCTCCTACTATGTGCTAGAGATTTAATTTTCAGTATGACCATGTTGAACCACAGAACCTTCAAGAAGGCATGAACTTGTGCCCTCATAAGTGGATTAAGAATTATTATCAGCCACACACCAGTGGCTCATGCCTGTATTCCTAGAAACTCAGGAGGCTGAGACCTCAAAATTGCAGTTGAAAACCAGCCAGTGCAGTAAAGTCTTTAAGACTATTATCTCCAATTAACTACAAAAAAAGCCAGAAATGGAGATGTGGCTCAAGTAGTAGAGAGCTAATCTTGAGTACAAAAGCCAGAGACAGTGCCCAAGTACCTGAGTTCAAGTCACAGGACTGTCACACACACACACAAAAAAAAGAATTTTTATCTCCAAATGGCTATCTGTATATGTGTGTGTATGTGTCTGTGTCTGTGTGTGTGTGTATCTGCTCTTCTGCCTTCTTCCCTGTCGTGTAGCAAGAACATCTCCACAAGATATGAACCTAATGGTATTAAACTCCAAGCCTCTAGAAGTATAAGAAATAAATCTTTGTTCTCCTCCCACCTTTAATTGGTTTAAAGACAGGCCTTGTATGCTCTACCACTTAAACCATGCCTCCAGACCAGATTTTTGCTGGTTATTTTAGAGATGGAAAATATCAAACTTTTCTGTCTAGGCTATCCACAAACTGTGATCCTCTGGATCTCAGCCTCCTGAGTACTTGCGTAGCTTATAGATTACACGTGTGCACCATCAGTGGCCAGCCAAATCTTTTTTTCTTTACAAATTCACAGCCTCAGGTTTTCTGCTGTAGCAGCGCAACCTAAACTAAGTGGACACTCACATTTGGTTTTCTTTTACATAGTGCTTGGCCTGTTATCTGCATTTTCATATTCAAATCAAGCAAGAATTGTGACCTCTCATGTGTAATACACTCTGAAGGGTGCTATAAAATATCCATCATTAAGTAATTAAGAAATTACTATGAAGTATAAGGTTAAGACAGACACCAAATACATCTCTCAATACAGGTATGATATTGTATTAAAGAATCCCAGATTGTACTAAGACAATAAAGTAGCTCACATTTAAGAGGAACATTGCAATGCCCACAAGAAATCAGAAGTGCATATGGTGTATGAAAATGGGACCAAGTCCACTGATAAGAGCAGAGGCGAGGAAAAGGATTTGGTCAGGGTATATTGTTTGCACATATGGAAATATCACAATGACCCCTTTTGTACAACTAATATATGCTAATAAAAATGGGAAGGTGAGGGCTGGGAGTGTGTCTTAGTAGTAGAGTGCCTGCCTAGCATGCATGAAGCCCTGGGTTTGATTCCTTAGTACCACATAAACAGAAAAGGCCAGAAGGCACTATGGCTCAAGTGATAGTGTCAGCTTCAAGCAGAAGCAGCTCAGGGACAGTATTCAGGCTCTGAGTTCAAGTCCAAGGACTGGCAAAAAAAATGAGCAGGTATATGTCCATAACACTAGGAGGATGGCAGAAGAGCCAGGTTAATTGAGGCTGTGTGACAGCATCGTCTCAAAAACATACACAGTAACCCCGAAACAAAACAAAGATGCTCATTCATCTTCATGTAGTTTGAAATACTTAAATATCTCTTGAGACTTCTCATTGACACATGCGTTATTTAAGATTGCAATTTCATCTATTCCTTAGAGACTTCCAAGATTTCCAACTATTTCTTCACAATTGATTCCCAGACTATTTCCAGTATGGTTTTGAAGGCATGCCTTGTGTGATTTCTGTTCCTAAAGATTCATTAAGGAGTATTTTCTGACTTGTTTTGGTTTTGGGGGAACAGAATCTGGGTAAGTAACCCAGGGTTACATGGAATTCCTGTTCCTCTGAGTCTGCCTATGTATTGTTGGGATTGTAGGCAAGCACCACTATCCCCAATAGTGTATATTCTGTAGCTGAGAGTGTGTTCTTTTGTCTATGTTGGTAAATAGTCAGATGATCTTCAGAAGGATGGATACTTTGCAGTTGGATGAAGTATTCTGCAATATCAAGTGACTCTAGTTGTTGGATTTCAACTATACTAATTTTCTCCCTCCCTGACCTGGCAATTACCATGCTAGTACATTGAATTCTCCAGATGTAATTGTAGATCTGTGAATTTTCCTTTCTGCTCAGTGATTTTTGCCTCATGTGGTTTCCTGGTGTGCATATGAGAAAATATATTAAAGATTATAATATCTTCTTGGAAGGAAAGAGAAAAGAAGTACAAGATAAAAATGCAAGTACAGGGGCTGGGAAGGTGGCTCAGTGGTAGAGCTCTTGCCTTGCATGCATGAGGCCCTGGGTTCGATTCCTCAGCACCACATAAGCAGAAAAAAAAAGCTGGAAGTGGTGCTATGGTTCAAGTGGTAGTGTGCTAGCCTTGAGCTGAAGAGCTGAGGGACAGCGCCCAGGCCCAGAGTTCAGGCCCCACAACTGGACTTCCCCCCCAAAAAAATGCAAGTACAAGCCAGGTACCAGTGGCTCATGCCTGTAATCCTAGCTACAAAGAAGGCTGGTATCTGAGGGTTGTGATTCAAAGCTAGCCCAGGCAGGAAAGTCCATGAAGCTCTTATCACCAATTAAATACAGACAAAGCGAGAAGTGGCACTGTGGCTTAGTGGTAGAACACTAGCCTTGAGCAAGCAAAAGGAGCTCAGGGACAGCACCCAGGCCCAGAGTTCAAGCCCCAGGGCCAGAAAAATAAAATTAAAAATTAAAAAATTGCAAGTACAATTCCTGGCACACAAAAAAAGTTTCTCAATTAAGGCCAGGGATCTGTTTTCCCCTCTCTGTTCTTCAATTGGAAGTTTTGAATAAGGTAAATGCTAAGCTTTAAAAGATATTGAATAAGAAAAAGGAATGCAATAATTATTAAGACAGATGTTGCTAAAACAAAAGATATAAAGGTAGGGTGACATTTTGATTTAACACATTAACCCCTATTTGGAACAGAGGTGTCGGTAATGGAGGAATGAAATGTATGAGTAGCTGTTCAGTGAGATTTGATACTTATAGCAGGTCATCTATAGGTCCATACCATTAACCAAGTTTCTGTCCAATTCATATTATAACTAGAAGGAGTACTTGGATCCTATCAAGAGTTCCAGTCCTCTACCCACTCCTTGCCTATTTAGCTTCTTCCTATCATCTCTTCCTCATTATTTCATTTAGATTTCAAAGTTGAACATTCTGACTCCTAAATCAGTATTCTGAATTCCCTGCTGCATTATCCCTCCATAACATCTAGCCAACAAAACCCTACATCAACCCAACTGAGGTCTGGTTCTCTATCACACACAGCAAAGAGAAGTCATGGATGGGATGTTTGCTAGGCTTTTCAGCCTGTCTGTAGCCCTACTGTCCTCCTGCGTGCTCTCCCATTTTCCACAACTGTTCTAAACTCTTCTTCCTTCACTGGTGAAGAGCTACACTTTACCTGGCAATCTCCTCATGTTACCTTGTCTCAAACTCCACTGACAACATGGAAGTCATCAGAAAGCAACCTCTCAACTTTGACTACTTGATCTACCATATTTATTTTGTTGTCAACCCATTTATTTAAAATTAGTCCCTCAATGTTTACTAGGAATTCCACTGCACAGATCTCAGCCCTGATCTGTAATCTACTCCCTCTCAAATATATGTGTATGTGTGTGGTATGCATGTGTGTGTGTGATTGTGCATTCAACTTTCCCTCTCCCCTTCCTTATTACTATGTAAACATGTTTAAATCTGAGCAATGAAGACAATACTTTCTTACTACCAGATGCCTTCTATCCCTCTCTAGCTCTTCTACCCTTCATGATAAATTTGACTGCATTCACTTTGTTCTCTTATTTCTTTACTGTTCTCTTATTTCTGAACTGTGATTGGCTTTTCTCTGTCTTGATTCTACCAGAAGAGTTTGCACCAAGATCACCAAATTTGTAGAAGACTAAATATAGTGAATGTTTTCAATCACTGTCTTATTCCCTTTGCTTTAGTGTTTGACCTAAACGGTCACCCTTTAAAATAATTTTTTTAGATTAGCATACATTAGTATTACCATTGGTATATTCCTACTCATGTTTACAATGCATTGCAATCAGTCTCATTCCTCCAGCCTGTCTCCTTCCACTCTTCTTAAAATATCCTTTTTTTTTTAAATTTTTGGTGGCTTTTCCAGATTTAACCTCTTATCTTTGTCCCTTAGGGACTAAATATTAGCCTTGCTTTTCAGACTTTCTCTGGGTTGTGTTATTTAGTTCCGGTACTCAAAATGCCCTTTATTCTCTTCTATGGATATTCTCTTCTATGGATTCTCTTCTTCAGACTGATATCGCTAACTACTTTCTGGGTATCTCCAGGTGGATACCTCAAACTCAACAGAGGTCCCAAACTGAAATCATCTACCACACCTTTCAAATTACAGCAAACAAATCTAGGAAAAGTTTTTATTATTTCTTCCTATCACCCTCTCCCCCCAGGCAGCACCTGGGAATCAAACCTAGGATCTTACCCACTCCAGGCAAGGCACTGAGCTACACTTCCATCCCACCAAGCCTCCATCTCTTAATGACAGTGTTGACAAGGTGATGTCCCGATCTCCATCAGAAGTTTCCTGCAGATACACATCATCAGTGTTTGATCATGCTGACAAAACTAGAAGGAATGTGTTGTCTCTCTGCAAACATAGCATTTCAACAGCCTCAGGAAGCGCAGGGTATTACTGTTCTGTTGAGCACACCAACTAAGTATGTGTAACAGCTTGACCTGAAATAACTCAATCTATACTAGAAATGGTCATTGGACTGAAGAGGAATGAAAAAAAAATGTCACGGAAAGTCTGATTTCCCTATTATCTATAAATCAATATTCTATCACCTACATAAGGCAAAGACCAAGGTTTTTTACTTTATTTTTATTATATAGGTGATATGCAGAGTTTTCAGTTGCATAAGTCAGGTAATGAGCACATTTCCTTTTGAACAGTTGTCATCCCCTCCCTCATATTTTCTCCCAGTTTTCCTCTCCCAATCCATCTCCCCCACAAGTTGTATAGTTCATTTTCAACATAGTGTCTAGTGAGTGTCACTGCTGCATTTGTTTATCCTTTGTCCCACCATTTCTGTTCCTCCTTACCCTCCCCCAAACAGGTAAGCTGACATACAAGACATAAGGAACAGAAAATTTTAAAAATGACAAATGAGAAAAAAAAGACAAAAATAAAAAGCAAAATAACAAAAAATACCCTCTTGTTTCCCTTTCTTGGAGTTCATTTCAACAAACATCATTTTATATGATCATATGCACATAGCTATTGAGCCTGCAGCATTTTTACCACCTCTTTGGTCTCTATAGAGAAGTCAACACAGGGACTTCACTTTCAACCTCTCTGTCTCATTTGTTAAGATATCTTTGAAGGGGTTATCAATTATTATCTAAATTCCCTAGAAGCACTAAAAATGTTGAAAAATAAAGGAAAACAAGAAGGGGTGATATTGTCCAAAAAGAAATGTACTTATTACCCGACTTAAATAACTATAACCCCTCTGTACATCACCTTTTTAATAAAGTATATGCCATCCATCATTACAAAGAGCCAATGGAGATACAGTAGTAGTTATGTTCATATATGCTAGTAAGTTGTATTTTTCTTAGTTTTGTTATTTTGTTGTTGTAGTGTATTGTTTTGCTTTAGATAAAGCCTCACTATGTAGTCTAGGCTGGTCTCAAACAAGAGATCTTCCTGCTTCAGCCTCTTGAGTGCTAGGATTCCAGGTAGGTTCCACTATGCCAAACTTATTTTCCAATTGCTTTTGTAGCAATTCCAATTGCTTTTGTAGAGCAAGACATTAATATAAATCTAAGTGGAAATCTAATATAAAATATAATAATAATATAAAATAATAATATAAAATCTAAGTGGAATTTATTTTTCTTTCTCTTTCCTTCCTTTTCTCCTTATCAGTTCACCTCCACATTAAAGTCTAAATGTATCTAATCCCACCTCCCACCTTGCCAATCATGTCCCTTACACAAGGACCCATCAACTCTCACTTGGTCAAGTACAACTCTGTGTGATTCCACACTTCACCTCCACTAGACTCTCTTTTCCATAGCCAAACTGCGCTCTGTAAATTTGAATTCTGATCCTATAACTCTTACGCAAATAACCTTTTAATGAAGTAAAGAGGCTGAATCTAAGTAACTTGTTACAGCCATCCTGGTACCTCTAGCTGGGTGAAGGGAGATCTCCACCCAGTACTGAAAAGCCTAGAGGTGAGAGAAAGCCATTCACTGAATCCTGATGCCCAGCTCGAGGTGAGCTAGGAGAACTCTGCTTCAGAGAAATGCTGATGCCATAGCCTTAAGAAAGCTTTGCATAGAGAATGTTCTGATTCTGCCATGATAACCTCCCTAAATGGCTTAAATCACCCTGTCTGAGTAAGTAGCCTCTAAGCTTTCCCCTATATGGAAGGCTGAGGGATATCTTCCCTAGATGGAAAAGTACCAGACCTTGTACCTTAGTATGTCCATATGAGGTCTGCTTTTGTTAAGGCTTGGTCTCCACCCCAAGCATGTGATTGTTGTCTTTAAAATATTGGTGTGGGGGGGCGGGCGGGCTGGGAATATGGCTTAGTGGTAGAGTGCTTGCCTAGCATGCATAAAGCCCTGGGTTCTATTCCTCAGAACCACATAGACAGGAAATGCCGGAAGTAGTGCTGTGGCTCAAGTGGTAGAGTGCTAGCCTTGAGCAAAAGAAGCTCAGGGATAGTGCCCAGGCCCTGAGTTCAAGCCTCAGGACTGGCAAACAACAACAGGAAAAAAAAGAGTTCATCTGTATTCTCTGGCCTTTTAAAAAAGACTTTCAATTGCTCTTTCAAAATGTGGCTCCTCAGTTTTCTCCTGACTGTGGATTTGCATCTGATTTATCATACATTAAGAATCCTGTGATCTAGCCCCTACATAACTCCTGGCTCCCTTCCTTCCCTTAGCTGGGACTACTCTCCAATTATCTCTGAAATTGACCGTGCTTCCTTTTCTTCTGACTCTTCTCTTTCTGCTCACTCCAATTAGAACCTTCTATTTCCATTCTTTATGGCAGAGTCCTTGTCATTTACCCCTTTGCTCATGTCATAGAGGCCTCTTCTGGCCTCTCTATTATGTCATTCTATTTCATTTCCCTCATAATACAAATAAAAGTCTAAAATTATCATCTCATATGTTTTCTACCTAAACCTTTATTGCTTTCTTCCATGTTTTAATCCCAGTGTCTATTACAGGAATAAGCAAACGTGTCTATAGAGGATGGGAAAGTAAATGTGTTATACTATAGTTCTAATTTTGTAATATGAAATCAGTCATAGCGAGTAAGTAAACCAGTGAGCTTATCTATCTAGTATTAAAGCTTTAGTGATAGCCAAGAATGGTGGCATCCACCTGTAATTCCACTACTCAGAAGACTGGGGAAGGAGGAGCATGAGCTCCAGGACAGCCTGGGAAACATGGAGGCCCTGTCTGGAAAGGAAAAATACCAAAACATATTTAATTGCAAATACTGAAAATTGAATTTTAAATGATTTCTAACTTCTCACAAAATACAATTTTGATTTTTGTTAACTCATAACTCATCAGTTGTATTAAAATCAGGCAACAAATCAGAAGTGGCTGTCAGGGCATAGTTTGCCAAACCCTGGTCTAATATTTATTGTTACCTAGAGAAGGGTCACAATGAAGATTGTAAAGAAAGGAATAAGAAAGTAGATGTCCCTCCTATATGTTAATGAATTTACCTCAGACAAGACTAATGTGACTACCCACTGCACTACATCGGATCTTCAAGATGGATTTGTGGTATGTAACATGTACTTAAATATGTCAATATGCTCTATGAACTTGATTATTTATGAGAATTCTATATTGGTAGCCTAAGTCACCAGAAACAACATAAGATATAGAACTCTTGGTTGTCTTAAAAGGCTACTTAAATTAGATGGGCTCTGTTTCCAAGATCAAAACTTATGTGCTTGAATTTAAAAAGCTTTAGCTACTATGATAAAAAAAAAAACAACTAAGAATACACTGCTCTTGAAATATGTATTTAAAGCTGGGTGCTGGTGGCTCATGCCTGTATTCTTAGCTACTCAACAGGCTGAGATCTGAGGATTACAGTTCAAAGCCATTCTGGCAGAAAAGTCCATGAGACTCACCTCCAATTAACCACCAAAAAGCTCAGAGTAGAACTGTGGCTCTAGTAGTAGAACACTAGGCTTGAGCAAAAAATGCTCAGGGACAGTGCTCAGGTCCTGAGTTCAAGCCCCAGGACTAGCACACACACACACACACACACACACACACACATACACACACACTAAAAATGTCCCTGAGCCAAATAAAATTCTCTGAAATAATTATTAATGAACTATTTTCATCTATTCCTCCAGCTTCCTGCTTCATATAACTTTTGGGTATATTTCCTAAAGAAGACAAAATTCAAATAATTTTAATCAGGGCTTTTGAAATGTGTCAACTCATTGTTACTATTATCATGAAGCCAGTTTTAGTTATATTACATGTAAATATTATATAAGTGTTTTCTGGCATGTTTTGGGAAATCTTCCTTTAACTATACCTCATCTTACTAGTTCTCCCAACTATTCAAATGAATGGAAGTGATTAGCCCTACTGACACTAAGTTAAGGCAGAAAAAAAAATGTTACATTGAAATAATTAGAGAAAGATGACAATAAACTCCTTTAACTTAAAAGGCAAGTTGGAGACCCTGTTTGATAGCTGTTAAGATATTAAAGCATTCCCCCCAAATGATTTTTCCCCCATAAATCAAATACAGACACTCATCAGAGATGACCACATGATATCTTAGAGGAAGTTTTAGAAAGCTTCTGCTGATGGCAGCACAAAGATCTGGAACGCAATGACATCATGAGTGGTGTCACGCTTCCCTGGCAGGTGCAGTGCACACACAGGCCTCACTGGATACAACTGCTGTGTTGAGATGTGCCTGACTCAGAATTGTCTGCTTCCAAATTGTCACGATCCATGATTCACAAAGTACAGTATTTTTTTCCCATGCTGTAAATTAAAGTCAGAGCCAAGGCCCTGTTCCTTAGGTTTTTCTTCAAGACTAGAACTCTCGCATTTAAGCAACAGCTCTCTACTTGTGGCTTTGTGCTAGTTAACTGGAAAGTCTCACAGACTTTCCTTCACAGTTGGATTTGAGCCAAGATCCTCAGATCTCAACCTCCTGATTAGTCAGAATAACAGACATGAACCACAGCTCCAGGCAATAGAAAAATGTTGAGTGTTTTCTTGGGCTGCTCCTAAAAATGTACTTATCATTTGACAGTGCCATTCTAATTAATAGGATGCACAATTGAATGGGAGGGGAGGGGCTTCTTCTGAGATCTCAGACTACTACAATTGTTGGAGCTTTTAAAGGAACAACGCAAGGGTAGGAGAAGGGGGAGGAAAAGAAGAAGGGAGAAAGGACAAGGAGAAGAGATAATGCTTTTTCCTTTTTCCTGGATTTCGGGTAAGTTTTTTCAATCAACAATCCCTATCTATCCCCAGCTCCTTTCTTTTCCCAGCTCACACTTGAATTGCCCAGAGCTTCCTCAAGGTTTGTTTGACTTTCATTGAAGCGGGAACTCATGCTATCTGTATGGAAGCCGAGGTCTGAGTAAACTTGAAACTGTTGAGTTTCAGAGAAGAATCATGTGCCCTTCGAGACTGAACTTGGCATGCTTGCCTGGACTGCGTAGTTCATGGTACTTGAACTACAAGACACAACAGGATTGATGGGAGGAGGATTCTAAGGCAGTATCACTGCCAGATACTGAATTCAACAGCATCTAGTTTTAACTTTGTATGCCCCCACCACCTGGAAGCCAGTCCCACTGAAACACAGAGCATAAGCTCCATACACACCGACTGAGCCATGTGGAAATACAAATAACTATAGAGTGGACCATGCCTTCCATATCCCCTCCTCTCCCACACTCACCAATCAAGTGGGATATTATTCATGTTGGGAGAAAGTGCATGAACTCTGTGCACGTGTATAAGCATGCGTGTTGGTGGGTGTTCCCTTTATGATACACAGTGCTTGCTGAACAAAACCTGAGAGGCACAGAGGTGGCCAAGAATTCTGAGATCAAAGCCAAAAGACCCCCAGTGCTGCATACAGATAGATGTGAGCCTTGACCGTGTTTCCTGTAACACGAAACACGTCCCACACACAAGGTTTATGAGCACCTCCCATTAACCCTTCAAGATGATATAAGAAAACAGGGAAAGTTTCTCTATTTTTGATAAGCTTTAAAACAAAATAGATAAAACTCAGGTTATTATTGATCAGTTATTGGTATCCTGTAGTCCTCCCAGCAGAATCTTAGCAGTTAATGAAGATTTCAAGGTCTTTAAGAAGAAAGGAAGCTCAAGTGGAGTTTAAGAACTTCTCTGAGTGGAGTAGAGAAAGGTTATCAGATATTTGCATAGAGAACAATCCCTTGATAAGAAAATGCCCAGGGGCAGTTCTAGTCAATTAGAATTTGTTTTCCTAAGATTAGCAGTTGACAACTTGATTGAAGCATAATTAATATCATCTAGCACACTTGGCCAGTTGAATACAGGAAAATGGTAAAGAAAAAAATGAAGTCTTTGGGAAAAAGAAGGGAACATGGAAAAATCATATTAGAAAGAGTAGTGATTTTCTAACTCCTTCATTATCAAATGAGGAAATTGAGTATAAGACAATGTAAATAACACAGAAGTTCACTTAGAAAATTACTACTTATCTAGAGACCAGATTGGATGCTAATGAAAGGAATTTCCACCCAAGGTGATCAGAAGTCGAGAGGGAGGCATTTGGGTTGGGCAGAAAGCTCAATGACCATCAGAAAACTTTGGTTTATACATAAAATGAGGTTGTCCTTAGAGTACACACAGTATGTAAATATATATTAGAATTCAAATTATGAATATAGCATAGGCAGGGATGTAGTTATGGAGATGGGAGGGAGGGGATGGTAGGAGAAAAACAAAGGAGGAGGCAACAATGCTTGATAAGAAATGTACTCTTTACCTTGCTCACGTGATTGTAACCCCTCTGTACAGTATTTTCACAATAAAAAACTTATTTAAAAAATCAATGGCTTTTCTGTATGCCAACAATGAGAAGAGTGCGGCTGAAATCAGGAGAGCAACTCCTTTTGTAATAGCCACAAAAAATAAAATACCTAGGAGTTAACTTAAAGAAGTGAAGGACCTCTATGATGGAAACTTTAAAAACCTGAAAAAGGAAATTAAAGCAGAACTAAGGAAGTGGAAAAACCTCCCATGCTCCTGGATTGGAAGGAGTAACATCATGAAATGGCAATACTGCGAAAGGCTATCTATAAATTCAATGCGATACCTATCAATATTCCAACCTCATTCTTCAAGGAAATAAAAGAAGCAATCAAAAAATTTATATGGAACAATAAAAGACTCCAAATAGCAAAAACAATCCTTAGCAGAATGAACAGTGCTCAATACCAAATTTCAAACTCTACTACAAAGCCATAATAATCAAAACAGCTTGGTACTGGCACAAGAACAGACCTGAGGACCAATGGAATAGAACTAAAGACCCAGAAATGAGCCCACAGAACTATAGCCACCTAATCTTTGATAAAGCAGCTTTAAAAAAATAGAATGGAATAAAGACAGCCTCTTCAGCAAATGGTGTTGGCAAAATTGGTTAAACACCTGTAGAAAACTGAAGCTAGATCCTTATATATCACCCTGCACCAAAATCAACTACAAATGGATCAAAGACTTTTAAGTAAAAGCAGACACTCTGAAAACATTACAGGAAGGAATAGGAGAAACTCTAAGGCTCCTTGACACAGGCCAAAATTTTCTTAATAAAGACTCAGAAACACAACAAATCAAATGGGATTGCATGAAGCTGCAGAGCTTCAGCACAAAGGACATAGCTAGCAAGATCAATAGAAAGCCCACAGACTGGGTGATCTTCACTAGCCATATAACAGACAAAGGTCTCATATCTAAAATATACTCAAAAAATTAAATCCCCCAACAACAAATCCTCAAAGAAACAACTGCCCCATTAATAAGTGGGCTAAAGATTTAAAGAGAGACTTTTCTGAAGAGGAAACAAAAGTGGCCCATAGACACAAGAAGAAATGCTCAACTTCTCTACCCATAAAAGAAATGCAAATCAAAACAACATTGAGATTCCACCTCACCCCAGTTAGAATGGCTATAATCAAGAACTCTAATAACAACAGATGCTGGAGGGGATGTGGCCAGACGGGAATCCTACTGCATTGTTGGTGGGAGTGTAAACTTGTTCAACCACTCTGGAAGGCAGTATGGAAGTTCCTCAAAAGATTCCACATAGGGGCTGGGAAGGTGGCTCAGTGGTAGAGCGTTTGCCTTACATGCATGAGGCCCTGGGTTCGATTCCTCAGCACCACATAGGCAAAAAGAAAAAAGCCAGAAATGGGGCTGTGGCTCAAGTGGTAGAGTGCTAACCTTGAGCTGAAGAGCTGAGGGACAGCGCCCAGGCCCAGAGTTCAGGGCCCATGACAGGACCCAGAGACAACTATAAAAAGCATCTAGAACTAGGGTTTTGGCTCATAATAGGATACTTAGCTTGCAAACTTGAGGTCTTTGAGTTCAATCCCTAGTACTATGAAACAACAACAAAAAGGAAAAAGCAAGCAAAGAGAGGGAAAGAAAATGAGAAAGAGAAAGGAGGACAGAAAGTGAGAGAAAAAAAGAAAGAAAGAAAGAAAGAAGGAAGGAAGGAAGGAAGGAAGGAAGGAAGGAAGGAAGGAAGGAAGGAAGGAAGGAAAGAAGGAAGGAAGGAAGGGAGGGAGGGAGGAAGGAAGGAAAGAGAGAGTGAAATGCTCTTTTACCATTTGTCCAGCCCCAACGTCTGACTCCCATCAGGGAATTAGTGAAGTTCATCACCAGATCAAGATCTTGTGGGCAGTGGGTAAGGGGTGCATTTCCAGAAAACATCCAAATAAGAAGTGATCCTCTTTGTTCCTGAATGGAAAATCAGTCATGCTTTCTTTTTAGTCTGCCTTGAACAAGAAGGTATCTGCCTTCAAGATTCTTTTCACTAGTATTTCCTGTACATGGTTCTCTGTAGGAACATATGTAAATTGGGCTAGTTGGGATCCCACTAGGAAGCAGTTGATGAATACTTGTCCTCCAGCAGGTCCAAACATGGCTAGTAAAGAATACTTCTTTGAAAGGATTTCTGTACATGAGTCAGGTGCCAGTGGGTAATATCTGCAATCCTAGCAACTCAGGAGGCTGAGATCTGAGAATCTTGGTTTGACACAAGAATGTCCGTAAGACGCTTATCTTCAATTATCCACCAACAAGCTGGAAGTAAACCTGTGGCTCAAGTGTGGAAGTGCCAGCTTTGAACAAAAAAGCCAAGTGATCATGCAAGGCCCTGAGTTCAAGCTTCCAGTACTGGCATGACTTATATACATGAGAACAACTAAACTCAGCACATAGCATGTGGCCCTCAGAAACTATTCCAAACTTCCTCCATCTACGCCAAGTCACCATGGAATTCAACACTTCTGTGACAAATTAAAATATATTTCAGTTGTTTAGTGTTTGCAGATACATAGATATTTGAAGTTTTTCAGTTTTTACCCAAACATGGATTTAAAGTTCATAATATTTATATAAGTAGTCCACAAATTTGGCAACTATGGGTGGTTGGCTTCAATCTGACAGTCAGAATTATTTATTAGAAATAGTGCATAGGTGGCACGTAATGAAATTGAGTATTAAGCCATCATTTTTCAAACAAATAAAAGTCATACATAACTTTGACAATGAGGCAGTATGATTTAGTGGCAAGAGCTATTGTTTGAGATTAAAGAGTAAAATGGAAACTTTTGAAATATTGTGCCTCTTGTCAAGAATTATCAGGGGAGCATTGTAAAAACTCTTGCAGACTACAAATATCCAAAGGAATTTTACTCTAAATGTAACCATCATTGAATGTGGAACATAGGCCCTGCAGACTATGTTACTCAACTTTGTTTGATAATTGTAGAATGTCAAAAATAAAAATACCACCCCTGCACTGAGTACTTGACAGGATTATTCTGTGATGTATTTCTTTCTTTTTTTTAAAAAAAAAAAAAAAGGTGCTTCCAAAAAATTTGCAGATGTTAGAATTAAATTTTTTACATGGTATAGCATAATTAGCCATCTTGATTTAAAATGTGAAAGGGACTATGGTATCATTGTAAAAAAATAGCTTATGATAACTTCTTTCTTAATGCCAAAGAATAAGTGAGGATATTAGATTTTGTACATTGAACTTAAGAGAACTGTTACCAACTCACAAACCCTAAGAAGGTAAATGCATCCCAACCATGATTAGTACTTGTTTTATAATCTAATCACACTTCTACGCTATTTCCTTTCTAATTCCATTTCCTTAGACCCATGAAACTAAGATAATTTATCTGCATGAAACTATCATTGAAGATAGTCAAAGTAAATATTGTTCACAACTACCATTCTTCTGTTGCTCTCCAACTCCTATAACTCTGGGAGCTTACGAACCATGGCATTCTACAAAGCTCCCATGAAATAACCAGCTACAGCAGCCACTCACTACTGAAGGGGTGAAAAAAGAGCATGCCACACCAATGGAGCAAGTGCTTATAAATCTATATAGCTGGGAATGATGAAGCCTATCCATATTCCCAGCACTGAGGAGGCTGGGGTAGAACATCCTAGAGTTTGAGGGCAACCTAAGCAACATGGTAAGAACTTGTCGTTAAATAGTAATAATAATAATCTTCTTCCTGTTATTAGAAAGAAGTTCTGAATGTTAGATATTAAAGATACAAGAGTATATGAAAAATCAACAATTGAAATAAAGTATTAGCAATGTTTCCATTTTCATTTGTGTTGGTGTGCTTATATAAATGCATTAAAGCAATTTAAAATGTTTCAGAAAACAAGTTTCAGTAGATCTATTTAATGAAAATTATAACTAAACCTATTAAAATTTTCTGGCCACACACAAAAAATGATAACCTAATAGACAACTTCCTTAGAGAATAAGAATTGAGCTCTTCAGTGAACTCATATATAACATCGCTAGGCAGTTCACTTTACCTCCTACAGAGAAAATGTACTTATTTTCTTCACTGTTTTAAAAGCTGCCCTTTCAGCTTTGTTCTGGTTTGGACATACTAATCACACTCACAATAATACTACCCACAATTATTGAACATTGGATGTGACAGGCACTAAATAAAAAATTTATCATGTTGATCATGATTTTTTTTTCTCTTGTAAAACTACTTAGGTATAACTTTTTTTTTATTGTGAACATACTGTACAGAGGGGTTACAATTACATGGGCAAGATAATGAGTACATTTCTTATCAAGCATTGCAGCCTCCTCCTTTGTTTACCCTTCACATCCCTTCCCAGCCTTCCCCCACCCCCCCACCCAAACCTCCCCCACCACCAAAGTTGTAAAGTTCGTTTTCGACATGACAACTTGTACTTCTCATTGTTGCAACGGGTCCACCTGTATCCTTAAACGACTTGTTTTTCCCCTTCTCCTCCACAAATTATACCGACATCAAATATAGTGAAAGCAGGGGTTATACTGTGGGGGAGGGACATACAAAGCAACAAAGAGATAATCCTATAAATGCGTTAGAAACAAATGCATGAAAGAAAAAAAACATTTAAATACATATCTAAGGGTTCATTTTCCTAACATCACCTTATCTGACCTTTTCTACTTGACTCATACATATACTAGATATTGCAAATAAGGGAAACCATGGGACCTATGTTTCTTTTGGCTTGGCTTACTTCACTTAATATAATTTTTTCCAAGCCTTTCCATTTCCTAACAAATGGGGCAATGTCATTCTTAACTACTTGTAGAAAACTAAAGCTAGATCCTTATATATCACCCTGCACCAGAATCAACTCCAAATGGATCAAAGACCTCGGAGTCAAAGCAGACACTCTGAAAACATTACAGGATGGAATAGGAGAAACCCTAGGTCTCCTTGGCGCAGACCGAAATTTTCTTAATAGAGACCCGGAAATACAACAAATCAAAGAAAGGTTGGACAAATGGGATTGCATGAAGTTACAGAGCTTCTGCATGGCAAAGGACATAGCTAGCAAGATCAATATAAAGCCTATGGATTGGGAGAAGATCTTCACTAGCCATACAACGGACAAGGGTCTCATATCTAAAATATACTTGGAACTCAAAAAATTAAATTCCCCAACAACAAATCCTCAAAGAAACAACTGCCCAATAAATAAGTGGGCTTAAAGAGAAACTTCTCTGAAGAAGAAAGAAGGATGGCCAATAGACACATGAAGAAATGCTCAACCTCCCTAGCCATACAAGAAATGCAATCAAAACAACATTGAGATACCACCTCACCCCAGTTAGAATGGCTAAAATCAAGAACTCTAATAACAACAGATGCTGGAGGGGATGTGGACAGAAGGGAACCTTACTTCATTGTTGGTGGGAGTGTAAACTTGTTCAATCACTTTGGAAAGCAGTATGGAGGTTCCTCAAAAGACTTCACATAGAGCTCCCCTTTGACCCAGCAATCCCACTTTTGGGCATTTACCCAAATGTTTACAAACAAGACCACACTAAAGCTACCATCACAAGTATGTTTACTGCAGCATTATTTACCATATTTACCAACCCAGATGCCGCTTAGTAGATGAATGGATCAAGAAAATGTGGTTTATATACACAATGATCATGATTTTTATAGACAGTTATCTATCCCCATTGTACAAGGTGGAAAATGAGACAAGAAAGTTTCAGTAAATTACCCTCTGCCACACAGCAAGAAGTAAACTGGGACAGATCCCAATTGTGGGGAGCATTGATGGTTCAATACATCCTTTCAGCTTCCTTCTGCCTCAAGTCTAGGCAGGCAATGCTAACTGTATTCAACAGAGGTCATCCAGGTTGAGAAGAGGTCTTTCCTACGTTCAGTTCAATCGGTTATCGGGTCAAAGCACTTCCCACACTTATGGCCTGCAATCACTCACCATGGCAGCCAGCCTGTTCTTACCAGTGTGTCTAACTATAGAATGAGACTCCCCAAGAGTATGTGCCACACTCCTCTATCTCTGTGGGCTGAGAGCCTTCTTCCAGAGTTCTAAAAGTGCTTGGTTGCCATAACAGAACCTAGGTTCTCCTTACAATCTTGAGATGTTTGACCCCAAAGTAGAACTAATCAGAAAACAATCTCAATAGTCCCATACTCTGATTTCCTTACAGTCCTGTTGGCGAGCCCTCACGAATGGCACAAACTCAAAGAGAGTTTGTTGTTGAGTGGTTAGAAAACTCTATCATGAGACTTAGAAAAGAATTTAGGGAGATCCCCACTTACACACAATGTGGTTCCCTGAAAACTGAACAGCTCATTTTAATAAAGTCTTTTCATAGTGAAACACCACCATATAAATAACAAAGACCACTTCCAGGCAGTGACATAGACACCCGTGGAGGACAGGCCCCCACTCTGTCCTGCAAAGGTCACAGCTCATCAGAGGT
The DNA here is from genome assembly GCF_024711535.1 of Dipodomys merriami. Taxonomy (NCBI): domain Eukaryota; kingdom Metazoa; phylum Chordata; class Mammalia; order Rodentia; family Heteromyidae; genus Dipodomys; species Dipodomys merriami. The sequence continues at coordinate 1,898,794 of NW_027202938.1, forward strand.
CACAGCTTGTCAGAGCTGTGAACCCCAAGATGACTCAGGCATTCATTACTTCATTTGACCAAGATTTTCAGCAGCTTGAAAATATAGTTAGCTCACCCTTCAGTCCATGGGGGAATAATTTGAGCTATATAGGGCTCCACGTGTAAAATTTTCACCTCAAAGCTCTGACAGCTTCAGACGCTGGTGTGTTTATTTGGGATAGCCAAAATAATCCAAGAACGTCATCACTAAAGAAGTCACCTGTAAGACTTTGACATATTGTATCATGTGACAAAGTTAAATTTTTCTTCTCTCCTGTTTCCACTATATATCAAACTATCTGGGTTGTTGTTGTTTTTTTTTCCTCCCCTGGTTTTATCCAGGCAGCAAAAGTCCGCATATAGCTGCAAATGCTGCAAATGCTCGACCCATCTGCTGTCCCTTATATCAACCACTTCCTGATAAATATGTAGAGGGGAAGGGAGAAGGGGAGGGGGAAAGGTTGCAAACTTCCAATGGGCAAGGCCACTGGTTAGAGCATGCAGAAGCAATTGCTTATCTCCACCATATTCTTAGCCTACTGTCCTCCATTCCCTCTCCCCCCCACTCCCCTCACACACACCCACACACACACACCACACCCCACACCACACCATACCACACACACCCCTGGGAAGAGAGTTTCAGGCTCTCTTTGTAGACAAAGCATACAGACAAATACCAGCTGCTCGCTGGGTAGTCCAGCCCAAATCAAAGGACTGCAGCTGGTGCCTTAAAGATCAGAATCCCAAGAAGTTTGAACAATGCAGAAAGGTCCTAGCCACCAAGATGCTCTCTTAAAAAAAAAAAAAAGTTTGTTTGGATTTTCATGGAAAGGGACCACGTCTGCATCTTATTACCATACAGTAACACTCAGAATGAGAAGCTAATATTTATTAAGCACTTTTCACATGTCAGGGATCCATCATCATAGCAGGCTATATGTTAGAATTCATTTAATTTTAGCAATTCTGTTAGAATGGAAACACTTTTACCCACATTCAACAGAAGAGGAGAGTGAGACCAAGAATATTCAGAAAGTGCCCAATCTATGAGCTTGTAGAAAGATATGCCCATTAATTAAATTAATTAAAATGATGCAGGGTGTCAGTGGTTCATGTTTGTAATCCTAGGTACTCAGGAGGCTGAGACCTGAAGAATCTTGATTCAAAGACAGTTTAGAAAGAAAAGTCTTGGAGATTTCATCTCCAATTAGCCAGCAAAATGCTGGAGTGGAGGTGTGGGTCAAGCGGTAGAGTGCCAATCACAAACAAGAAAAGCCAAAGCAAACAAAAAACCTCTTTTCAGGACCAAAAAAACAAAGGATACATATTTTCCCTTATATGTGGAAGCTAGAATTAGCTTATAAACTTATAAGTAAATCCATTCAATGCCCTGAAAGTGTATACAAATGTATAAACTACAATATGGTAAATTCAAGGGAGAATTCAAATAGTGTACAATTCCTTAGAAAGACAAAGTCAAAGTTCAACAAAATAAACACCAGGAAGTGGGTATTTGAAAGGGATTGGGTAGGGTCAAGGGGAAAGGAGTAGACTAATAAAGGGAAGAAGAGGGAAAAATCAAAAATTCAATGTATATCCTACAAATTAAGAAAAATGAGAGCGAAGGAAGAGATGGGTTAGGAAGGATGGGAGAGAGTGTTTAAGGGGTGCATGGTTTGTTAAATGTCAACTCTTTTATCCAACTAGGTAAAGATAATTTTTAAGAAAAGAAAAAAAAAGACCCAATGAGTTCAAGCCCTAGTATGAGTACACTGACATTCATACAAAAAAAAAATGATGTCATAAATAAAAGAGAGCTTCTAAGATTGACTCACAAACCCTATTTTACCCCACATACATCTTGGTTTAATTATTTTAATAGAATTTCATTTGTTTTGATAAAATACAATGATTATTGTGATCTTGTTTCTATAGGGAAAGTTGTTCCAAATTCCAACTTCAGTAATTTCTTTATTGAGAAGTGCGGATGATTCACGCCTGAAATCCTAGCTACTCAAGAGGCTGAGGTCTAAGGATCACAGTTTGAAGCCAGCCAGGGCAGGAAAGTTTGTGAGAAGTGGCACCGTGGCTCAAGTGGTAAAGTGCTATGCTTGAGCAAAAGAAGCTCAGGCCCTAAGTTCAAGTCCCAGGACCAACATGTGGGGAAGCGGGGGACGAGGAGGGAGGGAGGATATTTTCTGAAGCTATATCAGTGCCAAGGGAAGATAAGGAGGCCCATTCTCTACAACATGGGAGTTTCACTCCCACTCCACCTCCAGGGGCTGCTTGGTGAGAAGCTTCCTGGCCAGAGCTGCAATGATAGGAATTCCTTCTGGACACCAATGGCCTTTCTCTCCCAAGCCCAGAAGCCATTCCTTTGAGTTGTTATGGAAATTGAAGGACCACCATAAGTTTCTATGTATTATCTGCTTTGTGTGTTCTGAGCTAGGCTGAAACTTAAGTATGTAACCCACACTGTCCCAGAATGCATGATTCTCTTGCCTTGACCTCCCAAGGGCTGGTATTACAGACAAGTTACCCCCATGCCAGACTCTCACGCTGCAGGGAACTTAATGGATAGAATAATTTTCCAGTCTTCATTTGCCTTAAGCTTTTGGCACCTGTTTCAGTGTGTCTAGTGACAAGTACTAGCAGATGACAAAATGAATTAACGAGTAGTGTATTAACATTAGCAGAAAAAGCAGAGAAACAGGCAATCTTGCGAGCTCAACAGCTTGGAGTTATTTTTGTAGGCCTGGCTGTTCACAGTTGTGATTTTACAGTCTGCGTGTATATTTAAGTACAGTAGTCATGCTTTCTGTTTGTCAGATGGAGCCTCGTTTTTGTGGTGAAATACAATATATCTACATTCCAGTGTTCCTCAATGGCATCCCCACACTCCCTAAACAGATCTGGGGATTCCTTAACTCCATGTCTCTGGCTTAGCCCTCTCCACATTTCATCCCACCCAAATACATGGAAGTTTCCCCACCCTATTCTGTTTGCTTTCTGAGGTCTGCAGCTGTTTCTTTTTTCTTGCTATTTCTTTCTTTTTCTGCTTTTTGAACAGTCATTATATAGCCTAGACTGGTCTTTAACTTCCAATCCTCCTGCCTTAGCCTCCTTGGTGCCACTATATCCAACTTTGGAACTATTTCTGACCTCTTTGTGTCCAGTGGCACGAAGAGTTTAGGGACTCCTAGTCATATACAGTATAGAATAGATTTTCTGGAGTTGGAATCAATCCTAGTGTACATTAGTGAGCTAGGTTGCTAACTTGGCCCCTCTTCCATCTCATTCATTCTCAGAGAGCTGCCCCCCCCCCCCCGTGTTGGAACAAAGCGTGCTCCTGAGATATTTCTTTCACCTTAACAACAACAAGAAGATATTAAAACAAAAATAACCTGGCTTTAAAAAATCAAAACAAAAAAACATTAATTTGTTTTAACCAAGTGAGAATATACTTTTGTGTTCAAGATGTCTTCATTAAGATCCCTTCCTATTTATTAGTGATTCTAAATATAGATATATTCTCTTTAGGTAAATATGTTAGAGTTAAAATTCAACCAGAACCCATCTAGCAAAACTCTCTAAATAAAAGAATATTCTTGTTTACTAAATATTTATATAACATGCCAAGTGAAAAGAATGAAAGCTACAAATATATTTCCGATATTCTGGATAGTCATTTTCAATATATTCACAATTTCAACCTTGTCTTCTATAATTATCCAACTGATAAAATATGGGAAAAATCTTTCATTTTCAAGGAATATTTAATGATACCCACTGTCCTTTAGCTTTGAAGTTAACTTTAAGCATTTTAGAATGATTCAACAGAAGTTGAAGACAGAGTTGGTTTGTTGATTTGTTTCCCCCTTTCAGTTAATCCTTTGTCAATGAGAGAAGAAAGGAGTAAATAACAAGAATCTTGAATTCCTTGAAAATTCTGTTTCATTGAGGTTTTACTGCAGATAGAATTGTTTTACTTAAAAAAAATAACAACAAATAATAAAATAATCATCTTCCTGGTAAAAGATCTGCCAGGAAATTCCTTTTGAATGGACAATGTCTCTGCTGAATTTAAAAATGTGACTTGATTTACAAAAGTCTGATTTTCAGGCTCCGAGGAAATTTGTTGCATGAAGCACACCCAGCTAGGGACCCTGCTGTGTTCTTCCAAAGGTATGTTTGCAGCCAAAGAAGAGCTTAGATCCTGGGAAAGTCTGTCTCAATAACATTTTTTTTTTGGAGTAAGAGAAATGATATTTCTTCTCTCTGCATTTGGATTCAGCCCCTGCCTCATTTTAAATAGCCTGTTTTCAAAGGCAGGAGGAAACAGGGAGGGGAAAAGTGGTTGAAATCAGCATGGAGGCAAGGGGGCGGGGCCTCTGGGCTTCCCACCCCACTTCCCCTTCCATCTGGGTCCAAGCCAGGCAGGCAAGACCTCAGCATGTGAGCACTGCCAGCTTTGGGAGGCACAGATTGTGTTTGTTGGTAAGTAAAGGCATTATCGCTTATCAACCACACATCCTTTCTCAAGTGCAGACTATTCCCGTAGTATGTGCAAAATCCTGTGTTGGAAATATCCCCAAAGAGCTTTGAAGAGCAATTCCCAGTGAGCTCAGTTATCATTCTATCCAGTTACCCACTGGTAGTCTCTCTTTGCTCCTGCTTGTAGTTGACTCCTTGATAATGAGTATATTGTTTTATTTCTTGTCATAACAAATGAAGAGATCCACAGATCTGGCTTAAGATTAAAATACCAGATTCCCAGATTGACTTAAGAACAAGGATTTGCCTCCAACTCATTCAATGATTCCCAAACAAGCTGGCATTAAAATCACCAGGAAAGCTTGTTAAATACCCCTAGAATTTCTGATTCCGTTGGTCTGGTTTGGAGCCCAGGAATTTGCCTTTGTAATAAGTTCCCAGATAGCGCCAATGGTGCTGGTCTGAAAAACTCATCTTGAGAATCACTGTTCTAAGCAAACAGGCACAGGCTGTTTTGATCAGTTTAGGTATGCACAGATAATGTTGGCTTCAGTGTTATCAGCTCAACCACACAAACACAGAAGCTAGAAAGTGTGTGGACTGCTTCCTTCCCAGGAACTAGAAGGGAACGATGCCTCCCATTACTCCAGGAAAGATCCTGTTCCAAGTGTGGAAGGACGAGGACCTGATAGACTGGTCTTGTTTAAACCATTCTGACTTTGGGTTCCTAGGAACATTACATTCCAGTGAAGAGAGCCCTGGAAACTTGAATGAGTTAGTAAGAAGTTAGTTTTCCAGGCACAAGAACAATGGCTGCTTAAAGCAACGCTCTCAATGTTCCAAGGAGCAATTTTCCAAGTTCTAACGCTGTAAATCCATTGCAACCTCCTATTTCAAACATGTGCACAGAAACTCAAATTTCTAGCATCTACATTGCATCATATCTTCAGACTTGTTAGGTCCTAACTTAGGAGACAGTCTGTTAATCAAAGGGAGAAAATCTAGTTATAAAGTGGCAGTTTCATAACAGATAAAACCTCAAAAAATACCTACTTTCCAGAGAGTCCTTTCCAATTCAATAACAGGTTACCAGTTCCAAACACTACAATATACGACAAATTGCTCAAGTCCAGTATCTCTCAGATGTACAGTTTTCATTTGTCACCATTCAAAGCCATGAAATCGTTGCCCATCTTGGACAGAGTGACACGAACCCAGATCCTCTTGGCTTGGTTGTGTCTAGATTAACACCAATCCCTCTTCATTGATCAGAAGGAATTAAGATCAGCCTTGCTTTAAAGTTTCCTATAACGACTTAATTCCGTGATAATCACCCCCTCTACTTTTCAAGGTTATCTCTGATCACCTACCTACCCACTACCCAAGAATGCTGCACTGCAACTCTATCCATTACCCCAGACTCATATTTTTGAAGCAAGGCTTTTCTCATGATGTACCATCATTACCTTGCTTAAGACTCCTTAGGGAATCATTCACTGCCCACAGGGCTCATGTGAAACTCCTCTCTTCACATTACAAAGAAAAGTTCACCTGACTGACTCAATCACTTCTATCACTCCCTAAATGGCCTCACAGAGTCAGTCATACACCAGAATCACCAACTATACAATATGCTTTTTGTGTGAGCAGAAAAAGACTTAGAGCCTTCATTAAACTCTGTAAGTCTTGATAAATACTAATTTAAATGAGAAGTTTCTGTATTCTTTGCTTTTCTTTTTTCTTTTACCTCCCCTTCCTTCCTTCCTTCCTTCCTTCTTTCGTTCCTTCCTTCCTCCCTCCCTTACCCCCCCTTTCTGTTTCCTTTCTTTCTTTCTTTCTTTCTTTGAGACAGGGTCATCTTGTTATGTAACCCTAAACTTGTAATGTAGCCTAGGCTAGCCTCTAATTCATGATCCTTCTTACTCACTTTCTTAGCCTCCCAAGAGCTGGGATCACAGGTATGCTCAACAAACATGGTTTGGATCAGTCTTTTTTTTTTTTTTTGGTCAATCATGGGGCTTGAACTCTGGGCCTAGCTGCTGTCCCTCAGCTCTTCAGCTCAAGGCTAGCATTCTACCACTTGAGTCACAGTGCCACTTGCGGCCTTTTCTGTTTATGTGGTACTAAGGAATGGAACCCAGGGCCTCATGCATGCAAAGCAAGCACTTTACCACTGAGCCACCTTCCCAGGCCTGTATTAGTCAGTTTTTATGTTCTTCCTAGCCCCTGAGCTTCATATATACAGCTCCCATTGTTGACTTCTTTTTGTTTCACACAGAAAGCCTTCTTTTAGTTTCACCAACTACCTAATTGGGTGAACATAAATGTCTATGTGTTGTTTAGTGACCAAATACATGCACATACATGGAAGTTTCTCTGGAGAGCTGTGTTGGGTAGACTCCAAGATGCTTCAACTGGCCTCTCTTGAAATTTAATCCTGTGCAGTCCTGTGCAATCACTTCTAATGAGTAAATTATGGCAGAAGTGCTGAGATGCTTCAAGAGCAGATTTTTAAAGTATTTACCTGTCACTTGTCTCTTGGGACTCGACCTTGCTTTCTTTGGATCACTTGTTCTGGGGGGAGGCCAGTTGCCTGTAGTAAGCAGTCCTATCGAGAGGTCCGTGTACATCAGCTTGAATGCAGATCTTCTAAGACTTCTGAGCCAAGGAGTGAACTTGGAAAGAATTAGGCCAACCAGTTGCATCTTGAGATCACTCCAGCCTTAGCCAGTTATTTCAACTGTTGCCTCATAAGAGCCTGAACCCAAATCATCCAGGTGAACTGCTCCTGGATTCCTCAGACTGAAATAATATGAGATAATATGTTTGTCATGTTAAGACTTTAAGTTTTTGAAGTGACTATTTATATAGTAGGAGATAACTAATGCAAGGCTATAATTTGTGGTTCAGATTAGAGGGTCTAGATTTCCTACTCAAATCTATAAAAACCCAAGTTCTATAGACCCACTTGTGATGGTTAGGCATGACTGTCAACTTGACTAGATTGAAGGATGTCTAGAAAACACTTGCTGGATGTGACTGTGAGGGTCTGTCTGGAGAAGACTGGATGAAGGTCAGTGGAGAAGACTTTCCCTGATGATGGCCACACCATCCAATAAGTTGGAGGCCCAGAAAATCTATAAAGCTTGTTGGCCCAGCTTGAGCTGTCCCCGCAGATATTTTTGTTTGTTTACTTACTTATCTTTAAAAAAAAAAACCCTCTCTTCCCCCTTCTTCTATCTCACATGGATATTAAGCTCCAGATGCTTCAACCTCTGTACATGAATTTGCAGCAGCTTTTGCAGAGTCTTCCAGGTCCTCAGCTTCACACTTGGGTTACTGTCCTTCTCAGAGTAAGCAACTATGTTTGCTGTTCTCAGCCTGTAGATGACCATTATTGGACACTGCAGCCTATGCCTGTGTTAATTAATCCAGTAAATACTCTCTGATTATCACATACATTCTATTGCTTCAGTTCCTCTAGAAAACCCTAACTAATATGCCATCACAAGGATCATAGTCTTTTCATTTCTCTGTTTATTAAAAAAAAAAAAAAGGATAAGTCGGGCGCTGGTGGCTCACACCTGTAATCCTAGCTAATCAGGAGGCTGAGATCTAAGGATTGCAGGAACATCTGTAATCCTAGCTAATCAGGAGGTTGAGATCTAAAGAGTGCAGGAAAGCCCTTGAGATTCTTATCTTATCCAATTAACCACTAGAAAACCAGAAGTCACATTGTGGCTCAAGTGGTAGAGCACTTGCCTGAAGCTGAAGCACTGAGGGACAATGCCTAAACCCAACGTTCAAGCCCCACAGCCTACAGGGGAGGGGAGGGGTAGGGGTGGGGTTGTGGGAGAGAAAGGATAGGATAGACTCAATAGCTCAATAGCTATATCAAGTGGTATTCACATTTAATAGTATATCCAAATGTAGTAGCCAGAAAGGAGACTCTTTTGCTTTTTCCTTTTGTGGAGTCTCTGTCTCTGTCTCTGTCTCTGTCCTTTTCTCTCTCTCTCTCTCTCTCTCTCTCTCTCTCTCTCTCTCTCTCTCTCTCTCTCTCTCTCTCTCTCTCTCTCTCTCTCTCTCTCACACACACACACACACACACACACACACACGCACACGCATGCATACACACACAATGCTTCTCTATCAGCTCCCATAGAGTGCTGGGTACTGAGGTTACAGAGAGACATGCCCTCTGATGCTTTCAAGAATGCCTTATAAATGCCTGAAATTCTCTCCTAGTCTCTCAAACATAACTGTGGGTGAGAAATTTTTCCCTACCTACTTGAGGTCAGGAAAAAAAAAATACCTTAATTAAAGGTCATCTGGCTCTACGTGCTGCTGTCTAAAAGACAGCTTAGCAGCAAAGTTCTCTGCCAGGAAGGGAACTAACACTTTCCTGGGGAGCAATTTCCCTAAACACTGAAGAGGATACACATGCACGTGCATACACACAGGCATTTTTCCTTTTCTCTCATTTTACTTGTGCTCCACATACTCACACCCACCATTAAAAAAAAAATTGATCACAGTGTTTAGGACCTGAACACGTCCAAGACCTCTTGGTCTATGATGGAGCTTCTCTACTGTCCGTTAACCACTCTAACAACTACTAGCTCAGGCAATGGATATCATTCTTTCCTGTATTCAGAAAACTCGGACTCCAGATTTGGTTCTTCCACAACCTTGCACCAAACACCACCAAATGATGCTGAAGTATCAAAACCATATTTGGCTTGGATGCTCTTTATCGAGAGGGCAGGATTTGTTTGGTTCTGCTTCTGGATCTTCAGGTTCTCATTCTGGAGCTCGCTGCAATAACCTACCTCAGAAATAAGGCCAGACAAAATGGACAGAGTTGGAAGTGAGATGCAAAACATGGACTTTGAAGTCAAACTGACCTATAGTAAGGACTAAAAACATGACAGCATGTCAAGTGCCAGCAGTCAAGGTACCAGATAACGAAAATGTTCTAAGCCAGTGTTAGTGATCTTGACATCCCCTTCAATGAGGCCACTTCCTCCTCCCTCTCCCTCTCCTCTGTCTCCTTTGCCTCCTTCAGTTCCCATGGCCCTGTTTCAGTCTGCCTATTATTGTTGTTGTTGTTTACTTTCTGTCATCTAGAAAGATCATCTACCTAAACTCAAGTGACTGGATAAAAACTTAAGGCCTGCTCTTCTCAAATACATTAATGCATTAACAAGTATTAGATTTTATCTCAGACACTGAAAGCCATTTATCTGTCTTGATCCCACTTATAGGCTCTGGAGTTAGACTGCCTCTACTCAGATTCTACATCTCTATTTAACTGCTGTGTAACTGGGGCAAAGGGCTTAGCCCTCCCACATTTATAAAATAAACCATCCTCCTAGGCCTGTGGATGTAGCTCAGTGGTAGAGTGTGTTTCAGCATGGACAAGGACCTGGGTTCAATCCCCAGCATCAAAAACAAAACAAAACAAAACAAAACAAAATTCCCAGCATTATGAGAAAGATCAAATAAGAAAACCCAGCAAATAGACTGATTAGCAATGTCTGTCTATCATGGCTATGATACTTCTGACAATGTACCAGTGCCTATATCCTGATTTACCATGTGGGATCCACACAAAATGCCTCTGAGATTTGTTGCCCTTCTAAGCAGCAATAGAACTTGAGTCAGCATCATATGAGAGAAATGCAATTCAAGCAGGTATAAGGAACAAAGGCAACTTTTGGTCGATCCAATTCTTTGAATTTGGGGAAATGTCATGACGATCCATGAGAAAAAATGACTGGATGTTTTCTTAAAAGTGTGCCTCAGTCCTCAGCTTTGTTTGACTTGGGGTTTTATGTCCTACTGACGTAGTAGCCTTAAGAAAAGATGCCTTTTCCCCAGTTGGACCAGCTAATGTTTTAGAGCAGACATACTGTGTCCCCAGAGCCATCTCAACAGTCAGTTGAAACACACAGGATAGCCATTTCTGAAAGCCAGGCATATCCCTGACACCAGGGAGTGAGGTCTCTATCCTCACCATCTGTTCTAGGATAAGGGGGACTCCCCAAAGAGTAATCAGGATGTGGCTAAAAGAGGAAAGAAGCGTGTATGCATGGCAGAAGAAACAACAGATGTACACTCAGGGCCTTTTCAAATAACAGGTAGAAAAGGAAGGCAGTGGTTGTGAAAATATGTTGATCAGCCCTAGTCTGCACAAATGCTTCCCTGAATTGGCTCACCCAGACATAGGAGCTGAAATTCAGGACAATGGGAAATCAATGGCATTGGCACCCTGGAGTGTTTTGGAAAAAAGTCAACTCCTTTGTTTTAAAAGAGGAAATTACTGCCATTCAAGCATCCAGAAATAGAATATATTTATTTCTGAGTATACACTGCACTGTATTTATTAAAGTTTATTATAGATTGAAAGATACCAAAGACATACAAATACCAATTTTGTGTGCAGTCTGTGTCAATATACCATATATACATATATACCATGTAAATATAGTATATTATATTATATCCTATATATTATATAGTATGTATATATTTTGTATATATACATTATGTAGTATATATTACATAATATTATATATTGTATTTTATGTATATCACATCATAATTTTATAATATATAATTATACATTATATCATATATTTCATGTACCTTATATAATATATAATAAATATATATTATGTATAATAAAGGCTGAGAGCGTGGGTTACATGGAAGAGTGCCTAGCATATACAAGGGTTCAATCTTGATTACCAAAATAGAGAATAAATAAATATTAATTAATTATCTTTAAAATACATTCTGCCACATATTTTAGGCATACGTTCACAGTAAATATGTGTATTAAAGTCATCGGGGTGTGAAGGAGACTTTGGACTGCACCAGATTTTTACATTTTTTTCCTTTTCCTTTTCTTTCTTACTCATTGTAAATGGTTAAATTCCAAATAACTCAAATTTTACCATAGTAGGAGCCCCCAGATCAATCTCAAGTCCAAACTTCTATAGCAGAATTTGCAGACATTGGTAAAAACCAAAGGAAATGACCTCTATGGCACCTCCACTCTTGCTTGGAAAAACATGATCAGTTTCTTCCTTACCATTGTGTCTATAACTGTATGATAAATTAGAAAAACAAATATATACTAATTACACAGACACTGATGTAGTAAACTTCTTATTACAAATCTAAGGGGAAGGAATCATTTTTTGAATAGGACTGTTGACTGATGATATGATGGCACATCTCTGAGCTAAGAGGATCATAACTTAGAGGCCATCTAAAGCCTGTACATAGTGAGATCCTATTTCAAAAAAAAAAGCCTTTTTTTTAATCTTCAAAGCTTCAGACTGGTAGGAAAAATGTTGGAAGGATTCCATTTTCTCAGGTCAAGGTCAGAGACAAGGAAGATGGTGTTAGCTACCACTGTGATCAGGGAATAGTTCTGGAATACATATATTCTTGAGGAGTCAGCTAAGTCATTCTCTCACACTCAGAACTGATTTTATTTTAATAATCATCAATTGATAAAGAACATACTCTGCTTTCAAAGGTTTCCTAAGGACTGGATGGATGCTGTTAGCCATCACTTACCTAGCACTCAAGAGAATCTGGGTGTGATCTCCAGAATTTTCAAGAAAAATAGAATTAAAAAGACCAAGAGGCCAGGACCCAGTGGTTCACACCTGTAATCCTAGCTACTCAGGAGGCTGAGATCTGAGGATCACAGTTTAAAGCCAGCTCTGACAGGAAAGTCCCTGACACTCTTATCTCAAATAAACCACCAGAAAACCAGAAGTGGAGCTGTGGCTCAAGTGGTAGAGTGTTTGCCTTGAGCTGAAGAGCTCAGGACAGTGCTCAGGCCCAGAGTTCAAGCCCCACAACTGACAAAAAAAAAAAAAGACAACTCTTAAGTAAGTCATTCTTGATTTCTTATGATGTTTAATTCCAATGTTTGTTTTTGATAGGATTTCCTACTTATGAATCTGTCCACTTTTTAAAATTCTTAAATTGTTATTATAAAGGTGATATAGAAATGGGTTTTAGTTTCTAAGTCAGGTAATGAGTACATTTCTTTTTGGACAATTTCATCTCTTTCTGTCTATTTTTTACCTCAGAATTTCCCATGAAGCTTTCAGATATGGGGATTTCCATAGTGGTAAGAAAGGCACTTTATTCCATAAATATATGTGAAAAACAAAACATTTGGTCCTATTTTAGAAATAATTTATTTTAGTCACTGAATCATTCTCTTTACTCCTCTCCTCTGAGTCGGGGTTCTGTCTTGAATTCAAACTCAAAGCCACTCCCCAACTGTAGATGTCCCTCCGGCTGCCAATCTCTTCCACCTCTTCACTTTAACAAGAATGAAAACACAGAGAGTTCTTGAAATCCCTTCCAAAGGGTCCTTTGTTTGGTCAATATTTACAAATCGCCTTCTGTTTTGCCACTGTAACTAGAACAATAGATTGGCAGCAAGATAATGGGAGTGGTGAGATGGTGAGTGGGTTTAAAACAGCCTTCTGGAACCCACTAGATGCCAGCTTCACTGAGGTGGATAGCTGTGAATGGACGTCTCTTGTAACTATAGAACTAAGTGCCTTTCTATGATCACCAAATCCCACCTCGGGGTTCAGGCCTTTTATTTTTCAACTTTTGCTTTCTAAAGTCAGTTCATGGAGTTCTCCACTCTAGGATATTCACGTGGATGTTTCTACTACCATTTATAACTTAGCATCTAGTAAGAAGCAGATACATTGTGCTAGTTACTCACAATGACGAATTCTCAACATACAGAAAGAAGAATCAGAGAAGCGCTAATAGAAACATTAAACTGTACTGTTGAATATACTTTAATTATTATGGAGTCAGAACAAGAGTGTTCAGCATGGAAGTTAAAGACATCAAGGGTGGTTCACACGTGTAATCCTAGCAACTCAGGAGGCTGAGATATGAGGATCACAGTTCAAAGCCAGCCCAAGCAAGAAAGTCCATGAGACTCTAATCCCCAATAAACCACCAGAAAACCAGAAGTGGTACTGTAGCTCAAGTGGTAGAGTGCTCACCTTGAGCTGAAGAGCTCAGGAACAGTGCCCAGACCCAGAGTTCAAGCCCCATCACTGACAAAAAAAAAAAAAAAAAGACAGCTAGGGAATATGCAAATGGATCCTGTTCTCTCCCTGACATGAGCCTCAACATAAAATGAACTCACTCAGGACAAAAACTCACTGGAGAAGAAACAAGCCTGACATTTACCAGATTGCCACTGTGTTGGTTCTGGTACACAATTCTATAAGTTACCACATAAAGCCAACTAAGGAGACAATATCATATCAGACTGAGTCACCATGCTTTTCCTTTCTGAACATACTACACTCAGGTTGTAAAGGAATGTGTACCAACAATTGGTAGAACTGTGACAACACTAGCCAAGCTGACATTTATGACTGTTGCTCAGGGAAAACTAATATGCCTGGCTTAAAACCATATTTGTGATTTTTTTATGAGGTTCAGTGGAATTTGAATTTAAGTGTGTGGAAAAAGCTTGAATGCAATTTGTGTCTTTACACATTGTCTTCACGCATACAGAACATCATGAACATCCTCAACACAGCAAGCAGTGTGGTCCATGACTAGGGGATGCTGGTCTGAAGAGGTCACCTAGTGACTCCCCTCTATCTGCCACAGCACTGACAAGTGGAGAGCAGAACATACATCCCCCCAAACTGCCACAAAAACCATCTTCAAATATGGCCACCAACTTGGAGATAAACTTCCTTCAAGAGCACATATATAGCGGGAGCTGGGAGCTCAGGCCTATAATTCTAGCGACCCAGGAGGCTGAAATCTGAGGATCTTGGTTCCAGGCCAGCCAGGGTAGAAAAGTCCATGAAACTCTTATCTCCAATTAATCACAGAAAAGGCCAGAGTGGCACTGTGGCTCAAAATGGCAGACCGCTAACCTTGAAGAAAAGTTGCTCAGGAACAGTCCTCAGGCCCAGAGTTCAAGCCATGTACTCACTACCTTATGTATGTAACTATAACCCCTCTGTACATACCTTGACAATAAAATTAAATTTTAAAAAACAGAACACATGTATAAACAGGGGGCTCAGTGCTCACACCTATTGGCCTCGCTATTTGGGAGGCTGAGATTGGGAGGATCATGGCTCAAGGCCAGCCAGACAGAATAATCCAAGAGACTCTGCTGCCTCTACAGAAGGGAAGCTAGACCTTGTGACAATGAACCTATTATCCTAGACGCCACCAGTCATTTAAAAGGAGGCTGAAGGTAGATCAGGCCTAGTGGGAAGTGGCACCCTATCTTAAAAACAACCAGTAAGAAACAACTGGGGGTGTGGCTAGCAAGTTCAAGGCACTGAGTTTAAATCTGCAGTACCACCTAAGAGGGGGTAAAGCAAAAAATCATACTCATAAGAAGATTGAGTTAAATGAGTTAAAGAGAACTTCCTGCTGTGATTTTAACAGAAGTGATATAGCCTAAATGGGATCATTTTCTCATTAAACAAACTGCACTGCTTGAGGAGATGAAAAGCTTTCTGGCCATTTTAGAAAAAATAAACCAAAATATCAATAGCAAAAAGTACCCCTAGTTTCTATAAAAGTAGAAAATGTCTAACTGAAAGTATTAAGTGAGTATTAGTGGCTAACTAAACAATGTTTCCACAGGAAATCATGAAGTTTCAGAAACTTGTCATGATCTGTTAATAGATCCAATGTACCTACTTGTAGCCCAATCAGCTTGATTAGCATAGCAATTCATGCTGTAAACAATATCACTTCCAGAACCCCAGCAGCTGGACAGCACAGTGCTTCTACTTGCGGAACAATGGCTGAAATAACAAAGCAAACCATGGCATAATCTAGTGACTTCAATTACTGAAGCATCTGAATCACTACTTCACAGAGCCCTCTGAATTATGTCATAGTACCTGGCACCCAGCTGGCTTTGAAACCTATGCCTAAGCAAAAGCACCTTTGTTGACACTGACTGAAAGGATACTAAGGAGCTTTGGGCAAAGCCAAGCTAACAGGATAAAGCAACTGTCATTGCTGATGAATGTTTGCTGTGAATCCTTATTTTTTTCACTAACACCATTTTGACTTGTGAAAGGCACAGAATTAGCACCGCATGATTGTTACTGTCACATGCAGCCATGAATAAAACTATTGTGTAAAACATTAATAAGCTTACGTTAATTATCCAGTAATAATGTATACAATGAATACATATTTGTCAAGCACTCAGACTTACAAGGTGTTGCCCTTGTTTCTAGGGAGCCTAGGCCTTTCCTGAAAACTACATAAAATAATTTTAGAACACCAATGTTAGTCTTCAGTAAATGATGAGAGAGAGAGAGAGAGAGAGAGAGAGAGAGAGAGAGAGAGAGAGAGAGACATCCAGAATTCCCAGAAGGCTTAACATAGGTGTGGCCATTATGCAGGGAAGTGCACAAACAAGGTGAACAACCTGAGGGTAGGAATTCCCACTTTGCCAGTGAAATACGAGTCTTTAGAGGCGAGACTGGAGGGGTGTGAGAGATATGCTGGAGCGCAGTAAGTAAGCAAAGTGATGCTAAGGAAGCTCAAAAATTCAGCTGAATAAAGCCCAGCTTTGATCTGGCTTCATTCAGAAATGGCTCTCTCCTCCATGGGTTCAAATTTCTGGTATAGTCTGACTTGCATGAATCAAGCTGCCTGCTCTCTCAGACAACCTCCGTTTCTGCATTGGTAACTAACACCTGAATGACCTGCTGCGGCTTAAGGCTGAGAGTGAACGAAAACAATGGAAGAGTTCTCCTAGTAAGATTTTTATTATTAAATGTCTTAGGTGTCAGGTCAGGAAATAACATGCCGTAAATAAGTAAGGATGGAGCTTTACTACATGCTATTGGTAATAATTAACAGTTGACCAATTACAATTAATAAACCTAAGGAAGAAGTATCGTGGTGTTTGTTATTCTACTCTCTCAACTTTTATGCAAATTTGAAGATTCTCATGTTAAAAAGTTGAAGGGGAAGTCCTTCTGCCTTATTAAGGAAGAAGAAACACATTAGATAAGCCTTGGATTTTACATTATATAGGCAGCATATCTGTATCTATGGAGAGAGATATGCATCTAGATATAGATGCAAGTGAAACTAAAACATTCTTGTTTACATTCGTGTATGTCTGTGTGTCTGTGTGTGTGCCAATCCTGGACTTGAACTCAGGGCCTGGACACTGTCTATCAGCTTTTTTGCTAGCACAAAAGGCTAGCACTCTGCCACTTGAGCCACAGCTCCACATCTGTGATTTTTGATAGTTAATTCGAGGTGCAAACTTTCCTGCCTAGGATAATTTCGAGCCATGATCCTCAGACCTCAACCTCCTGAGTAGTTAGGATTAGAAGCATGAGCCACTGGCACTCAGCTCTTGTTTACATTTTATACAATGAGAACATGTCTTGAGTGAGTTACTGAAGTTCAGAGAAGAAAATGCAGAATATATTTTGTGTGGTAGCTGCCATTACTGAATTCTGAGTACGTACTGCATTAACTTAATCGTGCTTACCTGTTAGCTTAATCCTTCTGTGTATTAACTATGTAGTAACTCCAATACCCTTAGCACTTGTTGTTCTTTGGTAAGTGAGGAAACTGAGGTCCAAAGATGTCAAAATAACTTGCCCAAGCTTCCACAGCTACTTCTAGGCAAACCTCCATTCAAAGCTAGGTTTTGGTGACTCCACGTTCACATTCCTTCCATGCATGCCCTTGCCTTGCAGGTTCACAGTGCATGGCAAAGGTATTGTTGGGCTGCTTCATTGCCACATTGGCCACTGGCTTTCAGCAGAGTTGGAAGTAGGCTCTTCAGAAGAGTACATGTCAATGGAGGTCACCACTAAGGTGATGGTAGATGGCATGTGGATGGAATACAAAAATTCAAGAACTAATATGGAGAGCAGGATGTGATAATCCCACCACTTGGAAGGCAAAGAAAAAAGGATGATAAATTCCAGTCCTGCATGACATAGGGAAACCCTGTCTAAATATATATGTGAAAAAGAATAGTCCTGATTATTATATGATGACGACGTTTGTATTTTGTTTGTTACTGCTTTTATTTTTTGTGGTCTTGAGGATGGAACCCTGGGCCTTGCTCATGTTGACAAAGCCTGAGCCCCAGCCCTGACTTGTTAAGTTTGCTTAAAAAGAATTCCATAACATCTAAATCTAATAACAGACTCACAGGATAGATAGTATATAATTTCCTCTCAGCAACCGTAGTAGTAAGCATACTTGATCTAAAAATAATTCCACAGCATGACAATTGAAGACAGCAGAATACTGCTCAGAATGGAAAAGCATACAGAAAGAAGTCAAGGATCTAGAGAACTGTGTTATCTACAAAACCCGAAGTAAACTAGATGAAAAAATCCGAGTAAGTCTTTAAATGAAAGCAGGTGTCTTAGCAGTAATTGACAAGACAACCTGAGGTGCCAGGCCAGTTGGCTAGAAAGACAAGCTCAGCTACGAATTTTTGAGGTACATCCATTTCGATCAGCTCAGGCTTTCCACTCCTCCCTTCTCTCCTCACCCAGGAACACTAGGAGGCCTTGTCCTTTCCAGGAACAGCTTATCTTGCAGGGCCTGTAACCTCCGGCTTACCCTATGATTCCTGAACCAACTGCTGGCATTTGCTGAAAAGAGTCAAATTCCTTCATTGAACTGACTGGTAAGTACTGCATATGTAATTTGATTTTAATTTTGTTTCAGTGGTGTGGGCCAAACCCAGAGCCTTGTGTATGCTACACAAGGACATTCTACTACTAAGCTATATCCCCAGCTTCTGTGTAATCTTAGTGGCTGTTATTTGTTTGGTGTTGTGTTTCTGAAACAGGGTCTTGCTATGAAGCCAAAGTTGGCCTGAAAGACGTCATTCTTCTGCCTCAGCCACAGTGCGCTAGGATGATAAGCCTATGTCACCATGACAGATGGTTCCTACATGACTAATTGGGGTCAGTACAAACTGAAAATGGGGAGGTTTCTTTTCTTTATAAAGTTAATCTACCTTGAGTATTCCATTATACTAGAAATCAAATGAATACATTGGCCCGATGATGTGCTTCTGGGGTTCTTGTTGCAAAGATGCACTTATCTGTTTATATCATGGGTTTAAAAAAAAAGACCCTCAAAGTCAGGAAGCATGCCTTCCTTAGTCACCCTTAACCTTGGTCATGAAGCCCAATCCTGATACCTAAGAGGCAGTCAACAATGCTGAGTAAATGAAAATTCACTCATTTAAAAATCTCTCCATTTAATATACAACTGCATTTCTTACACTTTTGTGAGCCAGGCAGTGGCACATGCCGTAATCCCAGCTATTAGAAGCAAGAGATAATATCGATGTCATTTTCTAATGAAGACACAATAAAAGGAGAAAAGCAAAGCCCAAAAGTTATTGTGAAGTCATATATTCCAAAAGTACTCCATCTATGAGCCGCTGTTCCTTTTGATCTCACTAGGTTTCAGCCCCAGCTCTTCCTGGCTACAATGGACTCACAAACAAGCTGAGTTCCTCTCACACCCATCACGTTAACAGTCTGCATAGGAATTTTTGCCTAATTATTCAAATATTTACCTAATGACTGACTTCATCTCCTGAAAATTATTCTTTTTCCAAGTTCGTTGTTGATAGTTTTCCAAGATAACTTGTAGGGGGCTTTAAAAATACTTCTTGGGGGAAATGATTTAATAACAGTTTATTCATTTATTTAACAAATATTGATTTGCCACAGACATGTCCAGCTCTATGCTAGAAGATGAAAATGAATGTTGTTACCATGGGTTTCCAAAGCCAAAACTCCAACTTGACAACATGCCAAGGAGGGGAAATTTATCTAGTAGATAATAACACCCACACAATATAGCTGTGAGGAAACAAAACAACAGCAACTGAAGCAAAGGCTTGTCAGCTGTTGGAATAAACCAATGAGGGCCTATGAGACAAACCATGGCGGTCTGAAAATGTCTCCAAGCAATGTCCTATGGAGAAGAGTTAAAAAACAAATTTCCCCAAATACCCCTTCGATGAATTCATATAGCTTCCTCAAGAAGCAACTGGGCCAGCACTTTTTAATGCCCACTTTAGAGGTTAGAAAACAAGGGACACAGGCATTGGTTAACTTGTTCTTCTTCACTTTGTAAACCAATGATAGAAAAGAACTGAAATCCATGGCTACAGCTCAGTGCTCTGGACTTTGGAGCAACTGAGAAACCACGGTGATGAGATGACCTTCCTTTCAGAGGCTGGCGGTAGAACTTTGCAGAGTCTTCACATCTGACATGCTAAGACTCACGTGTCTCTTACACAGCTATAGAAAAAGCAGCTGGGCAAATGTAGTCTGAGTTTCTGCATAATAAATGATCTCTTCTAGCTGTTTGTTTGATTTTATTTAGTAGACTCTGATGACTGCTGTTGCAGGCAGTGTTTCATTCTGGATCTGTTTTCTAAAGTAATGGAAGTGCTATGATAGAACATCTGGGGTTTCTTTGGGATTATTTGTTATTCCCAGCATCCTGGCCATTAGGGAAGTTGAAGGATCTCTCTGTTCACTGACAGAGCTCCAAAGAAAGGCCAAGCAGGAGACAGGCGGATTCTCTTTCTGAAGAACAGAGCATGGGCTACATTCATCCATCCTGAAACCCTCGGGAGGCAGTTGCTGTAGGCCAGCACCAACATCAGGATCTGAAACAATGAAGGCCAATGTAGGTCTTTGTGGAGAAGCTTTACCTCAACACAAACACCTGGGAAGATATTCTTCATTTCCTTGACCTAATTTTTTTTTCCATTTTTCTTTTAAGATCATTTAGTATATATTGGTCATATAAAGGAGGTTTCATTGTGACATTTCTGTACGATGTACCCAATCAGCTTTACCCCCTCATCAGTGTCCTCACCCCTGCTCCTCCTTCTTAAAACAATTTCAACAGGTTTCACTGTGCCATTTTCATATATGTAAATAAACTACTTTGATAGTATTCACCCTCCCTCACCCTTTCCATTGGTTGGCAATTCCTCCCATTGGTATCCACCCACCTAGATAACCTGTTTTACTCTCCTATTATCCTTATTTTAAGTATATATGAATTACTTTATATAATGAATTGCTTTAGTATATAAGTATTGCTTTAATCAAAAACACATGGCCTATTCATAATGGGAACCATTTATTAATAGCTCAATATATACAGAGAGTTTCTTTGTCTTATTATAATGTTTAATTCGCTGGGGGGCATTATCATATTTATTTTATAAATAACCAAACTGAACTAGGAGATGTGTACTGTTATTAGCCCCCAAAGCAACCAAATTAGGATTCAAACAAGAGTACAAGAGTACTGATGCAGAAGGACTAAGGCACTATGACATGCCAAGTATTCCACTTCTACAGAGCTAATATATTGCAATTGAAATGTCTATCAGGACTCTGAGGGTGTGGCTTAACTAGAAACAGGCCTCAAACCCTAGAACTAATAAATAAATAAATGTTTACCTGGGCTTTTCAATGTACTTTGTTTAAACACAAAGACTTCTAGTTATTTTTCTTAATGTTACCTAATTGATCTGCTCTGGGTTTTATCATCTGAGTCAATGATTACAAATATTACACCATCTGAGACAAAGGACAGATCAGATCTTCACATTTATCCAATATTTACTCAACAAACATTTGAGTAACTACCATGTGCCAGGCTTCCCCTGAGCTTGGCTCTGAGAATCCAATTGTGAAATCCTTGGCTGTTGTTCCCAAGAATGTCACAACCTAGTAGAGAGATTTGAAAAGTGAGTGCTATTAATCACGGGTGCCCTGTGAGCTGTCTGTCCCCAAAAGGTGCTGCCCAAAAGAATGGAGCAACAATAAAAGAGAACTTTACATAGAAGGAAGGTTCAAAGAGGACCAGCGTGAATCGCAAAACAGAGGAAAGGGAAGGGGCAGTCCACACAGAGGTCTCAGCAACATCGAGGCTGTGGGTCTGAAAAAGAAGGCAATGTAGCGGTGGTTAGCATCTGTTATCTAGCACAACAACAAGCATGGCTCTGGTTGCATGAGGCAAGTATTTCCAACCATACTGTGTTCTTTGGCGCAAAACGTTGCTGCCCATCTGTTTCGTTTGTCTAGAGTACACAAAGGACGTGAACGATAAGGTGAGAACTTGCCCGGGTGAGGCCATTCCCTACCCAAAGAAGGTCTTTGTTTAGAAGCTTCCAAAGAAAGGCTTAGTGAAAGAAAATAGAAGGAAGAGAAAGAAAAGAAATAGAAGCAATTTCTTCAGTCAAAACATAACATCGATTCAGGTAAAGCCATTACTTTTATTTTGATATATTTGAGGTTTTCTTCTTTTGGTAGTCATAACTCAAATACAACTGTCTCGAAAGTAATAATATATACTTAACTAATTGTTGTCGATTATGTTATAAAACAATATGTCAGGCACCAGATACTCGTACAAAGCTAATCCTAGCTACTCAGGAGGCTGAGACTTGAGGATCTTAACCAGTTCAGGCAGAAAAGTTCACAAGGCTCTTATTTCCAATTAGTCATCAAAAAATTGGAAGTAGAAGTGTGGTTCAAGTGGTAGAGCACCAGCCAAGCAAGCTGGGCATACATAGCTTACTCCTGTAATCTTAGATACTTAGGAGGCTGAGATCTGAGGATCGTGGTTCAAAGCCAGAAAGACTCTTATTTCCAATTGACTACTCACGAAAAGCCAGAAGCAGCACTGTGGCTCAAGTGGTAGAGTGCTAACCTTGAGCAAAAGAAGCTCAGGGACAGCACCTAGGACCTGAGTTCAAGCCCTAGGACCAGCACAAATAAAATGAAATAAAGCTAAACAATAGTAGAACGCTCTAAGTTCAAGGCCCAGTTATGGCATCAATCAATCATATACAAGCCTATAAAATATAAGGACACTTCATAATCTGTTTTTTTTCTTCTACTTGGATCATACAAGAAGGATGTCATATGTTTTTTCATTGTTAATAACAATAATCCCAATAGTCTAATGAAAGCTATATCTATAAACTAGAGAGCAGAAAAACAAACTGTTATGGATTGATTGGCTGTGGCTTGTCCCCCAACCATCATATGCCAGAAGACCATTCCGGATATATCAAGTTATTGAGAGAGAAGGGAGCATTTAAGAAGTGGGGCCTGGTAGGAGGTAATTAGGTTGTGGGCACTCTAATCAATGCTCTTCTCACAGGAGTAGGTTAGGTTTCGCAGAACTGGAATGTTATAATTCAAGATTGCTCCATACGTGTTCTCTCTGCCACACAAGCCATTTGTCACTCTTCCCCATGCTCTGTGCTAACCTCCTCATGACTACAATATGCACATGGCAACAGGAAGCACAGAATAAGAAAGGGCATTTATACCAGATCGTCCCTTCGTGAATCCATTCTGGAGAAGATGAAGCCTGAGCAACCTTGAAAGAAGCTGGGAAGCGAAATGAACCCCAAGATAGGAACACAGTAGTTTTTATCTATCTTCAGTTGTTTTAATGTATTTATAATGTACTATGTGATTTTTTTTGTTTCTTTTGTAAGTTCTTCCCCCATGGTATAAACCCTGTTTTCACTGTATTTGATTCTGGTGCCCTGCACCTTGTGTATACATTTTTCTAATTTGGGGAGGGGGAAGAGAAATAACAAAATGCTGAAATAAGGATACAGGGTGACCCATTGTAACAATGAGATGTTGAGAAAGAACTTTACAACTTGGGGGGTGGGAAGAGTTGGAAAGGTGGGGAGGGAAGTGATGGTATGGGAAAAACAAAGGAGGAGGTAACTATGCTTGTTAGGAAATGTACTCATTGCCTTACTTATGTAACTGTAACCTCTCTGTACAGAATTTTTACAATTATATATATGTAATATATATTACAATATATATATATATATATACACACACACACACACACACAAAGAAGCTGGGGTAACCAGACAAATCAGAGGTGAGCAGACAGAAGAGTTGAAAGAGCAGGAAAAATATGTGGAAGGAATAGTTAAGGAAAAGGGCTTTCAAGGGCTATGTTCTTGGGAAGACAAGAGTTAAGTTTGAAGATGAAATGGAGAGCCATTGCACCTGCTATACTATGGAGATGAACTTGACAGTGAACTCGGCAGGGACTCAAATCAGACTTGCAGATTTGCATTTTTCAAAAGTTGATATTATCTGATTAGAGGAGTTGGTTTAATGGGATCATTGACTGCAATGATACAGTCAATAACAGAAGACATAAGAGTTGAGGGCAGGTAATGATTTTTACACAATTTGGGGAGTGGGATCAAAGGCACCCTGTGAACCCTGAAACTCAATGAGCTTATTAGGGAAGAGAGAGAACCTAAGATGACTCCAAACTTCTAGTTGAAGCAACTTGGAAAAAAATAAGACAAAGCAATTCAATACTTCATAAGCACTTTTTATGGAGCATGCATTGAAATAGAGTTTTATACATTCACAGCCTTGTTTGATCTTTGTCATACCACATGACACAGTTATTATTGCCTCAACTTTAGATGAAAAAGTTTAGATTTGGAGACATGATTTTTACAGATAACACAGAGTAGAAAGGTAAGATTTAGAGCCAAGTACCTCGAACCACTATATCTATCAAGCAATCATCCATACCTCCTAAGCGGAGAGGCCTTATTAGTATCCAAAGTAGCACATTTAGAGTGAAGAATAGATTGGAGCTAGATGTAGTTGTGTGAACCTGTGATCCCAACACACTGGTGGCTGAGACAGGAGAATTATTAGTTGAAGAGCAACTTGGGTTACAGTATGAGACCTTTGTTTCAAGATGGATAGATAAACAGGAATAGATGGATAGATAGATAGATAGATAGATAGATAGATAGATAGATAGATAGATAGATAGATAGATAATTAGTTTATGAAAGATTGAAGCAAGATGAAACCCCATGATGTTAGAAGTAAACAACATTAAAACCAGAGCCAAGATACTGAGTGATGAACCTCATTGAAAACTGTGAACAAACCAGACATGCATGTTTATTATATTTGGCAACAGCAATATTGATGGTTTGCAGCTTTTCAAAGATAATTTGAGGGGAATAGTGGGGAAAAGCAACATTGTGGTGGTTGAAAATTGACTTTGTAGAAAAAGCTAAATCCATCTTGGAACTGTTACATACAGAGGACATAAAGGCAATGAGCTATACTTTCAGAGTAAACCCAGTGAAGGACAGGGTGTAAGAATGGGTACATTGAAGGCAACTTGATCCCTGGATACCATGTGGATATCTGTAATGCCTGTAATGTGGGAAACTTGCCAATTCTCTACCACTGAGCTCCAAATGGATAAACTACTGCATCTATCCCCAAATCCATCACTGAACACAGTCCTCCATCATTTCTGCCTCCATGCTCACAGACTTCATCCTACGCAGAATCTCAAGGAAGAAATATGGTTGGATTCACGACGCATGTGTAGAAGGAATTAATTAGAAATGAGTTTGTTAAAATGTGTAATTGTATGCATACATATGTGTATTCCCATACATAAGCACCTGCATGTTCCTTTAGCTCACAGGTGACAATACTATAAATAAGTATCCTCTGAATATTTTTAATCTCCTTGTGTTTAGACTCCCAGGCTTTGGGTTTTTAATATTCTGTCCCTTCGGAACACAGGTGCACACAAAGAAAACAGAAGGATATGTGATCAATCATCTTCCTTTGGTTATTTTAGAAGCATCTATGAAGGCATTAACTTTAATAAAGTAATGAAATACAAGATGATTTTCATTAAAACCACACACATGAAAAACAAAGCCCTATATACAAGGGTTGCATCAAATTATGAAAGATTTAATACCTGTCAAAGTTTTCAAAATATTTTGTTCAGAAATTGAGCTTTTAGTTAAAACAATCATGGATAATATGCCTTTAAAAATTCCAAATTTTGATATATTTCAATGTGGTCACTTGAGATCAGAGGCTTTAATCCAAATCTTAATGTATAAAACTAGGAATCTTTAATTAGACTTTATTTCAAGGACATAAACTACCAACTGAATTATGGCTTTTGTGGTTCATTACATAAGAAATAAATGCTGTAACAAACAATAAAAAAGTCGTTGGGAAAAGTTGAAAACTCAGAATATTTGATAAGAGAACAAAGCCTAATTAGAATGAGGGAATACTGTTTCATTCTGTGACAACCTTGATGTTTTGTTGATTATGTGAATCACAGAGGCAGAAACAATGACGATAGTGTGAATCCTGAGTAACATTCAAAGTTTGAATTTCAGTCTGGGAAGGTGGCTCAGTGGTAGAGTGCTTGCCTTGCATGCATGAGGCCCTGGGTTCAATTCCTCAGCACCACATAAACAGAAGAAGCCGGAAGTGATACTGTGGCTCAAATGGTAGAGCCTTGAGCTGAAGAGCTGAGGGACAGCACCCAGGCCCAGAGTTCAAGCCCCACGACAACAACCACCACCAAAAAAAAAAAAAAAAAAAGAGTTTGAGTTTCATAATTGGCTTATCAAGGATGTTTAAAATTGAGAGAATTCATACAAAGTCAATAAACAGGAAAGATATTAAATTTGGTTTTAACCCTTCCTTCTTCTTCCTCCCTTTCTTTTCCTTCCTTTCTCCTTTCGTTCTCTTTCTTTCTCTCTCCCTCTCTCCCTCCCTCCCTTCCTTCCTTCCTCTTTCTTTCTTTCTTTCTTTCTTTCTTTCTTTCTTTCTTTCTTTCTTTCTTTCTTTCTTTCTTTCTTTCCTTCCTTCTTTCCTTCTTGATGATACTGGGGCTTGAACTCAGGGCCTAGGCTTTTCTTTGCTTACGGCTAGTATTCTACCACTTGAACCACAGCTCCACTTCCAGATTTTTTGCTAGTTAATTAGAAGAATTTTGAAGATTTTACTACTCAGGTTGGCTTCAAACAGTGATCCTCAGAGCTCAGCCTACTGAATAGTTAAGATTCTAGGCGTAAGCCATTATGCAAACATCCTACCAGCCAGGTCATGCTGCCCTGAGACATGACACCAGCTCTCCTGCTGCTGAGTTGGCCCTTCTAGGCCTGTGCTACATACACTCGGTTAGTCCCCAGGAGAGATTCCATAGCACTTTCACAGCAGAATGCTTTACCTGGCATGGGAGCCCCAGTGTCTGAGCAGCTCTTTATCCTCATCTCCCTCAGGTTGGTGGGGTTTGCAACATCACAGCACTCTGCAGCACCCATGGGTGGCAGGAATCAGAAAATGGCTGCCTATTAGCCACAGGTACATGAGCTATTTGCTCATGGGAAAGGTTTAATGCCACTCATCAACACTAGTATGTTGGCATTTTCTTAACTCTTTATTCTTCTGAACCTTTTACTCAGTTATTTTACATTGTGTGTGTGTTTGGGGATATTTTTGTTCTTGTTGTGGTGGGGGGTGGGAGGGCTTTGTGAGACAGGATCTCACTGTGATTTCCCTCAGTGTATCATGATCCGCTCACCCTAACCTTCCCAAGGGCTGGGCTCTAGGTATGTACTACCATACCAGACTCACTCTAATTTTTTTATTAGAAATGGAGAGGTCTCTTTTGGATATTTAAAATATTAATCCCTAGTGCTCTAATTAAAATATAATACATGCAAATCTGAAATAATTAATACACTTAATACATACGAAAAACAAACATGAATGACAGGAAGATAAATGAGGTGTGTTATGGGATGGGGAGAGAGTCCGTGGGGGGGGAGCTCCCACTGGTGAGGGAGGATGGACCTGATCCAAGTACTATTTTTGTGCATGTGAAAGTCAATTGATGAAACCTGTTGTCTTTGTATTCAGAAATGGGAGATGGGTAAAGGGGAGTGAAAGGGGTATGAGGATGATCAATATACATTCTATACATGTATGAAAATGTCGCAAGGAAATCTTCCTTGTGCAACACATGTATACTAATTTAAAGTAGTAAAACAATGTTATAAATAACAAGTAAATACATGCATACACAAATAAACACTAGACCCTGAATAGCTAATAAGAATTTCCAGGGCTAGTTCTTCCATTTAAGGAAGGTGGCCATCTCTCCAGGAGATAGCTGTTGTGTCTGCAGCAATACAGAGTCAGGAGAGAGGTTCACTTGGAGCACAGAATCGTCAGATCAAACTTCCAAAGCAGGCCAGTCTTCACCAACAGGTGTTCAAGCCTCAGTAACTTCCTGTACTCCAAGAATAGTCTTTCTTTTCTAGATTTCAGCGAGCACTATGTGAGCAGAAAATGGCTTCCTTCCTTCCTTGCTTAGCCTGTTCAACTCACTGTGGATGTGCAACTCTTCTCCATGGCCTGAGTTTGCCAAAACTCAAAGGGGTTGGCACTAATGAGTAGTCTCATTGTAAGAACTTTGAGTTTCATAATTCTTTGATAAATGCATTTGCAGCTTTTCCTGTGCCTAACTATTCTTTCCTACATGTGGATGCTACTTGAGCTCTATAGGATGTTATCTGAGAATGCACAGTTATTCCACGATTCATAATCTAATCAACCTTTTTGCATAGTCTACATACTTCAAACCTGGTGAGGGGTATCTGAAATACATTACAAAGCACCAAAGTGACAAGATTGCCGCCCTGAGGAGCATGCAGTGAAGGTCAGACAAATAAACACTAGAGTAGTTACAGACAAAGCAGAGAAGCAATTTGTATGGTGATTTGAAAGGGAAAGATGAAAAAAATCAGACTAGAGGTAAAAATCAGACTGCTGGGCATACAACCATCCACTCCCTTTTCTATGAGTCACATGAAAACAAAGCTTGAAGCAAAAACTGTTCCTGTCTGACTAGAGGATAAAAACTCAGAAATAAAAGAGATCAAGCTGGTGGCTCATGCCTGTAATCCTAGCTGCTCAGGAGGCTGAGGTCTGAGAATGAGAGTTCAAATCGAACCTAGACAGAAAAGTCTATGAGCTGCTTCTCTCCAATTAATTACCAGAAAGCCAGAAGTAGAGGTGTGGCTGCAATGGTAAACTATGAGCCTTGAGCTCAAACCCAGTGAAAGAAACCAAGAGGCCTTGAGTTCAAGCCCCACTACTGGCATAAATAAATAAATAAATAAATAAATAAATAAATAAATAAATAAATAATCAGATACAACTGAATTCCAGATTTTGCAAAGCCTTGATGAGAATAAAATAATGGAATCTAGTTCAGAAGTTAAAAAGAGTGGCAGACTGTTATAGGGCTGGGGAGGAGTGGAATCCTAGACAATGAGTTGCAGACCCTTGGTAATAATCCCATTATGAAACTGCAGGTTCCCAGGTCAAATTGACTTTAAACATTTGACTTCACTATAGTAAAACTATCTATCATTTTAATTGTTCTCATTCCTAAAGTAATGCTGCATAGAGTCATAGAAAGAGAAATAAATAGGAAAAAAAAAAAAGGATGGACCACCAAGTTTTAGGCTATCAATTGCCTAGGTAATTAGAAGACATTTCCTCATTTAAGTTTGGTTTAAAAAACAATTGACTTTAAAACAGGTAGGACATGTTTTAGCTTATCAATTTGCTTTATCTCTTTTATTTTATGGAGGTGAACTTCAGACTTCAGCCCACGGTTTCTTTCCTTTTTTCTTTTTTTCCTGATTTCAATTATCCCACACTGAAGTTGGCAGGAAAACTAAGTAGATGGTTTATAAACACAGATAAGGTGCTGTAGAGTAAATAATACACTGTGAACGCCCAGCAATTTAACTGCTAAAATCCAGGATAAGTAAGTATTTAAAATCTATTCGGGCCTCATACCTAAAAGTCACTTGGCTGTGTGTGTTGAAGGTGAGGCTTTAAGAATGCAGCTGGTCAGGCAGGACAGGACTCCCCCTCCCCTCCCCCCCCCCAGCATGGGGAATCTGCTCATCAACCTTTGCCTCTCCCACCTTTGACACATAGTCTGTGCCATCTTGCCACCAGATTTGTCCTAGGGAAAATTTTCTCCTTTTGCCTTCCACAGTGATGACTACTATACTTCTAGCTCTCTGATTTATCCAAAGAGAAAGCCACATTTTTCTGGCCTCTTCTCATTGGTATAAGGAATATGTGTTTCCAAAATGTCCCTTCTGGCTACTACAGAAAGCAAAAGGCTACCATCTCAGACCTGGGAAACCAGTGCCTTCCTGCCTCCTGGCTGCCCCCTAGTAAGAAATGTCAGAACTGGCTATCATACCTGCAGAAGATTCAAATGATAATCTAGATCATCTAATGTAAAGAAACAATCACTACAGGCTGGGAAGGTGGCTCAGTGGTTGAGCGCTTGCCGTGCATGCATGAGGCTCTGGGTTCAATTCCTCAGCACCACATAAGCAAAAAGAAAAAAGCCGGAAGTGGCCCTGTGACTCAAGTGGTAGAGCACTAGCCTTGAGCTGAAGAGATGAGGGACAGCGCCCAGGCCCAGAGTTCAGGCCCCAAGACAGGAACCCCCCCCAATAAAAGAGAAAAGAAACATCACTGAATGATTGCTGGTAGGGGCTGAGTATTCATCCCCTCCTTCCAAAATTCTTATATTGAAATTCTAACACCTCCTCCTCCCTCCCTCCAACAATAAGAATGTTTGGAGACAGACATAAGCTATCAAGTTAAACTGAAGTCATCAGTATGAGCTTTACTCCAGTGTAGCCCCTGTCCTCATAAAAGGGAAAATTTAAACACAGAAGAAGAACACGAAGGAAGAGACACAGCAAGAAGGTGATCTTCTACAAGCCAAGGCGAGCAGCCTAGAGCAGATCCTTCCCATACAACTCTACTCATTAACCCCTTTATTTCAGGCTTCCAGAGGGGAGAACTATAAATAGCTTCTGTTTAAGTAGAGACTAAGATTGGACAGTGTGTGGCACTCTGGGATGCTAGCTCTGGGAGATCAATATCATTGCTAAGCATAAAGATCACCTAATAGAATGGGTTGTGATTACCATACACTTGTAATCCCAGCACCCAGAAGGTAGGATATAAAGTCAATGGGTCTATGGGCCAGCCTGGAATGCATAGTGAGTTGGAGGACAGCTTAGGTTACACAACAAGCCCTTATCTGACAAAAGGGAAGGAAGGAGGAAGGAAGGAAGGAAGGAAGGAAGGGAAGGAAACTCACATTAAGAAATAGGAAGAAAGTGGTTATTGTCACCCAGTCCGAGAGAAA
The DNA here is from genome assembly GCF_024711535.1 of Dipodomys merriami. NCBI lineage: Eukaryota > Metazoa > Chordata > Mammalia > Rodentia > Heteromyidae > Dipodomys > Dipodomys merriami. The sequence continues at coordinate 1,929,519 of NW_027202938.1, forward strand.
CCCTGTCTGTCCCCTGACTCCCAATACAGAGTGCCTTCATCACCTCCCGTGCAGTACCCCACCATCAGAATGTCATGGAGAATGGTCACTTGTAAGGCAATGGCAAGGGACACACTCAAGAAACCATATTCACTCAGTAACTCTACCTCACAGTGGGTGCCAAGGGTGGCCACACATAACCCCCAACAACAAGGCAGATCCATAGGGCTATCAGATGTTCTTGGGCCTTCACTGGCTGAGGAAAGCACGGTCGACTCTTGCGAAGTCTTTATCCTCACCCTTCTCTTTCTAGTGATATCCTAGCCACAGGGCCCAGGACAAGGATTTCACCAGCATGGTATAAGCCATCTGTTTCACCATTCTTTCAGTGTGAGAAACTATGGAGGAATTCATTTGTTCTAGTGAGCATGAAAACAAATGGTCCCAGAAGAAAAGCTGTCTGAAGGCTGTCTGAAGGTTGCCCACCCAACACTTAGGTATGATACCACAGTCAACCTCCAGGACAGGAAGGTTGAAGGCACTTAGCAAGTAAAGTCCCCTGCACAATTCCAGAGCCGATACAAGAAGCATTTTTGGGTGCTAATACCCTATGTGTTTTAGAGATTCTTCTGTTGTATTTACTTAGAAAACATTTCTTAGGCATGACCTATCTCCATTGAGATGCAACAGAAGTTTCCATGTCATTATACCATGTACCACTTTCTAAAATGAGAATCTAAGTCACACATGGTAGTGCACGCCTATAATCCCTACAGTCAGGAGTCTGAAGCAGAAGGATTGATTTCAAGGTTAGTGTGATCTGCATAGCAAGACCTGCCTCATCACCATCATTACAAAACTAAAATGGAAATTATTTATTTATTTATACATACATACATTAATTCACTCAATTTGCCAGCCCTGCATCTTGAATTCAGGGTTTGGGCACTGTCCCTGAGCTTCTTTTGCTCAAGGTGAGTGTGCTACCATTTCAGCCACAGCTCCACTTCTGGCAATTTTTTTTGTATTTTTAGAGATATGAGCCTCATGGACTTTTCTTCCAAGGCTGGCTTGAAACTGTGATCCTCAGATCTCAGCTTCCCGAGTAGCTAGGATTACAGTTGTGGACTACTAGTCCCTTGCTTAAAATGGGAACCTTCACCTAGATTCTTAATTTCCAAGGAGAGTAAATTCAAGGAGTTTAGAATTAGAATTCAAGGAGTTTAGAAACTCAAGTGAGGCACTAAAGCTACCAGCACAACTATGTTTATTGCAGCATTATTTACCATAGCTAAGATATGGAACCAACCCAGATGCCCCTCAGTAGATGAATGGAGCAAGAAAATGTGGTATATATACACAATGGAATTCTATGCCTCCATCAGAAAGAATGACATTGCCCCATTTGTTAGGAAATGGAAAAACTTGGAAAAATTATATTAAGTGAAGTAAGCTAGGCCCAAAGAAGCATAGGTCCCATGGTTTCCCTTATTTGCAATATCTAGTATATATATGAGTCAAGCGGAAAAGGTCAGATAATGTGATGTTAGGAAAATGAACCCTTAGATATGTATTTTAATGCTTTTTTATTTCATGCATTTGTTTCTAATGCATTTATAAGATTATCTCTTTGTTGCTTTGTATGTCCCTCACCCACAGTATAACCCCTGCTTTCACTATATTTGATGTTTTGATGTCAGTATAACTTGTGGAGGAGATGGGGAAAAACAAGTCATTTAAGGATACAGGTGGACCTGTTGCAACAATGAGAAGTACAAGTTGTCATGTCGAAAACGAGCTTTACAACATTGGTGCGGGGGGGGGGGTAGGATTGGGTGGGGGGAGAGGGAGGAGGCTGGGAAGGGATGTGAAGGGTAAACAAAGGAGGAGGCTGCAATGCTTGATAAAAAATGTACACATTATCCTGCCCATGTAATTGTAACCCCTCTGTACAGTATGTTCACAAAAAAAAATTAAATTAAATTTAAAAAAAAAAGAAACTCAAGTGAGGAAAAAGTAACACATTATTATTAATTTCTAACTAATATTTAACATTTCCTTCTATTTTAAATGTGGGGAAAAGTCAGTAGCAGTAGTAATTCCAATAACAAAAACAGCTATAATATATTTATCAGTTAATTATCAATATTTCATTGTCTATAACTACTTTGCAAATTTGACAGTCATTAGACCTACCACTAGATATTGCTACATAAATGTACTCACAAAATGGCATACATAACTACAATTCATTTTTTGATACAGAATTTCAGAGTAATCGGTTCTTCTTTATGCTTACATATTTACTTATACTGATTGATAAATCAATCATAAAAACAATAAGTCAATTGCTTATAAACTGATACGTGCATATTAATTTATTATCAGTTAAATCAATCATTATAACTAAGAAGGATTTTTGTTGGTGGTGGTGGTGGTGGTATGGGCCTGAACTCTGTCCCTCAGCTCTTCAGCTCAAGGCTAGCACTCTACCACTTGAGCCATAGCACCACTTCCAGCTTTTTCTGTTTATGTGGTGCTGAGGAATTGAACCCAGAGCTTCAGGCATGCAAGGCAAGCACTCTACACTGAGTCACCTTCCCAGCCACTAATAGGGAAATATATGGAAAGTATGTACAGCTCATGGAAACTTAAAATGGTTAATATCTTTCTTTAGCAGCATGGATTTCTCACCTCTTTTTAGATTGTACATCATTATGTTGTGTGATCATTCAGTATACACACACATGTAATATATATGATCATGTCAAGGTAATTAGCATTTCCATTTCTGTTGGGATGTGGCTTAGTTGTCAGATGATGGGCTTTTGGGAGGTAATTAAATCATGAAGGCTCTAATTTCATCAATGGATTAATTCACTGATGACTGTCTATCTGAATGAACTATTACAAGGTAGACCCTGATTAGAGGAAGTAGGTCAGTGGGGCTGTGTTTTGAAGGTTTAACTTCTGTCTTCTTCTGTCTCTGGCTAGTCTGTCTGTTGCCTGGCTGCCATGAACTGAGCAGCCTCCTCTACCACATGTTCCTGGCTCCCACAGTCTTACCTTGCCATGGGCCCAAAGCAATAGAGATAGTTACTGTGGACAAAACCCCCTAAAGCCATGGACCAAAACAAATCATTTCTCCTTTTAAGTTGTTTTTCCGGGTTGGGGGGGGAGAGATTGGAAGGGATGGTAAGGGGAAACAAAGGAGGAGGCAACAATGCTTGATAAGAATTGTACTCATTACCTTGCTCATGTAATTGTAACCCTTCTGTACAGTATTTTCACAATAAAAAAGAAATGAATATATTGTGAATTGAAAAAAAACAGTTGTTTTTCCAAGGTATTTGGTCCCAGAGACAAAAGCTGACTAGCATGATCTCCTTGATCACTGATCTCTTCTTTGTGTAGAGAATGTTTGAACTCATTCTATTATGTATTTACAAAATAGGTAAAAAATTGTTCAAACTGTAGTCACTCCACTGTACTTAGAAGACTAGTCTATTCCTCCTACCTGACCATATTTTGGTATGTATTAAAAGCATTGTAATTATGCTACTGTGAAAGATAAAGGACCTGGGCCCACTACACTGGCTTAAATGCTAGAATTTATCAAGTTTCTTGAAAATCTCCTTTTTTTTTTGAAGGTTTACTTTTGCAAACACCTCTGCCTTGCTTTATGTGATTCATCTTGTGTTTTCATTGACAGCTGCCTACTATTTTGCCAAGATCCAGCTACAATTTACAAAGCAGTAATTGACATCTCTCATGGAGAAGTGCACTGGCACTTAAGTGAATGGGGCTTTAGTTAGCAGCCCTGTAAACTGAGCTGCAAGTGTTCAGAGCAAACAGACTAATTACAAGAGCACTGGAGGACCAGTGTGTGTGCTCTGGAGTGGGGCAAGCATTGTTTCCTCCCAGCTACTACTGATCCCAAAAGCTTCCTACAGTCTGAGACATCAGGAATGACAAAATAAGTTATATATACGAAAGACAAGTTTGTCATTCCATCTCTGTATCTCTATCTCCTTTTACCCTGGTCTATTTTCAATGTTACATCCTTATGCCTTGGACAAATCCATTCAGTGGTTAAGTTTGAATTCTAAAATTTCCTCTAATTTGCTTGTCAGGTAATTGTGTTAGAGAATTTCCTGGAGTCTACCTTGTATTTCAGCAAGCACTTCCCTGTCTCAGCCTGGACTGGAGAACCAGAATAATGGCATGTTGGGACTGGCCTGGCTTAGGCTCAGAGCTTTGTGGAGATACCTCTTGTGTCAGTGACTTTCCCTAATAGTCCCTAAGTCTGAGTGTGGTGATCTGTCCTCCTTGCTCAGCATCTTACCAGGGACTTGGGCCTAGCTTGGCATCCTGACTCCACTACTCACCAACCCTACGACATTGAACAACCAAGCTACTATATATTTCCAGCTCTCAATTTCCAACCCTCTATAAAGGATGCAAGATAGCTAATAAAAGGAACTTTTAGATTACTTTAGGATTTATAAGAGATCATTTGTGTTTAGCACTAAGCACCTGGAGAAGTTCTCAGGAATGATTTACTATGATTTCCAGCCATAAATTTGGATAAAATGGAAAGATTATTCTTTCATGGAATGGCAAGCCAAGGAAGCTTTGATAATGGCTGTTAACAGTAATTAAAACTTGGAGTAACAGGAGAACATAATAGAACTGAGTTGACTGCTGGGCAGAATCACCAAGAGCTCCCTTAAGTAATTCAGAATCCCTGTGAGACCACACCAGCTGAGCACAGGTACTCTAAAAATGATTCTGACAGACACTGTTGGTGAAGAACCATGCAAGTACTGTAAGCCCCCACATTGAGAATGGTGAGGACACAGAATGACACCAGAGGTGGAACCACCTAAAGGTTGATAATTCCAGCAGAGAAAATCTGGCTTTAACATGAGAAGTTAAAGAAGACAATGGGCAAACCACTATTACACTTAAAGAGAGAAGCCCAGCAGACGACGTTGAAATCATGGAAGAATATAATAAAAAGCAGAGGGACAAGGTCAAGTGCAGGAGCAGAAACTGAGAAGCCTTGGGATATGACTGAGATGGTGGAGGGTGGAAACAACAGAAACCATTTATTTATTTGTTTACTTGTTTTCTTATTTATTGCTTCCAGACCTGGGGCTTGAACTTAGGGCCTGCATGCTTCTCTGAGCTTTATTATTCAAGGATAACACTCTACTACTTGGGCCACAGATTTTTGATGACTAATTGAAGGTTAAGAGTCGCAAGGACTTTCCTGCCTGGGTTGGCTTCAAACTACTATCCTGGGATATCGGCCTCTGGAGGAGCTAGGATTGCAGAGCATTTAAATTACAATGCTATTTTCCTGTTATACTGTAAAATAACAGCTCTTGAACTTGAGTGGGGTTATGGAGGTTCTTCTACACCCTTGCTACCCACCTGCCCACCTCCTCTAGGTTAGTTTACATTAGCCCCTTCCTGTCCTGTTTCCTAATCTAATTGGATTTAGTTCCCCAGATGCTCAACACACAAAATTTTACTAGATAACCTGCCTGAAGGAAAGCTGTTCTGAACACTTTTCTCTTTGCAGTAATGACCCTGAAACACATTGCTGGGAAGACGAGCTCAGGGAGTCTGGGATCTGTAAGGCCCTGGGGAGGCAGAGGGCACCTGGTTGCTGTTGGATTCTCTTAAGACCAGTTAATGAACTGCTGCTCATTTGCAGAAGAAGAGTCCATTTTAGTGGTCTTTTCTATTGATCTCTCACCTCCTGAAATATTTCTTGCCTATTTAGATTCACATTTGTGAACAAGAAGAAGAATCACAGACATTTCCTGTAAAAAGAAAATGACTTTAAAACTCATTTTAGTGTCTGCTTAAAAACATGCCTGTAATGCCACATGCCTGTAAGAGGGTGAGTTAGGAGGATTATGACTTCAAGACCAGCCTGGCCTACAGAGATAATTCAAAGCCAAAAGAGATAATCTACCTCACAAAACATAAAGAAAAGAAGGTAAGTTTTATGTTGCTTATAGTTACCATAGATTTAAAAACAAATAATATACTATACCTAAAACCAAATATACTTTTAAATAAGTACATACAATAGTCTATGAACCATATTAATTGTTTTTATCTCATGTAGGTCTAGGGGCCTGATGCTTGCTTGTCAGGTACAACTTGAGCCATTCCCAGACCTTTTGCCCTTCTTCTGCCCTTTTACATCTGCTTTTTTCCCCCCCTGAATAGGGTCTTGCTTTTTACTTGAAAGCCAGGACTACAATTCTTCCTTTTATGTCTCCTGCATAGTGAGGATAACATGAACACCACCACTTGCGCTTTTTTATTGGTTGAGATAGGGTCTCATGAAATTTTTTGTCTGGGCTGCCTTGAACTACAGTTTTCCTGATCTCAGCCTCCTAAGTAGTAGGATTAAAAGCATGAGCTACCATTCCCAGAAATAAAGTTGGTTTGTTTTGTTTTTTTGAAATCTCTGCTCAGAACAGGAAAAAAATTCTAATCTTCAAATAAATGTCTCTGCCTTTAATAGATAGAACTCATAATTGATTTTCTGTAAATGCAATATTAACCAAATCAGGGCTTTCGGTCACTTGAGACCCAAAGATTTGCCTTAGAAAACACTGATTTAGATCTCCCAAGAAAAGAAAGAAGAAAAACTACACAGGAATATTTAATAATGATATGTCTGCGGGGGAGAGGGTGTTGTTGGTTGTGGGGCTTGAACTCAGGGCTTAGCACGCTCCTTGAGCTTTTTTTTTTTTTTTTTTTTTTTGCTCAAGGTTAACACTCTACCACTTTGAGCCATAGCACCAGTTCATGTTTTCTGGTGGTTTGTTGGAGCTAGAGTTTCATGGACTTTCCTGCTTGGGCTGGCTTGGAACCTCCATTCTCAGATCTCATCCTCTCAAATAGCTAGGATTATAGGCATGACCCACCAGCACCCTGCTATGTTTTTTCTTATCTAGATGAACAGTCCTTCCTCTGTCTTTAGGAAATAGTGATACCGTTATTTTCCCTCTAATTTCTTTTCTCCCTTACTCTTTCTTAGAATACTAATGGTCTCGGTCACGTTGTTCTTTAGCAGGACAAGGCTGGTTATGTAAATTTCCCATTCAGGTGAGTCCTTTCTTCGGCCCCATTAAGTATACTCAATAGGTACAAGAGACTGATAGAGCTATAGGTAGGTAATGCTTCCCATGCATGGCTGTATTTGAAAAGATTCACTCATTCACCACAAGGCATGAGCCTCTAGAGGGATGGATTTATCCAAGGTAATTCTGATCAGATGGCCTTTCCCATCCATCTCAAGTGTTAACATCAGTAAACTCCATTTGTATTCCGGGCTGTCACATCTATCCTTCATTCCATGGGAATGCCAGCAAGATGGATGAATGATGCATTCAGACTCATCAACAAATGCAACCTGATTGGCCTGAAGATAGCTACTGAGCAAAATTTTCTCACTGGGTAGCCAGTCAGGCAACAGTTAAAGTCTGTGTCTGTGTCCTTGACTGTTTACTGAGCAGACTAGATGATGACATGCCATTCTGTAAAGTTGAAAATGTTGTTGATCGTCACCCAGTCAACTAAGGCAAACGACCGAACTGGAAATGGAAGCTGCTTCTATTCTCCACTTCCTGAAATCCTCAGGTCACTTTATCTTATCTTCCCTTGCAGGTAAGAAGCAAAGGGAGAGAATCTGTGCCTCCCAAAGTCACTCATAGGTCTAAGACTGCAGGGATTTTATTGCAGCTGGGAAAGTGACTAATGAGCCAACACAGCCCCACCTAGAAGTGACTCAGGGTGATTCTGCTTTTATAAAAGTTCTAAGCAGAGGTGGTAGGGTCACCATCTTTCTTCTGATTGCAAAATTTATTACATAGAGGTACAGATTAGATTAGATTTTATAATCATCATGGAAAAGCATCCAGTGAATGATCCAAACTTGCATAATGCAATATGATGTCTAGTGACAGGTCCAGAGGGCTCTTGTAGGCTATTAGCGGACAAGGGGACAGTGGCCAGGACACAGTCCTCACCCTCCCACCCCACGCCCAGGACATCCCCAGCAGAAGTAATAGCCAGTTGCATCACAATGAAGCCACTTTCTTTACTGACTCTTTTGGTTTTTGTTTACTTTGGGAGTTGAATCCAGGGTCTGGCATTTGATTAGCAATTCCTGAGCTACTCCAAGTCCCTTCATTTGCTGCTTAGGGAAGAGCATCTGATCTTGCTTTATTCATTGGAATCAGCTCTGCATTGCAAGTCAAGATCCTTACTTGCAATAGCCTGAGGTCTCCCTCCCTTCAGTTCTTCTGTTGACCTTCTGGTATCTCCCTTACTTCCCATCTCCTTAGAAGCTTATCTTACACAGATAATACCGCACCCTGTGGCTTCCTGCTTTTCTTATACAAGGTAGTTACTATTTTTATCCCAGTTTTACAGAAGAAGAAAATAAAATGCAAACCCAGTGCATGCTACTTGACTTCAGCAGGAGTAAGGATTAGAAATGGAAAGAAGGGTAAAGAAGCTATGAAAACAAGCACTCTATAAGAAAGCAGATGCAGAGACTAAAAGAGAGAAAAGGGAAGTGGAGGAAGGAAGCCTTTACCCTTTTGCTTCTTTATAACCAAGCCTGCTTTGCCCAGAGACAAGGAAAAAAGAGTCCTTGAAAAGATTCAGTCAATTGGTTAAAAAGTCATTGGAGGTTCTTCTCCCATTTAAAAACAAACAAACAAAAAAGCTAAGTAGGCGAGGTGATGTACACTTTACAAAATATGTATATTCTAAAACATGAACATAATGAATGCACTTAATTTTTTGTCAAATTTCTAATTTAATTTTTTAAAATCATTGGATTGGCTGGGCAATAGTGGCTCCTGATTGTAATCCTAATTACTCAGGAGGCCAACATCTAAGAAACATGGTTCAAAGCCAGTCTGGGCAAAAGGTCTATGAGATTCTTATCTCCAGTTAACCATCAGAAAGCCAGAAGTGAATCAACAGTAGAATACCAGTCTTGAATAGGAAAACGCTAAGGGATAGTTCCCAAGCCCTAAGTTCAAGCCCCAGTACACATACACAAAAATCACTGGATGGACATCTTTTTTTTATTTTCTTAAATCAATCGTGGGGCTTGAACTCTGAGCCTGGGCACTGTCCCTGAGCTCTTCAGCTCAAGGCAAGCACTTTACCACTTCAGCCACAGTGACACTTCCGGTTTTCTGGTGTTTAATTGGAAATAAGAGTCTCATGGACTTTCCTGCCTGGGCTGGCTTTGAACTGCAATCCTCAGATCTGAGCCTCTTAAGTAGTTAGGATTACAAGTGTGAGCCACCGGCTGGCTGAATAGACATCTTTTATGTTACATAGTCCATTGTAAAATGAGGATCTGTTGGTAAGTCCACATAATTTTATCTCCTCATAGGGTTTAAGCTGCTGCCCTAGGCACATTATCATTGGAGACCAAGCCTAGTGATATTCAGTTCTGTATCTGCTGCTGGCAATAAAAAACAGAGGACTGGAGTAATATAGCAGCCCCTGACAATATGCTCCCAAATAAGCCCTCATAAAATTCATATTTATAACCTAATGGGAAAAAAGTATACATCAACAGGTATATAAAGCAAAAATTATGCCAGATCTATGAGCCCTAGTTATTAAATTAGCCAGCATAATTTCATCCATGAGCTCTTAGGCTGGGTTTGATAACTGACTCTACCAAGTTTAAAATACGTTGTTATACTCAACTTAAAATCCCTGAGGCTTAGTTTTCACACACACACACACACACACACACACACACACACATTGTTAGGTTTTTAAAAAGAGGTTGCCGAGTAAGAACAGCACCACGCACGAAATATTCAGATAAGGGGTAGGTTTATCCATCGTTCCGGCTGGCACCAGGCCATCTTGGCCCTCCATGCGGCGGGGAAAGGCCTGGGAAAGAGAGCTGAGAGAGCTGGGAAAGAGAGCTGAGAGAGCTGGGAAAGAGAGAGAGCTGGGAAAGAGGGCGTCTGGGCCTGGGCTAGGCCTTATCTAGAGTATGGGGGGAGAAAGGTGTGGCCACATCAAATTCAGATGTGACCTCAGTGGATGCAGATGTGACCTCTTCCACATGTGCCAGTTGCCTAGGTAATGCAGGTACTGGGTGGAGACTTTGCTTCAAGGAGGGCGGAGTCTGCTCGCCATCCAGGAGTGGACCTTACATATATATATATGTGCAATGATAAACCAAATAAGGCACTATCTACTTTATAAAAATACTAAAATATTGCTGTTGCTAGGTTTATTATTAGTATTGTTGTTGTTGTTGTTGTTGTTACTTGATTTTATGAGACAGGGTCTCATTCTGTAGTCCAAGCAGGTCTGGTTCTCATTGTGTAGCCCAGGTGTTCATAAGTTCAGGATTCTGCTGCCCTAATTAGGGTCTACAATGCTGGGATTATAGACCTGTATCACCATACCCAGCTCACAATATTGCTATTATTTTTGTGTCATTTATTAAACATTAATTAAATATCTTAACCTTTTTCAAGCTGCTGAAACTTTGTTAAGCTCTAAGAATACAGAGATGACTATTTTCCATCTTAAACTCCCCAACTTGCTTAAAACTTTTTCTCTTCAGATGACTTACAAAGGCGTAAACAGTGCTGTCAGATAACAGGAATTTGAAGTAGACAAGACCCAAGTCCTAGGAGGGACAAATGTAGAGGCCAGGGAAACTGCCACAGGGCCACATGGTTGCTTCGGGTAGGCCACCTGTCTGCCTGGGACTCCTCTGGAGCCAAGAGGAAGCTGCAAAGTTGAACAGACTAGATTTCCGACCTCGGGGGAACTGGGAGTCTAGTTGAGGAAACAGATGTGTAAACAAACAATTACAGAGCCATGTGTGGTCCTAGTACCAGGGGAAGCTCTCCAGGGCAGAGGAAGTGATACCTGGCTTTGAAGATGGGTAGAGCACAAGAAGTATCCATGCATGGGAGCAGCACATTCAGACCTGAAGTCTCTGGAAAGGCTACCATTGTCAGTATAGAAAACTGAGCAAAACGCTCTAGGCATCTCATGAAGATGCACAGATACTCAATCTTTTTTTTCAATGGAATGCTAAAGGAACCCCTAGTAAGTATTTCATGACAAGAACATAAGAAATCAAAACAGACAAAACAGCAAAGAAAGAGAACCAGAAGTGTGCTAATACTCCACCTCTGTGCCTATTTGTCCATTTCAGGTTGATTTTCTAAGAAACTTACCTACAAGAAGAAGTTTCAGTACTCAGGCATAAGTTTGAAATAATTTGTGATCATTTTAAAACAGCATGTGAAAAACCAAAGTAAGTGGAATAGAAATTTTGGAACTTATTAGATTAGAGGTTATAAAGTCCCATGTGTTCTGTTTTAATTATGAGGAAGCGTACATAAATTGTCAGAATAACTGGGTACTGATAAAGAGAGGATAAGAACGATGTCCTGCTAAATCCCCTTCACCTTGAACACACGACTCGAAACGCATAATGAGGTTTTGAGATCTGATTTTCTTTCTCTTGTTGGGAATTAAACCCAAAGGTTTATTTATGCTAAGAAATCACTCTACACTGAGGTATATTTCTAATTCAAGTTTTGAAATCTGATATATTTTTTCAAAAACAAAGAAATGACAGCTACAAGGCTGGAAATAGGAGAAAGTAACTTCAGACTGAGAAATAAACCAGCCATGGGTAGCTCACACCTAATCCTAGCTACTCAGGGGTCAAGAGCTGAGTATAGGAGTTCTAAACCAGCCCAGGCAGAAAAGGATGTGAGACTCTTGTTTCCAATTAACCACCAAAAAGCCAGATATAGAGCTATGAAGCAATAGAGTGCTAAGCTTGAGTAGACAAGCTGAGCAAGACTGCCCTGCGTTCAACCCCCAATATTCGAGAGCGCGAGCGCGCGCGCGCGCGCACACACACACACACACACACACACACACACACACACACACTAATACTAGTTCCTCATTGTGGGCTATTTCCATATGTCTGGATTGTCATCTAGGAACATTTAAGAGTATTGAGATGGACCATATTCAGAGGAACTCTTTATTAAACTCTTTTAAAGTATAACAAAAAGAAACAGGGCTAGGAGTAGGCCTCAAGTGGTAGAGCATCCACTTAGCAAGACCAAGGTCCTGAGTTCAAATTAAGGAAGAAGGAAGGAAGGAAGGAAGGAAGGAAGGAAGGAAGGAAGGAAGGAAGGAAGGAAGGAAGGGAGGGAGGGAGGGAGGGAGGGAGGGAGGGAGGGAGGAAGGAAGGAGGAAGGAAGGAAGGAAGAGTGGGAGGGAGGGAGGGAGGGAGGGAGGGAGGGAGGGAGGGAGGGAAGAGAGAGATATAGAACTGTAATCCCAGTACTTTAGAGTTCAAGGTCAGCCTGAGCTACATAGTAGCTCAGGTGGCTCAGTGGTAGAGTGCTTGCCTTGCATGCATGAGGCCTAGGGTTCGACTCCTCAGCACCACATAAGCAGAAAAAAAAGCCAGAAGTGGCGCTGTGGCTCAAGTGGTAGAGGCTAGCCTTGAGCTGAAGAGCTGAGGGACAGCGCCCAGGCCCAGAGTTCAGGCCCCACAACTGGACACCCCCTCCCAAAAAAAAAACTGTCTCACAACAATTGAAGACTAAGATTAGTACTTTGCTAGCATGTGGAGGTCATGGGTTCGTATCCAGCATTGAGCACAGTAAATAGATAAAGAGGATGCAGACAGACTGGAGTTTCTGTTGATAAGCTTTGCTCGTACTCACCGTTTTGTGGCATGGCCAGTGACTTAGGTCTCACAAAGCCTGCTTCACCAGGACCTAAGGAGGCAGTTCAGGGCCTCCACTTTTGCTCTGTGCTTATGCACATAGCAAGTGCTGTCCATTGTTATTAGAGGGTGACATACAGAATAAACAGGCCCTTTGGGGATGTAGCTCAGTGGTACAGCCCTTCCAAGAATGTGTTCAGTCTCCAGTATTGTGACAGACAAATAAATAAATTAAATAAAAATGCCCTTTCTGTTATCTTCTTGCTTTACAAGAAACAAGCAAGGATTATTATCTGGTCAGATACACAAGAAAGCTAAGAAGTAGGAAGATTGGAAGACCTGATAATTAACATAGTATGATTGTTTGTGACAGGCTATTATCATATAGAATTCTTAAGTTTCCTGGTCAACCACCCAAGTGTTAAAATTCCAGATGCATGCTGCCACATCTGGCAAAAACAGTTTGCTCATGTATTTACTTTGCCTAGCACAGGACTAAGTGGAAGTAGTGTCTGCCTTACCCCACATTGTCCTCATTCTGGAAAAGTAGGTCTCGGGGCTGAGGGTGTGGTTAAGAACAGCTTCCTCTTATGCACAAGGCCCTGAGTTCAAATTCCATGGCTGCCTCCCAAAAGACAAAACAAAACAGCAAATAATATGTAAAGAATGGCTGGCACACCACACCCTCCACTCACCTCACATTATAATATCCACAGCTTACTCAGTCACTTGGGAAGCTCTACGGATGGGGAGATAAAGCTTAACCTCAAATTCATTCTCAACCAGAATCTTACTGATAACTTCTCTAGAGTGGAGTCACATATCATTGCTTTTACAGCAAGCATGTATTTATGATTGTTGCAAATAAAACCATTTGATGGGCTGGGAATGTGGTTTGGTAGAGTGCTTGCCTAGCATGCTTGAAGCCCTGAGTTCCTCAGTACCACATATACAGAAAAAGCTGGAAGTGGTTCTGTGGCTCAAGTGGAAGAGTGCTAGCCTTGAGCAAAAAGAAACTCAGGGACAGTGCCCAGGCCCTGAGTTCAGGCCCCAGGACTGGTCAAAAATAAAACCCCACAGAAAACCTTTGAACACAAATATAAATAGGTGACAGACTACTGAGATGGCATGTGGAAAGTACCTGGTAGACAGTAGGCTACAAATGGTGGCTCTTTCCCACTCTTCTCCTTAATTAACAAGCTTCAGAGTTATTGGGACAAGATGTCCACTTTTGATTTTTTATTTTTGCCCTGAGGGAGTCCAATATGCAAATTTTTTCCAGTCATCCTGAATCTAGGTTCATCCAATATAGCTGCTTCCACAACACCCAAGTCTAAACCCAGCAAAACATCCACGTCAGAAACCTGAGGTGTACCTGTGGTAACTCTGACACCATGTCTTTCCTGGCCCTCAAAATTGGTCCTCTGGGGTCTGTCTCCAAAAATAATTGATGATATTATCACCAAGGCAGCCAATGACTGACTGAAAGGGTCTGAGGATCAGAGTGACACTGGCCTTTTGCAACAGACAGGTCCTCAATGAAGTGATACCTTCTGCCTCTTGCCTGGTAGTTTCTTAAGGTACCACTAAGACAGAGAAAGAAACAGAAACACATTGACCATTGCAAATAGCATTATTGATGAGACTGTCAACATTGCTGGACAGATAAATTGCTTTTTAACCAGAGACCTTCCTAGAAACATTAAAGAGATCCTAGCTGGGTATTAGAGATCTGCAATTCTAGCACTCTGGAGACAAAGGCAGTAGAATCACAAGCTCAAGGCCAATCTAAGCCACATAGTGAGACCATCTCATAAAACCAAAAACTATGAATGTAACTCAGAGGTAACACACTAGCTTACCATGTGCCAGAACCTACCTTTACTCCTCAGCACCATTGAAATAAAATAAAACAAAGTTAGAAAGAGAAAGAAAAATCCAACATTGGTGGTTGTAATGCTTACAATGGCATCAACAGTGGGGCCATGAGTTACCTGGCTATTTAAGAAGTACAGAGGAGAATATTTCAAATAAATAACCATAGACACCCAAAAATTACCTCAAGAGGATGTCCATAATTCACAACAGCCTAGGTGAGAAATAAGCTGCCCTAGTGTTCTCTTCCTGCCAATCCCATCGTCACATCCACTGCCAGAAGCAGGAGCAGGAGAGGTCTAAGTTGCTGCAGGCTCTTGCACTTGGGCATTGGGACAGGGTCCTCTTGTAAAAAATAGCAAGAAAAAGAAAGGGGTATATACATTTGCTCCCCCCCCCCATGTCCTCATTCTGCATACTCTTTTTTTCCCCCAAGTATACTTCCTTACTTCCTTTATTTACTTCCTTCCTTACAGGAGATTGAATCTTCTGAGTACCTTTTTGAGTTTGGAGTTTTCTCCTGCTTTATTTTACTCATTTTCCCAGATTCTGTATTTTAGAATTCCCTCCTGAAACTAATAGGTCTAATATTGAATTAAGTGTTTTCTGTGCCTCAAATAATTTATTGTCAGTCACGAGACTTTTTAGAGTTAAGATTATAGTTACAAAACTTCCAGACTGTTTCATTGCAAAGGAATCTAATTTATATAATTCAAGAATGCACCATGGCTTTTATTTCACATAGATAATTATACGAATCCCTCTACCCTGAGATGATAGTCAGGAAGCTGCAGGCTGCTATGTCCCTGGGCTAGGAATTCTACCATACTTCCTGGCATTATGACTTCCAATAAACAACAGGGCCACCCATCTCTCAGAGAACACACACCCACTGACCCCAAAGCAAGACTTCCTCCATCCTCTTTCATTTGCAAGATACATTTCCATAAGAGGAAAAGGGAGAGAATGGAAAATATCTTTTTCCATTGGTATGTTTCTGGTGATTGTCAAGTGAACCATGCCTTTGACAAGATAATGCAATAGTAAGTTTAGCTCTATCTAAATACTTTATATCTAATTTCATACATCACATATTTTCATATATGAAGACACATATTCTAGGTTTTCCCTCCCATCACAACCCACACATTGTATATAGTTCATTTTCTTTCTTTTTTTTTTTTTTTTTTTTGGGTCCAGTCGTGGGGCCTGAACTCTGGGCCTGGGCACTGTCCCTCAGCTCTTCAGCTCAAGGCTAGCGCTCTACCACTTGAGCCACAGCACTACTTCCGGCTTTTTTCTTTTTGCTTCTGTGGTGCTGAGGAATCGAACCCAGGGCCTTGAGCATGCAAGGCAAGCGCTCTACCACTGAGCCACCTTCCCAGCCCCTATAGTTCATTTTCTATATAGTGTCTACTGAATACCACTGCTGTGTGTCACATGTTTGTATTTCTTATATGTGAAAGAACTGGCCCCAAGAATCTATGCAAGAATGTGTATATTGTCCACCTCTCCTATGTTGGAGAGCATTACTTGGTAACTGACCACTTATCTGAATAAGTATAAAATACCTATTGGAAGAATTAAATACACTATAGGTTTTGAAGATTTGGTATAAGAATAGTCTGTAAACTAATGCCTTCTTCATTAATTTTATCTTAATGACAGTTGTGATAATAATGCTTTGAAAATGTTAAGTAAAATATATCATTAATAAATTTCACCTGCATCCTTTTCCTTCTTAATGCAGATGTGGCTTATATTCATGCCTTATTGTGCATCACTGGACTGCACTTGTCCAGTTATCAATACAGACATGACAAAGTATTAGGGCTGAGTAAAGAGCTGTGGTACCTTATGACAGCTGACATATCATAGAGGTAAGGAGGCTTGAACCCAGGGCCTCACGCTTTTGCTTGGCTTTTTCACTCATAGCTGATGCTGTACTACTTGAGTCATGCCTCCAGCCTGGCTTTTTGTGGGATAAAGGTAAGTCTCATAGAGGATTCTTCCCTAGCTGGTTTGGGAGTTTCAGTTTCCCCAGTCTCAACCTCCTGAGTAGCTCGGAGTACAAGCACAAGCCACCGCTGTCTGGCTTGCTTATTTCTTCATTATTTCTATCTCTTTCCTGCTAGAAAACAAAGTTGTCACAAATAAGCATAATGTTCAGGGCTGGCAATTCAGAGCATGTAGAACAACAGAAAACTTCAAGTGTGTGTGTCCTCCTTCATTAGGAGTGAAGCCTGAGGTGCTGGCCACTTCAGCTGTTGATCTCCAGAGACTATGGGTGTCAGTAGGAGATACAGGCAACCACATGTAAGCAACCCATGCCTTAGAGTGTTGTCGCCATTATTGCTTGGGAAACTGCCACTGCTCACAAAGTATATAAGTGACTTTGATCAATGACTAGTCCATTCTTCCCTTCATTTCTCTTTCTTCCTAGTACTAATCCAGAAATCATCAGGTTATTCAAATCACTGACGTCTAAATTTGTCAGAACATGTCAATCCTCTGTTTAGAACCATCCAATCTCCCCCCAGTGTACTCACAGTAAAAGCCAAAGTTCTTGCAATGACTTTAAGGGCTTCAATTATTCCTATCTTCTAGAACATCAGTCCTATAATGTTTGCCCTCTAATACCCTCTGCCCAAGTTTCAACTGAGTCATGTTCCTGCTTCAGGGTCGCTGCACTTGTTCCTGTGGTTTCAAATGCCATCCTCTAAATGTTTGGATGGCTTCTCTCTTTACTTACTTCCAGTATCTTTTCTGATTCCATGCTCTCTCTGACCACCTATGTAAGTATCCTGTCTTCTCCTTACCTAATTAACTTACCCCACAGATCTTACTGACATCTGATCTGTTCTATAGTTACTTGGTCCTTTTGGTCAGCTTCTTTCTAACTACTGGAACTCTATCCGTGAGAGGGAAGCTTTGGTTTCTTCATTGCTTCTCTGGTGTTTAAGTATGGCTTATACCACAGGTGCTTGACAGATATTTGTTAAAAGAGGCATGAAATAAATCTTTCAAAGCTCTTAAATAACTCCCAAACATCAAATTCTAAACATTTATATCTATAGTGACAAAATACACCAAACATTTTTTCCCTGTAACTCAGAAAACAAACTATGTTCCCCTTCACTGATGATTTCCCATAAAACCAATATTCATAATGGGCCTCAGGTTATACCTCATATAAATAGTGTACATTAACTATATCTACATCTATATCTATATCTATCTACATGGATGTGAATATATGTATCTTTTATTCTTCTCTCCCCCTCCCACCTCAACTCTGGATGTCATTGGCTCTCCATTGTATTTTGGGGGTAGAATTTAAGTACAATATTTCTAAAGAAAAAAGAAAGCTTTCAACCAGTTTTGTTTCTTTACAAACTCTGAAACAAATGTTCAAAGCAGACTTCAGTCTTAATTAGACAGAGCCTGTGCTGAACAAAGTGGCTATGTTTTGGTTTATGCAAGTTTATACTGCCAACTTAAATTTCCTCAATGGAACAGACACTTTTTTTTATCTCCATTGCCAATATCTTTTTAGGAGCATGGCAGCTCCAGCCATAGCACACACCCCTTATAGCCAGTTTATGTTCTTCCTCTCCAAATATGTTCTGTTCTGGGAAACTTGGCTATGGGACCACATAACCTCATACCCAGGCCCTGTTGGATGCTCCAACAGAGGAGACTGGTTTCAACTCACATCTTTACCCAGCCATCCCCTCAAATCTACTGAAGTAGTTTTTTTTGAAATCTAGATAAGCCCCCATTTCTTGGTTTTCACTACTAAAAAGAAGCTTAGAAAAAGCAACGGCTACTCTAGCAGGTCTCCATTAATTAACATTGTTCTACAAATGGGAAATTAAGGATTTCTTAAAGTATCTCCCCAAAATAAACTTTTACTGAAGGAAAACCAACATCTAAAAAGATTCCTGGGTACCCCTGTCCTTTTTTCTACCACTCAAGCATCCAAAATTCAACCCATCACTACTTTGAGATAAAACCAATTTAAACGGATGACACATCACCCAGCTCACCCCAAACAGCCTTCAGAGGCAAGATTTCTTAATTTGTTCTTTTGTTGGATAAATGCACAGAGCACACACTGAAGGTCTTTTAAGTTTAGCTGGACTCAACATATTGGGCAAGTAATAAATCTAATTGTTATGCTAGCTTCCATGTCAGCAAAATAACAGATGTACGGTATAATAGGGAAGAAAAAAAAAGTTGCTGTTGGATTGTTGGAGCAGGTGTTACATGAAGAAAAAAATCACATGGAACTTTCTCAAGTGCCTTTGGAAACAGTTGGAAGGGAGCCAGGAGGAGAGTCCTGTTCCAATCCCGTGGACATCCAGTTGTGAGCTGGGATTAGGCCCCTGAACAGCTGAGTCAATGAGGGACACTGACACCTTGTCACTCCTTCAGCTCTTTATTCCTCCCTCATCCTCCAACAAAAGCACCAGCTCACCCTCCCCCAACTAGACACACATACACAGAGCCCAGCTGCCAGATACGGCTTTCAGAGAGCACCCGGCAGCATTGACGCATGGGCCGGGTGAAGGCAAGTTACCATGGTTCTCTGGCTATTATTGCATCCAGCGTCTCAGGGAATGGAAATAAGTGTGCACATGTGCGAAAAGGCCCTTTGGGAGAGATCAGTGGGGCTGCATGGGGACACAATGGCAGGCTTTGTTGCAGAGAAAGGATTTGGTCTGGCAAGCACCAGCAGTCCTGCTGGACAAGGGTTTGTCTGCAAGGGCATTATGGGAAAGCCATGTGCAGGGGTTACAGAACATCCTTATTAGAAAAAGTAGGACATTTTGCATGACTAAAAGTCATCCTGAACACATCAGGTAAGAGCTTGCTATTTTGAATTAATTGCTTCTAGAAATCTGTGACTTGAAAAGGGCTGCTGCTCTCCCCCCACGTGAGGTTTAGCGTCCAGAAACATACGTTGTTCAGACCGGCGAGAACGTAGAGCCCAGAGCTTGATAAAGGGGAAAGAGAAGGAAAAGTACGGGAGAGCAGAAAAGGACTGAAAGTTACAAACAGCCACTCATCTTTCATTGGCTCGATTAATCCTCGTGCCTTTTCATAGTGCATGCCTGAACATCCTCACGTCCATAGCACAACTCCCCACTGACCAGCATCCTGCCTTCCTATATAAATTATTTTTGGGGGAAAAATTCCCAGAGTCAAGGTTAACAGAAAACAGCTGGGAAATAAACGATGAGCCATATGTCAAAGATTTCTCTTAGTACATAGATTTTTTTTTTGGCTCTATTTTGAAGAGTCAGCATATACAGAATAGGATGAAGCAACTTCTTTTCATGCCTGATCTCCCAGTGCATGAAAATAAGTGTGGTGAAAGATAGATAGCTGTGTCACTTACAGCAAAGGAGGTGGAAGACCCAACAACATAAAAAATTCGGCCTAAAACATATTCTTCACCAGATGTGGTAATATGGGCCTATAACCCCAGCATTTGGGAGAACAAAGCAGGGGTAACAAGTTCAGGTTCAGCCTTGACTACATAGTGACACTTCATTTAAATAAGTAAATCAAGAAATGAATAAGAATGTTTAAAACTATTTTTCTTCCCTGTTAAATGTAGGATGGCCAACAAAATTACAACAAACTCTGTTTTCTTTAAGGTATAGTTTGTTGGCAAAAATGGCTATATGTTGTTTTTAGCTAGTGTAGATTAATTGCACAAAATAGTGGGCTTACTTGAAACACCTTCACACACGTATACAATGTCATTCAGTCAGAGTCACCCCACCATTACTTTCTTGTTCCCTTCCTCTCTCACACTGCCCATCTACTTTTCATATCTTTTCCCTATTTTTTTGGTTAGCATGTTCAGTTGAATAAAGGAGCTTAACTGTGGTATTTTCACAGCATACAATCTATCCAGATCAGATTCACTCATTTCCCCTCCCCACATCTGAAACAATTTTAATAGTTTATGTTCTGTTTTCATTGGTGTGTGTGTGTGAGTGTGTGTGTGTGTGTACCTTGACTATATCCACCCATCTTTCACCTCCCACTTCCACTGGTACCCACACCAAAATAAAATGTTTTACTTTCTTGTCATTCTTTGTTTTTGGTTTTTTGTCAGCCATGGTGTTTGAACTCTAGGCCTGGGCACTGTCTCTCAACTCTTCAGCTCAAGGCAAGTGCTCTACCACTTGAGCCACAGCACCACTTCTTATTTTCTGGTAGTTATTGGAGATAAGAGTCTTGTGGACTTTGCTGCCCAAGCTGGCTTTGAACCCCATCCTCAGATCTCAGCCTCCTGAGTAGTTAGGATTACCGGCGTGAGCTACCGGCACCCAGCTTTGTCATTCATTTTTAAGGATCAGATTCTTCATACAAATGTAACATTTGCCTTTCTTGGCTTCTTATTTTTCTTCCATCAATTTTTATTGCAAATGACATAATTTCATTCTTCTTTATGACTGAATGGTCTCCATTGTGTGTATATATACCACATATTTTTATTTACTCTTCAAGTGATGGACACCTAGGATGATTCCATATTTTGGCTCTTGTGAATAGTTCCCTATAAACATGAGTGTGCAGGTATCTAGACTATATGTTGACTTAGATATATGCTCAAGATATATGCTCAAGAATGATATAGATGGCTCCTATGGTAGTTTAACTTTTAGTTCCTAAGGAACTTCCATAATGATTCCATAGTAGCTGCTTGCACTGACATTTTCACAAGTAATATATAAGAATTCTTTTTTCCTTATATGCTCAAAAGCATTTGTGTGTGTGTGTGTGTGTGTGTTGTTTGTTTGTTTTTGTGCCAGACCTGGACCTTGAACTCGGGGCCTGGGCACTGTCTGTGATCATTTTTGCTCAAGGCTAGTGCTCTACCACTTGAGCTTCACTTCCACTTCTAGCTTTTCTGGTAGCTAATTGGCACTCACAGACTTTACTATGCAACCTGGCTTCAAATAACAAACCTGAGATCTCAGCCTCCTGGTAGCTAGGATTATAGGTCGTGAGCCACCTAGGCTCTGCATGTTTGTGTTCTTGTGGTAGCAATCCTGACAGGTGAGGTGGAAGTCCAATATTGTTTTAAATTTCTTTTAAGAGTAAGGAAATTAGAACACTTGTCTTATTTTGACTATAGAGAAGTGTTAGTTTTTCCTATTTAGGACATTCCTGGCTATAGGTTTACCATATATTACCTCTTCTATGTTGGGGTATGTTCTTTCCATTCCTAATTTCTTCGACACTTTTAACATGAAGAAATGTTGAGTTTTGTCCACAGGAAATACCACATGATTTTTGTCCTTTTCTCTGTTTATGTGCTAAGTTATGTGAACTGAGTTCTGTAGGTTGAAGCTTGCATCCTGGAATTAAACAACTTGATCATGTTATATCATCCCTTCACCATGTTGTTGAATTTGCTTTGCAAATATTCGAGAAGTTTTGCATCTATGTTCATCAAGATGCAAATCTAAATTCAACAGATGAGAGAAAGAGTGTGTATTTTTCTTTCTGAGTCTGGCTTGTTTTGCTCAATGTGATAATCTCCAGGCCCATCCATTTGCTTGGAAAAGTTCCCTTTTGTCAGATTGTTTGATTACATGTGATTTCTCATGTGCTAGAAATGATACAACATGGAACATCCTAACACATGAATTCCTTTCTATCAAATTATTTGTTTTCGAATGAATTTACAGGGTAAGAATGCCTGAGTCAAAGGAAACAAACATTTTATGACGATTCTCAGATATTATTATTGCTATTCCAAGCAGCTACACTCAGCATGCCTCTAACAGTTTGTGAGAATCTTTTAGTGCATTGCCATCTTTTTCTGTTTATGTGGTACTGAGGACTAGAGCCCAGGGCTTCATACATGCTAGGCAAGCACTCTACCACTAAGCCAACTTCCCAGCCCCATAGTTTTGTGTGTGTGTGTGTGTGTGTGTGAGAGAGAGAGAGAGAGAGAGAGAGAGAGAGAGAGAGAGAGAGAGAGAGAGAGAGAGAGAGAGAGAGAGAGAGAAAGAGAGGGGGGTCGGGAGGGAGAGAGAGAGAGTGTGTGTGTCCTGGGGTTTGTTCTCAGAGCCTGGGTACTGTCCCTGCGCTTTATTGCACTCTACCACTTGAGCCACAACTCTACTTCTAGCTTTGTAATTGGGCAGGGGCATGGGGGAGAGGGAGGAGGTGGTTAAGTGGAGATAAGAATCTTATGGAGGGGCTGGGAAGGTGGCTCAGTGGTAGAGCGCTTGCCTTGCATTCATGAGGCCCTGGGTTCGATTCCTCAGCACCACATGAGCAAAAAGATAAAAGGCGGAAGTGGCGCTGTGGCTCAAGTGGTAGAGCTCTAGACTTGAGTTGAAGAGCTGAGGGACAGCACCCAGGCCCAGAGTTCAGGCCCCATAACCGGACCTCCTCCCCCCATCCCCGCCAAAAAAAAGAATCTTACGGATTTTCCTGCCTTGGCTGGTTTTGAACTATGATCCTCAGATCCCTGGCATTTAAGTAGATAAGATTACAGATGTGAGCCATCAGACCCCAATATTGAATTGTATAGTTCTAAAATCAGGTATGACCAGATTAATATCATTATTAGAATGGATGTTTGCTACATTTTTTTATAACAAGTTGAAATAGCCCTGAAGTCAAAGCTACATATCTTGGGAAATTCACATTAAATAAGATTCATGATTAATTAGCTGGAAAAAGGGTATATTTCTGGAATTTTATATTAAATGAAAAATAATAATGACTACTTTTGCTAAAGAATCCAAAGAAGGAAGATGTTATATCTCCAAACCCATAGGGAATATATCATCATTTATTTGTATAATAATTCAATATGCATTTTTAAAACCTCCTTCTGGTCTTAACCCATCTAATGAAAGCTAATCTTCAAAGTGACTTCATTAGAGGGTGAGACCTTTGGAGGTAGATGAAAGATTTAAAAAAGAGTAATCTAATCTAAGCAGGGTGCTGTTGGCTCACATCTATAATCCTAGCTACCTAGGAAGCTGAGATCTGAGGATCACAGTTCAAAGTCAGTCTAGGCAGGAAGTCCATGAGAATTTTTTTGTTTTTTGTTTGTTTTTTTTTAATTTATTTTATTTTTTGTGTGTGTGAAAAATACCTTACAGAGGGGTTACAATTACATGGGCAAGATAATGAGTACATTTCTTATCAAGCTCAAGCATTGTTGTCTCCTCCTTTGTTTCCCTTTCCCATCCCTTCCCATCTCCCCCCCATTCCCCCCCCCCCCCCCCCCCCCCCCCCCCCCGCCAAAGTTGCAAAGTTCGTTTTCCACGTAACAACTTGTACATCTCATTGTTGCAATGGGTCCACCTGTATCCCTATTTAAACAATTTGTTTTTTTCCTTCCCCTCCACAAATTATATCAACATCAAATACAATGAAGGCAGGAGTTATACAGTGGGGGGAGGGACATACAAAGCAACAAAGAAATCATCTTATAAATACATTAGAAACAATCTCAAGAAAGAAAAAACGTTTGAATACTTATCTTGGGGCTCATTTCACCCAACATCAACTTATCTGACCTTTTCTGCTTGTCTCAGACATATACTA
This sequence comes from Dipodomys merriami, assembly GCF_024711535.1. NCBI lineage: Eukaryota > Metazoa > Chordata > Mammalia > Rodentia > Heteromyidae > Dipodomys > Dipodomys merriami. The sequence goes on from NW_027202938.1 coordinate 1,953,769, forward strand.
GTTATTGCAAATAAGGGAAATCATGGGACCTATGTTTCTTTGGGCCTGGCTTACTTCACTTAATACCATTTTTTCCAAGTCTTTCCATTTCCTAACAAATGGGGCAATGTCATTCTTTCTGATGGAGGCATAGAATTCCATTGTGTATATATACCACATTTTCTTTTTTTTTTTAAGTTTTATTTTATTTTATTTGTGAACATACTGTACAGAGGGGTTACAATTGCATGGGCAGGATAATGCGTACATTTCTTACCAAGCACTGCAGCCTCCTCCTTTGTTTACCCTTCACATCACTTCCCAGCCTCCCCCCTTCCCCTCCCATCCCCATCCTTCTCCTTCCCCGCTTCCCCCCCCCCCCACCGACGTTGTAAAGCTCATTTTGGACATGACAACTTGTACTTCTCATTGTTGCAACAGGTCCACCTGTATCCTTAAACAACTGGTTTTTCCCCATCTCCTCCACAAGTTATACTGACATCAAATATAGTGAAAGCAGGGGTTATACTGTAGGGGAGGGACATACAAAGCAACAAAGAGATAATAGTATGGATGCATTAGAAACACATGCATGAAAGAAAAAAACATTAAAATACATATCTAAGGGTTCATTTTCCTGACATCACATTATCTGACTTTATCTGCTTGACTCATACATATACTAGATATTGCAAATAAAGGAAACCATGGGACCTATGTTTCTTTGGGCCTGGCTTACTTCACTTAATATAATTTTTTCCAAGTTTTTCCATTTCCTAACAAATGGGACAATGTCATTCTTTCTGACGGAGGCATAGAATTCCATTGTGTATATATACCACATTTTCTTGATCCATTCATCTACTGAGGGGCATCTGGGTTGGTTCCAGATCTTAGCTATGGTAAATAATGCTGCAATAAACATACTTGTGCTGGTAGATTTAGTATGATCTTGTTTGTGATCCTTTGGGTAAATACCCAAAAGTGGGATTTCTGGGTCATATAGGAGCTCTATATGGAATCTTTTGAGGAACCTCCATACTGCTTTCCAAAGTGGTTGAACAAGTTTCCACTCCCACCAACAATGCAGTAGGGTTCCCTTCTGTCCACATCCCCTCCAGCATCTGTTGTTATTAGAGTTCTTGATTATAGCCATTCTAACTGGGTGAGGTGGAATCTCAATGTCGTTTTGATTTGCATTTCTTTTATGGCTAGAGAGGTTGAATATTTCTTCATGTGTCTATTGGCCATCCTTCTTTCCTCTTCAGAGAAGTTTCTCTTTAAGTCTTTCGCCCACTTATTTATTGGGCAGCTGTTTCTTTGAGGATTTGTTGTTGGGGGATTTAATTTTTTGAATTCCAGGCATATTTTAGATATGAGACCCTTGTTGGTTGTATGGCTAGTAAAGGACATAGCTAGCAAGATCAATAGAAAGTCCATGAGAATGTTATCTCCACTTAACTACCATAAAACCAGAAGAGGCACTGTGGCTCAAAGCAGTAGCATGCCAGCTTGAGCAAAAGAGCTCAGGGACAGCACCTACGACCTGAGTTCAAGCCCCACAACTGATGACCAAAAACAAAAAAAGAAGAAGTAAGAAAAAGTAATCTAGATGGACAAATTTGGTCAAGGTACATGATATGCATAGATGTAAATATCGTTCTTTGTCCAGTTACTTTATGCTAACTATAACATTGTAAAAAATAAACTAATTAGTCAAAGAAGTCAGGGACTTTAGGATTGGAGCAGGAGAGCAGAGACCTCACAAATGAGATGAGTGCTTGTGTGTAAGAGGCCCTTCCAGCACATTGCAAAGGGACTGTGAGAACATGAATCCCCTCTCGACAGATTCTGTCCCCACCTTGATCTTGGACTTCTGAATTCCAGTGCTGTGAGAACAAATTTCTGTTGTTTATAAGCCACTAGCCTATAGAATTCTTACAGCAGCTCAGACAGATTAAGACAATCCCACTGTTCATTTTGATTATTAAAGACAAATAAGTGTTCCCAATGAGGCAGTCACAGACTGATGGGAAGCTCAGGGGACAAGGTATGAAGAGGACTGCTATTGTCCCCTCCAGTGTCATAGTCCTACCAGATTCAATCTGTCTCCATTGCCCATAGTAATAAAATTCCTAATTTTGGGAGCTGGAAACAAGGCCACTCAGAATTCATTTCCCAGCCCCTTTTACAGTAGTTGAGCTGTGTGACCATGTGACCAGTGAGATGTAAGAGCAAATGATGAGTGGCAAATTTAGTTTGTAACAACAGATGCACCTACTGTCATCCATACTTGGCCACCATTTTCTTCCACTCCCTCTTTTGTCACCTGGAAATATTTGTGAAGGCTGATGCTCTGGCTAACATCTTAAAATGTGAAGACAGGACTTACATTCAAAGCCAGCTAAATGTGATGGTATAAAAGGCATGAACTACAGCTGAAGTTATCTGAAGTCTTTATGGGATCAATGATTACTTCTATGATGGCTCTCCCAGCCCTGCTTGTTGGCAGAAGGCCTACTATATTCATCATGCCTACAACTTTGTAGAACAGTTCAAGCATACTTCTAAAATGGTGGCTGGTTTCTTTCAGCAAGATGAAGCCACATGAAGTCTTATGACTTAGCCTCAGAAGTTACACTATATCATTTCTCGCTGTCCAATGAATTACATTATCTTTTGCTAGTTTGTTCATATTACTTTATGAAACATGAGAGGGGGTACTCAGGGGTGAAAATGTCAGGAGGTAATTGTCACCAGAAGTCATCTTGCAACTCTAGAGACCTTGTAAAAGAGGTCAACAAGAAAATTCCAGTTGTTTAAGAATAAACCATGGCTTTCTGCGCATGAAAGCAGCTTTCTGGAGAATTCAATATGTCTACTTGATTTAATGGAATAAAATTCATAAAATTTCCAGTCCCACTGTTTTGACTACCTGAATCTTTTCTTTCTCTCCTGTGACAATCAACACATGCAGGCTCTACTCAAGATGAAGTTGCTTCCAGCTCAGTGATGCACTTCCATAATCTTTTCACCTGGGAGGCTGAGGCAGGACCCTGGAGCAAACACAAAAAACAGAAACACAACAAAGGAGATGAATTACCCCCAGGGATAATTAATTCATTATCACACACATACAAAATTACCATTATCTCACCTCTGTGAGTATTTTAGTCAAAGCATCTCTCTGAAAGTCTTTATGTGTCAAATACACACAGACAGACACACATACACACATATTAGACAAAGTCTCACTATGTGGTCCAGGCTGGCTTTAAACTCTCAATCCTCCTCTCTCAGCCTAGAAGTTCTAGGATTACAGGTTTGTATCACCCATCTGGTTCCTCCTTTTGATTTCTGTTGATCTAAGTCTAATTTCTCATGGGCAGCTGTTATCATTTTAACAGTACTATATTCCCCCTGCCCCCAAATTTAGCAAATTGGTATACATGTATAGGAGAATCTAACAAACCCAGGTTCGAATCCAAATCTCATCACTCACTCATCTATTAAGTAAAATGAGATGGTTTTATTGACTATAACCAGTTCAATTTGCCATTCATGTTATCTTGGAGGCCCATAGAAATACATATAGAGCGTGGAATCTAAGTTTAGTTTATCACAGCCCACAGGCAGCATTGTTTTCTTCTAATTTCACTGGACCAACAAATCAAAGTAGATCTTTCCCAAATCACAGAACCTCTGAACAGGAAGGATCATGGAGATCATGTAAGTTTCAATTCAGTGCTAAAGAGCAGAGAGAATATTGTGGAGCAATTCAGGAAATGGTGATACAATTAGTCAGAACTTGGCATAATCTGCATCACTGATTCCAGGTGTTCACTCTCCATGCTGTGAGCAGACTAAGTAATTCCACTGATGCCACGTAAGACATAATGTGCCTTCCAGGAATAGTGTAATCTTTTCCCTACTGACATTGAGCTTGGCCACTTGCTTTGTTGGGGACACTGCATTTACTATGGCTTTGTGGCTTTAACCATCCTCATATGGTTTTTCTAGTGGTCTGTGATTTCTTCTCTGTCACATGCCCAGGTATCCTTGAAAACAGCTCCTTCAAAGTAGAATAAAGAGCAACATGGACCAGCATGCCCCTGATCTATCTTCTCACATGCCAAGACTGTGAAAGGGAACTGCATTTATGCTTCATTGTTGTGAGGGGCTGTCATTCTTGTAAGTGAATAGTTTGGAACACAGACAACAAAGAATAGGTACTTTGCTCAAACTTCCATTGTTAGAAAACTACATGGCATAACCAAAATTTTATGTGTCTTTGGCATCCTTACTTGTTCTCCCTATTGTCAGAGCATTATCTACATAGTATATTTTACTGTGACATTTACAACATCCCCTGAAGCAATTTACTCCATGATTAAAGCTTTTTTTCCAATTAATGTTTCCTTCATAGCTGAGGGCAAGTCCACAGTACGAATAATCTTGAAACTGTCCTCAGATGGTCATAGCTAACCAGGTGACCAGAATCAGTTCTTCCCAGTTCGAACAGAGTGGTGTGGAGATGGGGATGGCGTGAGATAGCTCCTTTGTCATGCTGTGTCGAGTTGGCTTGATCATCTGCCAGTGCTTGTTATCTGGAGCGAGATAGAGTTTAGTAACAGCTCCCCTCCCCCCCCCCCCCCCCCCCCCCGCACTGTCTTATCTTGGGAACTTGTGAATTCTTTCACACTTGGTTTCTCTAAGTAGGACTTTCAAAGCGATGGCAAGTTCTGTCAACATCCCTTACCTGTTTTGTATTGTCTCCAGTAAAATATCTGGGAGCTTCAAGGACCCACTCTACTCACTTGCCACTTCATGCCCCTGTTTCATTTATCAGGTCAACAAGGAGCTCTTCCATTGAAGACTAGAGCTTGTAGGCACTGACTGTGTTTTCCTGTCCTCTACCCCACATCGGAACTTCAGATGCTCAGTTTTCAGCTCAATGCATGCTCTGAACTTACTTTGAGATGACTCCAGGTTCTGCTATCATATTGAAATTTGAATGCTGAGCTCAAACTAAATAATTTATTGTGAATGAAGGAAGTGGCTCAAGTAGTAAAGAACTTACTTAGCAAATTCAATCCCTGCTATTAACAAATACACAGAAAGAACTCTTCCATGGCTAGCGCTGTGCACCTATAATATACTAGAATGACATAAAAGATAATTACCCAGGATTATCTTGGAGGAGTTACTTTGTTAGCTCAAAGTTGAAATCCTGAGTTTGGAAAATTTGGAAGATATATAGATATATAAACTGAGGAATATTTTGATTGAATAATCCTTATATACAAGAAATCTGAGCCATTCAGTTAATAGCTTGATTTGTTTTTTATTCTGAATGATAGGAAAGCTTCATATTAGTTTATCTAATTTTATTTATTTTTTATTTTTTATTTTTTGGTGCCAGTCCTGAAGTTTGAACTCAGAGTCTGAGCACCACCCCTGAGCTTCTTTTCGTTCAAGGCTAGTGCTCTAGCATTTGAACCTAAACTACACTTCTGGCTTTTTAATCATTTTATTGGCGTTAAAAGTCTAAGGGACTTCCCTGCACAGGTTGGCTTTGAACTGTGATTCTCAAGTGATCCTCACTGTGGCTCATACCTATAATCCTACCCAGATGGCTGAGATCTAAGAATTGGAGTTCAAAGACAGACTGGCCTGGCATTTATCTCCAATTAAATGACCATACAGCCAGGAGTGTAGCTACGGTTCAAATGCTAAAACACTAGCTTTGAGCACAAATTGGTTCAGGGACAGTGCCCAGGCCCTGGGTTCAAGCCCCAGGATTGGCAAAAAAAAAAAAAAAAGAAAGAAAAAAGAAATTCTGAAAAGCACTAAGCTCTCGTGGATGATTCCTGTAATCCTAGTTATTCAGGAGGTTGAGATCTGAGGATCATAGTTCAAAGCCAGCTCAGGCAAGAAAGTCCATTAGACTTTTACCTCTAATTAACCACCAGAAAGCCAGATGTAAAGCTATGGCTCAAGTAGTAGAGTGCTAGCTATGAGCAAAAATGCTCAAGGACAGTGCAAGGCCCTAAGTTCAAGCCCCTGCACTGGCTTTTTTCTGAAAAGTATACATGCATGGCACAAATGGCAAACTAGGAAGGAAAATACAACTTAAATTACAAAGTACTAGGAAGGAATAAGAAATAGTAACAGACGTAACAAATTTGATCAAAGTACATTATGGCCACATATAAAAATGGTACAATTAATATACACTAATAAAAGAAAGAGGCAACATTACCTAATATAAAAAATCCCGATAGCAATAATAAAAGAAACAGCAACCCCCAAATGGACAAAGAATATGAAGACAGTTAAAATAGAAATATAAATGATTCTTATATATGTAATTCAACCCTGGCCTCATTCATGATGAGAGAGACAAAATAAAATTTTACTAGTATCTCCAATTTTTAATCTAGGATCCTGGCAAAAATTAGAAAAATGTACCTTTGGAGAAACTGCCACTCTCCAAACTATTAATTTGGATAACCTATACAATGACAGTTTGGAGATATTAACAAATAAATTTTAATAAACAAATAAATAGACATAGAATTTGTTTCTGTAATTCTGCTTTTGAGAATATAGTCTACTTACAAACCTATTTGCAAAATAACAGTTTTACATATTTATACATTCAGTCATTATTTATACCAGCAAAACATTGGGAACAACCTAGATGTATAAAAATAGAAGACTGATTATATTAATTACGATTACAACATTACCCCCAAGTGCTTTGGAAACAGACGAGAAGATGGAAATTATGCACAATATGAAAAGATTGCCTTCATAATGTTAGGGAGAAAAGAATGGGAGAAAGGATAGGCAGAGAAAGAATAAGGACTACAAATTTATTTTAGAATACTTCTTACATCCTTTGTGTTATGGAGCCATGGAATGGGACTACTTGTTTTTTACTTTATTTTGTGTGTGTGTGCTGCTACTGAGGCTTCAACTCAGGGCCTCAGGATTTCATTTGGCTCTTTTGCTAAAATATGGTTCTCTACCACTTGACCCAGTCCTCTGCTTCTGGGTTTTTGCTGGTTAATTGGAGGTAAGAATCTCTTAGATTTTTCTGCCCAGGCTAGCTTTGAACCTTGATCCTCTACTCTCAGCTCCTTGAGTAGCTAGGATTATAGGCAGGAGCCACCAGAGTCTGGCTTCTTTTAAATGTTTAATACAAAAAGAAGAGAGAAGTTAAGAGGTCAGCAAAATTCAGCAGGATTAGGAATGCAAGCGAGTTAAGTGAGTTTTCTAAATCTTCCTAGCATTAATGTAAATATAGCTTGAGAAGTTTTCATTCCTTTTCCTTTTAAAATTCACTCTAGAGAAAGGGTACAGACTGTCAGTGTTGTATCTCATAGTGACACCAAGAAAAACCCCTAAAAGCTGCTACTGACACCCCCTCTTTTTTTTTAATGGTAGGATTTGAACTCAGGTTCTTGTGCTTGCCAGGCTGTTATTCTACCACTTGAGTCATTCCGTACAGGTTATTTTGAGATATGGTCTTTCTTTTTGCCAGGCTGTTATTCTACCACTTGAGTCATTCCGTACAGGTTATTTTGAGATATGGTCTTTCTTTTTGCCCAAGCTAGTATGAACCTTGTTTCTTCTAATTCTACTCCTGACTAGAATGATGAGGACATGCCAGTATATTCAATTCCTTTTTAAGATTATGTGAGGAGCATTTGGCAATTGATAATTTCATATATTTCCTGTCTCAAAAGAAATGATGGCATTTTTCATTCCTTTCTGTAATAGAGTTACTGGTTAGATAATCTATTTTCAAGTATATTATTCTATCTTTGACGGCTATTGTGGATGAAGAGGCATGTCAAAAATTATAATGGATCCATAGTGTAAAACAATTTAAATAGTTGGGTAGGGATTTGTTCTGGTTGGGATCACACTTTGAGAACCTCATAGCAGAAACTATTTGTTGAAAATAAATAAATAAATAATAAAACAGCCAGATGTGTATTTTCAGCACTTGAAAGAGGCCAGGACAAGAGGATCATGAGGCTGAGGCCTGCTTGGCCTACATAATAAGACTCTGTCTCAAAAAGAAAAGAAAACAGGGGATATGGAAATAAATATTGACTGAATAAAATGACAAATAGAAGAAGAAGGTATGTCATATATAGTGAATCTCTTTTCTTATGTAAGGCAGATTTCAGGTAGAAAGAGGAGAAGAGAGATTAATTGGCTATGCTTCCTGCCTAGAAGACCTTAAATTTAATACAGAACAGAAGATATGAAGACAGTTTATCAAAATACGCAGCAGAATGTAGCGAGTTATGAAGGGCAAGATTTATAGCTCACAGAGAAATTACTTCCACCTGGACAGTTGCAATGCCATGAAAAGTAAAAACTACAAAGTCAAAGTTTGCAAGCATTCCTCCAACAGTGTGTAAGGAGAGGCCTTCTGAGGACTGCAGTGACTTCCAGTTGCTAATGAAGACAGGACAGTTTCCCGGGCTCTTCCACTGCCTGCATGACAGAACTCACAACTTTCTGCCTGCTTATTTTGTATGTGGTGAGTCTTTTATCACTGAAAAGCCTTCTGATTGCTGACTTATAATGTCTTAAGCCCCCCCCAAATTCCCCAGAGTCACCTGATTTTTTTAAGTGATCTGTTCTTTATTCCACACTGTCAATTACTAAACAACTGTATATAAATCTCTCACCAACAAATGAGTATGAAAGGTACTGGCAACTTGTTTGGATTGAGAGCTACCAGGCTTCATAAAGAACACATCTAGGGGTCCCTAGGAATATGTTCCCAGAGACCATTACATTATAAGACTTTGATCTAATCAATGGTTTAAACATTAGTAGATTCAAATGTTGAATAGAATGTTGAGAGTGAGGGAAACTGAGGAAGGTAGTTGCTGGTGTGGGAAGAAGTGGTCACTGAGTCTGGGGAGGTTGAAGGTCATCTCTGCCCTGGCCCCTTCCTGTTTTGGATTTGTTTCCTGGCCATCATGAATAGAACAGCTACGTTCCACGGTGCCCTCCCTTCCCCACTGCATTGAAATCTCTGAAATCCTGAGCTAACATAAACCTTTCTTAAGTAGTTGCTGGTAGATATTTGGTCATGGCAATAAGAAAATGCACTAACACAATTAACATGAGAAAGGTAGTCCCTTCTGATTCCCCTCAATCCTATACCAAAGAAAATGTCTGATTTCAGAATGCACCAAGAGGAGAAGCAGGTGCACGGGCTGCTGGGAGCTGGCACAAGTGCTTGCCAGAAACGGTTCAACCAGAAACAAACAGGAAGCTACTCTGCTCATCTCACCTACCATATATTTTTTTTATCTAAGAACAAATCTTGGTACTCTGGGCAAATAAAAGTTGGTGTACCACGAGATACTTCAAAAACATTGAAGTATTGTATGATGCAAATGTATGGTTTTTACAGCAGTGTGAGCAGAGCAATTATAATGACTTTCAGTAGAGACAATCTAGAATTTTCCAGCAGAAAACTGCACAACTGGGTAACACGGTCAGAGAGAGCAAGATTTCCCAGCTAATCATTAAACATTAATGACTCAGTTTCAGACTGCCTTTAAAAAAAATCAGAACATATACTAGTATATCTAAGTACTTTATAGCTTAAGCAGATATTTCATAAATTCCTATGACCATAAAATATCTCAAAAATAATAATATGCCACATTAAAAATACAGAGGAAAACTGATTAGATTAAATCATCAGAAAGAAAAGTCAAATCTAAACAAATTTTTAGAAGCAAAAAATCTAACATTATAATGACATGACCTAATTTAGAAAAGAGAAACCTCTCATTTAGTATACTTTATTGTTTTTCTGTTTTTGAGACAGGATCTCTCTACGCAGTCTAAGCTGGCTTCAAATTGGAGATTCTCCTCCTTCCACCTCCAGTGTTATATACAGGTTCTATCACCACCTGGCTCCTATAGGGATTTGGGATGTTCATCTCTCAGCAGTAATCTTCCTAACTCTGAACATCTCTGGAAGATGCTGAAGGGTAAATAGTACATAGAGGGGAAATTTCATTTGGGAAATCCCAAGTGAAATTCTTCTGCGCTTACAATTGTTCTCAAGAAATCCACATTTTTTTTCTTCCCCTTCACCCTTTTCTCCAAAACAGCTTTTCCTCATTCTTCCTTCAATGTCAGATTATGAATTTTCTCACTGAACAGGACATTGGTTCAGCAATAGATTCATTATTTAGACCCTAATTTAGACCATGTTCATGGTTAAAGTTTCATTAACCAGCAAATGTTACCAGAGTTCAGCATTTATTTAGCACAATTTTAAAAGGCTTTGCTCCCTAGTAAGCTACAAAATAAAATAGAATAAAAACTATATGACAGTAAACCTATAAGTCATCAGTCAAAAAAACATATATTTCATGAATGTACTGCTTTCTTGCAATATAAACGTTCACTTTACTACAAATGATATATATTGCCTTCTGATTTTGGTTAGATGGGCTTAAAATAACAAGGAACCTATATTATGTCTCCAACAGCAAACTTCAGTTATAAACTAACACTGTGCTTGCACAAATATGGTTCCTGCCCTTCAAAGAGACAGACAATGCCTTCAGCCTAAAAAGGCTAGAGAGATTCTTCCAGTACAGCTAAAGGAGCAGCTAAGCTTGAGAGGAAGGTTTATATGCCAAGAATTAATATGAAACACAGAAATGAGTTTAATGTTGGCCCTAGTATATTCCCTTTTAAAACTATTTTACTTTTAATTGTTTAGCCCTATACAGTCTCTTCCTTTATCTCGAAATAAATCATCAAATCCCTAAATAATATCTGTGTCTCTCTTTCCTTTTCTTTCTCTCCCCCTTTTTCTCCCTCTCTGCCTGTTTCAGTGGTTCTAAGCTACCTCAAAGTAACACTAGAAGAATTCATAATTATGTTAAGTGCTTTGAAGATGAAAAGCAATAAATAAATGCTTATGTATTGCTATAAAAGTTCAGTAAACAAGCTGGTAACATGTGATACAAGTGGAATGTGAGTACACAAGCCACAGAGAGCCAAACAGCTAAGGAAGCTTCAGCTAAGACTCACAATGCACATGGTGCTCTGCCTTCAATATCATCGGATATTTTCAGAGCTGAAAAGCACTCAGATAGCATTCACTGGGAATCTTTTCATTTTGAGAAAAGAGAGATTACAAGTAGCCTGTCAGGGGTGCATAGAAGAACAAAGACAGACCTGAGACAAGAACCCAAATCTTTTTATTACCATCCAGTGCTCCTGAAATCTTACCTTAATCTGTAAGATGCCAAGTGCCAGAGCAAAAATACCATGCAGGGTTGAAATATTAGTATTAGTATAGGTTGCCCTCTGTGGATACTTGAAAACATATGCACATAAAACCAAATTCTTATTTCTTTTTTTTTTCTTTGTGTGGTGCCAGTACTGAGGCTTGAGCTCAGGACCTGGGCACTGGCTCTTCACTTTTTTGCTCAAGGTTGAAGCTCTATCACTTGAACCACAGCTACACTTCTAGCTTTTTGGTAGTTAACTGGAGATAAGAGTCTCATAGACTTTTTTGCCTGGGTTGGCGTTGAGTCACAATTTTCAGATCTCAGCCTCTTGAGTAGCTAGGATTACAGGCATGAGCCACTGGTGCCTGGATAAACCGATTTTTGTTTTCTCCATTCAGAACCACTGTTCTTTTATAGATAAATCTCAACTCTTATTTGTATCATTGATACTGTTTCTCCATTAGAAGATGGGCACAAAGATCCTAGGTTCATATGCTGATGATCCTCCCAAGTATGTTATGGCTGCTTTGGAAAGTAGGCAAGATTTGCTCGGAGAGAGATGGCCAGAAAGAATGCCATTAGCTACCATTAGCCACATCAAACAAAGCCTGCTCAAACGTGTACATGACCATTGACAGTCCCTAAGGCTGACACTGTTCTAAAGCCAACTTCACCAGTGTGAGTCCCCATGCTAATCTGGAATTGTGTCTTTAAAAAAGAGATGTGTCAAAGTGTCCAATAAGGAGGTCATCATTCCAGAATCCCCTAGAATGTCACATGACCTGGGATGCTTCTAACAAGCTCATCTTACTACCCATAAGGTTGTGCGGGTTTGAGGAGGCTGCCTTAAACACTCTTCAAATATATCAGTGGTTTTTCAAAAGTTGAGTGGACTTTGGAATGTCATGAAGGGGTTTGTGAAAACCCACATTGCTGGGCTGGATTTGGTGGCTCATGCCTATTATCTCAGCTCCTTGGGAGTCAGAGATCAGGAGGTTCTTGGTTTGAGGCCACCCTAGGCAAAAAGTTAGTGATACTGGACATGGTTGTAAGCACTATAACCTGGTCCGAAAACTGGAGGTAGGTCCAGGGCAAGCTCAAGCCAAACAAGACTCTATCAAAAAGATAACCCCAAACCGAAAGGCTTAGAGACCACTGCTCAAGTAGTAGAGAGCAAGGAGAAGATAGTCAATGACCAGCTTAACTTCATTCCTGAAGACTGGAATTTACAAATTAGCAAAACCAAATCCGCACTGAAAGAAATTTTGTTTTGCCTAAATGGTATTTTTTAATTAGACCTGTTGTCAGCATTGAAAACTCATGACATTCTAGATGCTAGTTTTCCTCAATAAATCAGACACACTGGGACCAAACGAGGGAGCCACAATGTTCATCCAGCTTGCTTTGTTTGCTCAGACTCTCTCTTGCTTTTGATTTTTGTGTTTCTACATAGGTAATGAATCTAAAAATCTCAAGTCTCCAAGCCAATACTTTTGCTAGTTGGTTACCTTATAATACATATCATATTATACTTATTATACATGTCACTATGCATTCCATTTTCTCATGTTCTGTTTAAAAGTAGTGTCCATCCATAAGGAAGCAAAGAATGAAATCTCACAGTATTGGCTACTGTCCCTAAAAGTAGACAGGCTAATTTTCCATTTTTACTTCATTTTAAAATAACTGAATGCAACATTACTTATGTTGTAAAACCATTCATAAATAAGAAAAAACTCAGAAATACAATTTGCTTTATATGATTGGTACTCAAAGATCTATATTTTAGTTGGATACAGTGGTACACGCTTATAATTCTGCCACTGGAAAGACCGAATGAGGAGGATTCTGAGTTTGAGGTAGTCTGGGAGACATAGCCAGACACTATCTCAAAAATAAGCGAATGTGGCTGGAAGTGTGGTTCAAATGGTAGAGCCACATCTCTAGCACACTCCCAAAAAACAAATTATATATATATATATATATATATATATATATATAGTTTATTTCTTCATCTTACTACTTAGAAGCATTAGTACCTACACCATGTAGTGATTAATTTCATTTCACTAATCAAATCTTACTTTTCATCCTAAATTCATTTAAAGACTTAAATTTAATCTGTTATGAGTACTTTTAGAGAGTTGTTTAAATGACATGGAATGATACTAAATATTCATATGCATTTTATACATATTTATGGCACAATGAGTTTTCTGAGCAGAGATACTTAAGTTGGAACTGAGTTTGTGGTCCTCAAACCATCAGTGTCAATACTTCGGGGGAAGTTATTAGATATGCAAATTATTACAGCCCAGTCATTAGACCCAGTAAATCTGAAAGTTGGAAGATTGACAAGATTTGTGAGTTCATTGATTTGATTTGTTCTCAAGATTTGATTAGTTCACTGAGGAAATTTTGATTCAAGTTAAGTGTGAGAACTACTACATCAAAATATTAAATTGGTAGGGGAATTCACCATACCTAAAAGTATTTAGTGAATTTATAAAGCCAAGGGATCTTGTGAGATTAATGCACATGTAATTCTAATATATACTTTTGTAATTCATATTATTCTCTTCTCAGAAACCCTTGTCAGAGATTTTTTTTTCCATCATTTCACCTTTCATGTTGTAGGATTTACTATCACAAGAAATGAAAATCTGTTCTAAGAAGCTACAAGGACTATGACAAAAGGCAGGGAGACAATCCCATGCTGCCATTCTTCTCCTTTGTTTCACTTTTAGCCTTAAAGCCAAATGTCTGGTCTATTCAGGCTGCTAAGCTAAAATATCCTCCACTGTTTCACAGTTGTCCCTTCACATCCATAGGGAATTGGTCCCAGAACCCTCAAGGATACCAAAGTCTGCAGATGGAGAAGTTCTTTATAGAAAATGGCCACTGAACTTGCACATAACCTACCCACCCCTGTATGCTTTGAATCACCTAATGCACCTAATGTAATGGAGGTGTTATGTAAGAAGTTGCTGCATTGTTTAGGGAAATCTGACAAGGAAAACAGTCTGTACTTATTCCTCACAGACACCATTTTTTCCACTATCTTTGATCCAATATTTGGTTCACACTTTGTGAAATCCAGGGATGTGGAAAATATGAATTGAGAGGATCAAATAGAGAGGATATACTTGATTACTTGATCATCAACATGATGCTAGTCAAAATAAATATAGCACTTCTCAACCTTCTGCAAATTACTAAAAAACTTACAGAAAATAAGTCCAGCTGGTCACAGATGGCTCATGCCCATAACTACTACTATACTGATATAGTATAGTAGTATGTAACTAGAGTAGTAGTATATAACCTACTATAGTATAGTAGGATATAACCTATACTACTCCCTAGCTACTCAGGAGACTATGAGCTGAGGACTGTGATTGAAAACCACCCAAAGCAGAAAAGTCTGTGAGATGCTTACATACAAGTAACCATCAAAAAATAAAATAAAATTGGAGCTGTGACTTAGGTGGTAGAGCTGGTACCAGCTTAGAGAAAAAATTTTTAAAACACAGGAACAGCACCCAGGCCTTTACTTTTAGTTCTAGCTCTAGTATAGGCAAATACACACACACACACACACACACACACACACACACACACACACACACACACACACACACACACACACATTTCCCCTGCCCTAGTGCCCTAGCTTCCATCCCTGGGACCCTGATGTGGCTGCCACCCCTCCCCTATGGGGTCAAGTATGGTACCCTTTCTGAAGTTCTCCTGAAAGTTCTCATGTGCAGTGAAGATTGAGAACCTCTGCCTACTTTCTCAATAGTAGCTGAGTCCTAAAAACAAACATCAAGCCTCAGACCTCTACCTTTCTCTCCCTGTGGAACATGAAGCCATTTCTTATATAAGCAGAGATAAGTCTAGTAACAAAAAGATCCTGTGGAATAGCTAGTATCTGAAAGTGGCCTGAACACAGCCCCTCGATTCCTGCCAGGAAAAGATAACTAATCGCATCTCCAAATACTTTTACCAGATAATTAAAGACAAACCACTTCTCCTTTGGCTGGAAAGTTTGGATAATAGGTTTTCTCTCTCCACCATGCTCTGATGTACAGACCCAAGCCACTGCTAACATTGTCCCTTCAACCTTTTACTTGGCTTAAAGAGAGAATAGAGATTGATAACCAATTTGTAATTCTACGTTGTGGGTGGAGTGTTGACACAACTCAATCCAAACCCAACGCCTTACTTCTGAAAACATCAGATTTAGATCAGAACTCAACAAAAAGTGAATTCCTTTTCTCCATCCCACCCCAAACTCCTCTCACTTCTTTATTTGTATTTATTTTTTTTAACTTCTCAGCATATTTGTGATAATGCTGTCTTCCCACTATTTCCTTGTGGCAAACTAAAGGATCTTTGGGTTTTGACCTTTTGATATAAACATATGCATTAGAACCATGCTTTCGAGTTTCTTTTTTCTTCTTCTTTGATTTAGGGAAGTAGCAAGAATGTGTGGAATGGTCCCAAAGTTCACATTTCCTCTTGTAAACAAAAGAATGGGGCAGCTCACCAGACTTTCTCACTGACTTCAAGGACCTTTCCCTTAAAAAAAAAAAAAAAAGGAAGAAGAAGAAGAAGAAGAAAGACATAGAAAGAGAAATCAGAAAATATATCATTTTATTATATTTCCCACCAACTCAACAGCTTGGAGAAGGTTCAAACATTGTCTTTCACTTTCAACACAATTGTGCTATTTTGTAAAGCAATGTGCAGAGCTGAGATGGAATCCTGAATTTATCCAGGAACTAATTCTGGGACCTGGGGAAAAAAAAATTAACTTGTTTTGCCTTCTATAAGATGAGCTCATAGGATTCTTAGGTGGATTAAATTAGATAATATATGCAAAGCATTTGCATAGCATCTGGCAAGGTGTACAGACACAATGAGTGGTGGCTTCTCTTTATTATTACCCTAGACAGGATCCCCTGATAACTAAAGTAGGCTCTTCTCTTTCAGCTCTTCCCTGACCACATCAAACTGAGATATGAAGCAATTAGAAAACTGTGATTTGAGAGATTCCTCTGGAGATCATAGTTAAGACAGGACAAGGAGAACTTGAAAGCCACAGTATATGTGCAAACAGGGTAAGCAGGCTTCACAATGCTGCATTCACTTAGGAGAAATAACCCATAAATATGAGGGCACTTCAAGTGCCCAGTAATCCATGTGGACCCGTAATTGCTAAGTAGCAAGTCCTGTGTCATCAAGAAACTATGAGCACCGCTTTCATTCTAATTCCATTGAAACTACAATGAAGGGGACTCTAACCAAAACACCACACTGCAAATATACAGGCAGCAGGCAGTACAGGGCAACCATACCAGTGCCAAGGTTTTGAAGCTCAACTGATCACTAGCCATCTTAACTCCCCTAAACTGATAGTGTCATCAGCTCGGACTTCTGTGGGACTATCCAAGCCACAGCAGCCCCATTTCCTGCTGCGCTCTGGATTCTTCCCCAGGGGTTTGGTTCTAAGCCAGCAATCTCCACGACCTCCCCAGGGGCTCTTCTAGCCTGGCAGCCGGGGGAGTTCCACAGCTGTAAGAAGACACTCCAAGAAGATCGAGGATGGGAACTATTTTAACTCAAAAACAGATCTGAAAGGGAAGATGTGTCTCTGCTCTCACAGATGAAAGGGACTCGGGCTTGTGAATCACTGGAAATAGCAGGAAATCAGACAAGAAGGGCCTTGTCTCAGAGTAATAGCCTCACTCAGAGACTAAAATAGGTCTGACCTTTGTCTCTGGCATTGTGTTGTCTCAGTCCTCTTTAGCCACTCCAGCTGAGAACTTCTGAAACCCTCCGTCTGCACGTTGTGAAACCACATCTCTGGGTCATGCGGTGGTCTCTCCCTGAACACAGAAGGGCCACTTATTCAGGGTGGCACTTAACTACAGCTTAGGGCTTCTGAGCCAAGAAAAGGGAGCTTGCTGAAATTCTAAGGTTCTTTTCTTCTTTTCAAATGAAGTCAGGAACCATGAACTGTGGCAGTCAAGAAAACTGACTGGTATTGAAGTTCATGGTCACCATTGCCCTTTAGTTCTCTGAGCCCTGGGTGGAGGAACCAGCAAAACCACCCCAATTTGGGGACTTCTCTATTTAAAAAGCTTTTGAAAGGAGCCAGCTGTTACTGGGGGGATTTTTTTGTTGTGGTGGTGGTTGCTGGTTTTGTTGTTGTGCTGTGTTGCTCTTTAGAGACTTCAGGTCTCAGCTTTGCTGACTAGAATCAACAGAACAGAAGGTAATTTATAACCAGGAATCCTTGAGCCCAGGAAGTTTGTTTGCAATTTCCAAACCTGCGCGAGTCACTACCTCACACCCACATTACTTCTCTGTGCCTCAGTTCCACCTTCTATAAAGTGGAAATAATCACCCACATTCCTCCCGACTTTCTCAGTATATTATGAAAAGAAATCAGTACACGTGGGAGCCTCAGGGAGGAAAGGCTCAAATCAAAGCAGCATTATTGCTGCTCATTTCTTACTGCCACGAAGTCTATATAGTAATCATAGCTTCCTTTCACTAATAACCCATGCTACCGCTGGCCTGGTAACCTAAATGTTAGAAGATGTTTGCCACATCACTTCACTGGAAGGCCACTTTGTCCTTTAAAACTATGCTTTTACAACGCAATCACAATAGTCAATGTATATTTGTGAAAATGCAGCCAGGTGAACTGAGGTGATGGGTGGGGTTGGTAGAGATGAGAGTATGAAAGGGATTGACCTTGATCAGGGTGGGTTGGACTCAACAGACTGACGTGTTGAACTGAAACCCTGCTGTACAACTAGTTAAAGATAATATCAAGGACCCATGCTTTTGGTTTACATAACACCTAATTTTGTGCAGTGTCAGTAACTTAATTTTACAAAAAAAAAAAAAAAAAAAAAAAAAAAAAGCTTGCATAAGCAGCTTCAACTAAGTGACAGCAGGAGCCAAGGACCACGCAGTGCGCATAGATACACCTAGGTGGGCTTGTCTCAGGACACAGCTGCCAAATGCACAGGAGGGGCCGTTGTCCTTCACTCATTCCTCTATTGCTGCTCTGACACCGAACTATAAGGTGGCACTGCCCAAGTCATACTTGAATTGCCCATATTGCTTAGAGGCATTTCAAAACTTGTCAGGACTATGAGAGACTATGTGATCTGCCTTATAAGCGTCTCAGACACTAACTCCCCTAAAATCATTTTTTGTTACTTTATGTTCAGTGGCAAGTAACAATCAGACCTGAATTTCTATTTGTGTATGTATATGTATGAATGTGTGTGCACACACACATTCACACGTATGCATGGGGTGGTGAGATTGCTGAAAATTGGACCCAGGACCTTATGTATGTGAAGTATGCACTCAACAAATGAGCTTTTTTTTTTTTTTTTTTTTGCCGGTCTTAGAGCTTGAACTCAGGTCCTAGACACTGTCCTTGAGCCTCTCTGTGCTTAAGGCTAGCTCTATACCACTTGAGCCACAACACCACTTCCATATTTTTCTGTGTATGTGGTACTGAGGAATCAAACCCAGGGCTTCATGCATGCTAGGCAAGCACTCTACCATTAAGCCACATTCTCAGCTCCAGCATTTCTTTTTGTGACTAGCTTATTTCACTTAATATAATGCTTCCATGGTTCATCCATGATGTGACAGGTATCAGATTTTCCTTCCTTTAAAAGCTAAATAATATTCCATGGTAGATGAACCATAGGCAGTTTATCCATTCGACTGTCAGTAGATATATGGCTTGCTTCATCTTTTGGCTATTGAGAAAATAGCCATATGTGAAAATAAAACAGATGTGAAGAAATTTTTTTCAGGATTCTATGTTCAAGTTTTTAATTCTTTTTGGGTCTGTGCTCAAAAGTGGAATGTCTAGATCATGTGTTTCTTTTTTTAATATATTTTTAATTTAATTTTTTGAGACAGTCTTGCTACATAACCAGGCTAGCTTCAAATTCTTGATTCTACTGCCTCACCCTCCCTAGTGTGGGGATTAAAGGCATATGCTACCATGTCTATTTTACTTTCAGTTTCTTGAAGAGTTATCATACCAGTCTCCCCAAAGACTGTCCCATTTTACATTCCCATGGCAATGTTTGAGAATCTTAACTTCTCCACATCCTCTCCAACATTTGGTATCTCCTAGTTGGTTTTGGTTTTGGTTTTTGATAGCAGCTGTCCTAATTGGGTGTGTCGAGATTCTAATTCTTATGGGTGAGTAGGAAATAAGGGGATAAGATCTAAACAAGTTACAGGGTATTCTTTTGTATGACTTTTCTCAGGCAGAATGATGAGGACTAAAACAAAAAGACTAAGGCCCATCTTGAAGTTTTCTACTTACTTCTCAGTTGCTCTTACTCTGTCTGGAGAGGAAGTGTAGAAAAAATGCTTGCAAAGAATGGCAAGGCTTTTCTCTGCCAGCTCCAACTCAGCAAGATCAAATATGACTGAGAAAAAAGTCAGAAAGACTCTCCTACAAAGTGCTCATTGCTTGCACGCGTGTTGCTTGGAGCAAAGGCCCTATGTGACCCTGAAATGTCCTGCAAGTGCTTCAGTGTTTTGCATAGCTTCACTGTGGAATTGCCTGACCAAAGCAGATAAGCCACTGAAGGAAGAGTGGGAGGGGTCTTCTCCGGAACCGGGTGGCAGAATGGGGAAAACATGTATGCCTAACCCTGGTCAAAGGTAGAAATGAAAAGGATGGGAGAGGAAGTCCAGCCTAGAAAATCGGACTTGCTTCTGCTCTTCCCACCCACCCCCACCCCAGGACAATCACCCACAGAACTTAACATCAGCTCTTTGCCTTACTGCTCACTTCCTTTTCTAAACTGCTGATGCCCTGTTCCTTGGCAGGGGGTCCAGCATTGGCATGCGACTCCCCCACATCCTCCCCTCTCCCTCCCAACCTTCCCTGTCTGCAGGGTCTCACCCATCCTCCATTTGTTCTGTTCCTAGGCATTCAAAAACGTATGTACTGCATACCTGCTAATTATAGATGTCAAACAAGACTGGATAACTTGAGATTTTCAACATTTTTTATTTCAAAACTTGTGTTGAAAACAAAATCAAGCCTTTTCTATTGTTGCATACCAGGACTGAGCAATGAGACAGGTCTGCCACCAGCACAGCCGTTCATTGCCTGTAGAAAATTATTTAATCCACATAAGAATGTTGAACTAATAATAAACAAAAGTGAATAATAAACTCAGTCACTCTGCTTTATTTTTCCCATGCTCCACTAATTATAAACAATGACAATTATATTCTACCATCCCCAAGTATCTTTTGTTGTTTCCATTTTTTTAAGCAATTATGTGGTTACTGATGAAGTTTAATGATACATGAAGTCTTTGAATATATAAGGAATATATTCATGTACCTTCACATCCAGCACTCTGGAGGCTGAAGCGAGGTGTCAAGTTAGAGGCATCACAGACAAACTAGCAAGATCTTATCTTGACCACTTCCCAGTCATGTATTGTTCTTTAATGAAATTGTATTCTATGTGGATATAAATCTAAGACCTCCCATTGTGTTTGGGTTTTTTTTGTTTTATCGTAGTTTGTCGTTGTTGTTGTTGTTTGAAACAAGATACTTCTATATATACCAACCTAGCCTTGAACTCAACTTCTTCACACTTCATTCTTCCAAGGGTTGTGATTACTGACATGCACCATCATGTCTAGCTAAAAAGAACTCTCATTTGTACCCCTCTACTTAGCCACTCTATGGTCCGCTCCTGGATTGCGAGCAGACTCTAACCTTCTAGCAGCAAAGTCTCCGTCCAATACCTGTGTTACCTAAGCAACTGACATACCTGGAAGAGGTCACATCTGCATCCCCTGAGATCACATCTGGATTGATGTGGCCACACCTTTCCCCCTCCTCCCCCCCTCCTACCTAGATAAGGCCTAGCCCAAGGCCAGACGCTCTCTTTCCCAGGCCTTTTCCAGCTGCATGGAGTGCCAACATGGCCTGATGCCAGCCAGAACGAAAAATAAACCTACCCCTTACCTGAATACCACGTGTGTGGTGTGGTTCTTACTTGGCTACCTCTTCTTTAAAACCTAACAGCTGCCTACATGGATTTTGAGAGCAAATTCAAGATTGAGTTTCTTTGGGCTCATCTGTGGAAGTAGTTAATGTCTTCCAAACATCAATGGTGTCACAGCTTTATATGTTTAAAAGTAGTAATTGTGAAGATAAAGATAGAAACTTAAGTTACTTAAATTTTGAATCTGTGTGATTACTTGCAGTCACTTACCTTTAAACCGTGAAAGTGATGAAACAGTGAACAGTAGTCTAAACTTTGTCACTTTTTCTCAACAAATTATTAATATTATATATTAGTTGTTATGCATATAACTACAATGCTTTTGTTCTATAATATTTGCTTTATTTTTTAATCCTCTTGCAGATTATATATTGAACAAAATGTTCTTATTTATGTAGATTACATGTTGAAGAAAAGTTTCTTACCTATGTTTAATAAAACTGCCTATGTTTAATCGAACAAAATTTTGTTACCTATGTTTTTTCTGGCCATTACTGTTATTTCATGTGACTATATTGCAAAACATATTTTCCATTTGATGCCTCTCTATACATTCCGAAAACTACAAAGTTTACAAAGCTATAGCTAGGATTTTTTTTTTTCTAAATGGTACCTGATTCAACATTTAGTTACCCAGAAAAGTACCTGGCATGGACATTAGGTCTGGCTCTGGATTTGTGGGAAGCAAAAATGAACAGCTGGAGCTTGGTCAGTGACTCTGGACTCTGGTTGGTCCGAAAGGTCCGTATTAGGGTGGAATATAAGGCCAAAATTGAACATACTGCTGTAAGGCTAACTTACTGCAGAATGAATCCTAGACAATTCAAGACCAAATTAATAAAATCCCTTATTTCATTCCTTTTGCTTATATAAATCCGAAAGAAAGCAGATGGTACTGTTAGACCTACTCAAAAAGAGTATTTCTGAATCTTTTCTCATCTAGTTCTACAATTATGTTTAAGAAATGTCCACAGTCATAATGCCCTGTCATGTCATGTCGATGAATACACAGTAAATAAAGCAGGCCTCTGGACATCATTATAAATGGACTAAATTCGCCATATTGTTCTAGGGAGAAAGATGGAGAAGGTATAAATGTAACCTTTCTCTTGCTCTTGCTATTTTGATGCTGGGAAACGACAAGAGAGGTAACAGGTCAAAAAGTTAAAGGGTTAGAGGAAACATAGACCCAGAGTGTAAAGAAAATCTTCAATATATTTGTATATTCAATATACTTAAATAGACATAGATATAAATATATACATTACTTATTGGGATAAAAGACTGTTCAGCTGATCTTAAAATATACCCCAATTGATTATTGCAATACAATTAGGACAGACCTAAGAATTTACTCTTTGGAATTATCTTCTTGAACTGTGATCAACATGACACTGTTGATCTTTTATTCCTTCTCAATGGACTTTGACAGAGGCTCTGTTTCCTACCAAATAGAACCCATTGCATCTTTGTGTGAAGTGTGCCTGGTGGCTCAAGAGGAAATAGAATGAAATTGAGCAAAAGAATTAGTGGAAAAATAATACATTAGTCTGTGGAATAATCTCTGGGGGAATGGTCACAGTCCCATCACTCATGCAATTTTAAGCCAGAATGGAAAGCCAGTATTCTGTAAAGATACAGCCTGCATCGGAAAAGAAGAAAGATGACCAAATTTTCCATCTGTAATTTTCATAATTCATCTTTGATTGAGCTCTTTACACAAAACACCTGACCATTTGGGGATTAAAGGCTATGAAACACACACACACACACACACACACACACACACACACACACAAATTATCATTGGACAATGCTTCAATGCACTCATTAAAGAATTTTCAAAGGAAATGCTCCTGATGATTAAAAAAAAGGCAGGCTTCAATTCATGATAAGATTCTTGTCCTTTTTCAGAACCACTTTCTATTTATTCAGTGTGTGTGGCTTATTGAAGATCAGAATTCAAATGTGTTTCCCATAGCGGTCAGCATATGAGCCTCTACACTTGCAGCTGGTGCTCCTGCCCATGCTTTGTTGAATTGTCAGCCCCCTTTTTCTTCAGGCTGACACAGGAAATACCCCTTAGAACTGGAATATATCTATGAAAGTCAGGAAATTTTCAAAGATGTAATGCAGGAAATCACCCAGAGAATATTCAAATGGTCACAGTAAGCCCAACATGCTAAACATTTTCTTCTTCTTTTAAGCAAGTGCTGAGCAAAGCTTCCTGTGTTTCAGAAACCCCAAGAATGGACTGTCAGGATGGCCAGGCCCACATGTTTATCATTGCTCCTTTCCAGGCTACGTATTTTCCTGCCTTTGTGACATTTCCAGCACAGGCCTGCCTGTGCAGTGTTTGTATGCATTTAGGTTTACTAGTCTCTCTTAGCTTAGTCAGTAATAAAATCAGCCATCTACCATCAGTAATTTATTCCTGTGAGTGCCAGCTGTATTTAGAGGAAACCGACATGTTGAGATTAAATAAATAAAAACAAAAATAAATTAAAAAATAACCTGTTTCCAAGTCTTTTTTTTTTTTTTTTTTTGTCAGCCATCGGGCTTGAACTCTGGGCCTGGGTACTGTCCTTCACCTCTTCAGCTCAAGGCGAGCCTACTACCACTTGAGCCACAGCACCACTTCCAGATTTCTGGTGCTTAATTTGGAAATAAGAATCTCACGGACTCTCCTGCCATGGCTGGTTTCAAACTTCAGTTCTCAGATCTCAGCCTTCTGAGTAGCTAGGATTATAGGTGTGAGCCACTGGCGTTTCCAATTCTTAATTGGATTATATGGCCTTTGGGAAGAGAGAAGTTCAGTTCCAATAGCATTAATCCAACACCCAGCAATCTGTGTAAGTGATATTACCTAGTTAGTCATAAAGATTACAGAGTGCTTCTTACAAAGCCCTCAGAATCAAAGTTGTTGTTAACACAGGCAAATGGCTGGATGAGTACTTTTTTTAAACTAGATATTGGGGAGAAGTGATGGAGGTTGTAGTCAAGCAAAGAAAGCCAGACAGCCTGTAGTAGCCCAGGGAAGTTATAATGTTAGATTAATACTAGATTCCAAACCCTGGAGAAGAACAACCAAAAAAGTTCCAGTTTTTGCCCGGTGTCAGTGGCTCACACCTGTAATCCTAGTTACTCCAGAGGCTGAGATCAGAGGATCGCAGTTCAAAGCCAGCCCAAGCAGGAAAGTCCATGAGACTCTTAGCTCCAATGAACTATCAAGAAAGCTGGAAATGGCACTATGGCTAGCGCACTAGCCTTGAGCATAAAAGCTCAGGGATAGTTCCCCGGGCCCTGAGTTCAAGCTCCCCAGAACCAGCAATAAATAAATAAATAAATAGTCCTGATTATCTTCTAAAACTGGATACTGGTAGTTCTTTCTATCCAAGGTGATGACACATCGATTCAAACTCTTTTCTTGGATGATTAGACAGACTGATTTCCAGTATCTTTTAAACCTGTTTTTCCAGGTAAGGGCAAACCTCCCTGATGAGCTCATTTGTAATTGAAGCCTGACAGAACTTCATTCCATTTAAAATTCAAAATACAACTGAGACCACTCACCAGAAAATATTCCCTGAAAAAATCTACATATTGCTAAGGCCAGGGAAGAATGACAGGTAATGGGGTTGTAAAGCTTCCCCAAGCTTTCCCCACCCCATAAACAAAAGTAAAAGCTAACCTCTTATAGTAACCATGCACCAGGGAAAGCCCCATACCCCTTGAGTCAGTAGGAAGTTGTTTCTTAACTCACTTTTGGGAAATGCCAGTGATTCAGCATTTGGAGGCTGATTCACTACTAGGACGACATAGGGACAAGTCCTTCAATCACCTCAACTCGCTTGTAACAGGTGAATTTCCCAGGCTCTGGTGTTTCCCATGAGCGCCTCTGCTAGGAGAGGAGCATATGCCCAATGCATGAGACAGTGTTTCCTGTACCAACATTCCAGACACTCCAGAAAACTCTGTGAGCAGACGCACAAATTGACTATCCAATCTAAGAACCTTTTGAGAATAAATTGTGGCATTGTTAATTAACTATGAGCAGAAACAGGTGTGAGCAGGGAATATGTCAGGTAAATCTAGGCTCAGGATCATTTGATCTTTAGATCTTGAGGCCTTGTCTTATAGGAATAAAGGTAATTTGTCAAGCTTTCTGACACTATGATGTATTTTAGAGATGCTGTATTCCAAGCTTTGTCCTCACAGCCTCAGACTTACAAAGGAAACAAGCACATAAACTGCCATTTATAAAGTACTGTTACCCAGGGAATAGCAAAAGCATCTATCACAGCATGCATAACATGCAATGTGTCATTAAAAAAAAATCTAATATTTTAACTCATTTAACTCATACTTCTAGCCCTTCCATTTAAGAAAGGAAAATGGAGCAAGGTTGAATGTCTTATTAGACCACTGAGGTCATTTCTGTCCCCCTCACATCTTATTTCAGCAATAAAGTACAGTAGAAGTCATGCTACATCACTCCTCAGCCACGTGATAAAAGCCCAGCTGCCACAAAAGACCACACCTAATGAATGACTATGATTAGGACTCAGATCCTGAAAGTCCCACATAGACACCTTTTCACATTCACATTGTAGATGTTGCTGACATAGGAAGTTTAGCAACAAGAATGATCAGAGGAGGATTTCAAGAGAAAACAACAATTCATCTTTTTCTTCTTTCTTTCTTTTTTTTTTTTTTTTGTAGGATCGTGGGGCCTGAACTCTGAGCCTGGGCTCTGTCCCTGAGCTCTTCAGCTCAAGGCTAGTGTTCTACCACTTGAGCCACAGCACCACTTCCAGCTTTTTCTGCTTATGTGGTGCTGAGGCATCAAACCCAAGGCTTCATGCATGCAAGGCAAGCACTCTGGCATTGAGCCACTTTCCCAACCCAGAATTCATCATGTTTTAACAGTCCTGATAAGCTATAGGGATGGAGTTTGGAGCCATAGGAAGCCATTGAGAAATGTTAAAGCAGTAAAACATCATACTCAGCTCTCTATTTTAGAATCACTCCGGTGATTACATAAAAAGACGTTGGGAGAACAAGAGTAGAGTTGGGTTGTTGGGTTTTTTTTTGGCCCTATTAAAACAATTCAAACAAGAAATGAATCAATGGCAGTAGCAGAACAGAAGAGGAAAAATGGAAATAAAAGAAATAGCAGCTAAACTGGGGAGTGGAGACTCAAACTTGTAACTCTTAGTTAATTAGGAAATGGACATCAGGGATCACAGTTAAAGGCCATTCCAAGAAAGAAAGAAAAAAAGTCAAAGAGACGTCATCTTAACTCGTGGCATAGCAAGCTAGTGAAGGCCAATCATTTCCAACCCTGGAAAAACAAGTAGGAGAATTTCAGCCCAGGCCTGCCTGGCCCAAAGCTAGATCCTACTTCAAAAGATAACTAATGTTAACAGGACTGGCACCTGTATGTCACCTCTATAATAACAATTAAAAAATAAAATAGAAAGCACTGGCGGCATGGCTCACGTGGTAGGACATCTTCCTGTCAAGCTCCAGGTCCTGAGTTCAATCCACATTTTCACCAAAAGTAAACAAAACAAAACAAAACAGGCTGATAAACAGGGGGAAATTACTGAAAATTACTCCATCAGTCCCCTAAAAGCATCCAATTTCTTTTATAAAACCTGAAGCTAGAGAAAATTCTCAGCACAAGTAAAAATGATTAGGAAATATCTCTTATGATTCACTTTAGTGAACTCAGAGACACCTAACCTTGCGGAAAGACAAATTCTGCTGTTCTGCTGTTCTTTTCTTACCTTCCTTCCTGCCCTCACCTTCTTGCCTGGCCTTAATTCTTCTTTTCCTTTCCTTTCTTCTGGAGTTAGTAAAGGAGGGAGAGAAGATGACAGAAATAGGTCCAAGTCAGTCATTTTGAGGAAAATATAATTAAATTGTCAATGATGAAAGTCCATTTCTCACTCTCAAAGAAGTGAAAAAGAGTCATGTGTGGTGTCTCAGACTACAGAGTCTGTAATCTCAGCATTAGGAGTAGGAGTTAGGGGGGTGGGCACAGACAGAAGTTCTTGGTGTAGCACAGGCTGGCCTTGAACTTGCATTCCTTCTGTCTCAGTCTCAGTCCCCCAAATGCTGGGATTAAAGACATGTACGACACATCCAGTTTAAAAATAGGACTCTCAATAGCTGAAAATCATGTGCTTAATGACTTTGTGTCCCTACAGTTGAACCTGTAACACTAAAAGAAAACAGTCAATAACTGAAAATGACTATTTTGTGAGGAAATGCTAACTCACCAAATCCTTGTATTTACAGATTTACAACCAGTGTTGTTCTGCCACTCCTTTACCCATACCATTCTGAAATTTTGAAATTTGATTGTGTTGAAAACTAGATTATCATCCCTGAAGGATGCTACTAGAATCTAATAAGTATAATCCACACATGTTGCTAAACACCTAACAGGGAGCAGGACTGCTCTCATCCTATAGAAACAATTGTACGCCCCAATGCATCATGGTACCAAGTTTGAGAAGCCTTGCCTAGAATGTTTACGGTCAATTCCTATAGTCCCACCTCTCCATTGTTCACCTCTCCATTGTTCCAAATGGATTGAACTTTCAGCTTTACTTCCTAGTCCATTCTGCAAATACCAAACAGCTTTCTCTCTAAATGAAATAAGTAATTTCTTTTGAGCCAAATAAGAGTGACCAAGGCCCTGGAACTGGCATGGACTCAAATTACTCTGAATAACATGTTCCACCAGGTTACAGAACAAGCAAGAGTCATAAATCAAATGTTCACCAAATGCTTTGGCTTCACCAGAGCAAGGAAACCTCTTCCATAGGTTTCTGATGTTATCTTCCACATTCTTAGCTTTAGCATTGGGGAAGCTAAAGGTCTGCTCAGCTTCATTCATTCCAAGACTTTACTAACTAGTCATGAAAATGTGAGGTCAGATATGAGACTGATAGTAAGTGGCTACAGCAGGGACTAGAGATAGCCCAGGATAATTGGGGCTCTGGATCCACAGCATTCCATCTCTCCAGATACAATGTGATAAGCCATGGTCCTATGGTCTCCAAGATCTTCAGCCCAGTTTCTTTGGAAAACTTCAGTTCACAACTTGAAAACAGAATGAACTGGCGAGGGCTGTAGCTCAGTGGTACTGAGCACACATGATGCCCTCAGCCTAATCCTAAAAGCAGGGGGAGGGGGCTTGGGTAGTGACTTAGCTATGATGCTGTCTTTTTACCAGTAGGGAAGCTTGTCACAAACACAAGAAAACAGGGGAAAAAAAACAAAAAGGAAAGAAGAGAGAGAGAGAGAGGAAGGAAAGAAGGAAGGAAGGAAGAAAGGAAAGCAGGCAGGCAAAGAAAAGGAGACAGAATTAAATCTGCTTCAGTCTTATGAACTTGGCTTTATTAACTAAGCCAATGGCTGGATTCCAAATCCTGTTCTCTCTCTTTATTTTACCCTTCCTTCCTTTTCTCCTTCTTTTCTTTCTTTCCTCCCTTGCCCCCCCCCCCCCCCCGCTTCATCTTTGCTTCTGCTTCTTTTTTCTGCTTCTGCTTCTTCTTGGTATTTTGAGACAAAGTATTAATCCATCGCCCAGGCTGGCCTCAAAATGCTAGATCCTTCTTCTGCCTGAACTTCCCAAGTACTAGGATTATAAGCATGTGCCACCACACTGAGCTCTTGTTTCCTTTTACACTCTCTTTCAATGCTATATTTCAAATGCTTCATCCAACGCATTTCCAGAACCACTGAACAAGAGACAACATCACTGCTCTGCAACAGGGAATGTTCTAGTCAGGAGTCAGCACGAGGGTTCCTGCAATCCGACCGACGATAGACACGTGACACCATCAGGTTTATAAAACACTGGCAACCGCTTGATATTTCTACATCCATAATCATCTAGGTGATTAAGTTATTTTAAAAAATGATGTTAAAAGAAGCTTGTGATATATCCTGAGCGTCCCTTCCTAGACAGTTTTTAAAGTAAGGAATAAAAGAGGACAAACTAAGAAGATGAAATGTTGCCCAAAGAAAATTCCTTTAAATGAGGTGCATAGAATGATCTTCAAGATCAGTTTAGTCCAAGGGAATCCACACTTCATTGAGAATGATTCCTTGAACCAGGCCAGGGGGAGGTAGGCCTCGCCCCCCTCCCCACCCCCCCCCAACACAACATACCCCCTTGCCCTAACCCATTCTTGCCTCACAGATCACAATGCAATTGAGTTGTGTTGAGTTTCTCTACATCATCACATTCCAGTCCCCAGTTCTCTTCAAACACACCCACTCTCTGGAGGAAAACTTGAGGGAAACACCCTCTACTTAGCAGCAACATGGGTTTCTCCTCACAGGAGCACTCTCCTGCACTCGTGTTGATTTTTCACTTTAGTCAACCTCGGAGAATGTGAACTTTTTCTGACCTGGTTCCTACATTTGGTGCTGATCTTTCTGCAGCCCTCTGTGTTTAACTTCAGTACACTGAGGACATAAATTACTCACCTAAAAATGACATTAGAAGTGTAATTCAAAAAGAAGAAGAAGAAGGGTAATTCTACCATCAAGTACAACTCCACTGTGCCACAAACACGTTTCTGAGCCCTCATAGGGAGATGTTCTTTGCAGAGTCCCGGATGGCTCTTCCTCTTCACAGCTTATCTCTGTGGACCACATAGAACAGATCCATTTAATTAGATGTCTTTGAAATCCTCACTAAAGGGAACCCAGTAGTTTTCCACCAATTTCCTTCTGAACTGTGCATGACCTGAAGACAGTTCCCAACAACATACAACTTTGGCACAGTTCCTCGGATGTTTCTTCTAGGTCAGTGTGGAGATTTAAGAGCAGTAACTGTATGCTAGATGTTATTATCTATCTCTTCACCTCTTCCCCTTTGCCCTGAGCAGCTGGAGATCACTCTGAATTTCTGAAACTGGATTCCTCAGTTATTAGAACAAAACTAACAGAACTCAGAACTTTCCATTATTTTCCATTTAACCAATTTTTAGGAATTTGGCAATGATCGATAATGATCTTATTAAATATGCAGCTTTAAAAGAGCAATTATTTCAAACGCAAATTTCAATAGATTGGATTTCCTGCTATATATGAACACTGATTTTCTCACATTTCCACAAGGAGTTAGTTTTCACTTGGAAACCTAATTGTAGGGAATTATGGTCTTCAGTGCCAATTTTATAAGAGCACTAATCCATTTAAGAAAAATTGTCTCAACAGTGTAAATCAAGAGGTAGGATGCTGGCCTAACATAAGCAAGGAAAAGAGAACAAAGGAAAAACAACACCTTCCTGTTTCCATTTCCTGGAGCTCATTTAGATAAATATTGTTTTATATGATCAGATGCACATAGCTCTTGTGCCTCTGTGATCCTCTCCTAAGAATATCTTCCTTTGGTCTAACTTGTATGTGAATATAACCCCTCTGTACATCACTTTTACAATAACAATTTTTTAAAAAGAAAAGACAAACAAAAAATGAATGAATGAATGAAAAGGAAGGGAAGGAGAAAGTAAGGAAGCAGGAAATAAAAAGGACACAATTCTGGCTGAAATGAAAACAACGTGGTTGTGGTTAACACTAGGTTAAATCTGAAGAAGCTATTTACCGTTGTGAAGAAATCCTCAGAACTTACTAATATGATACATTTTTTTAGCTCACCTCATAAAAGACTATTTTTCTTTATTTTAATTAAAAATTTAAAAAATTTTACTGTGCACCTGTAGCATTTCAAGAACTGTGCTGAGCTCTGTGGAAACAAGTGAACAAGACAGTGGCAAAATGTCAACAAACATCTATTAGCCATCCCTCATTGTATGTCTGAAAATTGTCTATTCAATTCACTAATAGACCATGTTTCTAAAAATGACTAAGTCAAACTAATTCCTGTTTATATGTCAAAAACATACACTGTATGCTTTTATATTAAAGATACATAAATTTAATCCGAAGGATCAGCCCTTTGTTTAGAACCAGTCATTCCTGGGTAATATACTAGATGATACTCATGATAGGATCTTCATCCCAAAATTACTACAGAATAGGACTTTACTCAGACCAGCTGAGGCAGGAGGATCTTGAGGTCTAGGCCAGTCCAGGCTACAGAGTGAAACTCTTTCTTAAAAAGAAGAAAGTTAATGAATCAGTGCTCAGATTCCACAAGGAAGTAGACAAGTATTTATAATCCATTTCTCAAATGGCAGGAGGAGGTTCCAGTAGCTAAAAGAGATGACTTGTGAAATTATCAATAGACAGGCTGGTCAGATGTGAAGGTGGAGAGAAGTCTCAAAACTAGTAGAAACCACAAAAGCCATTCTCACAGCAAAGGGAACTTCACACCATTTTACATTTGGATCTGAATGGCAATAGAGCCAGGGAATCAGCATGCTGTGGAAGCAAAGTGTTCCTTGCTTGGAGAGGGGAAAGTTAGGAAGGCTATGAACTGAGTCTAGTATCAGAGAAATCACAGCTTGAAGCTGGTAAGGCTTAGTTCTGACCTCAGCTAACTTACTGTGTGACTTTGAATTTTATCCTCTTTGAGTTTACATTCTTCCCTATAAAATGTGGATGATATTAACATCAACCTCAAAATAATACTGTGAGAGCAAATGTAGCAACACACATCCTATCCTACTGCTTAAGCAGGTGGATATGTGGCCAGCCTGGACATATGGCAAGACTTTGTCTCAAAACCAACAAGAAAACACACAGAATTAGTAAAAATCAAGACATTTTTTAAGTCAGACAGTGTCAGGTTTGAATTTTAGCTCTGCTACCTATTATTCACCTTGCATAAATTATATAGCCACCATTTTCTCTTGGAAATAGTGAATTTAGCATAATGACTTACACTAAAAACACAAAATGATGATCTATTATTAAACAGAAGTACAAAAATACTCTGTGCATTTTTTTTTTGTACTGCAACTAGAGTTTGAACTCAGGACCTGGGCACTGTACTTCACCACTGGAGCCACAACTCCACTTCTGGCTATTTGCTAGTTAATTGGAGATAACAGGCTCACAGACTTTTTCTGCCCTCACTGGCTTTGAACCAAGATTCTCAGATCACAGCCCAGCTACATTATCTTAATTAAAAAAAAAATTCACAGGAACCAAGGTGACATATTTGTTTCTTGAATGATCATAGTTGACCAAGAGAAAATTACTCAAAACCTCTGACACCTGATTTTCTTATATATAAAATACAAAGGCATTACAGCCTAGAATATCCTGAGCATTAAATGAGGCACAAGACCAAGAAAAAATGTCTGTTCACAGCAGATGTTACTTTAAAGAGAGTTATAAGTACAACTTATCACACTTAACAAAGCCATTATCTACATTTAACTAGCAGAAGTCTAAATATTTATCCATTTTAAGAATAACCAAATGAATACTGCTATTTATAGTTTTCTTTGTTATATGAAGGGAATGGTGGAGCTGGCCAACAGGCATTTTGATGAAGACTACAAGGAAGAAAGAAGATGGCTCTGGGTAGAAGGAACCACAACTTCATCAGTTTTTGTACTGGGTAGGTCATCTGCCTCCACTTGTTTGCAAAGTGATAAGATTGAAAGCACTGGCATTGTGTGTGTTGGAATATTCTTTTCACTTGCAAATCTCCAATCTTTGCTTTGACATTCATCCCATGTGGAATGCCAACAACTTTCCCCAAACAAACCAAGAGACCAAAAAAACAGGGAAGCAAAGAATTGCACTTAAAGACGTGGTCCAAGATTTCAACAAGGTTCATACCCACTTAGGAAACACAAACAAATCTCAGCCTGAGGCAAGTCTTTCTGAACTTGAACCCAGGTCACTTGGTCCGAGCACCTCATTAATACTGACCTGTTCACTCAGTCCTCCTGGAAACATACCAAAGTCTTCTGTTACTGGCTCTTCACAGATCTTCAAATTGTTTTCCAAGAGCACCAAGTTAAAACCTGTTGTGTCCTACTCCAGAGGCTGAGATCTGTGGATCTCCGTTGAAACCAGCCTGGGTAGAAAAGGCCCCAAGAGACTTACCTCCAATTAACTGCTCAAAAACCTGAAGTGGAGCTGTGGCTCAAAGCGGTAGAACTCTGGCCTTGAACAAAAATGCTCAGAGACAACGCCCAGGTCCAGAGTTCAAGCCCCATGACAGACAAGAAAAAAACTTATTGTGTCTCAAATATATAACAGAAAAAAGAATGACCAGTAAGATCACAAGATACTTTACATACATTTCTGTGAACAAGAGTTACCCATGTTTCTCCCCATATTTCTGGTACTAGCATTAGAAGATAGCTAAAGTTGGGCACTGTGGAGGGAATATGTAGTTCCACACACTTGGAAGGCTGAGGAAATAGGATAGCTTGAGTTCAGGTGTTCAGGGCAAACCTGGGCATCATAAGGGGACCTGACTACTAAAAAGAAAAAAAGCACTCTACCACCAAGCCACATTCCAGCCCCGAGATGGAGATTTTGAGGATTGTTATTCTATGATTCTCTATCAGCCCAGGCATTAACTGGAGATTCCATCTCACTCAATGTCTGGATACCAGAGAGTGGGAAGTTTCAGTAGGCAGATCATGGGCTAGGTCCAGTTTGGCATAATGCACATAACTGTACGACAAGTAATGAAGGTAAAAAGGGTAAGAGGCCTAAGTGGCCTGGTTTAGAGGTAGAGTTCCTGTCTAACAAGTCCAAGGCCCACCCTGTCCTTTCCCAGATTTTTATCTTTTCCACAATACTCTTCTTTTTTTTAAAATAAGTTTTTTATTGTGAAAATACTGTACAGAAGGGGTACAGTTACATGAGCAAGGTAATGAGTACATTTCTTATCAAGCATTGTTGCCTCCTCCTTTGTTTTCCCCCTACCATCCCTGCCCTCCCACCTCCACAACTACATCCCCCCCCACACACACACACAATACTCTCTTCTATATGAGGCAAGCAAAGAGATTTAGCACGCAATAGCAAGGAATCTACACATGCTGTGTGACCTCGGCACATCGCAAAAGACTCATTTGAGAAATGGAGAACAGTTTCTACCTCCTAAGAATTATGTGAGTTAATTTATATATAGTGCTTAGAATAGTACTGAGTACATGACAAGTACTATTAAAAGCAAGGGCACATACCTCCATTTGCCAGGACTAGTCCTAATTTATGCTTGTTGTCTGGCTTCCCAATTAGTTTGGCATTTGGCATTTTAAATAGATCCTGATTTGAATGGTGATTTACATGTTCACCCTACTTGAAAGGTTAAAACTGCTCTTATTATTGTCATTAATACATTGCAAACGTAGGTCTAGTCATTTAGTGATGACTTGTTTATGAAGGGACACATGCTAAGATATTCTGGAGTGAGAGAAGTAATTAGGAACATATTCTTAGGCATTTGATGGAAGTTAGCTAACCTCTCTCAAACACAAATCTTTTATAGTAAACAATCTACAGCCAACTGATTTCATGGGTCTAAGAATGACGTCATATGCTTGAAAATGCTTAAAATGCTTAAAACAGTGTCACCTTTGATATAAAGAATAGTTTAAAAATCTGTAATTCTTAAATGAGAAATTTATTTGTGGTGTTATAATTCTATACATGTCTTCTTTAAATGACTGTCTTAATATCTCCACAAGACTTCTGTATATTTAAGATTATAGAAGCATTATTGGATTATTACTAGATTGTATAATAATTGATTAGGACAAAACAAAGACTAAAATGACCTGCTTGCTTAGCTATACACTAGGATTCTAGACTTTAGCTCTGCCTGTTATTGCTTGTCTTATTTTTATTTGTTTTATTTTAATTTTAAGCTTGGCTCTCATCCTGTAGCCAAAGCCTGCCTGAAAATCACTATGTAGTGTAGGATGGCCTCTTGTCTCAACCTCTGGAGTATTGACTGGGATTACAGGCACACACATGAAGCCCAGCCTCATTTTAGCTCCTAGTTAGCTTGGAATCTAAATGTTTACTTGAATCCGTGGCTTGGTACCTGCATCCAAATCTTTGCCTTGTCCTTAAGGAGCTCAGTATATTAAGTATATTAGTAAATATTTAATAGTTTGTGATTACACAGAATTATTCTGAGATTTAAAATGACATTATAATGATAAGGTTGAGTATTGTGATCTTGTTTTGCTTAATATGTCATAAAATTTGGGGAAATGTCAGAGATCATGTATATTTTATTTTTAATGAATTAATTTACTTAAATTTATTTATTTATTTTTTGTGCTGGTCTTGGGGCTTGAATTCAGGGCCTGGGCACTGTCCTTGAGCTTTTCTGCATTCTACTACTGGAGCCACAGCTCCATTTCCAGCTTTTTGCTGATTAATTGCAGATAAAAAGTTGCACAGACTTTCCTGCCTGGGCTGGCTTTAAACGTCAGTCCTCAGATCTCAGCCTTCTGAGCAGCTAGAATTAAAGGAGTGCCATTGCATGGCTGTATAATTTTTAAGTTCTTAGCCAAATACTGAAATGAGCTCAATATCTCTATTTTAAAACATTTTTTTTATTGTGGAATAGGAAGCAGTCAGCTCCTGACAGTAACTAAATTTTAAATTATATCTTGAATTGGAAAGGAAGTAGTCTGTGGTCCCAGTTAATAAATATTTATTGATTGGTATAGACAAAATACTCTGCTAGACACAGTAGTAGGATATAAGTAAAGTTAACAAGCATTTTATGACAATAACAATCTAGTGCATTCTACAAGTTATAAGAATGTATGTACTAGAATAAGAAAGGTATGGTAAATAACACTGAGTCTTACTGAATGTCTAATATTGAGATTAGTGGGTTTTTTTGTATATTCTTTTTTTTTAAATTTTATTTTATTTTATTTGTGAACATACTGTACAGAGGAGTTACAATTACATGGGCAGGATAATGTGTACATTTCTTACCAAGCATTGCAGCCTCCTCCTTTGTTTACCCTTCACATCCCTTCCCAGCCTCCCCCCTCCCCCCAATCCCAATCCCAATCCTTCTCCTTCCCCCCCCTTCCCCCCCACCCCCCCCCCCCCGCACCTACGTTGTAAAGCTCGTTTTGGACATGACAACTTGTACTTCTCATTGTTGCAACAGGTCCACCTGTATCCTTAAACAACTGGTTTTTCCCCATCTCCTCCACAATTTATACTGACATCAAATATAGTGAAAGCAGGGGTTATACTGTGGGGGAGGGACATACAAAGCAACAAAGAGATAATCTTATAAATGTGTTAGAAACACATGCATAAAAGAAAAAAACATTAAAATACATATCTAAGGGTTCATTTTCCTGACTGAGATTATTGTTTTGAAGACCTCCTAAAGCCAGATCTATGGATGGAGAAATTTTGAATTTTGGGTAGGCAAGGGAGAAGGAAAGATTATTCTAGAAAGAGTAGAATGAAAGAAATAAGAATTTATTCTCAAATATATTAAGTTTGGAATCCTGCAGCCTTGGCCTCCTGAACTGGGATTATAAATATGCACACACACACACACACACACACACACACACACACACACATACACACACAGTTTTGATGCCTTAGCCTTTTTCTCTGCTTACAATAACTTATGTATATTTATAACAATCAAGGAAAATGCCAGGGAAACCAGATAGTAGGCATTGTGGTCCTGCTTCTGTCCCTCTCTCATCGTCATTGCTATTATCATATCTATTCTATGTATAGTTACACAAAGGGCTTACTATTCAACAAATCAATGTACAAGTACAACCCACGTTGATAGATGTCACTCCTTTCATCGTGTTCTCCCCCACCCTTGCCAGCCCAGATCCTCCCCTCAATTTCCCCAGCACTTCTGAGTTTTGGATCAGTAGAATAATAACATTGAAACCAAAAACTTTCCATTTGGATCAGGGGAACTGGCCCTCAAATGTAACTGATTTAGTACCATGTGAAAAGCAACCACCCCTTCAGGCTTGATTACCCTCAGCCTCCTCACAATGCTCATTGTGTAATGAACATTAAACCTTTGGAACTAGCCAAGTATCCCAACTACATTGTAGCCACCCAAGAAGGCTTCTTTCTGTATGACTCAGAAGATGCTTTGTAAGAGAACAATTGCATTAGCAACCCAAGGCCTTTGCCTTTCACCCTTCCAATAGTTATAATGTTCAATGTACTTGTGGGGAAAATGGAATCAGATAACTGTGGACTGGGTAGGTAGCAGAGACCCATGGAAGAGGTGATGTGTACCAAGGTATATTACCTTCATAAACTGACATGTTGGATTGGAAAAAAAATTATTTTCCTCCGTTGCATTGCCCTAAGAAAGATTAGTCAACTCCAAACTGTCCTTTGTCAATAGTGACTGAATGACTCTTGAATTCCTGCCTAGCTATGCAAACAGTGCACACTAGTATTTTGGGGGAAGCAGGGAGAACTAGAGCCACACTAACCCTGCTACTAATCCCTTCAGCAACTCTGTGACACATGTGTCCCTTCATTCAAATGGAGTGTCACTGCCTGCCATTCTATTATCCTTCCCTCTCTCAAAGGGAAGACTGGAGACATCCCTCCCAGACTCAATAGCTTCTATATCGAGGACAGCATGAAACTAGTGTTAAGGAAAGAAGAGAGATCCTATTTTGTCTATATTTCTGTAGTTACTTTTGTTTTTTTTCTAAAATCTAAACTGTATCATCTGTGAATATGGCAGTTCTATCATTGTCATTCCAGCATCCAACCCCCTCAACCAGGCAGTCACATGTCACATCGTTCGTTCACAGCTTCAAAGCAGCATACGCAAAATTTCAGAAAATGTCATGGCAACACATCAAACATTTAATGTCAGGTTCCCTTATGTTCACTGCATTGCAAAAGGCAACCACCAATTATGCAGTTTGGGAATGATATTTTACTTTGTAATTTAAAACCAGGTCCTTGAGCTCCGTATTGTAAGAGCAGATGTGCAAAACTATTGCTCCTGGAAGGGAAGATGGTATCTTTCGACCTTGAAAGACCTTCTGCCTCCAGGGCTCCTATTAATCAGCTTTCCCTGGCTAGGTAGCTAACTTCACACTTAGATATGTTTTCTGGGGTTCACCAAATAGCCTGTTGTTCCCCAGACTTGGTGTAAATTTTCTTAGACAGTCACTTTGTACAGTATGACAAATACCATCTTCATTTGGTTACAGTACTGAAATTTTCACTGGAGACATTCTTAGCCTTAATTTTTTTATACAATCCCAAGCTGACATTTTGAACTATTGAAGAGCAAAGTATCAATTGATATGATGTTAAGGGATAAAAATATGTCTGTGAAATTACCCAAAATACATCCTGCTGTTGAGGATCTCCAGATTCTCCTTCACTTGCAGATTTCCTCCCCCCCAAAATGAGAGGCATATGTTTTATTTCCATGCACAATTCATTCACCTGAATGATCTTATCCTATATGCCAGTACTGGGGGTTTATCGTATTCTGATGCTATACACACTTAAGTATTATCTAAAAACTTATTATCAGCTAGTGACATAACTGATCTATCTTACAAAACCCCCACAAATAAATGCTAGTAGCTCACATCTTTTATCCTCACTACAGAAAAGGCTAAAATCTGAGGGTCATAGTTTAAAGCAAGCCTGAAGAGAAAAGTTCATGAAATATGCATCTCCAATTAACCAGTCAAAAGCAAGAAGTTGAGGTGTGGCTCAAATGGTAGAGTAGCAGCCTAGAGTAACAAAGCTAAGGGACAGCACCCAGGCCCCAGTATTAGAAGAAAAAAATCCCCCCAAGTAAGGCAAAATTGTAAATGTAGCCATCTAAAATCTTTAGGCTAGCCAATCTTTCTCTCTGTACTAAATCTTTTGACATGTATACAATTTAAGATGGAAATCAGAGCCAGAGCCAGAGCCGGCGACTCATGCCTGTAATCCTAGCTACTCAGGAGGCTGAGATCTGAGGATCGCAATTCAAAGCCATCCCAGGCAGGAAAGTCCGTGAAACTTATCCCCAATTAACCACCAGAAAACCAGAAGTGGCGCTGTGGCTCAAGTGGTAGAGCACTAGCCTTGAGCTGAAGAGCTGAAGGACAGTGCCCAGGCCCAGAGTTCAAGCCCCACGACTGACAAAAACTAAAGTTAAAAAAATGGAAATCATTCCTAAATGGGCTACACAATTTTCTACCCAATGAAATTACATCAATTACAATAAACTTTATCAATGATGTGATCTTTAGCATCTCTGCCAACGAATCAGGTTGTCCCTGCTCTAGGTGATTCCAAACAACTGTTGCTTTCCATTTACAATGGCAGTTTAGTTTTGGGTTTTCTCCTTCCTACTGGAGCCTACATTTCCCTTCCTTTTCTCACCCTGGCTTATTTTAGGAGTAAAGCATGGTGTGCTTTTGGTGACTTTTACTCTCGCTGGACTTGGGAATGACATCAGAAAGAGCTGTAAAAGCTAAGTATGAGTCACGAGTCCACAGAACCGGGAAAGAACTGAAGAGATATGTCAATGAACAAACCTATGATATATTCGTCTAGTCTCATCAAAAATCTTTTATAGCTGAGGTACTCAGGTTTTACTTCAAGTAGATGAACTACCAGTTCCTTGGGTTATCTAAGAAAGGTCTATCATTTCCAAACTTCTTAGAAGTTCAGGCCATTTATTATAGTTCATAGAAAGCTGTAACAAGATATACCTGGTGTATTTTATTAAGATAGAATACACAAGAATAGCATCTTGTGATGTCTAGATACATATATACATTGTGAGTGATGAAATCAAGCTAATTAACATGTGCACCATCCTCATACTTACCCTGTATACACTGGTGCCTGTATGCATGTGTGCACATGTATGTATATGTGTATGCCTGAACATGTGTGTATTTCTCTGTGTGTACTTGTGTTCATGAGTGTGTGCACACGTGTGTATGTATGCTGAAAATATTTAAATTTCAAGCTTTTCTCCATTGAGTCATTGATGAATAAGTAATTGATGATTGACTGATGGATAGATTGGATTTTTATGTTTTAATTCAAGTCTGGCCTCAGACTTACTATATAGCCCAGGTTGGCCATAAAGCCAAGATCTTTCTATCTCTACCTCCCAAGAATGGGGTGTGCCCCACCACACCAGGCTCAGTTTTCATTCTTAAGACCTGTAGAGGTAGAGACAGCCACCGGCCATCCTGCCAACAAGTGACTATTTTGACAAACTTCATTCTCATAGCCTTTTCATTGTTTTCAGGGAAGTAATTCAAAAAGTATCTGGAAAGTTTCTTTCCATAAAGACAGAAGTTTTCCTGAAAGTTGAGAGTCTGGCCCACACACTTCCTACACAGACAAAACTCGACATTTCATTTTCCTCCTTAGGGAAAACAATATTGCTTGAAAACTCATTTTGTTAGGGCTGGCACAAAAGTCTATTAAATCATATTAAAATAAAATAATATTTAACACATACGCATACTGACAGTGGGGTTCTCATTTTCCCTATTCTGAATGACAGTTTGTATGATGAAAATGTTTATCTTTGGTTAAAATCCACTTATAACTTCCTGATTCCTGTTTTCTTGAGTTTTTATACTAATAGATCTCAACCTCAGGCATCTTGCTTTAAAAGGAAATTTTAAAGATAATTTATTTTTATAGAATCATAAAGTAGGAAGAGGAACTTTTGCAATTACCTAGTACAAATCTCCATTTCACAGGTAAGGAAATTAAACCCAAAAGGATGTTGAATCCTGTTTGGTCCTAAGTTAAATACTGGGAACAGCTGGTCAGATGGAAAAGTTCTATGTTGTGTGTGTGATCTTGTAGCTCAGTGTTAGAGGGTATGATTAGCATGTGCAGGGCCTCTAGGTCGATTCTTAGCCAAACATGGCACCTACAACCCCAGCCCTCAGAAGGCTGAGGCAGAAAGATCACCTGTCCAGGGCAAACTAGGATTGTATAACATGTTTCAAAAAAATTAAAAAATAATCCATTTGCAAAAATCTTTATTTAGAGTTAGAATTCTAGTTAAGTTAGTACTCTCTAGTTTTTGAGGCAGGGTCTTGTTATGTCTCCCAGGGATTCACTCTGTAGCCCAGGCCGGGCTTGAACTCACAGTGATCTTCTATCTCTGCCTCTAGAGTGCTAAGGTCAGAACTTCCTACATGTGGCTTTTAAAACAAACAGAAAGCTTCACACTTAAGATCCAACTTAGGTTCAATAGGCCTGGTATGAAAAGAAGATGGGTTGTACTACAAGTGCACATTTATGTTACTGAGCTCATCTATAAAAATAGAAGAGTGAAAGAAAATGCAGCACACAAAATACTGAATATTAAATACTAATACAGACCCACACACATTGATGTAAAGACATAGCTGTTATTTTAATACAATATTTTCACCAGGTTTCTTTACAATGATAGAGTTCTTTTAAAAATGGTTTTCTTTTCTTTTTCTTTTTTAATTTTTTTATTTTTTATTGTGAAAATACTGTACAGAGGGGTTACAATTACATGGGCAAGATAGTGAGTACATTTCTTATCAAGCATTGTAGCCTCCTTATTCTTTTCTTCAACCTTCAGCCTCCTGAATCTTTCATCCTCAGTAAGTCTGCAATTGACTGCTTGGGTAAATTTTCTTTGTTGAAGAAAATACAAAACCAGACAGATTTTCCTAAGCAATTTACACCTTTTTTTTTTTAATGAGTTAGCCCAGATAACAATAATTTTTTTTTAAAGTAGACGCACCATTAAAAGTATACAATCAGAGCATGATGATTACTTATAAAAACTAATTTGGGAGCAAAAATGTGGCTGGTTTAAATTCCATAGC
The DNA here is from genome assembly GCF_024711535.1 of Dipodomys merriami. Lineage (NCBI taxonomy): Eukaryota > Metazoa > Chordata > Mammalia > Rodentia > Heteromyidae > Dipodomys > Dipodomys merriami. The sequence continues at coordinate 1,995,954 of NW_027202938.1, forward strand.
AAACTTATCTTCAAATTTTAAATTTCCTCACCATTTCAGGAAATGAATTTAATTGAGCTTTGGGAGTAGAAGTGATTTTAGAAGTGGCAATGCCTAGGCCTAAGTAAAATAAAAAGTTACATCAATCATTGCCTTAAATTAGTGGAACCAGGTCTTCTAACTAATAACTACCTCAGGTGGATTCCAATGAGTTCAAACTTAGTGACTGGTAGTTTTTCCAAATAGTCTTAGTAGATCTCATGATTTGGTAAACAGGGTATACATCAAAATTACTTTAATCTTTTTTTAATGGTTGAAAATGTTAGTGTCTGAGAGTAGGGTTCTTACCTGATAGATTACAATTAAATGGCTACACAACTTTGACTAGGAAAGTATGAAATACTGGCATGAGTTAACGCAAAGAAAGAACTTGTGGCTTTTCAGTCTTTGAGGTAATTTTCTTCTTCACATGCTGTGGCCATTCACAGACTTGGCAAAATTAAGCTATGGTCTAAGTCTTTCCTCAATGAAACTATCATGCAGCCTGCTGATTCCTGTGATGTGTTATTTTAGTTTTGTTACTTTTGATATTCTGTTATATTGGTTCTTTTTTTTTTTTAACTTAATATTGAACCCTAGGCCACAGCAAACACCTTATCATTGAATCACAGCTAGAGTTCTGTTGTTTACATTTTGTTTCTGAGATAAGGTAGCCCTCTAGTTAGCTCAGGTTGGCCTCTAAATTTACACCCCCCTGCCTTAGGCTCTCTAGTGCAATGCCTACAGCCTTGGGCCACTATACCCCAGCTCAGGTTTCCTTTTTGATTCAACCACATTAATTGTACTGAGCTCTAATATATTCACTATTCAGGCTATTTAGAAACTAGGATAAAACATTTTCTTGAAATTTTGAACACATTTTTAATATTAATAGCTTTAGAGATATTTGTGGTATTTTCCTCTGTGAGGAGTAAGCTATTATGCATTTTTGACATCTAAGGAAATTCAAGTGTATATAGGAGGTCAGAAAAGGACAAGGGAAGAGGTTTTGAAATAAGTTGTCAGAAAGTTTCATCATAGAGATCTGCTATGTAATTACTTTTATTGTAGTGGAATTAGACATATGTGTGTATTTATATAATTTGTTTATATATAATGTAAATGCATATATTTAGTGATTTGATCAGATTTCCCCTGTGGAAAATTCCAAAAACAAATTTCTTTTTTTTTTTTGTCGGTCGTGGGGCTTGAACTCTGGGCCTGGGCGCTGTCCCTCAGCTCTTCAGCTCAAGGCGAGCGCTCTGGGCCTGGGCGCTGTCCCTCAGCTCTTCAGCTCAAGGCGAGCGCTCTACCACTTGAGCTACAGCGCCACTTCCGGTTTTCTGGTGGTTTATTGGAGATAGGAGTCTCACGGTCTCTCCTGCCCGGGCTGGCTTTGAACCGCGATCCTCAGATCTCAGCCTCCTGAGTAGCTAGGATTACAGGCGTGAGCCACCAGCGCCCGGCTCAAAAACAAATTTCTTAACTTGAGACATGATGAATTTTACCAGCTCTCACTCAACACCTGAAAAGGAGCAAAGAAAAAAACCTTAGTAGGAAAAGTTTCTTACATATTACACAGTAATGTCTTGACTTAGGGTACTACTATTTGCTTACAATTGGAAACAGATGGCTTTAAGACACAAATACCTCCAGTAAGTACCTATTGGTCTCACTCCCCATAATGGAGAAAGGAACAGAAGATTATTTCCTCTCTTCCCAGATGGTAGGCTACACTGATAGCAAGAAAACTGTGTGGATCTTAAGTCTGCAAGACCAGGAAAGCCACATACCCAGCGTGATTCCCAGGAGAGCAGACTCCTCAATTCCAGGAGTCACCTGCCCCAGCACACCCCCTCCAGGGCCAGGAATGTGTTCTCAGGTATCATCAAAAATGTCTCCAAACTGCTGTGATTTCTTGCTTAATACTTTATCCTGCACTGTTTGCCTCTAACCTCGTGGGCTTTCAGTGTCAATAAAAGCCAGATTTCCAAATAATAAAGATTTCAATCCTCTCCAAAGTCAAATATGATTCAGTGTCAGCTTAAAATAAAAAACCTAATGAAAACTCTCAGCAACAAAAAATTCATAGTTTTATCAATGCGTTGGAAAGGATTCACATTTTCCAGAAAGATCTTTCCCTTCATGAGGAAAAAAAATATCTTCCATGCTTAGTTACAGAGAAATATTACTGGAGACAGATTCAAACATTACTTTTGTTATTTGCATTCATGACTTTCCACTGGCCCAATGTTTTATTGCACATATGTGCCAAGAACACCAGAGTATAATGTTTGGCAAGGTATTCTAGTATATTTGATGTGACTTTGCTTAATCTGGTTCTTCTACATCTATGTTTTCAAGACCCATTTCTTGGTCTGCTACTTGTAGCATTGCTTGTCACATCAAATCTTGTCTTACCGCTATAGGCATGTGCTGCATAACAACATTTTGGTCACTGACAAGACCACATGGATGACACTAGGCCCCTGAGATTCTAGTGCCTAATGTGTGGCCAGCTGCATTAAACCTCAGTGCCACCAAATGAAAGAAAGAAAGAATGAAGAAAGAACGAAAGAAAGAAAGAGAAAAAGAGAAAGTAAAAAAGAAAGAAAGAAAGAGAAAGAGAGAGAGGGAGGGAAGGAGGAAGGAAGGAAGGAAAGAAGGAAGAAAGGAAGGAAGGAAGGAAGGGGGGAAGAAAAAAACCATGCAATTTCCTTTATGTTCTAGCCTTCCAAAGCAAAGTTTTTCAACTTATTCTAATCGTCATATATATCTTTCAATTCAACACAGGAGAAGACTATACACAAAGACATGTATATCAAGAGGTGAAGAAGTTAGTCCCCAAAACACAGCATATTAACATCTACATAGGAGATGGTGTTACACTTTTCTTCTTTGTGCTTTTCTGTCTTTTCCAAACTATCTACAATAGACCTGTCCTAATATTAACATCATATTTTTCTCTTTTTTTTTCTTCAGTGCCAGAGATGGGACTCAGGGCCTCACACATGCTAGATCAGCACTCTACCAGTGAGCTATAGCCCTTTCCCAAATGTGCATTATATCAAAATATGCATACATGTATATCCATGTTACCTAGGTATGAACAGGATAGATTTATTTAGCAATAAGAAACTTGGTGTATGTTTTATCATTCCTCCACAGACCCTGCAAATAAAGGTCTCTAAATTCTTAGAATTTAATTCTGTTAAGCTCAAATAGACTTTTTTTTTTTGTCAGTCATGGGGCTTGAACTCTGGGCCTGAACACTGTCCTTCAGCTCTTCAGCTCAAGGCTAGCGCTCTGCCACTTGAGCCACTGTGCCATTTCCAGTTTTCTGAGTGGTTTATTGGAGATAAGAGCCTCACAGACTTTCCTGCCCAGGCTGGCTTTGAACCATGATTCTCAGATCTCAGCTTCCTGAGTAGTTAGGATTACAGTGTGAGCCTGGCTCCAAACAGACTCTTGTTCATTATACTATAGCAGCATCAGCTCATTTGCAAGGGCCTGCCCTTAATTGTGTTTTAGGAAATAAATTCGTCTCCTTTTTTTTTTCAGTCTCAAGGATAAGCTCATTTTTAAAGTGCAAATTATTTTTCACAATAATGTCATCCATTGGAAACCCTGATGGCAGTGTTATAGAACTACTTGGGTAGCAGATGTGAGAATTGAGCTGGCGATGCTTATATAGAGAGGGTAGATACTGACTTTCAAGTCTTCCAGGAGTTACACACACACTCACCAGGTAAAATAAACCATATAGAAATTTTGCTTTGTGTCAAGACCTCCAGTTTTGTTTTGGATCAAGACCTTTGCTTTATCTTGAATCAGATTTCCAAGCTTCAGCTCATTTTTACATGTTGGGTGAGTAGAACTGTATGCCTCCCCAAAAAACTTTACTCGATTCCAAGTCTCTAAGGAACTATATTTGGAGATAAGACATTTGGGAAGATAATGAAGGACAAATGGGTCATAAGGGTGTCACCTTAATCTAGTGACACTGACATCCCTATATGAAGGGCAAAAGACGCAAGAGATAAGCAAATCTGCTCATTCTAGGATATTAGACTTCTAGAACAGTAAGAAATAAATTCCTTATACCCTGTCCATGGTATTTTGTTACCTAAGAGACTAGTTAGTCTCTTGATTATAAAGTAAGACTCATGGTATTAGAGCAGCATGTTAAACAATGAAAAATTCTGAGGACCCAAATTAGTCTTTATCTGAAAATCAGGAAGAAAAATAATAAAATCATTCACAACTAGCCACATGGTCTTCATTTGTTATTTTTCTACACATATGCACTTGTTAAAAGTCATCTGATCATTAGCATATTATGTGTATTCTGTAATTTTCACAACACAGTGCTTTGCAGTGTAGCTCAGAGCACTAAGACCAGGAAAAGGAAATCTGACCAGACTTCTCCCAGTGAGTCTTACAGTTACTTGATTTTCATTCAGTATATATTATTGCTTATAGTAGGTGTATATATGTGGAGAGAGATAATAGATTATATGTTTATGTTTGCATTTATATGTGCACATATATATGTATAGTCAGATCAAAGAGATGACAGATGGAAGAGAGATGATGGACAGATAGAGGTTAGGTAATAGACAGCTAGACCCTGTGAGTCTTGGAATTTCTTCACTTCTTTGCAACTTAAACACCTGAATTTTAACTACTCTATGGAAACTGGCCTTTCCAGAGAAAGTGGTATTCACCAGAAGGGCTACAGAATTTTGGAAGACCCTGTAATCCTCTCTTCTAGTGTTTCTTGTTTCAGATAGGGTAGAAATGGTAGTCTACAGTTCCTCCTAGGTTTTGTATCATATTTTCTCCTCTAATGAGGGCTTGAGTTCTTTTTTTTTTTTTTTTTTTGGTCAGTTGTGGGGCTTGAACTCTGGGCCTAGGTGCTGTCCCTGGGTTCTTCAGCTCAAGGAGAGCCCTCTACCGCTTGAGCCACAGCGCCACTTCCGGTTTTCAAGTGGTTTATTGGAGATAAGAGTCTCACGGACTTTCCTGCCCGGGCTGGCTTTGAACTGTGATCCTCAGATGTCAGCCTCCTGAATAGCTAGGGTTACAGGCGTGAACCACCAGCACCTGGCAGGGCTTGAGTTCTTCAAAATGCAAAAGTCCTCAAGGGACAAACCCCCTGGGAAGAGAGCTGGGTGCTTATTTGGGGTTGGAAAAGGACATTCACAAGGAAAAAGGGACATCATTCCTGAGAGGAAGGAAGTCAGGCAGAAGCGATGACAGTGCTTCCTCTTCCCTAATGTTCTTACTGTGTCTCCATGTAGGGGCTGAATTCTTCCAACTTTCCAGCTCAATAAATTGAAGATAGTTATGGTTTTTGACATTACTAAACTAAGAGCATTAGATGTAGGAAAGGAGGGAAAGTGATTTATTTGACAAAGTGATTTCTCTGGAAGGAAAAAAGCCTGCTGAGGTATTCCAGCTTGCTTGTTAAATATAATTTTATCATTTTTAACCCCAAAGCCAAGATCTTGGCTAGAAACAAACACAGGAAATGGGTACTAAATGACTGGTTTCACCTGCTCACAAGACCCAATTGTTAAGTTTGGCAAGGAATTTGAAATATCGATTATTAAACCTAGATGTTATTAATGATTCTACAAATTTCAAACAAATCACATTAAAACAAAAATATATAATACTCAAAAATCATTATTTCCTGATTGATAGATTATATTTTACTACTACATATGCTGCTAGTGCTATTTACATTTACTATACCTAGATGGTAAAGTTTTTGTTGTTCTACAGAAATGCCAATTGGTAAATTATAGTATACTATTGCATTACTGGAAAGACACTGCGTTCAAACATCAAAAAAATTAAGTTTCTGGGGTTTGTTTGTTGTTGTTATTTCAGCCATAATCTCACTGTGGAGGCTGACCTGGGAATCATGACTGAATAACTTTTGCTTCTCTAGTGCTGAAATTTATATGCATATCACCATGCCCAGCTATGAAGTAGCTTTTATTTGATAATCTAGAGAAGGACTATGGGGATTCTAAAATGGCCTGGAAAAAAGTCTAAAATGATTTTAAAATATTAACATTATTTTCTACTTAATAAATTTGGGGAAATATCAACATTAAAAACAAGAATGTCTCAAATAGATTATAACACATTGACTTTTTTAAGAAGAAAGAAAAGACAGTGTCATTAAATTGAACAGTGACAGCTAGCCAATGTCAAAAACATAATGCAATTAGAAAATCACTGTTTTGTAGCCATCAGTATCACAAATTAGACAAAAAACACTAGAAATGTTAAAAACAATGCAGGAGGTTTATGGGAGAAGGATATTTATAGGATCTACTTCCTGGTTACTGTTTAATTCCAAAGAGAAAGTGTTCTAGTGAAAAAAATCTCTTAACCAGGAGATCAAATTTAACATCATAGATAGAGGAACACACTAACATTATGTAATATAACGTATTAGACACATCACCTTTATAGTATTCCTACCACAAATGTTTAACCTCAATCTAATCCTGAGCAATTCATCAGCTAAATCCAGGTTATAGAACAGTCTATAAGAAACTGGTTTTGGACATCAAAATATTAATGCATGTCAGACAAAAATATATGGAGGGATTTTTCTAGAATACATTAAAGAGGACTAGGGAAATCTAACAATCAAAAGGAATACATTATTTTCATTTAGTTCCTAGATTTTAAAAGGTTTTCAAAAAAAAGAGTATGCGGATGGAATCATGGCTCAAGTGATAGAGCACTTGCACAGCAACTATTAACTAGTCCCTAAGTTCAAACTTCATTACCACTAAATAAGAAAAACAGTATGAAGGGTATTTCAGGAGCAATTTTGAATGTTTGAATATGTACTCTACATTTAAGATCATTGCATTAATGTTAATAAATTCATTTTGATCATGTAAGGAATGAGCATTTTTCACATGCTGAAATAGCATTCTCAATAAACTGTGTTTGCATGCACAGACACATACAATGTAAATGTGGCAAGATGTTGAAAATCGGAGAATTTATGTGAAGGATATTTTTTTCATCATATTTTTTCTTTCAGCTATTTTTCTCTAAGATTTTTTTCAAAATAAAAATTTGAGTAAAATAGAAAAAAAATCAGGAGAGATAGAGGATGGTGGGCAAGGGAGAAAGACAAAGCAAAAGAAGAAACAGGTAGAGAGAGGGAGAGGAAGAAGGGAAAGAGAAGGGAGAAGAGGAAGGGAAGATGGGAGAGAGGGAGGGAAACAGCAGAAAGGTTTCAAGAATGAGAGAATGTTAACCCTCAGTAGCTAATCAGAAACATGAAATACCTTTGATATAAATATAGTGTTTCAATATTCAGAAATGCCTACAAAACAAGGTATATAGAGGTAAAAGAAAATTCACATATATCTATATCCTAAAAATTTTTTTTCCATTTGTGATTTCTCTATTCATTTCTGAAGAGTGTCTTAGAATGTGTGGAATTTTTTGTGAAATCCAATTTAATATTTTAAAAATCTTACAGTTTATACTTTCGGTGTTCTTTCCATGAAATCTTTGCCAACTCCAAATTCATTGTTAGTCCCTTTTAATGCTGTTGAAGCTTTATGTTTCTGGCTGTAGATTAAGGTCTACGATCTATCTCAAATTGGCTCATGTCTATGGAACAAGATATGGGTCAAACTTCATTTGTTTTCAACTGCATGAACATTCAGCATTGCTTAATCCTTTGGCCCATTAGTTGATCTAGATATATTTTCTGTCTATCTGTCTTTCTTTTTATTTTATTTCATTGCTGGGGATTTAACTCATGATCTTGCAGATGTTAAGCAAATACTTTATTACTAAGGTACATCTCAAGGTTATTTTTAATCAAACAAGCATATATACTATTTGTGTACATTAATATATATTATATTCAAAGTAATACTAAAAATATTCACAATGATTTTCATTAAATAGTATATGCCATTTTTCTTTTCTGTGCTTCCTTATTTTGCAATGAATTTTTAATACTTTATAACTTAAAAATATAAATGATGTTTTATGTTTATTTTGTCATGTTTTCTTTAACCTCAACTTCAGATCTGTAAAATTATAGTTTAAAGTGCATATAAATATAGACTTAAAAATTACATGCACGAGTCTATACACAAATACCTTACTAACTTAGATCAAAGTCCATTTGACTAGGTAAATGTTAATTGTAAGGGGTATGTATCTAAGCTCCATTTTTGTTATTTTTATTTGCCTTAAATAATTTTGGGGGGGCTGGGAAGGTGGCTCAGTAGTAGAGTGCTTGCCTTGCATGCCTGAGGCCCTGGGTTCGATTCCTCAGCACCACATAAGCAAAAAGAAAAAAGCATGAAGTGGCACTGTGGCTCAAGTGGTAGAGTGCTAGCCTTGAGCTGAAGAGCTGAGGGACAGCGCCCAGGCCCAGAGTTCAGGCCCCATGACTGGACCTAAAAAAATTTTTTTTAAATAAAAAAAAAAAAAATTCTGGAAGTCCATAAAATTTTCTAGGTAGAAATTTTGTACTCTACTTCAAGTATGAATATTTTGTCTTTCAATTTTGTGATAATCTATATTCAAATTATTGCTGTGCCAGTAAACACACACACACACCAAAATAAAACAGGAACTTCTAATAGCCTTGCATGCGTTGAGCAATCTTTACTCCATGATTTAGAACCTCTTCTTGTAAGTGCAAAAGCACCATCCTCCGTGAACACAGCTCCATAAATGGACTCATAATAAAAGCAGCTGTGCTGTAACATGGTGTTATGCCTGAAGAGATAAATATATACCAGCCAAAGAGGAAGACAAGCTAAGGATGTAAAGGTTAACAGTAAAAATGCATAGCTCATCAGTTTCAGTCACAAAAAAGTCAAAGAAGTCTCTTCTTTCTGTTTCGAGTTGGTTTTGGATTCCCTGAGTTTTGCCCAGGTTTTTAGTTTCAGCCTTCAGTGGAGAACACCAATTCCCTCCATTTAGCTTTCCCACTCACATCAAGACCAACTAGCTTAGACAACTTTGCTCATCCAAAATTAGCCAACCAAGCACTGGCAAACTATCAACACACCTGGCCTGTGTTTTAGCTGTATGATAACCTGGGTTCCAAGCTTCACTGCATGCATTTTTGGCCCCACAGTCATAAACAAGCTTGGGTAGCTCACAGGAAGGGTAGAAGAGAGGAATGTTGGGAATGGAGGCAGAGTCAACCATCTATCAGTTAGTTCTCTGAGGCACTATGTAATCAAAATATTTACTTTCACTGCTGAAACTATTGTGCCAACTGAAATGACACATATGTCCTGGTTAAAAAAAAAAAAATTGAGCACTAGAAAATGACAAAGCTTCTGCAGGAGAAGCAGCATTGCTTGAAAACTATGCCTAAGAGAAGCAATCTGGCCACATGGCACAAACAGTTAACCTGAGTAAGTCCTGAGGAGGGAAGAACAGAGTCCTGGAAAAATGATCCCACCACTGCAAAAGTGACTATGCAGGGCTGAAAGATTTCATGTGGAAACTTTCCTGCAGCTGTGACCATTTGTCTGTATTAACAACAGACCTGTTTTGTTTTGTTTGGGGTTTTGACAAATTACAGGATCCTGTATCGTTCTCTCATCTTGTGGAAAGAAAGGGATCGAATAGAGCTCTATAGATTCTTCATCTTGTAATGTTATACTTTTCTCAAGTTCTCTTGACCTTACCCATGGCTGTTGATGAGTGGAGAAAGCCTTCCAGGGTGAGTCCAGGGAAAGGTTTGGTCTTGAGGACTCTGTCAGTCACTAATGGAAAGGAAAGCTGTGCACTCTGCAAACCTGGCTTCTGTGCTGGGAGATCATGTGAAAACTCTGGAACCAATTTCTCATCCCTTTGCCCAGCTCCCTTCCCCACAGTTTCCGCAGCTGCCTCTCCAACCCTCCTTCTCCACTTGCTCTCTGTCTAACACACGTAATAGTCTCCTCAAAAGTATTTGTCACGTGTCTAATGGGTGGAAAGGACAAGATCTGATGTCAAGAAATAGACCACATGTTTTCCTCTTCTCTGAGACCAAGGTGAAACCATAAAATAATTAAATCAACCCAGAAAGGGTTACTGTTCAAAGGCTAATAGATGAGATATTTGTGTTTCTTAAGCTTGAGCAGGATTTGGAATAAAATAGACAAAAGAGGAGAAAATTCTTAGCACTTGATGCTTGGCATCCCCAACACATACATATACTGCCTGCAACCAGTCACTTTGTCAACATCTTCTGGGCAATTAGAGGTGCAGATCCCACACTCAGTTACCACTTCCAGTATGTCCGACACACTGACATGGAGAACCCAGCCAGAGTTCTGACAAGTCCTCTGTTGGTTCTGATGCTAGCTGAAGTTGGAGATCTACCTCCTATACTGCACAGGGGGTTGCTGCTGAAAAGGTGATCCGGGCTGGGAAGGTGGCTCAGTGGTAGAGTGCTTGCCTCACATGCATGAGGCTCTGGGTTTGATTCCTCAGTACCACATAAGGAGAAAAAGCTGGAAGTGGCACTGTGGTTCACGTGGTAGAGCACTAGCCATGAGCTGAAGGGCTGAGGGACAGTGCCCAGGTCCAGTGTTTAGGCCCCACACCCAACAAAAAAGAATGAAAGAAAATAAGGTGAAAAGGTGATCCAAGGGTGCCAGCGTGACTATCACTTAAGAGCTTGTTACAAATGCAGAATTTGAGACCCTCTGACCAGTGAATAGAGCTGGAGGGTTCTGAACTCAGAAGTAGCATCCTTGCCCAAGATCAGCAAGTACCTGTGACACAAAACCAGTGAATTGCTAAGCTAAGGACTGGGAGAGAGAACAGTGCAACACACCAGAATTTCCTCTTCTTATTTGGGATAATGAAAGATAATGAATCAGCTATAGCTTAAATAAGATTAAATGGAACCAAACGATATGGTGCTTTCTATTTCTTTGGCATTCAGTTCCAGGTTATAGAAATACATTTTTTTTACCTCAAAAGTCGGAAAACTTACTGGAGTTCATTATGTTATTCTGATGAAAAACAGTATCAACCATTAGAATTTTATTCAAAACAGTCTCTTAGTACCTTTGCTTGAGATGATATATGGGAAAAAGATAATACTCTTCTTTTTTGGCGTGGGGAGGAGGGGTTGGGGGGGTGCTTGAATTCAGGGCCTAGGCACTGACCCTGAGCTTCTTTTGCTAGAGCACCACTTCCAGCTTTTTCTGTTTATGTGGTATTGAGGAATCAAACCCAGGGCTACATGCATGCTAGGCAAGCCTCTACTACTAAGCCACATTCCTGCCCAATATAATGCTTTATATGACCTTGTAAGAGAATTACTTATGTTAGGAACCCAAGAACATTAATATCATATAATTTATAGAGCTCAGTAAAAAGAACCTAATAACAATTTATTTTGTGTAAGATAATTCAGCCAAAAAAAAAAAAAACTAGAAAAAAAATGTTCTCAGTCCAGCAGCATTAACATCATCAATGGGCCTTTTAGAAGTGAACTCTGGGGGCTCTACTCTGACTAGTTGGATCAAAATCTCTGGCCAATGGCTCATGTCTGTAAATCCTAACTACTCAGAAGACTGAAATCTGAGATTCCCAGTTCAAAGCCAGCCTAGGCAAGAAAATCCATAAGACTTTTATTTCCAATTAACTACCAAAGGCCCCAAAGTGGAGCTATAGCTCAAGTGGTAGAGGACTAGCATTGAGCAGAAAAAGCTAAGGGTAGTGTTTAGGCTGTGAGTTCAAACCCCAGCATGGGCATGCATACACAAAGCATCTCTGGGAAGTAGAGACAGAAACTATTTAACAGTTCCTGCCAGTTATTCCAAAGCATGTACAAGTTCGAGAAGCTTTGGTTTGAGCATCATAGACATGAAACTTCCGCCTATGCTGTGTTCTCTGTCTGAACTGCCTTCTCCATTTGTCTTTCCATTTATCTCTCACGTCCTTTCAAAGACTTTTATCTCCTCCTTCCTCTTTTTTCTTCCTCTATCTACCTATGTCTTTCTGTTCTACTTTTTCACTTCCTGATTCTTTCTTTGCTCACTTTAGCTTGGAACAGCTCCATTCTCAAAGATGCAAACAAATGCAGCACTTCTGCTCTAAACTTTGCCAGCCTAAGCAAGTCTCTCAGATACCCATGCTCAGCATTACAAAAGAAGTGAAACAGTTCATCAGCGGCTTTGTTATTGGAACAATACAGCCTGCAGGAATGACAGCATAGAATCAGCCATTGTACAGTTCACTGGTACTAATGTGACTTTAATCATCCATAGCACTCATGACCATCATGTGCTAACTGTCCACACAATGCCTGCTATCTATGAGCAATTCTCTAGAACATTTGGGGCTATACTAGGATGAAGTGTTCATACCATCTCTAGTGGAAGGGGATTGCTTTTACAGTAGCAACACATATTAATGTTTACTAATATTTAATTGTGTAATATCAACATTCATAACAGAGTTCTATTGCTTAACTGAAATAAAGTCTTTTCTACTTTACCGTAAACTACCACTAATAAGGATTGATTCTAATTATTTAGTACTAGATATGATAAGGGCTTTAAGAGTCACTAATGTATCTAAATCTTCCCACCATTGTCATCTACAGCCAAGAGGTATGAAGGGTTATATAATCCACCTAGGAGCACCTTGCTGGAAAGCAGTAGAAATGAGATTGCTGCACAAGAAATCTAACTTTGGGGTCTTAGATCACAAGCATTGTCATACTTTATCTCAAGTGAGAATAAGTTTCATTGTACAAAGCATATTGGAATTTCATACTCCTTAATTCACACTAAGAGGCTAGGGGGATTAAATAGTTTCATGTCTTAACAGTTGCAATTGGAAATCATATCCTGTGATAGGACAAATGGTCACCTGGGAGTCAGAAGTCATCCATTTAAATCCACTGCCATAAACAACTAGCTGTATGATTATGGGGAAACTCAGGTTTGACTAGTTTCTTGACTAGTTTCTTCTTTTATTAAAAAAAAGTGTCAGATTTCATTAGATTATACATATGGTTCCACATCTACATTTCATAAATTCTGTGAATGAAACATAGTCCCAGGGAATAATTAGCCTTAAGAATACAATGGTACACAAAACATAATGAATCAATTTTCCAATTATTCCTTTAGTTATAAGATAAACAGATATCTTGACATGACATGCTTCTTAGTTACTAAGGTAAAAAAGAAATATTTGCCACTGGAAAGACAAAATGCATAAAAATAATACATAGCAAAGAACATGTGTTCAATCTAATTAAAGCCCAAAGTCAAAAGTCAAAGATTCTATCAATTTCTTACTGCTGCTGTGATAAATGATCATAACTTCAGTGGTCTAAGACAACACAAGTTTCTGCTCTGGCAGTTCTGGAGGTCAAAATTTGAAACCATGTCTCACAGGGATAAGATTAAGTGTCTGCAGGATTGTATTCCTTCCTTCCATTTCCTCACCTTTCCCAAATTCCCTAGTGTCGTCGCTCCCCCCCCCACCCCAATCCTTGGCTGTTGGCACCCTTCCTCTATAAATTCCTTTTGCCATGAATGAAAACACAATAAGAGTTTTCAGGGTTTGAGTGTGTTAGGGTTTTTTTTGTGTGGGGGGCAATAATTCTGCTCACCATGAATGATATTTGGGAGTTCTCAGGAAGCCTCTTCTTTTTATACGTTTAAAAAGAGAACAGTGTTCATATAAGGGAAAATTCAGTTCTTAAATATAGGAAGATCTCTCTTAATTTAGACAGTGAAGTTCTCCCTTAAACAATGAAGGTCAAATGTCCATTCACTGAATATCAATCTCTGATATTACTTCAAGTACAAAAGAAAGATGGAGGGCTGGGAAGGTGGCTCAGTGGTAGAGCACTTGCCTTGCATGCCTGAGGCCCTGGGTTCGATTCCTCAGCACCACATAAGCAAAAAAGAAAAAAAAAGCCAGAAGTGGCGCTGTGGCTCAAGTGGTAGAGCACTAGCCTTGAGCTGAAGAGCTGAGGGACAGCGCCCAGGCCCAGAGTTCAGGCCCCACAACCGGACCAAAAAAAAAAAAAAAAGAAAGAAAGATGGAAATAAGAAGCTTATGGAGAACACAGGGTAATGTGCAGCCTTCTGGTTTCATACAAGAAGAAGCAGAGGCTTGGGGAGATGAGTATATGCAAAGGTGAGCTGAGAACTTCCTGCTGGAGCCTCAGGTCTGGGTTTCCTCTGTCATTACTCCATTACACCACTTTTTTTTCTCTTTAGCCATCATTTCGGAGACTTCTGTGTAAAACCTCATTGGCATAAAGGTTAAGGGGGAATTCTTGGCTAAACATCCTTTGGTATACCAGGCAATAAGATAATCCTTCCACAGCTAATAGTAATGATAAGAGCAGGTCTCTAACGCTTCCCTGTTCTTTAGAAAGAACATAGCAGGGCAAGATCTGCAGGAGAGGGGTGAGGGGGGGGTCCTGGTCTTTTGATTGCCATGTGAGGACAGAGTAGGAGGGAAACTATGCTGTGGTCAGGAAAGGAGCTGAACCACAGAGGAGGCGTGCATTGAAAAAACATTTTGTAAATTCCATTAAATTATGTCAAGTTCATTGTGTTTGATGTCATGTTCATAAGGAGATTTAATTTCATGTGCCCTGTTTACAGACTAAGAATTATATTAAACACAAGAGTAACAACAAACTTGTGTCCTTAAAATATGGAATAGATTTTTTTTAGGCCAAGTCTGTTTTACCAAAAACAAAAACAAAAACTTTTTTGGCTCAGAGCAAGAGAATAGAGCCTCATCCAAAAAACAGAATTATCAGCATTATCAGAAATAGCATTATCAGCCTCCTCATCCCTAATTTTCTCCAGTCCTTCTCCTTGGAGAAAGATACACTCTAATATACTCCTGTTAGAAAATGCTTGCCATTGAGAAATTACCTTAACAAACAAAAGAAAGGTTTTCTTTCTTTCTTCCTTTCTTTCTTTCTTTCTTTCTTTCTTTTTTGTCAGTCCTGGGGCCTGAACTCTGTCCCTCAGCTCTTCAGCTCAAGGCTAGTGCTCTACCACTTGAGCCACAGCACCACTTCTGGCTTTTCCTGCTTATGTGGTGCTGAGGAATCAAACCCAGGGCCTTATGCCTGCAAGGCAAGCACTCTACCACTGAGCCACCTACCCAGTCCCCAAAAGGAAGTTTTAAGATACAGGATTGCTTGAATAGATATCAAGAAACATTCAATGAAATATAATAATATCTATTCCTGCTTTTATTGCAGCTTTAGTTTTTTTTTCTTTTCTTTTTCTTCTTTTTTAATGGCATGGGGTTTTTAACTCAAAGCCTTAGTTTGCTAGGAAGGAGGAAGGCACTCCTTCACTTGATCTATTTCTCTAACAACTTTAACTTCTTCCCCGCCTCCTCCCCCTCCTTCTCCCCCTCCTCCCCCTCCTCCTCCTCCTTCCCCTCCTCCTCCCCCCCCCTCCTCCTCTTCCTCCTCCTCCTCCTTCTTCTTCTTCTTCACTCAGGGGCCTACATTTACTAAGTAAGCATTTTCTTATTTTCCTACATGAGTCATGCATCTACCTCTTTTGGTTCTAGTATTCTTCAGACAAGGTTTCCCACTTTTTTCCCAGAACTGAACTCAAATTGAGATCTACCTACTTATACTCCTGGCACAGATGAGATTATAGGCAAGCATTTAAAACAAATGTTTTAAAACGAACATGCAAAGGAACTATGAGAATCTTAAAGCAAAAAGCAAAACAATAAAATCTATGTTCCAGTTTCAGCTAGGTGCTGGTGGCTTACACCTGTAATCCTAGCTACTCAGGAGGCTGAGATCTGAGGATCACAATTCAAAGCCAGCCTGGGCAGGAAAGTCCATGAGACTCTTATCTCCAATTAACCACCGGAAAACTGGAAGTGGCACTGTGGCTCAAATGGTAGAGCACTAGCCTTGAGCTGAAGAGCTAAGGGACAAACAAAAAAACAAAAACAAAAACCAGCAACAACGAAACCAACAAACAAAAACTATATTCTTTGAAATTTTGAAGACTCTTTAGTCTGTCATTCATAATAAGACCCATAGACATTTGGTTTAAGCCTCTAACACAATCAAAATATATAAGCACATTAGGAAAAAAATGAAGAGAGTAGAATACATAAAAAATAGTTTTGAAACTGCCATAAAAAAGGGAGGAAAGAAGGAAATAAGGGAGGGAAGAAGGAAGAGAAGAAGGACGAATTTCCAGAGGAAACAAAAAACTATGGAAATTTACATTTTTACAGAAATATCTACGTCAGATATGGTGGTACATATCTGTGAGCCCACACATAAGAGATCAGGGCAGAAGATTGTAAATTCAAAACCAACTTGATCTACATAGCAAGACCCTGTCCTCCAAAGAAATAAACAAACAAAAAAATTCATGGAAAAAATAAATCAGAAACAAGAGAAATATTGGGAGACAAAGTTGAGAAAAGCCTCAAGGAAAGTAGAATTAAATTATAAAGAAATGGAAACTAATGGATAAAAAATAATAAAAGTGTCAATCCATGAGACCCAATATATGAAAATTAGGAATTCTAAAGAAGAAGTTCAGACAAAATGGAAGAAATTACTGAAGACCAGAGCTAATGAATGTGAGTTTTCAGATTTAGTTCCAAAGCACAAAGGCTCACAAAGGTACCTATTGTGAAATTTCACAGCACTCAGAAGGAAGAAAAGGTTCTATAAACTTTTTTAATAAGTTTTTTTATTGTGAGAATACTGTACAGAGGAGGGGTTACAGTTACATGAGCAAGGTAATGAGTACATTTCTTATTATGCATTGTTGTCTCCTCCTTTGTTTTTCCCCTACCATCCCTCCATCCCTTCCCTCCCATCTCCACAACTACACTCTAAACTTTAAGAAAAACAAGTTACTTAAAAATGATGTTGGGAAGCCGGCGCTGCTGGCTGGTGCCTGTAATCCTAGCTACTCAGGAAGCTGAGATCTAAGGATCATGGTTCAAAGCCAGTCTGGGCAGGAAAGTCTATGAGACTCTTATCTCCAATAAACCACCCGAAAATCAGAAGTGGCACCATGGCGCAAGTAGTAGAGTGCTCTCCTTGAGCCCAGGGACAGTGCCCAAGCCCAGAGTTCAAGCCCCACAGCCGAGAAAAAAGAAAAATATAAAGAATGATGTTGGGAATGTGGCTTAGTGGTAGAGTGCTTGCCTAGTATGCATGAAGCCCTGGGTTCTATTTCTCAGTACCACATAAACAAAAAAAGCTGGAAGTGGTTCTGTGGTTCAAGTGGTAGAGTACTACCCTTGAGCAAAAGAAGCTAAGAGACCGTGTCCAGACCCTACTTCAAGCCCCCAGAAAAGAATGATGCCTATAATCCTAGCTATTCAGGAGGGTAAGATCTGAGGATTGAAGTTCAAAGCCAGTTTGGGCAGGAAAATCCATGAGACTCTTATCTCCAGTTAACCATCAGAAAACCAGAAGTAGTGCTGTAGCTCAAATTGGTAAAGCACTATCCTTGAACAAAAGAACTCAGGGACAGTGCCCAGGCCCCTAGTTCAAGCCCATGACCAAACCAAAAAAAAAAAAACAAGAATAATGTTATATAGGGAAACATGCCTATAACTCCAAAGGTAGAAGCTGGAGGATTGTGTTTGAAGGCTGGCCAAGAAAAAATGAGTAAAACCCTATCTGAAAAACAAGAGCCAAAAATTTTTTTTAAATTAAGTTAAAAAATAAAAAAGAACCAAACAAAAAGGCTTAAGTGGTAGTAGTACACCATTTGAGTTTCAGGCCCTGGATATAATCCTCAATACCCCAAAAGGAGAAAAATAAAAAAGAGAAATGACATTGGGTTTCAAATAGTAACACTTTTAGGAAATAATTACAAAATACGTACCTTAAATTATTTGAAAGAAAATATTTCTGCCAAAAATTCTTGAATTTTACCAAATTATAAATCAAATCTAGTGTGGTATTTACATCTCTCTCTAAAAAAATTACAATATCTACAAAGTTACTGGTGAACAACGTAGAGTGGTGATTCAGCCCTGAAATCACAGCTACTTAGGAGGCAGAGACCAGGAGGGTTGTGATTTAAAGCCAATCTGCGCAAGAAGGAAGACTTTTATTCAACCAACAAGCCGTGAGCCATTCCAGCTACATATGATGTATCAATAGCATGGTACTACTTCAGGCCAGCCCTGAAGTGGGAAGCCCTATCCTAACTATAAGTAAAGCAATAAGTTCTGTAGATCTGTCTCAGGTGGTAAGTGTACTACCCTAGCAAGCACGAGGTCCTGAGTTTAAATCCTAGTACTAAAAGAGAGAGAGAGAAAGAGAGGGGGGGGGGAGAGAAGTACTAGAGAATATAAATCACCAAACCAAAGAGGTAAAAGAAGCATAGGAAAGTAATGTGATTCTAAAATCAGAAAAGCATATCAAGAAAGAAGGTCAGAAGACTCCTTAGGCCAAGGGTGAAGTATCAGATGACTGATGTTCAGCTGGTTGCAGAGTCCCACTGGAATAAATAACTTCAAAACAACCTCTGCAAATCAAAACACCAGGACTCACTTTCTCATGCACCCTGCATAGCCAATGTAGACTAGTTTGGTTAACGGACAATCACTGGCAGTGTGGTGGTATATGCTTGTGATCTCAGCATTGGGGAAGTAGAGGCACAAGAATCATGAGTTGGAGGTCATCTGTCCTCTCCCTCTCCTCCCCCCAAAAAACAAAATAAAACAAACAAAAATCAGCCAGATGCTGGTGGTTTATACCTATAATTTAAGCTACTTTGCAAGTTGAGTTTCAGAGGCTCACATTTGAAGGCATTCCAGGCATACATACCAAACCCCTTCTTAACCAGTAGCTAGGTACGTGTTACAGTCCTATCATCTCAGCTCCATGGAAGACTGAGATCAAAAAGATAGCAGCTCTAGGTCAGTCCCAAGCAGAAAAGTTCCCAAGACTCTATCTCAACTGAAGGAGCTAGGTATGGTTATATGAGTCAAAGTTACAATATGACAGGAAGCCTAAAACAGGAGGATTGCTGTCCAGCCCCATGCCCAAGCAGGAAGCAAGACCATAATATAAAAAGAGAACCAGTGCAAAAAAAAAAAGTATTGGAAGTATGGCTCATCAATAGTGTGCCTGTTTAGCAAGTTTGAAATCCTAAATTCAAACTTTAGTACTACCCAAACAGACAACAACAACAAAAAGACAAGAAAACAATCAACAACCATGACACATTGCAGTCACTCAGAAACTGTGCCAAAGTGTCAGGCAATTGATGACAAACACCACCACAAGAATAACAGGGGGAAGAAAAGTGTCAAAAACAGGAAATTAAAACTTACTTTCTATATGAATACAATTGACTACATCAAAATTAATTTTATAGTTATGTAGGAAAGCCTGGGCTCAACTGATGAATAGATATATGAAAAAAATTGAAGAAAAAATGAAAACAGATTTTATAAGAAAGGAGCTATGATCAGAGTACATTCTATAGATCTATATTTCAGTGACACAATATTGGCACCAAATATTGATTTAACGAAAAGATTCATGGGCTGGGAAGGTGGCTCAGTGGTAGAGCGCTTGCCTTGCAAGCCTGAGGCCCTGGGTTCGATTCCTCAGCACCATATAAGGAAAAAAGAAAAAAGCCGGAAGTGGCGCTGTGGCTCAAGTGGTAGAGCACTAGCCTTGAGCTGAAGAGCTGAGGGACAGCGCCCAGGCCCAGAGTTCAGGCCCCACAACCGGACCCAAAAAAAAATAAAGAAAAAAAAAAAAAAAAGAAAAGATTCATAACCTAACATGTAATACTAGGGCAGCATATTTTACAATAGCCTGAAAGAGCTAAACCTTAATTTTTGTAAGACATGAAATGACTTGAAAATAAAATAAATAGATAAAGTAGCAGTGAAAGAATAGTATTAGAAGTCTGAAAATAAGTATTACTGAAATTACAAGAGTTTTTAAAATATTTGCTTAGCGAACAGAGAATGGAGATGTGGAAGGTTGGAAGAATTCTTGTATTGTAATATTGTGTGGCTAAAAATCATGAAAATTTAGTCACTTGATAAAATTACAGCTTGAATTTGGAAAAAGATAAATCTCATAAAATGAGCAATGCTTGCCTTTTAAAAAGCTAGTTATACAGAACATAAAAAGAGAAACCACACAGCTAGTGGCCCCTGCCTATAATCCTAGCTACTCAGGAGGTTGACACAGGACTGAAATTCAAAACCAGTGAGGCTGGTTGTAGAGGAGAATGTTTGAGACTTCCTCTCCAATTAACCAGCAAAACTCCAGGCTAACAGCATGGCTCACGTGGCAAAGTATCAGCTGTTAGCAAGCAAACCCTATCTCCCCATCAAAAATACATGTAAAACTATACAATGATCCTGGAATAGAAGTCTCAATACTGTGAATGGATTAGGATAAGAATCTTCAAGGCTGTACATCCAATTCTACAGCCAATTTTTAAATCTTTGTATGTTATCAGACAATCCACAATGTACTATAGTTTTAGATCTAAAAGATTTTGTTAACTATCTTATGTTTTTGTGCCTTTTTGCTCTTCATTCCTTTGTGTGGATTCATATCTACATGGTGTTTTTTTTATTTCCTCAAGGGCTTAGTTAATATTTTTAATATTTCTTGCAGTGCAGGTCTACCAGTGAGGAATTCTCTTAGCTTTTATATAATTAAATATGCATATATTCAAATCAAAATCAGATGAGGAAAGCTCTTTAACTGTTTTCAAACGCATTCATAAAAATATACAATAAATGTCACAACTAGTGGTAAACCTTTTAACAAGAAGAAAATAAGTAAGTATTGCAGATTCTTTAAAATCTACTCTAAGACGTATAAGCAGAGGTTAAAAATATTGAATTGCAAGTCAGGTGCTGGTGGCTCATGTCTATAATCCTAACAACTTAGGAGGCTGAGATCTGAGGACTGCAGTTCAAAGCTAGCCCAGGCAGGAAAGTCCATGAGACTCTTATTTCCAACTAACCACTAGGATACCAGAAGTGGCACTGTGGCTCAAGTGGTAAAGTGCTAGCCTTGAGCTGAAGAGCTAAAGAACAGTACCCAGGCCCAGAGTTCAAGCTCCATGACCGAGAAAAAAAAATACTGAATTACAATATATGACATCTAGCTTGCAATAAAAAACTATGCATTCACAAATATAAGTATTCAAAAATATTCTGTAGAACAATATCCAAAAAGATATCCTTAATAAGTGTTATCTACAGAAAGAAATTCTGGTAAGATTACTATGTGAAATCAACAGACAAATTCAACTGAATCTCTAAGCTCCAGAAACAAAATGTTAGAAAACTTAACTCTCTCTAAAACCTGGTGTTTTGATGAACCACCCAACCACTATGTTGAGAAAAAGAAACATGGCAGGAGAAAGCACATAGTAAGAACTTGTGCAACGTACACTGCTCATATCTATGGAATTATCCTAATGAAATTGTACTGTTAATGTATGCTAATAAATATAGTTTAGTAAAAAATACTGCCAGAAAAATATAATCTTGCATATTTTTTGCATATTTTTCAGCTCGGATGAAAAACTGTATGTACCATATGACTCTTTTCACTAATAATTCAAAAGAGGCAAGTGGTGGTGGCTCATACCTACAATTCTAGCATTCTGGAGGCTGAACCTTGGACTCTAGAGCAAGACCTTGTGTCAAAAAGAAGGAAGAGGAGCAGGAAGATAATTTATGATTCAAAAGGAGAACTAATTCAGAGCAGATACCCTACTGGAGATAGAATACTACGTGTGAGGATGGTTCAAGAGCATCAGCATCCTGTGGTCCCAGAAATGTTTTCTACCCTCATCTTTATGTTGGCTATGTGAACGTGTACATGTGCTGCCTAAAATTCTGTACACTTAAGTTTACTTTTTGGATTGTAGGCAAGATTTTCATTTCGAAAATAAAATGTGAAAATATAAGTGTGAGAGAAAATATTTGTGTAACATAAACAGAGGGTTAGTATCCAAAATACATGAAAAATAATACATATTTTAAGAATATAAATAACCAAATAGAAAAATGCGGAAATCACTTAGACAGGAACAGACTTAAGAAAGAAAGAATGGACCAAAACCATACAAAAAGATGCTAATTTGGGGAGTTACCATGGAAATGCTAATTAAAATTCCAAAACCTTACTTCATAATGACCAGAGAAAAAAAATTAAAATTCACTGACATCAAGTGTTGGCACAAATGTGGAATAATCAGAATTTAAATATTTCTAGTATGCATGTAACTTGACACAACCATGTTGGGAAACAATTTGTTAATATTTATTAAATGAAGAATGCACAAGCGATTCTACTTCTAGACATGCCTACAAGAAGTCAGTTCATGGTAGTAATGTTTGCAATGCAAAAAAAAAAATGGAAGTCAATGAGTGTGTTGGCTCATGCCTGTAATCGCAGCACTTCAGAGGCTCAGGCAGGAGTATTGTGAATTCACTGTCAAAACTCTGTGTGTACTGCCCAATAAATAAGTGGGCGAAAGACTTAAAGAGAAACTTCTCTGAAGAAGAAAGAAGGATGGCCAAGAGACACATGAAGAAATGTTCAACATCCCTAGCCATAAAAGAAATGCAAATCAAAACAACATTAAGATATCACCTCACTCCAGTTAGAACAGCAAAAATCAAGAACTCTAACAACAACAGATGCTGGAGCGGATGTGGACAGAAAGGAACCTTACTTCATTGTTGGTGGGAATGTAAACTTGTTCAACCACTTTGGAAAGCAGTATGGAGGTTCCTCAAAAGACTTCACATAGAACTCCCCTATGACCCAGCAATCCCACTTTTGGGCATTTACCCAAATGTTTACAAACAAGACCACACTAAAGCTACCAGCACAACTATGTTTATTGCAGCATTATTTACCATAGCTAAGATATGGAACCAACCCAGATGCCCCTCAGTAGATGAATGGATCAAGAAAATGTGGTATATATACACAATGGAATTCTCTGCCTCCATCAGAAAGAATGACATTGCCCCATTTGTTAGGAAATGGAAAAACTTGGAAAAAATTATATTAAGTGAAGTAAGACAGGCCCAAAGAAACATAGGTCCCATGGTTTCCCTTATTTGTAATATCTAGTATATGTATGAGTCAAGCGGAAAAGGTCAGATAATGTGATGTCAGGAAAATGAACCCTTAGATGTGTATTTTAATGTTTTTTTCTTTCACGCATTTATAAGATTATCTCTTTGTTGCTTTGTATATCCCTCCCCCACAGTATAACCCCTGCTTTCACTATATTTGATGTCAGTATGACTTGTGGAGGAGATGGGGAAAAACCAGTTGTTTAAGGATACAGGTGGACCTGTTGCAACAATGAGAAGTATAAGATGTCATGTACAAAACTAGCTTTACAACGTCAGTGTGGGGTGGGGGGGGAAGAGGGGGAAGGAGAAGGATTGGGATTGGGGGGGAGGGGAGAGGCTGGGAAGGGATGTGAAGGGTAAACAAAGGAGGAGGCTGCAATGCTTGGTAATTGTAACTCCTCTGTACAGTATGTTCACAAATTAAATTAAATTAAATTAAATTAAATTAAAAAAAAACTCTGTGTGTGTGTGTGTGTGTGTGTGTGTGTGTGTGTGTGTGTGTCTGTGTCTGTGTGTGTGTGTGTGAAACATTCAGTCACTGAGAGAACAGGTAAATTATGGGGTAGTTCCATAATGGAATATCATACTCACATTAAAATTAATAATATATGGTCACATGAATCAACAGGATCACACCCTTTTGTGTATGAAATTGACACAAAGAAGCAAGTCGTAACAAATTATAAAACTTGCAGTTCCTACTTCCATGAGGTTGGAAAAAATGTAGAGTTGAATATTATGCTGGCTAGGATAGCATTTTGTATTTTAATTTATTTATTTATTGTCGGTCATAGGGCTTGAACTCTGGGCCTGGGCACTGTTCCTCAGCTCTTTGGCTCAAGACTAGTACTGTACCACTTGAGCCACTATGCCACTTCTGGTTTTCTGAGTGATTTATTCAAGATAAGAGTCTCACAGACTTTCCTGCCCAGGCTGGCTTTGAACTGGGATCCTCAGATCTCAGCCTCATGAATAGCTAGGATTACTGGCGTGAGCCACAGGCATCTGGCAGCATTTGTATTTTAAATTAAATCATATGCATAAAATTATTTTGGTGTTACTGGGGTTTGAACCCACCTCTTTCACTTGTTGGGCTGTTACTCTACCACTTGCACCACACCTCTCCCCCTCTGAACACAACTATTCCTGGCTTCTTTGTTGAGCGAGGATCCTTCCTGATTTTTTTCCCTGGACTGGCCGAGAAATTCTGATCCTCTCAATCTCTACCTAGATAGGATAGGATAGATAGGATTACAGGGTAAGATACCACGCTCGGCCTCGAATTTTTGCCTTCAACATTTATATTATGAAAAAAAGATACAAGTTTGTTTTAATTTTGAGCAAAACCAGTGGTAATTTCTTAAAGCTTTTCTTGTTCTATGTAGTCAAAGGGTTATGATGTTAGCATTGAAAAACTTCCCTTCTAGCTTTAATACCCAGTTGTCAGTACATTCTTCCATTGAAAGCCCAAGAAATATTATCCAGAACAACGGACAATTTTTATTTTATAACAGAGTACCTCTAAAAACGTCATTGTGTACCTCTGCTTTTCTTCAGAAGATACAAATGAAGTGTTCAAGGTCAATAAAGCGATTGCTTTGCATGTTTTACCAAAAGAAGGGCTGAGGACCATGAGAAAGATGATAGATAAGGCTGGCTTTCCAAGGACTTTCAGATCTCAGAACAGTCTGCTGGAAAATTCATATCTTTCACAAAATAAATACGTCGGGATTAACTCCTTTCTTTTAGCATTGCATAAGCTCTGGAGAGTTCAAGACAGGGAAAAATATAAAAGTGACCTGCTAAAGAGCTGCTGTCGTTTTGCATTGTCATTCTCTGTGGACATCACACATTCAGAAGACACACTTGAAGCAAAGAAAATTTAATGTCACAAAAATGTACTCCTCTGACAGAAGCTGGGCGACATTACTAGACCACTAATAGTGACAAGTTCACATTGAGGGGAGGAAAATAAAGCAACTTGGCTGTAGAATCTTTAGCATAATGAAACATCTCTGGTTTGCTCATGATACTAGCTACTGGGCTGAGAAAATATGCCATGGACAAGAGTTGAAGGCTCTTACTCCTACGGCTGTGCATGTTGTAATTTCTTATTTATTTATTTACTTTTAATTTTTTAATTGTTATTATAAAGGTGATATATAGAGGAGTCAGTTACATGAGTCAGGCAAACAGTACCTTTCTTTTCGGAAAATGTCACCTTTCCCTTCGCTCTCTTACAGTTTTTCCCTCTTATCCCACCCAGAAGTTGTATGGTTCATTTTTTTCTTTTCTTTTCTTTTCTTTTCTTTCCTTCCTTCCTTCCTTTCTTTTTTTTGTCAGCCATGGGGCTTGAACTCCGGGCCCGGGCGCTGTCCCTCAGCAATTCAGCTCAAGTACTCTACCACTTGAGCCACAGCACCATTTCCGGTTTTCTAGAGCCACTGGTGCCTGGCTCATTTTTTTTTTCCTTTTGTTGGTTGTAGGGCTTGAACTCAGTGCCTGGGCCCTGTCCCTGAGCCTGTTTGTGGTCAAGGCTAGCACTCTACCACTTGAGCCACAGTGCTACTTCTGGGTTTTGAGTGGGTAATTAAAGATAAGAGTCTCACAAGGACTTTTCTGTTATGGCTGCCTTCTAACTGTGATCCTCGGATCTCAGCCTCCTGAGTACCTAGGATTACAGGCATGAGCCACCAGTGCCCAGCAATATGATTCATTTTCAACATAGTGCCTAGTGAATACCACTGCTGCATTTGTCCACGTTTTGTCCCTCCATGTTGGTGTATCTCCTTACTCTCCCCCAAACAGATAAACAAACAAGACAAAAAGAAAAGAAAAACAGCAACAAAGAAAAAAAATCTGCATTTCCTGAAGTTCATTTTGATGAATGTAATTTTATATGATCAGAAGCACATAGGTATTAGGCCTTTGTAATTTTTTCTTTAAAGACTATTTAGTATCGGGGCCTGCAGAGTTAGATGCTTTTGTCTTTTCTTTAGTGTTAATTATCTTTGTAGCCACAAAGAAATGACCTCAAAAACACTTAATGAGATGTTAGTATTAAGGCTTGTTCTCTTCCTGCTACCCCCTCAATGGTAAGACTCAGAGCTCCCAAAACTTGTAAAAATAAATTGGATAGCTAGAGAAATCTCATGTATGCTCTACTTGAAATTGATTCCTTATACTTAGGTAGCGATCGTTGGTGATCCCCCAGGGCTCATGTGCTGAAGGAATGATGTTCAGCCTGAGACACTTTGGGGATTAGAAGTTGGGATCACCAGTAGGAGGAAATTAGGAGGGGGACTCCAGAGCCCCCTTCCCCCGACCTTTTTCTGTCTTCTCTTTTTACCTTCTGACTGCCATCTTTCTCACCATAGGCCCCAGGCAGTAAAGCCATGTGATCATGAAGCCTCTGAAATCATGAGCTGAAATAAGTCTTCTGTCTTTTTAAGTTGGTCATCTCAGGGGTTTTGTCATAGTGACAGAAAGCTGACTAACATACCCTTGAGCATCTGTTCAAAACATGGACTTGCTAGGTGCTGCAGAGAATCAAGAAAGTCATCTACTGTCTATTTTTTCCTCTTTGTTTTTCATTTCTATGGCAAATAGAGGGTGGGGATTTTAAGTATTTGTTAAGGTAAAAAGAGTTTCTGGACAGATGACTTGATGCTACATAGTTCACAGCACATCCTTGGGCCTGTCTCCTGGATGGCATTATGTAAGGAGAAGTCAGCACACAGGACTTAATCGGGTTTGTCTTTCCCCCCCCCAGCGTACTTCCTGTAGTCCAGTTTATAATGTAATGGGTGACTTTTGAGTTAAATCACTATCATTGCTCTGTCACTTGTACCCATTGTGCCCAGTCATTTTGCCTCTACACTGACCTTTAAAATTGACAGGCTTAGCCTGGCGCCAGTGGCTCACATCTGTAATCCTAGCTACCCAGGAGGCTGAGATCTGAGGATCACAGTTCAAAGCCAGCCCGGACTTTCTGTCCGTGAGACTCTTTTTTTTTCAATTCCAACTACCACAATTTTATTAAAAACTGAAATGAAATAAAGTACCAACTTTTGTGTGTGTGAAAATACTGAACAGAGGGGTTACAAATACATGGGCAAGATAATGAGTACATTTCTTATTAAGCATTGTAGCCTCCTCCTTTGTTTCCCCTTCCCATCCCTTCCTAGCCCCACCACGCCCCCAATCCTCCCCCCCCCCCACCAAAGTTGTAAAGTTCGTCTTTCAACATAACAACTTGTACATCTCATTGTTGCAATGGGTCCACCTGTATCCCTATCTAAACCATTTGTTTTTGCCCTTCCCCTCCACAAATTATACCAGCATCAAATACAGTGAAAGCAGGGCTTATACCATGGGGGAGGGACATACAAAGCAACAAAGAAATCATCTTATAAATAAGTTAGAAACAATCACATGAAAGAAAAAAACATTTGAATACAGATCTTAGGGTTAATTTCCCTAACATCACCTTATCTGACCTTTTCTGCTTGACTCAGACATATACTAGCTATTGCAAATAAGGGAAACCATCACTAATGAACCACTAGAAACCCTGAAGTGGCACTGTGGCTCAAAAGGTAGAGTGCTCGCCTTGAGCTGAATAGCACAGGGACACAGTTCAAGCCCCATGACCACCAGAAAACAAAAATTGATAGGCTTTTAGAAACAACTAAATTTGGAAGATGCAGCAGAATCACTCACACGTCATACTTTTTAAAAAGGAGAGAGACCAGAGGGTGGGTGGCTCACACCTGTAGGCCGAGCTACTCAGAAGGCTGTGAGTTGGAGGATCATGGTTCAAAGTTAACCCAGGAAGAAAATTCCACAAAAGACTCTATTTCCAAAATAATCAGCAAAACACTGTGTTGAAGCTGTGACTCAAGAAACAGAGTTCCAGCCGTGAGCAAGCAAGCTGAGCAAGCACATGACCATGAGTTCACTAGTACCACTGAAAAAGAAAAAGATGAGGAAGAGCGATTAGTGAGATCCTCCAATGCAGGTGAGCTGAGCAGTCCTTGAATTCAAACCAGCGCTTCTGACTTAGAAACATCTCCCCAAGCACTATCACACTTAGATTCCAATACTTAATCCTTAGTTTCAATATTTGTTATAAAACTAAATATAGATATTCAGCTAGCAGCTTATGCAAAAGACTTAATCCAAAAGGAAAATAAAAATAGAGTAAGACAAAGTTTTTCAGCATGTTTTCTGAGAGGCTAATACATTCTAGTGCAATTGAGATTTCCTCCTCTTAAGTAATATTTCAAACCAGATACTTTACAGGTAAAAGAACATGAATTCTAAGAGGTGAGGTATATAAGCAGAAAATAACAAAAATTTTATGACCTTTTAAGCACGGTTTGATGTTCACTGCATTATTGTTTTTGTTTTTGTTTTTAACTCAAGGTCTAGTATTTGCTCAGCTTTCTTTTTTTTGCAGGTGGTGGGGGGGTGGGGAGGGGTCCGGTCGTGGGCCTGAACTCTAGGCCTGGGCACTGTCCCTCAGCTCTTCAGCTCAAGGCTAGCGTTCTACCACTTGAGCCACAGCACCACTTCTGGCTTTTTTTCTGCTTATGTGGTGCTGAAGAATCAAACCCAGGGCTTCATGCATGCAAGACAAGCACTCTACCACTGAGCCACCTTCCCAACCCCTGCTCAGCTTTCTTGCTCATAGTTGGTGCCCTACCATTTGAACCAGGTCTCCTCCAGCCTGACTTTTTTGTTGAAGTAGAATCTTGTGGAGTTTTCTGCCTAAGCTTATTTCAAACTGTTATCCTCTGTATCTCAACTCCTTGAATAGCTGGTATTGAAGTGTGAGCCACACTATCACTTTATATGAACAATTTGATAGAGTTACAAAACATAAAGTATGATATATATGATATCACTTTTTGTTGTTTCTTTAATCTACACATATAATGCACAAAATGATATATATACTCACACATGTAAGCAAATGGATATTTTTAATGGTGGGATTACATCTTTTTTTAACTTCATAAAGTATACATGTACACACAAGTTATGATATAAATAGCTGTAAATATATTCAGTTACAGAACACCATGTATTAATTCATGCATATTTTATATGTGGAGATGGACACATCTAGATCTGTGCTGTATAACAACAGTTTAGTCAACCTCAGACCATATCATATGTATAAGTGGTACTACAAGATTACATCATTTAGTAATGCCATGTCTGTCTTAGTTTGAGTACATACATTGTTTTTTTTGGGGGGGGGTCCGGTCATGGGGCCTGAACTCTGGGTTGGGTGCTGTCCCTCAGCTCTTCAGCTCAAGGCGAGCGCTCTACCACTTGAGCCACAGCGCCACTTCCGGCTTTTTTCTTTTTGCTTATGTGGTGCTGAGGAATCGAACCCAGTGCCTCTGGCATGCAAGGCATGAGCTCTACCACTGAGCCACCTTCCCAGCCCCATACATTGTTTTGTGTTCATATAATGACTGAATTTTCTAACCATTTTTTATACTATATTCCTGCCATTAAGTAATACATGACTGTACCTGGTTTTATTGACAGGAAAGTTTGTTTTTAATTTGAAAATTAATTAGACTTTTCTTTCATTGTATTGGAAACCAAAAGATTTGTAAATAACTTAAACAATCCATTCATGCATTGTATTTGGTAAACATTTTGAGAGTTTACCATATGTCAGGCTTCCTTCTAAGGGTTAGGAAGATAGTATGTATAAGGCCTTGCCTTGGCCTGTTTCCAGGCACATAGGGTTTGAGTATAAAGTACTCCCCATAGGCTCATGTGTTAAATACTTCACCCTCAGCTGATAATACTATTTTGAGAAGTTGTAGACATTGAAGATTGGGACCTGGTTGGAGGAGATAGGTAACTGCTTCCTTTGAAGGCTGAGCTTGGCCTCTTCCTTTCTCTCTGCTTCCTGTCCACCTTGAGGTAAAGAAGCTCCTCAACCACACACACAACTCTGATGTTATGCCTATGTGCATAGAGCTAAGCAACCATAGACTGAATCTCTGAATTCGTGAACAAAATAAACCCCGCCTCCCTTAATTGTTCACAGCTCTGCAAAGGTAAACTAAACAGCAACTAAAACCTCAAACTTCAAGTCCATGGATTTTGTTGCACTCTAGATTCAACAAATATTCCAAGTATGAGAAACTTTTAGCTGGGCAGTCATGGTTCATGCCTGTAATCCTAGCTACTCAGGAGGCTGAGATCTGAGGGTTACAGTTCAAAGCCAGTCAGGGCAGGAAATTCTGTGAGACACTTATCTCCAATTAACTAGCAAAATGCCAAAAGTAGAGCTGTGGCTCAAATGGTACGAGTGCCAACCTTGGAAAAGCAAAAAGAAACTTTTATGTGCCAGATACTTGTATTTAGACCTCAAAGTTATGGAGAAGACTGAAGTGGGAGACAGAGAAAGATGGTCTTGGACTATAAACCTTAAAGATGGAACACTAGTGGTGGGAATTACAAGAGTGGTGCCCATTCTGTCAGAACGTATTCTAATCACTTGACATGAGTCATTCAATTCTCACCAAAGCCCAACTAATAAGTTCTCTTGTTATCCTTGCCATGTCATGGGTGAGGAAGCTGAGATTTTTGAGAGTCCAAGTATCTCACACAACATGGATTATAGCTAGAATTTAGACCTGGACACTCTGAACACAGCAATCATATTCTAAACCCCTACCTCCTACAGTAGAGGGTTTGGCAAAGAAAAAGGATGGTATACATTCTGGATCAGAAGAAAAGCTGTGCTAGATGTTTTGCAGATAATTCTGAGGAGGAATTCTGAGCAAGAAACCTTTATAAGCAAGGTTAAGTTATCACACACTTAAGAAACAAGAAGGGCCCAAAGAAACATAGGTCCCATGGTTTCCCTTATCTGCAATAACTAGTATATGTCTAGGACAAGCAGAAAACTTAAAAGCTATGGACATATGACCAAATAAGATGATGCTAAGCTAAATGACCCCCAAGATAGGGACACAAGAGGTTTTATCTTTCTTGCTGTTGTTTTTCATGTACTTATAATGTACTATGTGATTTTTTTTGTTTCTTTTGTATGTTCTTCCCCCATGGTATAACCCCTGTTTTCACTGTATTTGATTCTGGTACCCTGCATCTTGGATATACATTTTTTCTAATTTGGGGAGGGGAAAGGAAATAACAAAATTCTGAAATAAGGATACAGGTTGACCCATTGTAGCAATGAGATGTACAAGACACTATGCTGAAAATGAACTTGGGTGGGAAGGAGGGAAGAGTTGGGGAAGGGGGGAGGGTAGGGATGTCAGGGGAAAAACAAAGGAGGAGGTAACAATGCTCCATAGAAAATGGACTCATTACCTTGCTCATGGAACTGTAACTCCTCTATACAGTAACTTTACAATAATATTTAAAAAAAAAAAAAAGAAGAGGGGGTGATGAAGAGGAGGGAAAGAGGGAGAAAAATGAGGGAAGGGGTAACCAGTTAGACAAGAAATGTAATCACTACCTTACTTATGTAACTCTAACCCCTCTGAACATCACCTTTACAATAAAATTAAAATTTAAAAAAAGGTGGAGGCTGGGATCTGTACCCTAACATCTACCTATGGACAAGTTAAAAAAGCTAAAGATGAGAAAAAAAAATCTCTTGAAAGAAGTTGAAGCAAAGTAGGTTAAAAACACACTAGTGATGCAAGATGAGAAACTTCAGACAGAGAAACCAAGTAAAAACTGCATAGGCATGAGACAAATGGGCAGGTACACCATTAGGAGTACAGACAGTCTGGTGTTATCTTGTTGAACAAGTGAGAATGCAAATAAAGTCTTCAAAGAAGATATTGATGGTAGGAATGAGTGGAGAAAATCTCATGGAGAAAAGAACCTGAGCTTTGTATGAACTCTATTGGAAGACAGCCCCTGTGCAGCAGGAGTCAGAAGTCTGCTGGGGTAGGGGCCAGAATAGTGACCACATATTGGCCACTGTTGTGCATTGGTCATCAAACCAGTATTGAAGATATGGACAGAAAAGAAATGATGAACAGAAAAGAGGTGGGCAATCTCAGTGGAATCTTGACCACTAGACAGGGGAGAAAAGAGGAGTCAGGAAAAGAGAAATAAGTGAAAACGGAAATGGGAAAAATAAATGCCAATATAGCTCAGAATGAAAAGAAGATTTTTTAAGGCACTAAAAAGAAAAAAAATACTATTCAATCTTTGTTTCCACGTATCCCTCACAAAATCTAAGTAGGTCATATTCCAGAAATGTATGCTATTTGAATTGAATTGCTCATATGAAAATGAAAAAAATCAATAGAATTCTGAGATAATTTTCTTTTCTTTCCTTTTTTCGTTGCAAGTGCTGAAGATCAAACCCAGGAGCTTACACATGCTAGGCATGTGTAAGGAAGCATGTTTATGCTTTCTCCAAGTTATACCATTATGTTGCGTTTTATGAAAACAACTACACATGCAATCAGACTAATCAGAGAACAAAAGCATGCTGGGAACAGCTTTTCCTGTGGACCTGTGAAGTCAAATCATGCAGATGCATCCTTGGATTGTTCTTGAGCACCTCACTGATCTATTTAGTCTAGCTGAACCCTGCATTGAATGGTGTTTAACATCAAGGCCATGGTATGTTTTGCTCTGCAGGAGGAGGATTCCAAAGCTTAACCCACCCACTCACCAAGCAGATCATGCCTGCCATGCAAATGGCTGTTTTTGGACTAAATGTGAAGCAGCCATTGAAAAGCACCCCTGTACTGCTTGGATCACAAAAAGTCATCACATTCAGAATAAAATAAAAGGGAATCCTTTTGCAACCAGGATCTCAGAGCTCTATGATCAGATATTCAGTGACTTCTTAAGATTCTTTTAATTTTTTTATTTTTTATTTTATTTATTTATTTATTTATTTTTGGGTCCGGTCGTGGGGCCTGAACTCTGGGCCTGGGAGCTGTCCCTCAGCTCTTCAGCTCAAGGCTAGCGCTCTACCACTTGAGCCACAGCGTCACTTCCGGCTTTTTTCTTTTTTGCTTATGTGGTGCTGAGGAATTGAACCCAGGGCCTCATGCATGCAAGGCAAGCGCTCTACCACTGAGCCACCTTCCCAGCCCTCTTTTAATTTTTTTAAAGTATTACCCAATAAGAAAAGGCAACAGAAAAAATTTCAAGCACAAAAATTTCTCTTATATCTAACAGAATTTAAATCTTCACCCTTTAAGATTATCCAATGATATTACATCATTTGCAAAAAAACAAAAAACAAAAAACAGATGGACCTGGCAAAGAATATGTTAAGTGAAGTAAGTCAGACCCAAAGAGAAAAGGGACACAGGTTTTGTCTCATAGGTGGAAGCTAGCACTAATTTATAAATGTACAAGTAAACACATTCAAGGCTGTATGCAAATGTATTAGCTGAAGTATGGGTATTTTCAGGGGAGAATTGAGGTGGTAAAATTTCTTGGAAAAACGAACTCATATTCCAGGAAAACAGATATCAGGATACTGATACTTAAAAATTGGGATGGGGTGGACCAAGAGGAGGGGGTACAGTAATAAAGAGGGGAAGAATGCAGTCACAGTAGTCAATGTACATCCAGCAGAACTAAGAAAATTGTGAGGAGAGGGAGGGGTTTGGGAGAACAGCGGAGCATGGCAAAAAGGGAGACATTGATCAAGATGCATTGTATTTGTAAACTGATTTGTTGAGTAGTAATGCCTTTGTGCAACTTAAAGATAATAAAAATATAATTGTAAAAAGATTATTACAGGCATTTTGTTTGTTTGTTGCTAATACCAGGGTTTGAACTCAGGGCCTTGGGTGTTCCCCTCTGTGCTCAAGGCTGGTGTTCTACAACTACAAACATACTTTTATAAAGGTATCCAATGTTTAACTGTTTCAAGGAACCATCATCTAGAAGCTAGTTAGTGAAAATGTTCCTAGAAAAACACATGGCTGATGTCTCACACCTGTAATCCTAACTACTCAGGAGGCTGAGATCTGAGGATCACAGTTCAAAGCCAGCCCAGGCAGGAAAGTCTGTGAAATTCTTATCTCCAATAAACACTAGAACACAGGAAGTGAGGAAGTAGCGTTGTAGCACAAGTGGTAGAGCGCTAGCCTTGAGCACAGGGAGCTTAGGAACAGCACTGGGGCCCCAAGTTCAAGCCCTTTAACTGACCAAAAAACAACAACAACAAGATGATGGAAGAAGGAAGGAAGGGAGAGAGAGAGAGAGTGAAAAACAACCATTGTGGAGTAACGCACTCGGAAACAGAATTTCATTTCATAAGGCGCCATGACCAAGCAAGCAGATGGGATCAACCCTGCCTTCACCCCTCTGCCAGATGAGTAACCATAATCCATTCTCTCCTGACAGACCATACACTTTCTCCTTATGTGTAGCATTTTGGATGTCTGCTGAATTGTTATTTGTTACAAAGCATGCTTTTACTGTGACAGATGCCCCCAGCTCCTTCTCCTTGCTGAGCTCATGGAATCACAGCTGTGTTGTACCACAAGTACAGTGTTGTCAAATCTTTGCTTTGTTTAATTATTCAAGTTAGTTCCACCACAGAATTAAACTGTCTGGAGATATTATGAGATTTTAGTACAAACACCACACATGGCCATAAAGATGCCAACCCTTGCTAAGTATCTCCATGGAGTCCACTTCTCCGTCACAGCAGTACACAGCAGTATACCCTCTAATAACCCAGCAGGGCTGGATAGATTTAATCAAAACTTAGTTTATGCTGGGCATGGTGCTTCCTGCCTATAATCGCAGCACTCTGAAAGCTGAAGCAGGAAGATCAGTCATGAGGTCAAGGCCAGCCTGCTACAGATTGAGAAGGAGGGCTATTTTATCTCAGTTCTTCAAGCTAGAGCCATTGTAAAAAAACACCACACCACCCTTAACCTTAAACCCTCAAACCTCAGGTGCTGACTAACCAGTAAACCCTAACTGAAGGTCAGAGGTTCCTGAATTTTATGGACATGTCAGAACTGTTTGTATTCTCTGAAGTTTTCTTTTTCTTCATTCCTCTCAAAGTTCAGTACTGGTGCTTCTACTACTTAAGCCACAACTCCACTTCCACTTTTTGCTGGTTAATTGAAGATAACACTCTCACTGACTTTACTGCTGGTCTGGCTTCGAACCCCAATCCTCAGATCTAAGTCTCGTAAGCAGCTAGGATGGCAGACACAAGGAAGCAGTGGTTAAATGTTGATGAGCTATATGTTGCCCACTACTCCAGATACTTTATCCTATGAAGTATCTTTTTTTTAAAGAATTATTACGTGAAGAACATATACAGTTAAGAATCTGGTTAATTCCACTAATTCTGCAAGGAGGAAATGGAGGCTCAGAGTAGTAGAGAAACCTAAAAAGCACTGCACAGCCCAGAAGTGGTAAATCTCCTGGCTTCCACGAGGCCACACCTCCTCCAGCCTGCATGTGAGCAAAGAAAACCATTTTCTCCCTGGGCCCTGGGTTTGCATCTGTAATCCTAGCCAATTGAAGGCTGAGATTTGAGAATCGCAGTTCAAAGCCAAACCAGGCAGGAAAGTCTTGTGAAGTTCTTATTTCTAATTATGTAGCAAAAAAAAAAAAAAGCTGAAAGTAGAGCTGTGGCTCAAGTGGTAGATCGCTAGTCTTGAGCAAAAGGAGCTCAGGGATATCACCCTGGCCCAGAGTTCAAGCCCCAGGACCAGCAAAAAAAAAACAAAACAAACAAAAAAAAACAAAGAAAATAATTTCCTTCCCTGTCGCTCTCTACGGCTGAGCAGGGGCAAAGGACGCTGTCTTACAGAGAGAAAAGCTAGAGCTGTGCAGTCTGCTGCACCCCAGGAACACGGTGGGCCAGGGCGACAAGCAGAGTCCACTTCAGGAAGTCCTATTACTAGGGTAGAGTGCCTCCAAATCCCCTCCAACATCCTGGTGCCTCAGTGTCTATGTGCTGAAAGATGAGGCATAGAAAGAGACTTTTCTTGGCCACTTTGTATGGAGGGCACAGCTGCACTGGCCACCGCGCAATCCCCAGGAGCAACCAGGCGCCAGGCCAGCTCTTCTGAGAGACCCGTGTTGAGAGAGCTGACTTTTCCCTCCGCACTTGGAAACAGGCATTTAGCTCTCCCAGGAGCAGGGAAGAGGCTACAGAAGTTGAACCAGACACCCTTTTTGCCTGGGGCTCAATAATCATTTCCCACTCCTGGATTAATATACGGAGACGCAGGGGAACGAGGAGAGAGGTGTGTGATGTCACATAGATTCTGGATATGTCAAGGGTTGGAAGTCTCACCAAGTTCCTTTTGGCTGAGAAACGCACTTCTTATCATTTTAAGGGACCTGAGAAACCAGCAGTTCAAAATAGCAATGAATGGATCCATTCTTCCTGTAAAAGCTTGAAGCCTTTTATCAGGAGATGAGAAATACATTAAAGCAAAACTTTAATTTGGTGATGTGACCTGATAAAATATTTCCTCAGGGAGGAAAGCTTGAGGCTCTTACCTACAATGTGTACTTACCTTTGAATTTCTTGTTGAAGCGTTGTCTTCATACATCTTAGCACACATAAAATTGTGATGGAATTCTAGAGGTTGTCTTCAATATATTATAGATACAAAGAATATATATCAGTTGGATAAATCATAATGAATGAATGAATGATGAAAATAGACACATAAAGCCAAGATAATTAAAAATTATCCTTTAATGACAATGTTTAGACAAAGTTATATAAATAGTCTGTGAGTAGTTCTTAACCCAGATAACTATCTAGCCTTTTTAAATTGTGTGTATGTATGTGTGTCTGTATATATGTATGTATGTATTTAATCTAGTCTTCTGCTCAGCTCAGATCTTGTATCTTGTCTATCTGAGGTATGAGCACAGAAAGTCTAGAAGGCAGAAGTCTAGGCCATATATCCTGATTATCTCAAGCCCATTAGGCAATCATTCATTGAGTCCATGTTAGTAAGGTGGAGAAAATAAAGATATCCAGCTTCTAGGAGCTGGCCAAAGTCATCCAGAAGAAAGTAGATCCGGCGCGAGGGTCTCTTACTTCTAGTCACGTGGGTCATGCTACCTCCAATTATGACCAACTTAAGTCTGGAAGCAATGCCCCTCCTAGTTTGTAGCCAGAATGAAGCCCAGGCCTTTCCTTTGACAGCTGGACCTTTAGACAACCTGGGCGTCTTCATACATTAATCAGCCTGCCAGGCCCTGATCTTCCCACTCCTACAGGTACTGATGTTTCAGGAGCCTAAAGAGAAGCTTATAAATATTAATCAAGAGAGTGGAGTTCATGCCTGTGAATGTTGTGACAGTTGAAGTAACACAGAAAGCAGAAATTGCTTCCACAGAATGAAAAGACATCTTTTCTCCGCGTGGTGTCCCTGCCTGCAATGTAATTTCCTGCAGAGGTGGTAGTGAAGGCAAGGGGAGCCGAACAAACCAGCATGGCTCTCTATAATGAACACACAGACATGCTCTATGCAAGTAAATCAAGTCTCTGCAAAATGCTAGGAAATTGCTTTGAAGAGAGTCCACATGTTGGTCACAAAGGCCGCCTCCGCCTGAAAGCCAAGACCATGAACGTAATGAAGACTGACTAAAAGACAAGGACGAGGAGGGGTTTAGGTGCTGAGCAGTGACAGATGCAACATGAACACGCACAGCACACCGGTAATTCCTCTGAATTCCTCTGTGCTGACTCGAAGATCCTTTCCATTCTTTTTTTTGGGGGGAGGGGGGGGCGCGCGGGCTTCCTAGTAAGGACAAAAGGTTAACAGTAAAAAAAAAAAATCTGCTAGACCAAGGCCCTAGCTGTGCCTAATCATGAACAGTTGTGATTATTCCCAGACATAAGCTATTTTTCAAGTATTACTAAGCCTGGAGAGACAGGAAAGGTGCAGGAATGGCTCTAAAACTCTTTTGAATTTGATCCAGGTGCTGGTGGCTCACACATGTAATCCTAGCTGAGGACTGAGGCTGAGATCTGAGGATCATGGTTGGAAGCCAGGCAGACAGGATAGAGACTCATCTCTAATTGATTACCAGCAACCACGAAATGGAGCTATGGCTCACTACCCTTCAGCAGAAAAACTCAGGGACAGCTCCCAAGCCCTGAGTTCAAGCCTTAGGACCGGCATAAAAGTGAGCAAACAAACAAACAAAAAAACAAACCTTGAATTTGTATGAAGCTAAGGGAATTAAAGCAACCAGCCCAAAGTCTGCTAATAGCTCAAACAGCTCCAGGCAACCCACTAGTCAGAGCTTCTTTGGATCATCCTATCAAAGAAAGTTATTAGGCCAGGAAATGCATTAGGTGAGGGCTTCTTACTGTACCTATACCCAAAACTACACATCTCACTAGTCCATGCATGAAATGACCTCAGGGAATCCAGATTAGGAACTACTGTGTGAAAATTACAAGGTTACATGGTATTGCTTTCTTATTAAAGAAGTCTCTGGAAGCTTGCTGCTTCCTCTGGTATTTGCCACAAGAATATATAATTGTAAGTGCATAGAAAAGCCATGTTGGAAACCACATGCAACGTACAGTGTGAGGTAGAAAATACACAATGTCATATAAATGCATGTGTGCAAGCACACACATATGCACCAACACATACACACAATTGCACAGAAACTTGCATACACGCAAATGTCTGAAGGATATATGATAAACCTATTTCTTGGTGGAACAATGGACACAGGAACTGTTACTGTTTATCAGCCAGACATGTGTGTGAAATTTAATAATAAATATGCAAGTATGGTTTGGGATGAACTGAATTTAGGTGCTTACACTAACAGATGTGAAAATACTTTGTAAAACGTAAAGTATGCGATAAATGAAAGCATTTTCTTTTTTTTTCCAACTATTTATTTTTGTCTTTTCTTTTTTGGTACTGGGGATCGAACCCAGGACGTTGCACTTGCTAGGCAAGTGCTTTGCCACTGAGCTACATCCCAGCCGGAAAGCATTTTCTTATTTCTCTTTTCAACAGGCATTAGTTTAGAGTAGATACTGTAAGCAAATAGAAGCCATAGACAGCTGAGTTCACAGCTCTAACTTCTCATTGAGCAAGAAGAATGATTTCTACAGTGATTGACTGGGATCAATTTTTAAATGTACATGTCTCCCCTATGTCTTATATCAGACTCCTGTGCTGCCCCATCTAGTAGTGAGTACCATCTATGTTTTCTCCCTGGAGTCTACATCATCTCCTTTAGCCGATGTGATATTCTAACACAGAGAAATTTGAAGAAAATCCTGCACAGGTGGGCTCTGTCCTCTTACAAGCCCAGAATACCCTGATGATGCTGTCGCAGGAATGAGGCCTCAACCTTCCCAACCATCCACGCCTCCCAGAGGAGGACCTACACATGGAAGCAGGTGAGGCCTTCCTTGACTATCCAACCCCAACCAAGCCAGCCCACAGAACTAGAACTACTGTTGTTTGCTTAAGCCACTCTGCTGTGGGCAGTTTGTTCTGTAGCAAAGGCTATCTGATACACTGATGTGAAGAGGTTGCCATAGCTACAGAAATTGGAAGCATTTGTTCAGTGACTTGTTTGGGGAAAGACGTATAGGACATCAAAACACCGCAAGTCACCCTGTGTGTCCATAGAGAATTGGTTCCACAAACTCACAGACACCAAAATTCACAGATGCTCAAAGTTCTTGCATGAAATGGCAGAGTGTTTGTACATGACCTGCACATATTTCCCTGTCAACTTGAAATCATCTCCAGATTGCTTTTATTACCTGATACAATGTAAATACCATGTCAATAGCTGTTAAACTGTATTGCTCAAGAATAATGATAAGAAAAATATTCGGTACATGGTAAAGACAGATGGCAATATGAGCAGAAAGATCACTACTATTTTAGCAATTGCTTGAGACCATGGATAAAGAATCCACAGACGCTGGGAACAGACTGTTTCTGGGCAGTTATACTTGGAGTTAAAGGAGTCAAGTAAAAACTCTAAGGCTTATTGACCGGATAGATAACCCAGGAAAGGTAGACAGGAAGATCACAAGTTCAAGGCCAACTTGAACTACATAGAGATAATCGCTAAAGAACATTTTTTTTTAATCTAGGAAGTAAATGAAAGCTTTCTTTATTTGTTGCAGAAGTTTTATGTTATTTCTGATCAACCAAGCCCTCAAATTAGCATGTAATTTCTGTCCTCATCTACTCCTACTCATGTACCTCAAGGTTTGTTACCGCTCTCTGCAGCCTGTCTTAGGTCTGTATTTTGAATGACTCTGAAGGATACACACTAAAGAAGGTATGTTACTTTATGGAGAAAAATGCAAACTAAAAGTTTCTATCATCAGATCATAGTCAGAATCATATCAAAGTAATAAGCTTTTTGAATGAGTTAAATTGATAAATATTCCTGTAATAAGTCCATGAAAAACTCAAAGAAAAAAACAATAATCATTGAACTGGTAAAATATGAAAGTATGGGATAATTAGGTATTGTAGTACATGAGGCCTAGAACAATGACCTGAAAAAGTACTATTTC
Organism: Dipodomys merriami; assembly: GCF_024711535.1. Taxonomy (NCBI): domain Eukaryota; kingdom Metazoa; phylum Chordata; class Mammalia; order Rodentia; family Heteromyidae; genus Dipodomys; species Dipodomys merriami. The sequence continues at coordinate 2,036,701 of NW_027202938.1, forward strand.
CAAAGATGTAATTTATGATTGCCTTATAAATAATAACATAACTTAGTCTTGACTGAAAAGGGACACATAAATTAGGCTTCTGAAACTACACATACATACATACAAACACAGACACACACATGATTCTATATGCCGCCTCAAGAAAATAAAGGGTAATTGTTCATGTAAGGACATAAAGATAGTAAGACATTTAATATAAAAGTCATACTTTCAACTAGACATGGAAATAAAATGTAATTTATTAATAACACAATTATGAGGCTATAGACTATTCTTTCTTGCCCAATTAGTAGCCGTCACACCAAACTAACCTGTATTACATACCAAGAAAAAAGATAAATAATGTTAATCAGATTGCAATAGTGAATAACCAGAGACCAATAATTATAATATATATCAATAAAGCTTTTTGCACTTGATGAGATTGCATAAATCTTTATTTTACCCTAAAGTTTTATATAAGAGTTTATATAGAAATTATTATTATTATTATATAGAAATTATTATATAGAAATATTTAGCTAGCATCTGTCAGTTACTAATATGTCAAAATTACTCATATGAATTTCTTACATAATTTGGGTTCTGCTGGGATCTGAATGTTATTTCTCCATACCCCAAATCCATGTCAAAAGTGAATCCCCAAGCAATGATATTAAAAATGAGGCCTTATTTTAGAGGAGAGTACTGCCCTTACAAAAGATACCCTAGGGTCTTAGTCATCCCTGACACATAATCAAGTTACGATCTAGATGGAGGACATAGATCAGTGGGAAAGTGCTTGCCTAATATGCGCAAGACTGAATTCAATCTGCAGCTCCAGCAAACAAAAAAATTACCATTTATGAGACATAGACCCACCTATACCAGAAATCAATTTGATCATTATCTCAACAGTTTTCATGGCTATATCTAGAATAATTCTATCTGAATTATAAATAATACTTCATGCATTTTCTCTCTTAGTCTGTAAACCTCTCACAGGAACAGTTTGTAATTTATTCACTTTTATATTCTCAAGGCTCACATAATACATGGAACTTTACTGGTAAATGATTGATGATGAATACAAAAGCTGAAAAAGATTGGAGTAGGGAGGGATCAGCATAGGGATCATTCATGCTCTGATACCCAGTACCTGAGTGACCTAACCCAAAAAGAGCAAACTCTGTGAACCCAAATCTCCTGTTCCTGTTCCTTTAGATAAAAGGGTTGGACATGTATATATATATATATATATATATATATATATATATATATATATATATATATATACACACACACACACACACACACACACACACATATATGGGGGGCATTGGCATGGTAGAGAGCTTGCCTTGTCTGTGTAAAGTTAATATCAGAATAAATAAAATTGTTTTGAGCAACTCCAAATATGTCAATGGTTTGATGCTTCACACACATCTCAATATTCTTCACAACATTCTTGAAACATGGGTATTATTTATTACTGTTTGGTAGGTGAGGAAACCAACCCAGAAAGACTTTAAGTGATCTCTTCGTTCAGTTAATAAACTTGCTTAACTATCATGAACCTCTCAGGCACAGCGGCAGGAAGACCCTTAGTTCTTAACCAGCAGATCTACACTGTCAAAAAAGAAAAAGAAAGGAGAGTAGGAGGATCTGCCTAAGACTGCATAGATACTGAGAATTGAGTTAGGATTTATGCACTGATCCGTGTTGCTCCAAAGACCATATTAAATCCTAAAATGCTACCGTAAAATATGCTGGCATGGTGTAGGCTCATCTCAGGTGTTAGATTGTTCATCCACTTTTTTTTTGTAATAGCATGTCATATTTATTCTATAATGCCTTCTGTTTAGCATTGTGTTTTGGGACTTATTTATATTGATTATATTTATTTTATGTTTATGTCCAATATTCCATCATTTTAAAAATGACAAGATTTTTTCCCATGTATCAACATTAGGATATTTAATTATTTTCTGGTCCATCTACACTCGTGTAGAAGTAGAGGTTTATCTATTAACATTCCTCTAAGAAATTTCCATGTTGTCTAAGAATGGTAATTCTTCAACTGTTCTGTTCTTGGCTGCAAACTATCTAAACTATACCAGTTATTACAAAACCTACTTGAGGTCCTGGCAATAAATGCTCAGCTAAATCAAACCAAGACTGGTTCACAGAGTTGTCTCAAATCTCAGGTAGATGAATCCTCTGCTGGTAGCATATGTTGTGAATGATCACAATATTCAAGCGTGGATGTCATTGAAGAGGGCAGACAGGTACCTGTAGAAAGTTTCTCTGTCATGGAGGGGAGGAGCCAGTGATAAGCCCAAAGGACAGAGTCAGTTTTCTGAATAATAACAATTCACTGTGTATGCATGCACATTATTATTATTTTTTTGGGTCCGGTCGTGGGGCCTGAACTCAGCCTGGGCACTGTCCCTCAGCTCTTCAGCTCAAGGCTAGCACTCTACCACTTGAGCCACAGCGCCACTTCCGGCTTTTTTCTTTTTTCTTTTTTTGCTTATGTGGTGCTGAGGAATCGAACCCAGGGCCTCAGGCATGCAAGGCAAGCACTCTACCACTGAGCCAACTTCCCAGCCCTGCACATTATTTTGTGTGTGTGTGTGTGTGTGTATGTGTGTGTGTGTGTTTTAAATTTTATTTTATTTTATTTGTGAACATACTGTACAGAGGGGTTACAATTACATGGGCAGGATAATGCATACATTTCTTACCAAGCATTGCAGCCTCCTCCTTTGTTTACCCTTCACATCCCTTCCCAGCCTCCCCTCTTCCCCCCCCTCAAATCCCCCCCCACCGACGTTGTAAAGCTCGTTTTCGACATGACAACTTGTACTTCTCATTGTTGCAACAGGCTGCACATTATTTTTTATACTTAGTCATTATCTGTTGGAAACAAAACTAAATATAAAATGGATCCCTTAGCACTGAGAAAAAATCATTAGTTCATGTCATGGGTAAAATGCTCAGACCTTTGACTTTATGTTCATGGACTTTGTCTAAAATCTCTTTAAAACATGTGTGCATTGTTTTCACTAGCTTTTAAAATTACACAGTGGGGAGGATATTTGGAAAAACAAACACCAACATCTTCTCAGAAATGATCTCTGGGAATTGGAATTATGAGAAACTTTCATTGTTCTATTCTCTATTTTGGCATCCTTTAAATCTTCTACAGTAAGCAGGTACTGGTTTTATAATTCAAGAAAGCCAACTACAAAAAATCAAAGTCTTTCATAATAACTTCAGATTTTATGTTACATAAATTTCACCAAAGGCAACAAGAATGATAAACAGTTTATGTTAGTTTGTCCCCAGGTGAGTTAGCAAGTCGTAGCATTGGAAAATAAATTATTTCAGATGTTCAGAGTATTAACCAATATCTGGCCTGGAATGAGTATCTAGGGATTGACAATATCTTATGAGATTGCCACGTAATACTGAGTCACAAAATGCCTTTAATTCAGTGTCACCTCGCAAGTATACTCAAACCTTTGGCACAGGGGATGCTGTCAGCCCTTCAGGGAAATGTTCTAATCCTTCAACGCAAAGACTTTAGGTCATTTTCTTCATCCAGGCCTACATCACCTCTTAATCTTTAGAGGAAAAAAAGAAAAAATCCTCACCAAAAATGTTGGCAAGCGCATCAGGAACTATGCTGCCAAAGAGGCCTCCATGTGTTGATCATTCCCACTTCTGCCTCCACTGAAACATCAGGCCATCAAGAGACAGTTTCTTCATGTAAGTCACAAACAGGTTTTTTTGGGTTTTGTTGTTGTTGTGTTCTTGTTGTTTTTCAGAATCTGGCTCCTTTGTTTATGAGCAAAAGCCAGAGAACTTACCCTGGAGTTACTTCTGCCTATGAACTAATTCTACTGGGTCTTAACAAACCTATGGATCAAATCTTACCCTTACTTGTTCCTTCTCCACCCCTCCGCCCCACACCTTGCCCAGGGCTTGTTTTTATCTGAGTCACCAAGATTTTAAATTTCTGGATTTTTCAAAAAGCAAGAAAGAAAAATAACATTTCAGGATTTCAGGATATGTGAATATTATCTAAAATACACATACAAAGTGCAAATTGTATGGGAATAGTCGACCCAGTCAGTTATGTATTGTTTGTGGATGCCTTAGAACTGTGCAAGAGCCGAGTAGTTATGAGAGACCTTCTGGAATGGAGTGATGGTGACACCCCAAAGTTCATGTCTATCCAGAACTTTATACTGTAACTTTTTTAGATGCACGGTCAGTGCAGACATGACTGAATTTGAATGATGTCATGCTAGACAAAGGTGAGCCCCAAATTCAAAATCTAGTGTACAAAGAGGGAAAAGCCATGTAGGGATGGTGGTCAAATTGGAAAGGGGTCTGGACTGGAGGAAGGCAGGAGGAGGTAGGGTAGGGAGGTGGTACCTAAGATCACCAGCAACTCCTGAAGCTAAGAAAGAGATAGGAATTGTTTTTTTCCATAGAGCCTTCAGAAGAATGAGAGAAGACACAGCTGTTGTTTGAACTCACTTAGTTGGTGGACACTAATATACCTATGGAATCCAAAAGATCTGGCACTCAATACAAAAATACGGCTGACCCCTGATATAGGGGATTGTGCCCTAGGAAAAAACTCACACAGGGTTAAGTTATTCCCCACCAACTCACCATAGAAACGCTGGGCCTAATGAGGGCATGAAAACCTTAAAAGACTACAGGAAAGTCACTGAAGAGGGCAGTTCTCACAGCACATATCTCAGTTAACTTACACTTTTTCTTTTTCTTTTGGTAGGAGCAGTAATGGATCAAACTCAGTGTTTTGTACTCTACCACTTAGGCATGCCATCAGCCTTTTTTCAGATGGAATCTCCCTTGTTTTGTTCCACATTAGCTTCAGACCATAATCCTTCCTACCTAGGCCACCTGCAGAGCCAGGATGATAACCATGAACCACTATGCCTTGTTTATGCATTAAGACATAGTCTCATCTCTCTTAACTTTTCCCCCTGGCTGGGCTGGCCTCACACCCTGATCCTCCTGATCTCTACCTCCTAAGTAGCTAGGATTACTGACGTGCACTAATATGAATAGCCTCCAGTTTTTCTTAATGGTATAGTAGGAAAGGATGTTAATTGTCTATCTTATTAGGTTGCATTCTAGGAATTTCAATAATGGAACTTTCTCTTAAAAGTTAAGGAACACCTAAATGTTCTGTTATCCATAAGACTAACAGGAAATCCCTAAGGCTAAGGACCAAGGAGAGGTTGGAAAGTAGGCACCTGATGCTCAGTAACTATAACTAAAACTGAATCTTGTTCTAAGGAATACTGTTGCCATGGCTACAGAATCTTACATTGGAACTTTAACAATCTGTAAACTCAGAGTCACTCAACAAAATGCACTGACCAATTAATTAAACATTCATTTTATTAATAACTAGGATAGAAGATGAGTTAGGGTTTTGATGAATTGCGGCTACATTTGTTTGCAAGACTCCCAACTGTTAGTACTCTATAGGATATAAAAGCAGAATCCAACTAGTGTTGGTAGCACAAGTCTATAATCCTACCTACTCAGGAGACTGAGATCTGAGATCAAGGTGCAAAGATAACTCAAGTAAATAAATCCAAGAAGACTCTAATCTCCGACTAACCAGCAAAAAAAAAAAAAAAAAAAAAAAAAAAGCCAGAAGTGAAGATAAGGCTCTAGGAGTAGAATGCCAGCCTTGAGTGGAAGACCCTGACTTCAAAAGAAAATATTGGTTCTAAAAAAAAAAAAAGAAAAAAAAAGCAGGGCTGGGAAGGTGGCTCAGTGGTAGAGTGCTTGACTTGCATGCATGAGGCCCTAGGTTCGATTCTTCAGCACCACATAAGCAAAAAAGCCAGAAGTGGCACTGTGGCTCAAGTGATAGAGTGCTAGCCTTGAGCTAAAGAGCTGAGGGACAGCGCCCAGGTCCAGAGTTCAGGCCCCATGACTGACAAAAAAAAATGCAATCTAGAAAGATAATAATAACAGAAATAATTTAATAAATTAGGTCCTCCTCAACAATCATCACTATGCAGTCTGAGTTTATTTGACTCACATAGATTTTTGCTCTGAGCCTAGTCAGATGAAAAGAAAGACCTAGCTAGTAAGAGAAAGATGAAACAAACAAACATCATGCATAATTGTAATGATGCTGGTTATAGGTGTCTGAGAACCCTGTGCCCTGGTTACCAAACAACACCAAAGGAAACTCCTATTCCAGTTAAGAACCAAATTATACTTTGTCTTGCATGCCACAGGCACTTCAAAGACTTTGCTGATTCCTACATAAGCCACTATGATTTTTCAAGTAGAGCTGAAGGTTCAAATTTGGCTTGATGAGCCCTTTGCTTCTTCTTGGCTAGGACAGGAACAGGACTGCCAAGCAGTCAAGTTACACTGTGCAAAGCTCCCTTCCAAAAGTTCTTTAGTGGAGCAGATATGGGTCAGCCAAGGAGCCTTCAATTCCTCCGCGGAGAGCTGGGGCAGGGCAGGCTGAGATGGCTGCTTCCAGCCCCTGTGGCTGGGCACCAAACCCCGGAGGTTCTCACTACATTTGAAAGCCGTCTTCTGCAAGACAGAAGACAGAAGGTCATCTGGTAGAACTCAGTGGCTTCCTGCAAGCAGCATCAAGACACTGCCTCACATGTAATGGTCTGAAATGTCTAGACCAGGACTAGCAAAACCAGGAACAGGAAGGATGTTGAAGGCAAGCAAAACCAACATCTTCCCAACATCCATTCCACCAGAGGAGAACCACACATAGCCAAATTAGGAAACAAAGGTATTCTTCAAAAGACAAAATACTGCATGCTTTCTCTCCTATGTGGAAGCTAGACGGAAATAAAACAAATAGGCATGGATAGAAATAGGGGACTATACTGCTAGGGAACCAGCATGAAGAAGGAGCCAAGAAAGGGAGAGTGAGTAAAGGAGGATTATGATCAAATACAATACAGATTGATTGGAAGGGCCAGGCACCGGTGGCTCTTGCTTGTAATCCTAGCTACTCAGGAAGCTGAGATCTGAGGATCGAGGTTCAAAGATAGGCCTGGCAGGAAAGTCTGTGAGACTCTTATCTCCAATAAACCACTCAGAAAACTGCAAGTGGCGCTGTGGCTCAAGTAGTAGAGCACTAGCTTTGAGCTAAAGAGCTCAGGACAGCGGACAAGCCCAGAGTTAAAGAAAAAAAAAAAATATATATATATATACATATATATTGCAGGAAGATATGAGTAACAGAAGAGATGAATATGATGAAGTGTATTATGTGCATGTATCGAAATCTCACAATATTGTACAATTACTATGCACTAATAAAAAAATGGGAAAAAAATCTGTGACTCTTCTATGAATATTAACATAAAATTTCACTGAAGGTCTAGGCCCAATGGACCAAAAGTATAATCCCAGCTACTCAAGAGGCAGACATTGAGAGGATCATGGTTAGAGATCTGACCTAGACCAAAAATGTCCCCACCAAAACCAAACTAATGAGACCATAACTGGACCAACAAAGTATGGTAAAAAGTGCCTAGGGGCTCAGCTACACAGGACGCACAGATAGGACCATTAGGGTCCAAGGCTGGCCAGGGTAAAATTAAGTGTAACACAAGTGGCTCAGTGCCTGCTAAGAAAGTGAGAGGCCATGAATTCAAACCCCAGATATTTGGAAAGTGGGAAGAGAGGTAAGGGCTCTCCCATGGATGGGTAGGTCTGATCAAGGTACATTGTAAGCATATATGGACATGGAGGAAAGAAACCCCTTCGTACAGCTAATTGTTGCTATTTTTTTTAAGTGGGAAATATTATTAAGCAAAATATAAATTTAAAAAGCTTCTATTTCACAACCCTACTAAATATTAATGCTAAACTCAATGATAATGAAGTCATGCTTTAGGATCTTTAATAAAATACAAAACTTCCTAGTAAGATGACCTTTTAGAGCTTAATTTTGTAGGTGAAGGTTGAAATTAATGCGTTCAATTCTTTGCTGAAGTTTCAGTTGTGCAAAGCCTTTCCAGAAATGTTAGGTTCAAAATAAATGCCCCAGTTTTTGTCAATGCAACACATACTTGGAATATTCATAAAATTTGAGATATCTGGAGGATTTGAAGAATTTGTTGTTCCAATCTTTTATGATTCCAAAGCTTCTCATGTTAAGCAATATTTCCCTGGCTCAGATTCCTTACTGAACATGAGACTCTATTAAAACAGAGAAGGAGCAAGAGTGAGGAGAACAGTCCAGACACCATCATATTGTGAGAGAGGCTCCAAGCACAGATCTTGGATTCTAATTGAAGGTCTGTTGTTAACTAAGTACACTTGGGCAGATCACTTGCAATCTCTGTAACCTCCTCCTGTATGTGACACATATAAAAGTAATCCTCCTAAAAGCAACAGGAGGCCCCACACCAGTGGCTCAGACCTGTAATCCTTGCTACTGAGGAGGCTAAGATCTGAGGATTGTGGTTCAAAGCCAACCCTGGGCAGTAAAGTCCTCATGGGATTCTTATCTCCAACAAAACATACAAAAACTCAAGTGATAGAGTGCTAGCCTTGAGCAAAAAGAGGCTCAGGGAAAGTGCCCAGAGTTCAAGCTCCATAACCACCACCACCAACAACAACAAAGCAAGGAAACAAGAAAAAGATTCAAAGACTGATGACCTAGAAAGAATCTGTATGATACTGAATATAGACAATTCTAAGCCTGTATTTAAGGCCTATGAAAGACGTATATTTAGAGTTATTTCATACTTCTGAAGAGGAAATTTGATGTAAGTTTATGAATGGGATAAAATATATGTATCAACTCAGATAACTCCATTGAGAGGAAAATATTTTCTGAACTAAAAGATTGATCCTAAATTTCATCTGAAAGAATAAATGGTCAGGAATTCCAGCTGTCCTTTTTTTTGTGTGAAAATACTGTACAGAGGGGTTACAATTACATGGGCAAGATAATGAGTACATTTCTTATCAAACATTGTAGCCTCCTCCTTTGTTTCCCCTTCCCATCCCATCCTCTCCCCGCCCCCCCACCAACCTCTCCTCCCCCCCACACGGAAGTTGTAAAGTTTGTTTTCGACATAACGACTTGTAAGTCTCATTGTTGCAATGGGTCCACCTGTATCCCTATTTAAACCATTTGTTTTGGCCCTTCCCCTCCACAAATTATAACAACATCAAATACAGTGAAAGTATGGGTTATACTGTGGGGGAGGGACATATAAAGCAACAAAGAAATAATCTTATAAATGTGTTAGAAACAATCGTATGAAAGAAAAAAATATTTGAATACATATCTTAGGGTTCATTTCCCTAACATCAACTTATCTGACCTATTCTAATTGATTCAGACATATACTAGTTATTGCAAATAAGGGAAATCATGGAACCTATGTTTCTTTGGGCCTGGCTTACTTCACTTAATATAATTTTTTCCAAGTCTTTCCATTTCCTAACAAATGGGGCAGTGTCATTCTTTCTGATGGAGGCATAGAATTCCATTATGTATATATACCACATTTTTTTGATCCATTCATCTACTGAGGGGCATCTGGGTTGGTTCCATATCTTAGCTATGGTAAATAATGCTGCAATAAACATAGTCGTACTGGTAGCTTTAGTGTGGTCTTGTTTGTGAACGTTTGGGTAAATGCCCAAAAGTGGGATTGCTGGGTCATAGGGGAGCTCTATGTGAAGTCTTTTGAGGAACCTCCATACTACTTTCCAAAGTGGTTGAACAACTTTACACTCCCACCAACAATGCAGTAAGGTTCCCTTCTGTCCACATCCCCTCCAGCATCTGTTGTTATAAGAGTTCTTGATTATAGCCATTCTAACTTGGGTGAGGTTGTATCTCAAAGTTGTTTTGATTTGCATTTCTTTTATGGCTAGAGAGGTTGAGCGTTTCTTCTTGTGTCTATGGGCCATCCTTCTTTCCTCTTCAGAGAAGTTTCTCTTTAAGTCTTTAGCCCACTTATTTATTTATTGGGCAGTTGTTTCTTTGAAGATTTGTTGTTGGGGGATTTAATTTTTTGAGTTCAAGGTATATTTTAGATATGAGACCCTTGTGTCTGTTGTATGGCTAGTGAAGGTCTTCTCCCAATCTGTGGGCTTTCTACTGATCTTGCTAGTTATGTCCTTTGCCATGCAGAAGCTCTGCAATTTCATGCAATCCCATTTGTCCAACTTTTCTTTGATTTGTTGTGTTTCAGGGTCTCTATTAAGAAAATTTCAGCCTGTGCCAAAGAGACCTAGGGTTTCTCCTATTCCATCCTGTTTTCAGAGTGTCTGCTTTGACTCCAAGGTCTTTGATCCATTTGGAGTTGATTCTGGTGCAGGTAATATATAAGGATCTAGCTTTAGTTTTCTACAATTAGTTAACCAATTTTGCCAGCACCATTTACTGAAGAGGCTGCCTTCCAGCTGTCCTTCAGCAGACAAATGGGTCAAGAAAAATGTGGTATGTATACACAATGGAATTGTACTCATCTACTAGAAAGAATGATATTGTACCTTTTGTAAGGAAATAGACTTGGACAAATTATATTAAATGAAGTAAGCCAGACCCAGAGAAACAAAGGTTGCCCAGTTTCCTTCATTTGTGTGGTAGCTAGAAGGTGCCTATAAATCTATAAATAAAAAGATTGGGTAGTATACAAATAGTTACAAATAATTGGTTGAAGTGTAATAGACTCTACAGAGAGCTTAAATAGTATTATCTTTTAAAAAGACTCTGTCAAAGACAAAATCAACACCAGGAAATGTGTAGATCTGAGGGTGGGAGCTAAGGAGAGAGAGGTAAATGAAAGAAGAGAGGGGAATGCATCTGAGAATTCACTGTACATACACAAAATTAAGAAAAGGAAAGCAAAAGGTAGGTGGAAGAGGGTGGAGAATGTGACTCCGATCAAGATGCATTGTATTCATAAACTGCTTGTCATATGGCGCCTTCTTTGTATAACTATTTAAAGATAATTTTAAAAATAAAGAATAAATGTTCAGCTAATATACGCACTGACAAATTGTGAGTCCCTTAATGCACTTCATGATCTATCAACTTCCAAATCTGTTCTTCAATATAAGAATGATGTTTCTGTCTCTTTTATTCCAAAATTCTCATTCATTGCTCCACGCAGAGCTCCCTGCCCAGTAGTTAAGTTGCAAATCCCTTCTTGATAAGAGGTAAGACTGGGAGAGTTATAATTGATATAATTGCAACAAAATTTAAACAAATCATAAATTATCTTGTTGACAACCATTTTTTTTCAAGACTGGAAGAAAAGCAAATCTGTGAAATTAGAATTTGCATGTACATAACCAAATATTGCCTAAAGACATTCAGAGTATACATACCTTATGAATAGATAGCTGCTAACAAGATTTTATTTAGTACTCAGGAAAAGAGACAGAAAACATGAAAGAAGGCATATTCCTTTATCTGCTTTTTCTATGAGAAGGTGGGATTTCAAATAATCTAATGCAAATTTTTCAAGTTCTCTCTCTCTCTCTCTCTCTCTCTCTCTCTCTCTCTCTCTCTCTCTCTCTCTCTCTCTCTCTCTCTCTCCCTCTCTCTCTCTCTCTCTCTCTCTTTCCTGTTGTCTTAGGTAAACTTTGGATGAGATGTCCAAGGGAGGATATTAACCACTCCTAGCTTATAAAATATTTGAGGGAAAGCATAGATTGAGAAAATATAGTTATGAAGAAAAGCAAAATGTAAAGAGATAGCATTTGCTTGATCATGTGAAAGTCTAAACATTAACTAAAAGTGACATTAATTAAGAAATGTCATCCCACATTTTTCAAGAGAGAGGTAGACTTGCTGGAAACAGACTACAACTATTCATACAAAACCATCTATTTCTACTACCGGTGTTCTCCAGGCCTTCAACAATCCCTCCTCAGCATTTTATCAGAATTTCTCTGGGAATTTTGCTCAAGGGAAAAGTCCCCAAAATGATTTCACACAAAACCTTTACTTTACAAATGAGTTTCTCTTACTTATTTTTTTTTCTATTTCCCTTTCAGTTTCAAATCTATTCAAGATTTTCTTGAGTCCCTTTTCCCCCTTATTCCAAGATGGTAAAACAGAAAAGAAAACCAATAAGCCCTGATTAGAGTGATCTTGTTATCTCCAAACATTAGCCATATCTCCTGCCTATTTGAATTTTCATCTCCACAGGAAACTTCTTACAAAGCACAAGTAACAACAACTTACTGTTAGAAATTTCTATACACTTAATTCCCCACTCCTCCAAAGCTATCTACCACTGAGCTCCACTGAGCTCCATCTCCAGCCTTTTATTTTTTAACTTTTCATTTTAAATTGCTCAATTTGGCCTTAAATTTGGATTCTCCTGCCTTGGCTTCCAGAGGGCTAGTTTACAGGTATGCACTAATATGCATAGTCATTTTACTCTTGATTCTTAGTAACTTTTAAGAGAAGAATTAGAATTTCTTTCCATATTTTTCTAAGGAGAGAACTTAGGTTTGGAGAAACTAAGTCAACTATGGAAAGCCACAACATAGCAATCAAGTTTGAAATGATGATTCAAATTGTGAAGTCCATAGCTGGGTGCCAGTGGCTCATACCTGTAATCCTAGCTACTCAGAAATCTGAGTTCTGAGGGTCACAGTCTGAAGCCAGCCCAGGCAGGAAAGTCTGTGAGACTCTTCTCTCCACTAACCTACCCCCCCCTCAAAAAAAACCCAGAAATGTAGCTGTGGCTCAAATGGTAGAGGACTAACCTTGAGCAAAATCGCTGAGGTCCAGTCTCCAGGCCCTGAGTTCAATCCCCAAGACCAACACACACAAAAATAAATAAATAAAATAAAATATAAAATATAAAAAATAAAATAGAGCCCCAGTAGATCGCAGCTGCTTCAGCCTCAAACTAAAGAGTCCATATTCATTTCAGAAGCAGCTAAAAGCATAGCAAATAAATATATTTTTTCAAATGAAATTGAACATTGAAATGCTTACTATAGCTAGAAGGTATTAACATTATTGAAGAAAAGCATCCAATTTCAAATGAAATTGAACATTGAAATGCTTACTATAGCTAGAAGGTATTAACATTATTGAAGAAAAGCATCCAAGTGGGGGATACAATTTCTGCTAAAAAAAAAAAAAAAAGTCCTACTAAAATACAGCTAGATAGTAGTGTGACAGTTTCTATCTCTTTTGCCTTTTGAACAAGAGAAGCTATGTTTAGTTATATACCCAGGCATGGAAGTCCTGTGAAACTAAGTGGATGATGATGCCAGTCCCCAAAGCATTATTTCCCAAATTGTCTTAGATTAGCATTAGACTGGTTGATGCCTTGATAAAGTGATCATTCCAAAGGGTAATTACTAGTTCTCATGAGTTCAGATATGATGACAGTGAGTGGATATATCCTTGTCCTCTCGATACAACAGAGACAAGAATCATATGTATATAGTCATAAAATTATATGAGCATCATTTTAGGATGCTTCATGATATAGTCTGTCTTAACCAACTAATTGGGAAAAAATATTTACCAGCAATATATCAGACAAGGGGTTAACATCCAGTATATACAGGGAACTCAAGAAACTAATCCCTCCCAAACCTAACAAACCAATTACTAAATGGGCAAGGGAACTAAAGAGGGACTTCTCAGATGAAGTAATAAAAATGGCAAAGAAACACATGAGGAAATGTTCATCATCCCTGGTAGTGAAGGAAATGCAAATAAAGACAACCCTGAGATACCACCTTACCCCAGTCAGAATGTCCCACATCCACAAATCAGCCAATGACAAATACTGGAGGGGATGTGGAGAAAGAGGAACCCTATTACACTGCTGGTGGGAATGTACACTTATACAACCACTTTGGAAAGCAGTCTGGAGGGTCCTTAGAAAGCTAAAGATTGACCTCCCTTACAACCCAGTCATACCACTTCTAGGCATCTACCCTGAACAACAGGAACCAATATACAAGAACACATGCACCTTCATGTTTATTTCAGCACTGTTCACAATAGCTAGGATATGGAAACAACCTAGATGCCCCACCACAGATGAATGGATCCAAAAATTGGGGTATCTGTACAAAATGGAATATTATGCAGCCATTAGAAATGACAAAATAATGGCATTTGCAGAGAAATGGATGGAGCTAGAAGAAATCATGTTGAGCAAGGTAAGCCAAGAGCAAAGAGACAAACAGTACATGGTCTCCCTGATAAGTGGATGTTAAATCCAAAATGTTAGGTGATACGACAAAATTAACAGGACTTAAGAAACAAAGAATTTCCACTTATCTGGTCGAACCACTACTAAATATCCCCATGCTGCTGATCACATGTATGGTGTATATGTGTACATCGTTATATGTTATAGACCGTGATAGACAATTTGCTCCAGGAAAGTTAGAATGAGCTTGTGACTTTAAATGAGCATCATTATTCGACAATACTGTGAAATTTGGGAAATTATGTAATCAATCACAATTTAAAAAAAAAAAAGAACTTCGGGGAAGGTAGGGAGGGAAGGGATGGTAAGGGGAAAACAATGGAGGGGGTAACAATGCTCAATAGGAAGTGTACTCATTACCTTACTCATGTAACTGTAACCCTCTGTATAGTATATGTACAATAAAAATTTTTTAAAAATCTCTAAAAAAAAAGAAATAGTCTGTCTTTAAGAAAGACTTAATATAGCCCAAACAAGATCAGAAGATATTGGCCTATATTATATGAGTAATTTTTAACTTCTCCCACTCCCCCCTCAAATTGAAGGTATTAGTAAATAGAAGAGCAAATGAGAATCAAATTGCTTTCCCAAAACACTGATGATGTCTAATACCCAGCAATGCTTTGCTGTATCTGTTATTGGATATTTTCAAAATACTAGAATTTGAAAAATATAGATTTTGTGAATGAAAAGTTGCAGACTTTTTTTTTCAATCTGGTGAAAAAAATCTAAAATTGGACAATTAGGTGCAGGGAAAATTATTATCTATGTTAGAAAATTAGTAGCCACTGTATAGTTCAAACTCATTCAACTAGTCAGGATATGCTAAGGTTCTTAAAAAAATGCTTCTGATCAAGAAGGAAAACTTGTCTATACATGAGGAAGAAATTACTTCACAACTGTCATTTCTTCTTTCCCTCTTAGGGGACATCTTGACGTAAAGTGTTGCTGATGCAACTGTAGCAGTGGTTAAGTCAGACAAACTTACAACACTGGAAGGGCAATGAAAAGTTCAGTCAAGACTCCCAAACTTGAATCCATTTTCAGGGAAGATGGAAGAGAAGATAGAAGGTGTCTCTCTAAATGGCTTTAAATTATGGAATTTCTTGAAGATATTCTTCAATCTTTTCTCTGTAAAGTTCATTTTCTATAGCTATTTTTAAAAATCCTTGTTATTACTACTTCTAGAACAAGAGGAAACTTAAGAATTATAGGGAAGAGTTTAATGAATGAGCCACAGAGCTCCGCTTCTTTGCTTTTTGCTGGTTAAGTGGAGATAAAAGTCTCACAGACTTTCCTGCCCTGACTGGCTTTGAACCATGATCCTCAGATCTCAGCCCTCTGAGTCATTAGGATTACAGGCCTGAGCCACTGGCTCCCAGTTTAGAGTTAGGGTTATTTCACTTCCATGTGCTTAGAAATGTATCTAATAGATGTCTGAGTTTACTGTGGACACTAAATAAAATTATATATATATATATATATATATATATATATGCAAAAGTGCTTTACATTTTAAAATGGCCATGTATTTATACCCATAATGAAAAATATGAACTCAATTCTAACAGGAACATATTGCATTTTCATCATTCCTTACGTCCTGCAGTGAAGATTCCTTATCATTTTGCCACAGTGCCACCACTGTCAAGGCTGTATCTTCTCAAGCTTTTGATTTGTTATTTGTTTGTTTGTTTTTTGTGTGTGGGTACTGGGGTTCACACTCAATGCCTGTACACTCTCGATTAGCTTTTTCCTGCAAAGCTGATGCCCTATAACTTGAGCCACACCTTCACTTCCAGCTTTTTGATGGTTAGTTGGAGACAAGAGTGTCAGAGACTTGCCTGACTGGACTGGCTTTGAATTGAGATCCTTAGATCCTAGCCTCCTGAACAGCTACTTACAAGAGCAAGCCACCAACGTGGCTTAATGCCCTCTCAATTTTGACCTTACTTACATACAAGACACATCTCACATCTGAATTTCCTTTGCAGCGTAACATCTCTCCCAGCTGCATTCTGCCCTGGGCAGCACCCATACTTTTGCTCCAAGAAAAGTGGAAGGAAGCTCTTCATGGCACTTGGTCATTTGGGGCTTTATTCAATGGTGCCAAAACTTATGCCAAACTTGGGCTTGTAATTCTATATAATGATAGGAGTGTTGTTTCCAGAAGCAGTATTCTGATCTGTCAGATTGTGTGGGTTCACTTATTTGAATGTTAATATCTATTTCATAAATAGAAATTTCGAGTTAAGTAGAATTATTTTAACTCTAAATATCCTCTCTTCCGAAACATGAAGTTTCATATCTGTTGGTTAAATTGCATGTCTCAGGCATTTTTGTAACCACTGAGAGACCTGGAAACATCTCAAGAAATTCTTCCTCCAGCTAAGGCACCATAGTGTAGCCAGGGAGACAGTTGTACATGCTTTGGGATCACCCAGAGCTACGTTGAGAATCCAGTCCAGATCATTTACAAACATCATGAACTTGAACATGTTTTGTAGCCTGGTTAAGAACTTGATTTGTGAAGAAAATGTAAGTAATGGTTTCTCCTGTACAATTACTGTGGAGATTCCATAAAGTAACACAAGCAAAGCAGAATAGCCCAATGCCTGGTAGAAAGTAGATGCTTAGTAAATAAATACCGATTGAACAAAAGTCAAGAGTTTGTATGCAAGAAATTTTAATAAATGACAAAGCATCATTGTGATTCATCAAACTCAAATAACAGTGTCCTACCATGCCTACCAAAATGCTGAATTTCATGACAGATATACCAACCTGGATTACCAGTGGTTTCACTTTTTTTGTAAATTTTGAGACATGGTCTCACAATATGGCCCAGCCACACCATCCTCCAGACCAACCTCCCCTGAGTATTAATCTTCTAGGTGTGTGTTTCCTAAGGCCAGCAAATACAAGCTTTGAATATGCCTCCCACAACTTGTCAATCTACCACTTGAGGCACACACTTTTGGCTTTTTATAGATAAGAGTCTCAGATTTGTCCACCCACCCTAGCCTCAAATCAAGATCTTCCGTACTTAGCCTCTTGAGTAGCTAGGATTACATCTTTCCTTTGGAATGAAGGAAAATATTTGTTGTAGTTTTAACACTTTCTAAGACCATACAGTAGTTACACCAAATCATCTCAGGCAAAGATTTAGTTTCCTTTTGTGTATCAAAAATTGTAACTCTAAGAAACATTGAAAATTTTACCTTCTGCATGGCTTCCATGCCAGCATGCTGAAGGTTCCACTTTTTTTTTCCCAAGTGGATTTTCTACACTCATTTTTGGCCAGCCAGTTAAGAACATGGTATAGTCAAAAATGGGAAGAGACTAGGTAACCCTACAGTGTTTGAAGCCTGATGCATGTAATAAAAACTTTGTTTTTTTTTTTTAATTCACTTGTCTCTTGTCTCTGAGAACAAAGTTGAGAAGGGAATTATGCCTGTTCCCCCACCACAATTCAGTTCTCCCAAAAAGCTTACATGACAAGTATTCAGCCTGTCCCTAGAGGGTAAATATTACAAATTCTGAGAAATGTTATCGCGGAAGAGCTCTCATTTTGAATTTCTGGAGGAAACTTTTCTATTTAATTCTTTTCCTTGCTTTCTGTTTATCTTTCTGTAATCTCAAGTGCCCTCTACTCTTTGATTATCTTTTCAAAAATGAAAATCTGGCATGTGTAAAGAGCAGTGAGTCAAAGTATTCTTGACTTAATGGTGGTTTTGTAATGATGACCTATGTATCTGGAGGGGATCGAACATTCCAGAAGCTTTGCTCTTATTGTAAATGTGTTGTCCCTGATTCCCCAGATCAGATAAGCAGTGGTTGAGGTTTCCTAATTATGAAGGAATCTTTCTGTGTGAATGCCACTAGATAGCTCATAAAATACACAAAAGCAAAATCTAAAAAGCTAACAACTGTTGGGAGTTTGACACTAATTTTAAAAATTAATGAAGCGCTTACTCTAAGTTTCTATGTTTGTTATAATCATTTGAACACTAATTAATTCCTAATAAGGAAGTATAAAAGCTAGACAGCTCTCAACTGGCAATGGCTAACACAATGTTGGATATTTCTTTCCTCTCCTTGTTCAACATCTATTTCTGAAATCAGGAAGATAGGGATAAGCCAGGCACCGGTGGCTCACACCTATAATCCTAACTATTCAGGAGGCTGAGATCTAAGGACCATGGTTCAAAGCCTGCTTGGGCAGGAATGTCTATGAGACTCTTATCTCCAATAAACCACTAGAAAACCGGAAGTGGCACTGTGGCTCAAGAGGTAGAGCGCTCACCTTGAGCTGAAGAGCACAGGAACAGCGCCCAAGCCCAGAGTTCAAGCCCCATGACTGACAAAAAAAAAGAAAAAAGAAAAGATGTGGATAACATTACAAGTCCAGATAGTTATTGTAAAGGTAGAAAACACTCAGTGCTGTACCTAGCATACAATAGGTCTTCCTCCCTCTCTCCTTCCCTTTAAACATATCTGTATGAAATTTTATAGAGCTAACTGAAATTGAACTCTATGATAGCAGTGCCTCCTTATATTTTTGTGCAACTCTTTCTATATGGCTAAAATATAAATGGAAGATAGTATGGGAGGGTGAATGTTAATCTTAAAGAGGATTATAAAGGATGCTATTATTCTGTCAAAAGTTTGTATGCAAGAAAATTTGATAGATATTGATGCATCAATGAGATTCATCAAACTGAAACAGGCATTCATTATTACTCTATCGTCTTACCATACCCCCTAAGTCTTGATCCCACACTTCCCAATCACTGTGCTATACTTCTTACAATAGAAGCAAACTCTAAATCTCCTTATCCTCCTCACTCTTAGTTGGCTTCAATGGCAAAGAGAAGCCACCAGATTAGAAATCCCTCATCTTCCAGGAAATTTGTAGCCATTCTCCTTCTCCCTCTGGTATAGGGAAGGAGCTGGGTCACTTTCAAAGCTAATGTCTTGCCAGGCCCCAGTGGCTCACTGCTATAAGCCCAGCTATTCAGGTGGCTAAAATCTTGAGGACTGTGGTTCAAAGCCATCCCAACTATGAAAGTCTGTGAGACTCTTTTTTTTTTTTTTTGTCGGTCGTAGGGCCTGAACTCTGGGCCTGGGCGCTGTCCCTCAGCTCTTTAGCTCAAGGCGAGCGCTCTACCACTGTGAGACTCTTATCTCTACTTAACCACCAAGAAAGCATGAGGTAGAGCTGTGGCTCAAGTGGGAGAGTACCAGCCTTGAGTGAAAAAGCTAAAGGAGACTGCAAGGCTCTGTGTTCAATCCCCAGTACTGGTATACACACACACACACACACACACACACACACACACACACAGAGACACACACACACACACAGACACACACACACACACACTACAAAGAAGCCAGTATCTTCGTCTGTGCCTCCATCCCTATCCCCTCCTACTTTATTCAGGACTTTATCCTATATTCATGACTTTTTTCTCTTCCATATCTATAAATTTTTCCTTTCCCAAGCCACTTACTAGCTATTCATGGGTTTTTTTTGGTCAGTCATGGGGCTTGAGCGCTATGCCTCAGATCTTCAGCTCAAGGTTAGCGCTCTACCACTTGAGCCACAACACCACTTCCAGTTTTCTGGTGGTTTATTGGAAATAAGTTTCATGGCTTTCCTGCACTGCCCAGGCTATCTTTGAACTGCTATCCTCAGATCTCAAACACATGAATAGCTAGGATTACAGGCCTAAGCCACTGGCACTGGGCCACTCCATCTTGATCTAATAAATTCTACCCAAGATAACAAGACAAAACAAAAACACTAGATGCTTTAAGATTTTAAAAAGTCATATTTAATTTGAAATCAAGGAAGTAATCCTCATTTTTGTATTGCTTTTTTAAAAAAAAGTACACATGAGCCCCTGGGTTCAATTCCTCAGCACCACATAAGCAGAAAAAGCCAGAAGTGGGGCTGTGGCTCACCTGGTAGAGTGCTAGCCTTGAGCTGAAGAGCTGAGGGACAGTGCCCAGGCCCAGAGTTCAAGCCCCACTGACTGACAATTTTTTAAAAGTACACAGTAAAAAAGCCGGGCGCCGGTGGCTCACGCCTGTAATCCTAGCTATTCAGGAGGCTGAGATCTGAGGATCAAGGCTCAAAGCCAGCCTGGGCAGGAACATCTGTGAGATTCTTATCTCCCAATAAACCACTAGAAAACCAGAAGTGGCGCTGTGGCTCAAGTGGTAGAGCACTTGCCTTGAGCTGAAGAGGGCAGGGACAGCGCCCAGGCCCAGAGTTCAAGCCCCATGACCCCCCCCCCACCACTCACACACAAAGTACACAGTAAATCTTGTCCTTCACTCTCTTTTTTCACATCTTAAGACTTTGTTTTTGTTCTGGTGCCAGTAAAGGGGCTTGAAATCAGGGCCTGGGCTCTGTCCCTTATCTTGCTAAGGATGGTGCTCTACTACTTGAAACATATCTCCATTTCTGGCTTTTTGCTGGATCATTGGAGATATGAGTCTCAAGGATTTTGCTGCCTGGCCTGGGCTCAAGCCATGATTCTCAGATCTCAGCCTCCTGAATAGCTAGGTTTAGAACCACTAGTAAGCCACCAGAACTTTCCTAATATTTTAGGAAATATTAATATAAGATGGAATCTGCAGAAGAAAACGGACATTGTTGACCCTCATTCCTGCTTTAAGGTGAAGGAACTCCAAGCCCTCCTCCAGAATTGACTTACTAGAAGTATAGCTCATGTTTCAGGAGTGAATGACAGACCTGCTACTTTGAATCTCTGCTGTAAAGGGAAGGAAGAAGGGTAGGTGAAAGGTAGTGGTAGAAGGAGTTGGAATGATCCATTCCTGGTTCTACCACCTGAGAAGTAGGAAGATTTCCCTGAGCCTTTTTTTTTAATCTGGTAAAGCAATAAAATCGAATGATTAAGTTTATCTTAACTACTAAATGACCTGCTAAATGTAGCTTCTCGTTCACTACAAGAAAAACAAGCCTTAGAGCACCACACAGTAGGCCCTCGGGCTTTTGTGGAATGATCCCTAAATTTCAAGTGCTAACATTGTACAAAAAGTGTCTTTGAACTCTCTTAAATAAATGGTTCTTTTTCAGTAGAAAGCCATATCCAGATTATTATATTGGAAACATTCTAAGGCAAGGTAACGGGGGATCGTACAAAGTGGAAGGGGTAGTTAGTGGATCACTCCTGGAATCCCAGCATTGAGGCTGAAGCAGGAAGATCTTGAGTTCCAGGCCAGATCGAGGGGGACTCTGTGTACCTCGATCCCCACCCCCCTCCCCGCCCAAAGGCGCTTGTTTCCTCTCTGGTTGGTTACAGGAGCCAATTCCACGTCCATTCCGGCCTCTTCCGCTCCAGCATCTCATTTCAATAAAACACCTTTGGCGCTTTATGTGAAATCCTCGACTCCACGAGCGAATCTCCGGAGCAAATCCCATTTTCTTCGAAGCCCCACCGGGGCCCCTTTCTGCACGGCGTGGCCGGCGTCCCTCCCCTGCCTTTCGGTTAATTAGCAGAGCTGAGCTCGGTGCCCGTGGCCCGCCCTGCTTCCGCGCCGTCCTCCCCCGCGCGCCCCTTCCCAGTAGCAGTGGACTTGGTCGCTGGGTCCGGCGCGGAGGCGGCCGGCGCTCAGCGCTCCCGGGTAACACCCCCCCACCTCCTCCCCGGTCCCGGGGCCGGACAGCGTGGTTTTCCTACCACGCTACCAAAGCCTGCTCTTTCTTAGGCAAAGAAAGCCGTCTCTCCCACGGCGCACTGGGGCCAGCCCGGGCGGAGGGAGTCTGTATTTACACCGCAGTCTTTGCCCCTGAGCTGCTCCGGGAATTGATTGGCTCGGTGGAGCCCCTGACCTCGGACCGGCCAGCCCCCACCCCCCTCCTCCTGCCACCCCACCCTCCGCCCCTCCCCTCCCCTCCCCACCCCGCCCGGACCCCGCCCCCTCCAGCAGCCATCTGCTGCGCAGTCTGTCCGCCCACCTCTCCCCGGGCCCCACTTCCCCATCGCCCCCCCCACACCCCTCGGGCGGGCTCCTCCCCTTCGTCCTCCCCGCGCCTCTCCCCCCCCACCCCGTCCCCTCCCTGTCCCCCTCCCCGCGTCGATTCCCCCTCCTGGTGCCCCTTCCCCCCTCCCCACGCCCCTGGCTCCGAATCTTCCCCTGCGGTTGCCAGGGAGACGAGCCGATACCAGGCAAATAGGCTTTGGAGAAAGAAAAAGGGGGGGAAAGCTACTCGGCAGCCTGGTAACAAAGGAGCAGTAAAAGCAGCACCCAAATGGGAGCTAAAGACGCGTCTGGGAGGAGGGAAAAAAAATCTGAAAACGAGCTAGCAAACACCCCAAGTAAAAACAGGAGGGGGACGCGGAGAGCAGCCTCGTGGGGGCGGGGGCAGCATCTGTCTCCAGCGAGCTTCGGGATTCTCCTGGCTGGAGCTGGGGTTTGGATCAGCCCAGTGGAACTCGGCTCAAACTGGGATTCGCGTCCATCCTGGCGGGCCGGGGTCTCGGGCCCAGCTCGCAGGCTCCTGACCGGGCATCCTTGCCAGTTGGCTGGGTGTCTTTCTACGGATACGTCCTTACATCTGTTCTGTGGACTACGACTTCGTGCCTGAGTAGTGCATCGCGTGGAACCGGACAGGGGGAAGAGAGCCTCACCTAAGGAGGTTCGGCTTGGTGATTCCTCCCCCCTCCCTCCCCACCCCAGAGCAGCCCTTGAACAAAGGGCTGTTTGGCTTGAACCCACAACTGCCTTTCTTTCGTTCGGAGTATGACCTATTTCCCTACAATGAGCAGAAAATAAAACTGAGAATTCAGAACCAGCACTCAGAGAAATGAGCCATGCCCCGGACCGCTTCCCAGCTCCCTAAGAGAAAGATCATTCACAAGGCAGGATCACTAAACGTAAACCAGAAGAGATGGCTTCGTTGGTGGGGTGTTTTTTTCTTTCTCTCTTTTTTCATGAGCAAAACATGCGGGTGGTAAAGGGATGCTTCTTAGACTGTGTCCTTGATCCCACCCCCCAGATACGTAAATGGAAGCCTTGTCTCCCTCAAACCAGGAGCGTCTGGTACTCCGCTAGCCAAACTGTGACCTGTGCACACACGGGATTGTACAGGCTTGGCCTCTAACCAAGTCAGGCTTGAAGGTCTAGGGATCTTCTTGCTGTCCGTCTCCTGACGTGCAGGCAGTTTCTTCTTAGAACTGTTGTTTAGAATTTCATCGTTGCTGCCTGCCTGCCTCTTCCCTCCTGGAGACACGTTCTGTCACACGCACGCACACACGCACACACACGCGCGTTCCGAATGAGAGCTCCCTCGACGTTGGCACTGGGCTGAGAGCGAGCCTCCTCGACGAGAATAAGCCGCCTCCCAGCTGTAACTATGGATTCGTCCACTCGGGGCTGTGTCTCATCCCACCGCCGGGGAAAATTATGTCATTCCGGGCGGCGATGAGCACGCGAGCAGTTTCGATCTCCTGCAAATAGCTCTTCACTCTCTACATTGTGAGAAAGTAATCACTCCTTGGGAAACGGCCATGAGAGACCGATTTTGATGAGCTCGGAAGGCCAATCTCAAAATACTTTATTTCATGGCAAGGGGCGGGGGGGGTGCAGATTGTGGCGTCGGCTGTTTGCTGCTTTTGCATTTTCCACATCTGGCCTACAGACCTAATTCCAACTCAAGATCGCGTTTGATGAAATTCGATCTTGGTGGTTTCAATACCTTTCAGTATGGGACGCTGTAACAATTGCAGCAGTTAAAAATAAATAAATAGATAGAAACCACACGACCCTGAACGCTGTCGGTGAAACGCACACGGAAAAGGCAGAGAGAAAAACAACATGTTGCAAACACCCAGATCCTGCCCATTGTCTTTAACACTTGCACACACACACACACACACACACACACACACACACAAACACTCGGGAAAGATGGGGGCGGGGAGCGAGTGGAGAGACAGACACGGGTACCGACCGACTGGAGTCCAAGCGAGTCAAGTTAACGCTTTCTCCGCCCCCATCCACAAGTACCCCCACCCCACTCCCGTGTTAATTAATTCCAAACAAAGCAAGCCAATCAAGGGATGCGTGATTATTTTCGGGCAGGGGGAGGCGAGAGGCATGTATTTTTTAATTGATTTATTTATTTGGAGGACCTGAATGCTCGTTCCGAGGCTGCTTTTTCAAACCGTTTGCAAAGCGCGGCTCCATTGTTCGCCGGGCGCGCAGGCTCCGCCCCCTGCTTTGTGTGCGGCGCGCCGATTGGCCGGCGCGCGCGGGGGCCGCGTCAGCGCCCGCGAGCCCATTCATCTGTGCACTTGGGCGTTGGACCCCGCATCTTATTAGCAACCAGGGAGATTTCTCCATTTTCCTCTTGTCTACAGTGCGGCTACAAATCTGGGATTTTTTTTTATTACTTGTTTTTTTTTTCTTAAGAAAAAAAACCTCCACTTGGGCTTCTTTTTTGTGCTCTGCTTTTCCATCTTTCCCCTTCCTCCTGCTGCTGCTGCTGCTGCCTTTTGATCTCTTCGACTTAAGGTTTTTTTTTTGAAATCCGGAGTGTATTTAATCGGTTCTATTCTGTCCGCACCACCCCACCCCCTCCCTCCGGTGAGTGTGCCGCCGCCGCTGCCGCTGCCGCCGCCGCCGCCGCCGCCGCCGCCGCCGCCGCCGCCGCGCTCGCCCCGTCGTTACACCAACCCCAGGCTCTTTGTTTCCCGTCTTGGATCGGTTGAGTTTCTTTGTTGAAGAAGCCAGCATGGGTGCCCAGTTCTCCAAGACCGCCGCGAAGGGAGACGCCGCCGCGGAGAGGCCCGGCGAGGCGGCTGTGGCCTCGTCGCCTTCCAAAGCAAACGGACAGGTAAAGGCTACCTGTGGTCTCGCTCCTTCTCTGGGGTGTCTTTTCTCGGAGTCTCGACGCTTCCCTCTCTCCCCTCTTGGGTCGCGCCCTGAGACGCTCTCGGTGGAGGGGAGCAGTGGCCGGGTTCTTAGTCTGAAAGTTGGATGGAAAAGGCTAGCCTAAAATGGCCCATTTTTCACAGGAAGGGTCTCCCCACCCCCACCCCCACCCCAAAGGAGTGGGTCCGGAAGACCGCGGCCAATTCTGGGGTAGAAGGGAGGAAAAGTGATAACTGGTCTAAAATGGCGTGATTTGGAGATTGGTAGAACGTGACTGGCTGAGGGGCCCCCCACCCCCACCCCCACCCCCGGCCAGGTTGCATTGGTGTTCGGGGCCACCGTGGTGTTTGGGGTGGCTTTGGGTTTTGTTGTCGATACTGGGTCGCCTTCGAGATGTCTGAACTGGTGTGTGTGTGTGTGTGTGTGTGTGTGTGTGTGTGTGTGTGTGTGTGTGTGTGTGTGTGTGTGTGTGTGTGCGTGTGTGTGTAAGGGGGAGCAAATGGGGATGGCGGTGGAGGACGGGGCGTGCTGGCCCCGGGTTCTTGGAAAGGCGGCTGGCTGGAGCTGGACTGCTGGGAAGGCTCGCGGAGCCTTTGGATGGGGCTTTCCCGCTGCCCTACATCTTTTCTCCTTTCTGTTGCGGTCGGTGGCATCACACACCCCTTTGGCTTCTCCGTGGTGTCCCCGGAGTGGTGGGTACACTCGGTGGGTGTTTAAACGAGCTCTCCAGAGGGTCGCGGAGGGCCAGGTTTTGGCGTTTCGGTCGCGATCGTCCGTGTGCGTGGCACCCCGGCCACCCCGGGGAGGGAGAGACCGCCCCCCCGCCCAGCGCAGCCGGGACGCGGGCAGGGAGCCGCGGCCGGGTGGGCGCAGGAGGTCGGCCCTGGGTGGCTGGCTTCACCAACACCGGGCAGACCCACCACGCCTCTTTTCCTCGAGCTGAGGCCGCGCTACTTCGACTGCTCTCACCTCAACTGGGGACCAGACGGACTCTGCCAAGAGGCTTATTAAACCCGTTAAAAATGCAAAACGGGCTGCCCGGGCGCGCCCTAGCTGTGCAGAATGACTGGCGAAGGTGGGCGTGGAAGGAGAGGCGAGACCTCGGGAATAATGGGGGTCCCCCTCCCCGCCCAGCCTGGTTGGGTTTTAGGCGGCTCGGGAGGCCTGGCGAGCCACCTGAGCTTTGTTTGCGGACGGTAGGGCAGCGCGATCCGGGCTCGGGGGCGCCTCGGCCTGCGGGCAGGGCCGGGCTGGGCAGGGCGGGGTGGCTGCGCGGCCCCGCCCCTCCCTGCCCGCCCGCCCGCCCGCGCCCCGATCCGCGCCGTGGAGGCGCAGCGCCCCCTGCCGGTCCCTAGGCCGCGGGCGCGCGCAGGGCCTGGGATCTCGCCTGGCCGCCGGGCTTCCCGGGCTGTGATTCCCCACGGGGTTCGGCCTCCTCCCCACCCCCCAACCCCAGGACGATGGGGATTCGGGAAGGGGGGTGGGGTGGGAATGCAATCGGGGCGCAGACCCGCCGCCCCAGGCTGAGCGCGTGGCCCGTCCTGCTAGCGGTGTCCGCTGGATCCGATGCGCGGTGCACGGTTCCCGCCTCTCCGCACCCCGCGAGGCTAAGTTGCAATGGACACCCGCGGGCACAGTGCGGCCTAGGACCCTAGAGGGGGCTTGCTGAGGATCGAGGCCACCCCCAACACACACACACACACGCCCTCTGCCCAGCAAAGCCGCTCCCCTGTCTCCCTCCGCGGCGGTGTCTGGCTGGGGCGCGCCACCCGCCTCCCCAAGTCTGCGGGACCGGGGACCCCGGAATCCAGGCAGGCCCAGCCAGCCGCCCCGCTCCGGGGCCGGGGGTGGCGGGGAACGGCGGGGCGCGGCCGCTAACGTGACGCTCCCGCTCTTTCTGCCCCGCAGGAGAACGGCCACGTGAAAGTGAACGGGGACGCGTCGCCCGCGGCCGCCGAGCCGGGCGCCAAGGAGGAGGTGCAGGCCAACGGCAGCGCCCCGGCCGCCGACAAGGAGGAGCCCGCGGCCGCGGGCAGCGGGGCGGCGTCGCCCTCCGCCGGGCCCGACAAGGACGAGGCGGCCGCCGCCGGCCCCGAGCCCGGCGCCGGCAGCGGCGACAAGGAGGCCGCCGCCGAGGGCGAGGCCGCCGAGCCCGGGTCGCCCACGGCCGCCGAGGGCGAGGCCGCGTCGGCCGCCTCCTCCACCTCCTCGCCCAAGGCCGAGGACGGCGCCACGCCCTCGCCCAGCAGCGAGACCCCGAAAAAAAAAAAGAAGCGCTTCTCCTTTAAGAAGTCCTTCAAGCTGAGCGGCTTCTCCTTCAAGAAGAGCAAGAAGGAGGCGGCCGAGGGCGCCGAGGCCGAGGGCGCCGACGGCGGCAAGGACGAGGCCGCCGGGGGCGCCGCGGCGCCGGCCGCGGGGGAAGCGAGCGCCGCCCCGGGGGAGCCGGCGGCGGCGCCGGGCGACGAGGCCGCGGCGGGCGACGAGGCCGCGGCGGGCGGAGACCCGCAGGAGGCCAAGCCCGAGGAGGCCGCTGTCGCACCCGAGAAGCCGTCGGCAGTCGAGGAGCCCCCCAAGGCCGAGGAGCCCCCCAAGGCCGAGGAGAAGCCGGCGGAGGAGGCCGAGGCGCCCACCGCGCCCCCGGCCGAGCAGGAGGCGGCGCCCGGCGAGGAGGCCGCAGCCCCCGCGTCGTCCTGCGCAGCCGCAGTCGCCGCCGCCGCCTCGCCGGAGGCGCAGCCCGAGTGCAGTCCGGAGGCCCCTCCGGCGGAGGCGGCCGAGTAGAGGGCTAGTCGTGGAGATCACCCGAGAACTTTTCTCCCCCACCCCCTTCTCCCCCACCCCCGTTGGTTTGTTGGAGTGGTGCCAGGTACTGGTTTTGGAGAACTCGTCTACAACCAGGGATTGATTTTTATAGCTGTCTTTTTTCTTTTCTTTTTTTTTTTAAAGCAGCAAATTGTGTTTCTGTTTTTGTTTTTGGTTCCCCACCCCCCTCCCCACAGATCCCATCTCAGATCCTTCTGTTCACACCATTCCAACAGGTGGAGGAGAATTTAAAACCTCCTCCTCCGCCTCCTCTCTTCTCTTTGATTTTTTTTTTGCATCAGTATTAATGTTTTTTGCATACTTTGCATCTTTATTCAAAAAATGTAAACTTTCTTTGTCAATCTATGGACATGCCCATATATGAAGGAGATGGGTGGGTCAAAAAGGGATATCAAATGAAGTGATGGATCAGCCCCCATGGGGGAGGCGGTGGCACGCGGCCTAGGCCAGGGAGCTGTGTCACTGGAATTGATGGTGTAAGGTGTAAAGGCTGTCTTTTTGTTTTGTTTTGTTTTGTTTTTTAAAGAAAAAAAAGTTATTACGATGTATTTTGTGAGGCAGGTTTACAACACTACAAGTCTTGACTAAGAAGGAAAGGAAGAAGAAGAAAAAAAAACTACCAATACCCAGATTTAAAAACAAAAAAAAAATCATAGTCTTAGGAGGTCATTTAAACCATAGGAACTTTTCACTTATCTCCTGTTAGCTGTACCAGTCAGTGATAAAAGTAGAACTACAAGTTGTATAGGCTTTATTGTTTATTACTGGTTTATGACCTTAATAAAGTGTAATTATGTATTACCAGCAGGGTGTTTTTAACTGTGACTATTGTATAAAAAGAAAAAAATCTCGATATCCAGAAGCACATGAAGTTTTCAACTTTCCACCCTGCCCATTTTTGTAAAACTGCAGTCATCTTGGACCTTTTAAAACAAACACACACACACACACACACACACACACACACACACACACACACACACAAATTTTAAACTCAACCAAGCTGTGATAAGTGGAATGGTTACTGTTTATACTGTGGTATGTTTTTGATTACAGCAGACAATGCTTTCTTTTCCAGTTGTCTTTGAGAATAAAGGAGGAAAAAAAATCTTCAGATGCAATGGTTTTGTGTAGCATCTTGTCTTATCATGTTTTGTAAATACTGGAGAAGCTTTGACCAATTTGACTTAGAGATGGAATGTAACTTTGCTTACAAAAATTGCTATTAAACTCCTGCTTAAGGTGTTCTAATTTTCTGTGAGCACACTAAAAGCGAAAAATAAATGTGAATAAAATGTACAAATTTGTTGTGTTTCTTTATGTTCTGCTGATACTGAGACTTCTAGGTCTTTTTAAATTCATTTTTTTAGGAAGATCTTGCATGCCATCAAAAATAAATTTGGTTGTGATTCTGAATCTGATGTTTTCAAGTTTCGAAGTCTAAAATCTTCAGTGTCAGAAATACATTTGTAGGAAGGTCTTAGAACATACTATGTCAAGTCTGTTACCGTTTTATCTGCTTCTAGTTTTCACTTAAAATTGAGCATAATGATTTTTACTGTAGTTATGTAGCATGTCCGATTCATTTAGGTCAGAAGTGCTGTGACCCTAAGACTTATTTAAACGTCTTATGAGACTTTTTCATGAACTCGTTTTCTTGTCATGCTATCCCAGAACCTGAAAGTTTCATACGACTGAGAGTCTGGAATCCAAACTACATGTGGGCCATGAATAGTGGCCTAATGCGTTTCAGAGATGAATGGTGTGTTACCTGCTATTGTCAATGCTTAGAACATGGCTAATTTCCAAATTAGTGCTTTGATGACATGTAATACCTTAAGAAAACAGGTTTTTATATACATAACAAAGTAATGGTGTTGAATGGACAGTACTGTCAGTTTATGGGCCATTAGTATAGTTGCAACCTTTTTTTAAAATGAAAATGTATTAGCATTTTCGTTCATAGATAGAATAATACTTCCTTATATGTTAATCATCTTTACTAGTTTATCTTCTCTGCTCTTTTCTACTCCATAACTGGCTTTTCCCCCCCATCACTGGACCCTAAACTGATTGCATTTAAGGTCTGTATCAAATACCATTGACTAATGAAGTGGAAAGCTGTCCATGCAATCCTCGCTGTTTTCGGAGCAGCAGAGGTTTCATGTTGAGTCAGTGAACTACATTTGTAGCACCTGAATGCCACAACTGACAGTCATTAGAAAAAATAACAAACTAGCTTTCCTGATTTTATTTGTTCTTGAAATAATGGATAAGAAAATAATGTTCCGTGGTCTCTTTCCTAAACACCCTTGCCACTAATAAAATTGAATAACATTTGGAAGGGTGTGTTCTCCATCTTGGGTTTCTTGATGTTTGAAAGCAAATCTGGTAACCAAAGGACTGATTTGTGGGTCTTGCCCACCTTAACCAACTTTTTCTTAAATACCTAGTTGACCAAGTACGGTGCCTGGTATATAATATAGTAGGTAGGACTCGGTAAAAGAAATGGATTAAAAAAAAAAAAAGTAACTCCCAAAGTGAGTGGTCAAAAATACTGTGTAGAAAATGATGATATATTGTTAGGTTTGTTCTTTTTAACAGCTGGGATTTTATGGAGATGCGTTATTTTGAATTTAATCACTGCCTAGAACACTGGGGGTGATACTGATGAAATGGTGGCTTTTTCTCCAAGTAATTAAATGAAATTTGACATATCTTTTCATCCAAAGTTTTGTACATCATGTTGTTTTCTAATGGAAAAAATGTTAATATGGCTTTTTTGTACTACTAAAAATAGCTTTGAGATTAAGGAAAAATAAATAACTCTTGTACAGTTCAGTATTGTCTTATGAAATCTGTATTGGCAGTATGTATAATGGCATTTGCTGTGGTTATAAAATACTTCCTCTGAATTATCATAATCATTTGGTCCCATTCTTCTTGCTTGTAAAATAAAGTTTTACCAGTTGATATAATCAAGCTTGCTAAAATAGGATTTTTTACAAATCTTACCAAGGTGCAACCTTTAGAGAAAAAAGTAATTTTTAAGTATTAAAGGTAAGCATTTTCTTTGCTTTTTTTTTTTTTTTTTTGTCAGCCTGAACTCTGGGCCTGGGCACTGTCCCTCAGCTCTTCAGCTCAAGGCTAGCACTCTACCACTTGAGCCACAGTACCACTTCTGGCTCTTTCTGGTTATGTGGTGCTGAGGAATGGAACCCAGGGCCTCATGCGCGTGAGGCACGCACTCTACCACTGAGCCACCTTCCCAGCCCAAGCATTTTCTTTTCTTATGTACCAGTCCTAAGGCTTAAACTCAGGTCCTAGGTGCTGTCCCTCAGCTTTTTTGTTGAAGGGTGACGCTTTACCACTTGAGCCACAATTCCACTCTCAGCTTTTTGGTGGTTAATTGAAGACTCATTGACTTTCCTTCCTTGGTCTGGCTTTGAACTGCAGTCCTCAGATCGCAGTCTTCTCAGCAACTGGTATTACAGGTGTGAGCCACCAGCACCTGGCTTCAGCATTTTCTAGTGTAAGGATATATTTCAGATATGAAATGTCTGTTGAAGGTGAGTTCAGGTGAGGTCTTTGTTCACAGATCAAAGTAATGGTGGAACATAATTGAGAAGCAGTGTCATTCATTTGTATTTTTTTAAATGAATAAATTAAACAGGATTTCAGTTAAGGGTGAGGAGAGTAAGGTACTCTCAGAATTCATTTTGAATACTGCTGAATAGCAGTTGGCAGAAGGGATAATTTAGTAACCCTACTCCGTTTGATTTTTTAAATGTTTGTTAAGTTAGAGGACTATTTGCCTTTGCCTTCCATGGAATCATTCACTGGACAAGTGTTTCCTGATCCATTGCATCTAATGAAAGCAAAGGTATAGCAAAGGTATAGCAAACAGGAAATTAAAAAAAAAAAAAACTTTTAATCTGCAAATCTTCCAGTCCACAGTAAGGTCTAATTTGAATGCCCAAGAATACTATCCTGAAAATGGATGGTAAATACCTTAGAGAAGTGAATCAAGAAGTTTGCTTTCAAATTTTCTTTGTTTTTCAGTGTTTAAAAGTATGAAATAGGTGGAGTTCATTAAAGTGGGTGGAATTGGCTTTTTCTATTTTTGCCATTATTCTAGTAATGGGACAGTCACAAATGAATTACAAAAGAAATTTTTTCATGCTATTTAGTTACACTCTTTCCAGTTGTAGTAAATCCAGGAGAAATTGCTTTGTGCGTGTGTGGAATTTATTCAATCCAAGAGCCACTTTGAAATTCCTTTTTTCTTTCTTTTTTTTTTTGGTTGTTGGTCGTAGGGCTTGAACTCTGGGCCTGGGAGCTGTCCCTCAGCTCTTCAGCTCAAGGCTAGTGCTCTACTACTTGAGCCATAGCGCCACTTCTGGTTTTCTGGTGGTTTACTGGAGATGAAGAGTTTCACAGACTTTCTTGCCTGGACTGGCTTTGAACGTGATCCTCAGATCTCGGCCTCCTGAGAAGCTAGGATTACAGGTGTGAACCACCAGCGCCCTGCTTGAAATTTCTTTTTCAAAGACACACAGAAGACTGGGATGTTAGCTCATATGGAGCTTTTCCTAGTAAGAGCAAAGTACTGAGTTCAAACCCTAGTTCTGCCTCCTCCCATCCCCAAACAAACCACACATGGAAATACACGTTATTGTTTATAGTGGCTATTATGTAACAAATTTCCTGCCTAATAAACAGTGAAAATGAACCCAGAAGTTGTCTTTTCTCCCAAAATGCTTTTGCAGCCAGGCACCAGTAGCTCAAGCCTATAATCCTAGCTACCCAGGAGGCTGAGATCTGGGGATCACCGTACAAAGCCAGCCTCCAGGCAGGAAAAGTCCGTGAGACTCTCATCTCCAATAAACCACTCAGAAAACCAGAAGTGGTGCTGTGGCTGAAGTGGTAGAGTGCTAGCTTTGAGCTGAAGAGCTGAGGGACAGCACCCAGGCCAAGTTCAAGCCCCACGACCAACAAATTTTTTTTTTTTAATGGTTTTGCATTAATCAGAAAAATTTGGCTAGATTCTAGATAGTAAGTAGGTATTTCTCATGAAACACCAGCTCGAAGAATAAACTTCCCAAGACTTTCCTCATATTTGAATACATAAATTGTGTTTCATGGTAGGTTAGAAAAAAGTACTTACAGTGCCTCATAAGCTTGTCTCGAAAATGTGAATAGAACACTTCATTTTCACTTACTGAACCTTACCCTTGAAGGCTCAAAGAAAAATGTCTAACACTTAGTGGAATTTGGGTTGTAAGACAACCAGCTAGTATAAAAACATGAGCATTCTATATTATCATTTTGTTTCTTTGATAGCAGTTAGCTTAAATTAAATACATAGCTAAATGACATAGTGTGCCCCTGGAAATGCAGACAAGGCAAAGAAGCGTCACCTTTTATAGGAAACAAGTCTGCAGGATTCAATTTAGAGATTAGGATGCTGTGGTGGGTAATTTCATGTTTGTATTATGCCGGTCTGACGTGCAGAGTTAGGGCTCAGTAAGCCAGGAGCTCATGCTCAGCAGCCCATTCCCTGGAACTTTGGTTTCTCTGTGACACAGATGGTGATTGTGGACTAACACTGAAGAAGATGTCAAACATTTAGGACAATGACTCCAGGTCTTTCCCTGCACTTTCTCTCATACACTTCCTCTAGCTCAAGGCCGCAATGAGGAAACTAAAGTGCTAGTGTCCGCACTTAGGAAAATACTACTTCAGGAACTGTAAAATTAGCTTGGGATTCTATCCTGATGTTACCTAATAAAGATAATTTGCAGAAAGCAATCAAGATCAAAGATAGAAAGGATGAGACTTAGGCACAAGGAGGTTTTATTATTATTATTATTGTGAAAATACTGTACAGAGGGGTTACAATTACATGGGCAAGATAATGAGTTCATTTCTTATCAAGCATTGTAGCCTCCTCCTTTGTTTCCCCTTCCCATCCCTTCCCATCCTCCCACCCCCACCCCCCCACCAAAGTTGTAAAGTTTGTTTTCGACATAAGGACTTGTACATCTCATTGTTGCAATGGGTCCACCTGTATCCCTACTTAAACGATTTGTTTTTCCCTTCCTCTCCACAAGAGTCTGTGAGACTTTTTTTTTTTTTTTTTGGCCGTGGGCACTGTCCCTCAGCTCTTCAGCTCAAGGAGAGCGCTCTACCACTTGAGGAGGTTATTTTTGAGACAGGCTTTCTTTTTGTAGCCTACGTTGGCCTCAGAGAGCTCAGATTGACTCCTAAAGCTCAGATTTTTTTTTTTCTATTTCAGTTTCATTAAGTTGTTTTTCAAAGTGGTGTATTTTTTCCTATTTTATTCCTTAGCAATTCTCAAAGCTATATTTTAGCGATCTTAAGATTTTAATTGACTTTTTTTTTTTTGTCAGTTGTGGGGCTTGAACTCTGGGCCTGGGCTCTCAGCTCTTCAGCTCAAGGCAAGTGCTCTACCACTTGAACCACAGCACCACGTCTGGATTTCTGGTGGTTTATTGGAGAAAAGAGTTTCATGGACTTTCCTGCCTAGGCTGGCTTTGAACCTCGGTTCTCAGATCTCAGCCTACTGAGTAGCTAGGATTACAGGCGTGAGCCACCAGAGCCTGTCAATGTCATCAAACTCTATGCTAGTGCTCATTGTTTATATTAAGAAAAATGTATGGAATGTTGAGCATTTCTTGTCACTGAAGACACACCTGATCACTTGCCCTGAGAGGGGTAGAACATTAAATAGAACTTATTGGCCAATAGCAAACAATCATTATCCCCTCCAACCCCCCCCCCAAAAAAAAACAACACACATGTTAAAACTTTAATCCAGTGCTCTTCACAAAAATTGGCAATGGTAAACAAACAAACAAACAAACCATATTCATTACAGAGCCTAACATCTCCTCTGGCAGGATAAACCGTCAGTTTTATATAAACAAGTTGAAAAGATAGAATTTAAGAGACCACAGAATAAACTGAATGGGAGTGATTTTTTTTCAGGTGTTTGTTTTGTTTTTAAGCAGGGACTAGGGCCTTGCTCTTTTATTTTGCGTTTTCCACACAGGGCTGGAGCTCCACCACTTGAACATTCCACTTACAACTTTTTGCTCATTATTTGGAGATAAGAATCTCACAGATTTTAGCTGCCTTTAAACTAGGATTCTCAGATGAGGGAAACATAGTTTAGTATCTGTAGTTAACTGGCAATCATAAGATGAGGCAAAAATAATATAAAATAACATTTGAGAGAAATTGAGGACATCTGGCAAGATTATAAAGGCAAAGGAGCTTATGAACTTGGCTAGGTCATATTGTAAAATATTAATTATTAACTGGAGCAATCCATTATCTTAATGTGTCATTTTTCTCTAATCATTGAGGGATTATCTATCACATTAATTAGATTATAATGGTGCAAAGCAGTCTTATTTTTCTTTTCTCATATATCTCCTAATATTTTAAAGGCATAAATTACTGCAAGGAATTTTGGATTTTGGGTAAATGAGAATTTCAATCATAATTTTCAAAAATTTGTCTGTGTCTAGCTTCTACATTTAAATATTTCATGTCATCCCAAAATTAAAGAAATAGGTAAGAGCTACCATCAATAGGTTACTTAAACCAAACAAAAGCATACCAATAGTGGAATTTCTTTTCTAAATCATAAGAAATTCATACCAATATTTCTTGAAAAAAATTACATGTTTCCACGATTTTTCCCATAAAATTAAGATTTTTTTTAATGGTTAGCAATACTTCAGAGATAAATAACTTAATAGAATAATAATAACAAAACCATAGAACAAGAGCACCTCCCCCAAAAAACCTATACAATCATCATATAAAAAATTATTTATTTATTTATTTTGGGTCTGGTCGTGGGGCCTGAACTCTGGGCCTGGGCGCTGTCCCTCAGCTCTTCAGCTCAAGGCTAGTGCTCTACCACTGGAGCCACAGTGCCACTTCCAGCTTTTTTTCTTTTTGCTTATGTGGTGCTGAGGAATCGAACCCAGGGCCTCATGCATGCAAGGCAAGCACTCTATACTGAGCCACCTTCCCAGCCCAAGAATTTATGTTTTTGATGGAGGATCTTGAACCTCAAGCTTTGAACTCACCCTGTACCATGCAGCAATACCCCTATATCCTGAGGAAGGATTCTAGTGACCATCTTTGATCATCTTCCCCCAAAAGAACACATGACGAATAATGCCCCTTACTATTTGGTATTTTGTTAATGTATTTAAATGGAAAGACAGTATGTAACATACAGCAGTATGTTGGTTCCTGATTGGAACATTTGGGAATGACAGATAATGTAAACATCATCGCTGTAACTTTAGTAATGACAAATCCTGATGAAGAAAAAAAAAATTAAATGCTTTCAGGCATGTTGGAAATAAAACAAGGGTTAGTTTGACCATAAACTTCTTAGGAAAAGAGATCACTCTGTGTTCTCCAGAGTTACTTTTGCACATTTTTCCCTCAACCAATATTTAGGACAGCACCCATCAATAGTGAGTGACTGATTGGTGTGATTTTATTTTTATCTCTGGGAAAATGCATCTCAGCTACTATTTTTCTCCCCTCCCAGAAGGATGGGTGTACCTTTCTTATTCTCCTCCTAGTTGAACAACAGGCTATTTCCCTGTTCAGATTCCAATTCCTTAGGAAAACAGAAACTACAACAAAACCATACCACTAACTTCCACTTACATGTCAGTTTTAAAACAACTTGGAAAAGGTCA
The DNA here is from genome assembly GCF_024711535.1 of Dipodomys merriami. Lineage (NCBI taxonomy): Eukaryota > Metazoa > Chordata > Mammalia > Rodentia > Heteromyidae > Dipodomys > Dipodomys merriami. The sequence goes on from NW_027202938.1 coordinate 2,073,440, forward strand.
ACTTATTTGACTTCCTTCTATTGTTGAATTTGCCCAGTTCCTGATTGTATTACAGTCTGGTGGTGATTTTTAAAGGAGATCTCTTCATCTGTTTTGGTTTTCTAAGCAATGTAAGTTAACCAGGAGTTTTCTTTTCACACTGAATATTGTTGGTCTTGGGAAAAGGTTAGCTTTAATTAAAAAGAAAATTCTCTTTAGGAGACTATGCAAGAACAAAGATAGCACTGCAGAGAAAGCTGCCTCTAAGCAGGCAGAAGAGAAGTTTCTTCAAGAAACTTACCAGGGACACTAAGAGGTCACTGGTGTGAACTGTGTCTGGGTTCTACTAGCAAGGACACTCCTTGGCAGAGTAAGCCCTGAACTGAAACTTACTGTATCGATAATGTGAGCCTCCAAGCTATTGAGTTTGGTTTGCTTTCATTTGTACTTTTTTTTTTTTTTTTTGGCATATGGGCCAGTACTGGGCCTTAAACTCAGGGCCTGCGCCCTGTCCCCTAATGTTATTACTCCAGGGTAGTACTCTACTACTGGAGTCGAAGTTCCACTTCCAGTTTTTTGTGTGGTTTGCTGTTGTTGCTGGTGGTGGTGGTGGTGGTGGTTAATTGGTGCAGAGTGGCATTTATCACATCCAGCCTGGCTAATTGACCTTGGGCAATTTAACCAGCCTTTCTCTTGGCCTTAAGTTTCTCCTGTGTAAAATGAGGATAACAGAACTACTTCTGGAGTCACTATGCATTGCCCAGTAATATAGTCATTGTTGAAAGGATCCGTCACATCCATCCCAGGGGACCACGCGAAGGTAGGCAGGCACAGGAAAAAGATTATTACAAGGTTTTTTAGAGGAGCCATTTTTCCCCAGGAGAGGGAGCACATGGCAGCTTCCACTATCTAGGTAGCAGCAGAGTCTGGGGGTAGGAAGTGAGGTAAGATGGGAGCTCGGGTGGGTCTGGGTGGAGAGAGGGAGTGGCCAGCTGTATGTGGGAACTCCAGAGCTGGGAGAAGCTCAGGCCCAGGGGGAGCTGACAACCAAAGGTGGGCACAATGCTTACAGTTGCCTGTTACTCAGACACTTGAGAAATTGTTTGATGGTGTGTGTGTGTGTGTGCATGTGTGTGTGTGTGTGTGCATGTGTGTGTGTGTGCATGTGTGTGTGTGTGCATGTGTGCGTGTGTGCATGTGTGTGTGTGTGTGCGCATGTGTGTGTGTGTGTGCATGTGTGTGTGTGTGTGTGTGTGTGTGTGTGTGTGTGTGTGTGTGATGGTACAGGGACTTGAATTCAGGATCTGAGTGCTGTTCCCTTAGCTTTTTGCTACTTGAGCCACAGCTCTACTTCTAGTGTTTTGGTGGTAAATTGGAGGTAAGAGTCTCATGGACTTTCCTGTATGGGCTGGCTTGGAACCATGATCCTCAGATCCTGAATAGCTCAGATATAAGTGTGAGCCACCAGCACCTGACTTGGAAGCTCTGTGAAGATTTTTAGAAGAATACAAAAATGGTGGAAGTTGTAAAACAATGCCGTTTGCCATAGGTGACTACACAGGGATTGTGAAAGAAGAGAATGATAATTTTAAGATAGGCCTAATTATAAGAAAGGCAAGCTAGAGTCTTCAGATTTCCAGATTCTGTGTATTACAGGACACTGTTTAGCTGGAAATTGCAAAGAGAGGAAAAGCTACTTGAAGTCAGTCAACATGCATTAGTCCACAGTGACACTTCTCTGGATCTCTTGAATGGCTATGAAGTGCAGTGATTTGGCAAGAATAGTCCACTGCCCAAAGAAAAAATGCTGGGTTCTAGCACTGGTAAGAGCCTGTCAGACTGACTTCTCCATGAACCTCTCCTTCACAATCTAGTAAGGAAAGAAAGCTTCCTTTGTTGGGTTCCAAGACCAGTGATTCACAGGAAAGTCTAGTCACCAGCAAACAGTGAAGTTAAGACCATAGGAATTATAATGGAAAACAATCGTACATGATATCTAATAATGTGTTATAAAACATTTGTCAGCCATTTCCGTCTAAATCACAAGATTTTGGTTGTCCTGGGATTTATAAAGTTTCAAGCTCATTAACATTTTTATAGTTACTATTTCATCTTATTTCCTAAAGTAGCATACAAACTCAAACTCAAAACTATACATTTGTGTGTACTTTAAAAAAAAAAGACAACTTAAAAGGAAATGTGAAGAATATATAGAAAATTCCAGCATACCTCATGATCACAGTGATTAAGGGAATTCTGAAGGTCACCCTGTACGAGGTAGCAGCCGTATTGCTCAACCACAAAGTGTGTGGGCCTGGGCATGAGACTGGTGACACAAGAGAAAATGAAGATAAAGGGACTGGCCCCAGGCATCTTAATAGACAATGGACAGGATCTCTTATTGGCTTTGAGAACTCTTTCCAAACTCTCTAGTGTTGAAACAAAAGTTGACCTGTTACATCTAGATGTGCCGGTTGGTTAAAATTAATGGAGAAAGCAAAGCTGACCTAAATCCTTAAAAATAAAATAAAATAAAAAGCCCGCTTCCCAGGTTCTGTGGCTTAAGTAGGTCCCTCAAGTTCCTATGTTAATGACATTTGACAATGGGAAGGTTTGGAGGTGTTCGGATCATGGATCCAGAGATTCTTGAGTTATTACACAGAGAGAGGCTCTGTTAGGAAAGCCAACTCCGTTTGTCACGTGAGGTCCTCTACCTTGTTCTGCTGTATCTAGGAGGCTCTAACTGACACAGAGCAGACACAGACACTATGTTCTAGCCTTTCCAGCATCCTTATATGTTGTTCTATCTCTCGTAAGAGAGAGATAGAGAACAGAGTGAACCCTATGAAAACAGTGTAGAGCTTCTCTGAAAGTAGAAGGTAGGCAGGATCATGGCGAAGAAGCCCAGGTCTGGTCATTTGTGGCAACGGAAAGCTCTGGGGCTTTGACCACTGTCATGATGCCCAATAGTACGAGCCATGATTTCTCATCTTATTGATTTACTTGTATGACAGTATGGTTGGGGTGCCTCCCAGAAGTTGAGATTCTTTGTAGAATCTATGAGCTGTCCACACATGAGGTCCAGGAGGGGCAGGTAAAAGAGACATGGGAAAACTGAGACCACATGTTCCAGCAGCAAAGGTAGGACTACTAATATGTTTACCTTTTTTATTTATTTATTTGCCAGTTTTGAACTCAAGGCCTGGGTGCTGTCTCTGAGCTTTTGTGATCAAGGCTAGCACGTTCCCACTTGGGCTACAGCTCTACTTCCAGCTTTTTGGTGACTAATTAGAGATAAGAGCTTCACAACATTGCTACCTGGGCTGGCTTTGAACCTTGATCCACAGATCTCAGCCTCTTGAGTAGCTGTGATTATAGGAATGAGCCACCGAGGCCCACTTAGCTTAGATATTTACTTGTGCATTTGGGGAAATGCATCTAACTTATGTGCTATGTTCGCCTTATTCTTTGGACTTGAAAGTGGGTGGAGGCAGGCATGAACGGTGATTTCCAGCTGTATTTGATTCTATCCTGATGAATTATTCACACCACGGTCCTTGTGATCCAACTCTTCACATTTGCCTCAAAGAACAAGAACCGGCATTAACTTCCATACAATTTACAATATTATGACAGGAATACAGCATAGCTTTGTTAAATTTGTCTTGGGTTATTAAGGGAAGGAAGAGGAAAAGGAGGCCTCTCACATCCTTGGTTACTGTTCACTCCTAGATTGTAATGTGCGTTGTTCCAGCTTGTCAGTGGAGTGTGAACCTACATTTTCATTCGCAGTCCACAGAGACTTATCCTCCATCTCAACCTGTTCCAATGTGCGAAAACAACAACAACAAAAGCAAAAACAAAAGCAGACTGTCTGGCATGGAACGTGCTGGCAACCGGAACAGTAATCTGTTGCTAATTTTGCCAGGTTTCCTTGCTGATTGCATTTGGGCACTGTCCACCTACCTCCCTGATGAGGAGCTCACTCACCCACAGCTGCCCCAGGAGCAAAGCAACATCTGTACAAAGACAGTTGGGGATTACTCTGACAATTAACAGAGCTGGATCCTGCTCAGGCTGTTGTCAGCGATCTTCTACAAGAATGTCAATTAAATGAACATCAAATGCTGCTCTCCCGGGCCATATGGTGTCCTGAAGAAAGGGCTTCACGCCCGTGAGTTAGGGAGCCCGTGAGTTGTTGGCTCTGCCAACAACTAGCTGTGATCAGCTGATGCATGCGCAGATGTGGGCAAGAAAAATATTAATAGACAAGAAAAATAATAATAAAAAGACCTGCTGCAAAACAAGGAACAGAGTAGACTAAAAACAAGAGATGGACACAAGAGGTCTTTCTTGGTTGTTGTTTTTAATGTTTTATGTGATTTTTTTGGTTTCCTTTGTATGTTCTTCCCCCTTTGGTTTATGCCCTATCATCACTGTACTTGATTTTGGTACCCTGCATCTTGTATATGCATTCATCTAATTTGGCTATGGGAAGGGGACTAACAAAATGCTGAAACAAGGACACAGGATGACCCATTGCAACAATGATACCCACAAGACACTATGTTGGAAATGAACGTTACAACTTCAGGGTGGAGGGGAGAGTGAGGGAGGTGGGGAAGGGAAGGAATAGTGGGAGAACAACAAAGGAGGGGGTAACGAGGCTTGACAAGAAATGTACTCATGACCTTACTCATGTAACTGTAACCCCTCTGTACAGCATCTTTACAATAAAATTAAAAAAATTTAAAGAGAGAGAGATGGAAATGCTGGATTCACAAAGAAGCTGGTGCCTACGATATGTCAATCACTTTTAAATAAAAATAAAGTCATTAGTAATTTTATTTAGACATAACATGCATTAACTGTCATCCTCACATCTTTCATTGACTTTGCCCAGGAGGGGAATGATGTGGTGAAGCACTGTTCATGCACTGTTTCTGACTGGTAAAATAAGAGAAAGTGTGTAAGTGTGTTGAGAACACAGATTCTGAGAGGTTGAATTTCTTGGGGGCACACAGTTGGTCCATGATTCCACTTTTCACTACTGGAGATGTGAGCTGTTCAGAATAGAAAATCTCCTACAGCCTAGGAAAATGCTTATGTTATCTAGTCTGAAAGATTCTCACTTGATAATGAAAGAATGTTACCCGTTCTTTAAGTAACAGGGAAAAACAGAAGGAAAGAAAATCAGAACAGAAGGAAGAATCTGAAGGAAATGAAAGAAGAGAAAAGAAGAAAGGGAAAAAAATAGCAAAATAAGAAATCAAAGAAGAGCTAAATGGTGTCAGTATAACCAAAGGGGCCTGGATGCAGATTCTCCTATCTATAGACTACTAGAATGAATTAGCCCACTTTCTGATCCTCGTACAGATGTGAACTGTTTCAAAGGGAGCTTCGGATGGGAAACACATGACTTTCTCCTAGTCAAAGAAATGCAAAAACGGATGCTCCCCACAACAGAAAACAGCTCTCAAAAAGCAGATAAGTCTAGTTTATTCAGGAATTTTCATACGTGCAGGCTAGTCTTTAATGTTATTCATAACTGTTATACAAGGTGGATTGTAAAGTTTTATGTTCAGCAATAAGAAGCCATGGTACAACTCTGGGATCTTAGATTTCTTGCAGGGACACAGGCTGAGCAAGGCCATCTCTACTGTGTCTGTCATTACTAATGCTTGATTCATCCAGCCCTCACAAAGACTTGAAGATGCACAATGATGCTGAATGTTGCAGTTCTAACAATTATTGCAATTGACCGCTCTTAAACCATCATTTCTTAGCACAGCTTTCTCTCATTAGCTTACTTCAACCTGTACCTCCAATGTTCTCTACAATATTTCCCTAATTTGTTTCAGTGCCCGTTTGGATCACTCTAAAGTGTTCTCTTGTTTGTTGTTGTCTCCCCTGAGACAGTGTACCTGGACCAGGTTGCTCTCCTGTAGTCACTGTATCAGTTGAATGAACGGACAACAAATGCAAGAAGCAAACTTTTTACTTACGTTTCAATCTTCACTACTCATCTCCTCTTAAGTTGGGAAAGGACATCTTTAGAGAGGTTGAATTACTTGTCCCAAGTTCCACTAATAGGAAGTGCCAGGTCAAGGCACGCACCACAACTTCTGATCCCAAAGGCCTTAAACAACAATACGGGGTGCAATACTGAGTTCCAATGTGTGCACAGGTACATATGTGCTTACTCTCAGTGCAATTAGATTATCCTAAATAGGATTCTGTCACTAAACACAACCTTAGTCATAGTCAACAAAAAGACTATTGCAAAGCAAAATCAGAACTGTTCAAGGGTATAAATAAATGTTGAGCTCTCTACTTTCTGCTAAAGAGAGAACTGCTTGTGGGAGTGGGGAAAAATGTATCCATGAAATGCTTTTGTTAAATTTTTCATGCCATATTGTACACAGAAAAATCCAATGTATCATTTTCCTTAAAAATGTTGGCACAATCTCTCTTCAGGGTGCTCAACAGCTCAAGTACAAATTGAAATGACAGGAAACACCCTGGCATCTTTTCCCAGGGGAACTGGCTTCACCTTCCAAGTCCGCCACTTGTTTGCCCTGTAACCTTGGACGAGTCAGAGTTGATTTCCTCAGCCAGGACTCGGAAGAATCCTGCCCGATCTCCCTGTCATAGTTAGACAGGGTGCAGAAAGGACTCTATAAACTATAACGTGCTCTGCACAGGCTAACATTTTCTCAAAATGTTCCTCAAGAGAACTGGAATGAGATCTCTAATTGCCCCAATTTGAAAGACCATCCACTTATGAATTTGGAGGTTTAAACTTCCAGTATGTGAACTCAGGGAACAAAACCTCATGCTGTAGTTACTGGAAAAGTTGTGGAAGAGTTCCCAACAAGGTGGAGGAGGGTTGGGGTCCTGAAAAGCAGAGATAACCTGTCTTGTGCACCTAGGGTTTTTTTTTTGTTTGTTTGTTTTTGGTGTGTGTGTGTGTGTGTGTGTGTGTGTGTGTGTGTGTGTGTGTGTGTGTGTGTGTGTGTGTGTGTGTGTGTGTGTGTGTGTGTGTGATGAAACTTCTGCTTATCTCAGTAGAGAGGGTCCAACATCATCTCCTCCTCCTCCTCCTCCATTACCTCCTCCTCCCCACCCTTCTCCTCCTCTTCCTTCTCCTTCTCATCTTTCTCTTCCTTCCTTTTCATTGTATCGCCTAGACTATCCTCAAACTTGCTGTCCCTCTCCCTCAGCCTTCTGAGTGCTGGGATACAGACATGCATCACCACACTCAGCCTCTCTGGCCCCCAACTCAGCTCAAAGGCTGAGAGAAGTTGGCAGTCAGAGAACTTCTTCTGCAAACATCATTGTCTCTGGATGATTTTTCTATGGAGCAGAGCTTGGCTTGGCTCTCTTACCCTGTGAGCTCTATACATGGGTTACAAGCCTTCTTCCCATGGTTAATAGCCCTGAAATCACAAAAAGTGCTCAGAACACTGTGCTTGCTTTTATAGTAGTGGAGATGGAGTTTCAGGGCTAAGTAACCCATCCAGCATACAGCTAGTGAGAGGTGGACCAACATTTGAAACCAAGAGGCAAGATACTACTCTTTCCACCACCTTAGCTACTTCCTGGTGCTGGTGATGCACCAATCCAGGAAATGGCCCCAGGCACAGCCCAGGACCCAGCTCCTTTGGAACTGGCCCGCAGGAGCCTTTCCGGGCATCTCTTGAATGCCTGTGCCTCGACACAGAGTGAATATGTGTGTAATAGAAAAGGCCAAGGGATGGAAGTGGAGCTCTGCCTCAAGGGGTGGAGCACCTATATTTTTTGTTGTTGTTGTTGGTGGTGGTCATGGGGGCTGAACTCTGGGCCTGGGCGCTGTCCCTCAGCTCTTCAGCTCAAGGCTAGTGGCCTACCACTTGAGCTACAGTGCCACTTCCAGCTTTCATTTTCCCTGCTTATGTGGTACTGAGGAATCGAACCCAGGGCCTCATGCATGCAACACTGAGCCACCTTCCCAGCTCTAGAGCAAAAAAGCTAAGGAGTAGTTCCCAAGCCCTGAGTTCAAGTCCCAGGACCAGCATCAAAAAAAGAAAGGAAGCAACAAAGAAATAATCTTATAAATGCGTTAGAAACATATGCATGAAAGAAACGAAAACATTAAAATACATATTTAAGGGTTCATTTTCCTAACATCACATTATCTGACCTTTTCTGCTTGACTCATACCTATATTAGATATTGCAAATAAGGGAAACCATGGGACCTATGCTTCTTTGGGCCTGGCTTACTTCACTTAATATAATTTTTTCCAAGCCTTTCCATTTCCTAACAAATGGGGAAATGTCATTCTTTCTGATGGAGGCATAGAATTCCATTGTGTATATATACCACATTTTCTTGATCCATTCATCTACTGAGGGGCATCTGGGTTGGTTCCATATCTTAGCTATGGTAAATAATGCTGCAATAAACATAGTTGTGCTGGTAGCTTTAGTGTGGTCTTGTTTGTCCCTCCCCCACAGTGTAACCCCCGCTTTCACTATATTTGATGTCAGTATAACATGTGGAGGAGATGGGGGCAAACAAGTCATTTAAGGACTCAGGTGGACCTGTTGCAACAATGAGAAGTACAAAATGTCATGTCAAAACCAGCTTTACAATGTCGGTGGGGGGGGAGGGGGGTATAATTGGGTGGGGGGAGGGGGGAGGCTGGGAAGGGAGGTGAAGGGTAAACAAAGGAGGAGGCTGCAATGCTTGGTAAGAAATGTATGCATTATCCTGCCCATGTAATTGTAGCCCCTCTGTACAGTATGTTCTCAAATAAAATAAAATAATATTAAAAAAAAAAAAAAAAAGAAAGGAAGGAAAGCAGGCTGGCAAGCAGGCAGGTGAGTGAATGAGAGCGAGCCAGAGAGAGGGAGAGAGAGAGAGAGAGAGAGAGAGAGAGAGAGAGAGAGAGAGAGAGAGAGAGAGAGAGAGAGAGAGAGAGAGAGAGAGGGAGGGAGGGAGGGAGGGAGGGAGGGAGGGAGGGAGGGAGGGAGGGAGGGAGGGAGGAACAAACGTCTTTAGAACATGCTTGATTTTCTTTTTAATTTTCAGATTTTCAGTCCCGTCATATCCCTCTTTAAACTCTTCAGTTGTAATTTCAAATCAACTAAAAATTTGTGAGATGCATATAACTAATTCCATGTTCTCTTTACTCAGATTAACCAGTTTCTAAATTTGCCACAATCTCTGTCAATCTAAAGTTTTTCTGAACCATTTTAAAGTCAGTTGCAATTCTCCTTTAATATTAAGAGAGCATTCTTAGTATTGAAAAGTGCAGTGTTTTCTTTTTTTTTTATTGTGAAAATACTGTACAGAAGGATTACAATTACATGGGCAAGATAATGAGTACATTTCTTATCAAGCATTGTAGCCTCCTCCTTTGTTTCCCCTTCCCATCCCTTCCTATCCTCCCCCCATCCCCACCCAATCCTTCTCTTCCCCCCTTCTTTCTTTCTTTCTTTCTTTCTTTCTTTCTTTCTTTCTTTCTTTCTCTTTCTTTCTTTCTTTCTTTCTTTCTTTCTCTCTTTCTTTCTTTCTTTCTCTCTCTTTCTTTCTTTCTTTCTTTCTTTCTTTCTTTCTTTCATACCCTCCTAATTCAAATCATTACTTTCATTTCATATGGCCAGGGGGAAAAGGGGAAAAATGAAATATCTAGTCTGTATCATTAGTTCAATAGTTCAGAGACTAATGAAATCATTTTAATTTTTTTTTTTTACCAAACACTGATTACATACTGTGCTATATTATGTCCTGAAACGCCCAAATCTCCCATTCCTTCCCAGTGTCCATACTGACTTCAACAAACTGGCTTTGTTGGCTCTCACCTCAGGACTTTTACACTTGCTAATTTTTGCCTGGAATCATTGTTATCATCTACATATCTGTGCACATGCTTCTCCACACATCTTCTTACCCCATCTTCTGCTTGCCATGTTTGTTAAAAGAGACAGAGGGTATGTGAAGATTTCCCCATGGTCTATCTCCTATACTCTCTCTACTTCTTGATCATGCATTATTTTGCTATACAGAATAAAATTCTCACGTACGCTAAAATTTTTCCACTGGAAATAAGCCTCAAGAAAGCAGGAAATTTGCCAGTTTAGTTCCTTGCTTTTCCAGCTCGCATGCAAAGCATGGGCCGAGCGCAGGCCCATGCAGCACTGGGGCTGTGTTGTTTGCTGTCTAGCTTCTATCTCCATCCACTCAGTGTTCGCTCATCTCTGTGGACACCAAGTGTTCACCTTGGCTCATGAAACCCTTTTATTTATTTTCTTCCTTAAACAGTTAAGATGTTACAATGTTATTTTCTCCTCTTCTCTCCCTTCCCCTCCCTTGCTCCCCTCCCCTTTTCTCTTCCCCTCCCCTCCCCTCCTCTCAGGTCCTTTTTGACCTCTCCTCTCCTCCCCTCCCTTTCTCCTTCCTCCTCCTTCTTCCTTTCCTTTCCCTTTCTTTGCCTCTCTCTGTCTCTTTCTCTCCTCTCTCTTTTGGTTACTAGAAAATAAAACCAAACCAGCATCGCCCCTATATATCACACAGGAAGTATTGCGGGGTTTGTGTTTTGTGCTCATCTTGGAACTGGAACTCTAAAGGAATAATGTCCAAGTATTTTCACTGAGATTGTGCAGCGAGTAGGAAATGTCAGTCTATCGCTAGACCAGGGTAACAGAGGGGGTGTTCTTTACATCAGCCTGGATCCACTCAGTGATGTACAGCAGGCGAGAGCTCCGGAGCAGCCACGGTGTGCGTTCTTGGTGTGGGGAGCCTGCTGAGCTTCCCATTTCTACCCTGAAGCCTTGGGAGCACTGACAAGTCCCTGGGGGGATGAACTTGTAGATAGCTGATGGGTCAATGGCAGAACACAATTGTCTAGAACACAAGTTGTTTAGTGGAGGATGCCAATTAGGCTCTGTTTCAGAAGTCATTGACAAGGAAAGTATCAGTGATTCTCCTCTGCTCGTTAAGAAAACCTAAGCCTCTTAGCATGGTGAAGTTCTTCTGTTCAAATCTGTCTGATTTCCCAGTTTCCCAAATCACACACCTTTCGACCTCCTAGCATGCCTTCCAAAAGCAGAGGAACCCCGCCTGGGAAGGCTCGTGGGAGAGCCAGCGGCAAATCAAAATAAGCATCCTGCTGAAAGTCTCCCAGGTGATCCACACAAATCTTTAACATACTCTCTTGTGTACCACCATTTTTTAAAAAATGTGTGTGAAGGGGCTGGGAAGGTGGCTCAGGGGTAGAGCGCTTGCCTTGCATGCATGAGGCCCTGGGTTCGATTCCTCAGCACCACATAAGCAAAAAGAAAAAAGCTGGAAGTGGTGCCGTGGCTCAAGTGGTAGAGCTGAAGAACTGAGGGACAGCGCCCAGGCCCAGAGTTCAGGCTCCACAACAGGACCCCCCCCCAAAAAAAAATGTGTGTGAACCAGTCCTGGGGCTTGAACTCAGGGCCTGGCCTCTGTCCCTGAGCTTTTATATTCAAGGCTAGCATTCCACTGCTGGAGCTATAACTCCACTTCTGACTTTTTTTGGAGGGGAGTGTGGTTAATTGGAGATAAGAGCCTCATAGACTTTCCTGCCTCCCCCCTCTCCTCCCTTGCTGGCTTCAACCCATGACCCTAAGAGTTCAACCTCTTAGTAGCTAGAATTTCAGGCATGAACCACCAGCATCCTGCTTGCACCCCCACTTTCTGCAGGCTTTACCTTTCAAGTTGTGGTACATCCATGTACCCAGCCACGTTCTTTTTACTGCCCCAGTCCCGTTCTTCTCATATCCATGATGTCTTTAGGGACATTGTTTTCCACCTTACCTGACTTGTCACTTTGCATTTCCTGTCCATTGCCTCCTACCGAATCCTGAAGTTGCTGTCTCACAATGCTTCTTTCCCCTGCATACAGCATTGATCTAAGTGCATCACTGTCCTTTGGATGGGCGCCCATCCTGCCACCTTCTCTACTACTTTTTCTCTAGACTCCCTCACTGACACTAAACAACTCTCTCCTCTTTTTTGTGTGTATGCTGGTTTTGGAGCTTGAACACAGAGCTTGGGCCCTGGGCACTGTCCATGAGCTTTTTTGCTCAAGGCTAGCACTCATTTGCACCTCAGTTCCACTCCCAGATTTTTGGTGATTAATTGGAGATCAGAGTGTCATGGACTTTCCTTCCTGGGCTGGCTTCGAACTACAATCCTCAGATCTCAGCTTCCTGAGTAGCACAAGCACTCAGACTCTCTTGTCTTTTGAATGACATTCCCCCCTCTCAAAAATTTACAAACAACTTCCATTCAATCATTCAATAGATCCAAGTTGCCAATTCACCACTACTTTAGAGATCCTTGTCAGGTGTTTAAGGCTCATTACAAATGGCTACTTTCTCTGCACTCTCTGCTCAGCTATACAGATTGAGTTTACTCTGTTCCAGCTAGTGATGGCTGTCAATCAGCAGTCACTGTCTGGGCTGTTCCTAGCTCTCCCCTCCCAGATTTCCCCTGGCCTCTCCTCCCCACCATGTGTCCGTGTTCTTCTGCAAATAGTTCCCATAAGCTATCTCTCTAACAAAGTTTTCCTGGGGAACAGCTTCTTCATCAGACCTCAGATACCCACACCAATAAGAACCATATATCAATCAGAAACTGATCCTGTTCATTTTCAGAAAAACCATGTACACCCATGCAAGGTCAGTAGAAAAGAAGCCAGAATTTGAGCTCCCAAACACTTTCACAAAATCAACCATGCAAAGCAGAAAGATATTCTAGCACCTTATTATAAGACACAGATGCTCGTAAACAAGGAAGCACACCACTAGAAAGTGGTGAAGTTGCATAGTTGTGTCGATGATGAAAGTGAATTTTATGCATGTTACAGTTCCCTGTTTACCATATCTATGTCCTTTCTTTCAGTCAACATTCAATATCCCTTTGATCTGGGGTGAGGCAAGCTGTTGAAGGTTTACTTTTATTAAGGTGGAAAACTACCTAAGGGAGGAAGAAAGAGAGAACCAGAGGATTCTAGATTTGCCACTGAAGTCACCCCTCAACATCTGTGAGGGGCAGATTCTAGAAATCTCCAGATGCTCAGGTCTCTTATATCAACGGGCCTGGGACTGTGCATCACCTATCCAGAGCTTCCTATAGACTTTAATCATCGCTAGATTACTTCTAACACAAAAAACAATGAAAATGCTTATTCTGCTCTACTTAAAAAAATAATTGTATTGTTGTTATTAAGGTGTTGAAGAGAAGGGTTACCATTTCATAGGTCAGTTCCTTCTTTTGGACAATGTCACCCCTTTCTTTGCACCCCCCCCCCGTGTCTCCTGCTATTCGAGTTTGTTTGGGGAACCGTAACATATTTTTCTTCCATGGTTGATGGAACCTGCAGATATGCAGGATTGAACACACAGAAGACCAAATAATGGAGAGGACATTCTACAGAATTGCTTCTCTCAGGAGCTAGGTCTTCAGGTTAGAATTAACCTGATGGTTTGTACCATCAGGTGCAAATTTCTTCTTGCATTTGAATCCTCAGTTGTTACACTGGCTGGAGTTTACAAGTCATTGTTGACTCTCCATGTAGCTAGAGTTTTGTTTTGGTTTTGGTTTTTGTTTTCAATACCACCATAGATTCAATCAAAAGAGAACGAGGAAGTTGATTATTTCAAACAGTGTCTTTAAATCTGAAAACCCAGGAAATAAGCCTGCAGTTATAAAAAAAATAAAAATAAAAACAAAATAAACCTCCCATCAATTCCCTCACAGTACCTCAGTCAGGAAAACATCAGCTCTCATAAAACCAAGCAAGCTGAGCCCAGGTGTTTTGCTGACATTACCCCCCACCCCCACTCCAGAACAGTGCCCACAGACAATCAGAGCCCAACTGAGCTTAGTCACTTACTAAGCTCTTGGACAACAGGGAGAAGGAGGACTCAGTGGGGAGTTTGCACTGGGAAGGAAAGCCCAAAGCCATCCACACAACTGAATCTCAGAGAGATGCATGCAGAGGGCCTGAGTTTCCATACAGATTTACTCTTTGACATTAAAAGTAAAATAAAATAAAAAGCAGAAGTGCATGTTGGCTTCTAATAAAATTGATTGGTTTTCATTTTTAAAAAAAGCTTTGCTTGGAGCCCGGCGCTGGTGGCTCACGCCTGTAATCCTAGCTACTCAGGAGGCTGAGATCTGAGGATCGCGGTTCAAAGCCAGCCCAAGCAGGAGAGACCGTGAGACTCCTATCTCCAATAAACCACCAGAAAACCGGAAGTGGTGCTGTAGCTCAAGTGGTAGAGCGCTGGCCTTGAGCTGAAGATCTGAGGGACAGCGCCCAGGCCCAGAGTTCAAGCCCCACGACCGACAAAAAAAAAAAGCTTTGCTTGGGCTGGGAAGGTGGCTCAGTGGTAGAGTGCTTGCCTTGCATGCCTGAGGCCCTGGGTTCGATTCCTCAGCACCACATAGGCAAAAAGAAAAAAGCCGGAAGTGGTGCTGTGGCTCAAGTGGTAGAGCGCTAGCCTTGAGCTGAAGAGCTGAGGGACAGCACCCAGACCCAGAGTTCAGGCTCCACAACTGGACCCCCCCAAAAAAACAAAAAACAAAAAAAAAGCTTTGCTTATATTTTTCTATATTCATACGAAATTCTCAGGGTACCCAACTTCAATTTCCTGTAGTTCCAGGAAGGAGACAACATGGAGACATATAGGCTGGGAGGCGCTCTCTGCTGAATGCAGTCCCTACCAGCTACCCCTGGAACTACCCTCACTGTGCCCCAGTCCCATCTGTACTGGTATTGAGAGTTCTGTGCACTGGCCAGGCCCCTGCCTCATATAGCCATGCAGTGAACGCTTCTTCTGCAAGCGTTTCACTCAAGTCCCACAAAGCCTTTCTGGACTCTTCTACTGATGGAATATTACAGCTCCGGCTAGTGATTGCCCACAGACATCTAGGACTAATCCTCACCAGGTGATTTATTTGGAAAAGAAAAAAATTCCAAGGAAACTACCAAACAGGAAGAGAAAAATGTCAAGACAGGTCCTGCTCAGTACAGCCCTGCTGTGGACTAGGCCAGCTGCCCGCGGGAAGTGCCACATGTTATTCGGTCACACCTCCTGTAAAGTCCCTGAAATGCAACCTTGTCTGTGTTGCATGTAAAAGGTGCACATTCCTCAGGGCTCCTCTGCCCCAGGCTGACTGTCACATAAGGGGTCCCCACCATCCCTTGGGTGGGTGGGGGAGCGACACTTGGTTCCTAACAAGGTGGTAGTCTGAAGTCAGGTTGCTGTGAAGATAGCTCCTTGCTGTTTGGGTCCATCCAGCAATCTGAGTCTGTGGAAAAATAAAAAAGCTTTTGGTTTGTTTATTGGTGACCTTTTTCCCCCCCACATACTAGTGCTCTGGAAAACAGAAATGAGACAAATTCAGTCAAAAGTCCAAGAAAGGAGCCACTCTGCATACAGCAAAAGGCAGGTATTCCTTAAGAGCAAAGATGCTCTCATTTCTTAAAAGACAAGAACCACATGACTTTTGGCTTCTTGGTCCATGCAATTTGTCCATTTCTTTCTAACCCCTAGACTGTACTTTGCTGGTACTGAATACCATACAATAAAGCCAGGTGAATATTTTTCCACACCCCAGAGCTCATGAGAAAGTCCTAGTTATTCATCTATCAACGTGGAAGGAGGAGGGGCTGGGAAGGTGGCTCAGTGGTAGAGTGCTTGCCTTGCATGCATGAGGCCCTGGGTTCCATTCCCCAGCACCACATAAGCAAAAAGAAAAAAGCCGGAAGTGGCGCTGTGGCTCAAGTGGTAGAGCGCTAGCCTTGAGCTGAAGAGCTGAGGGACAGCGCCCAGGCCCAGAGTTCAGGCCCCTCTACTGGATCCAAAAAAAAAAAAAAAAAAACAACGTGGAAGGAGGAATCTCAAGGTCTTCAGACTCAAGCATGTTTGCTGTTAAACTTCAGGAAATAGATACGCATGCCTGTAATCCCAACACTCTGGAAGCTGAGGCAAGAGGATGGAGAGTTCAGGGCCAGCCTGTGCTACAGAGTAAGCATACGAATAAACAAAATCAGAATGCACTTGACTCTAGGCAATAACATTTTCATAAAAAGTGATGTGGTTTTGAAATGAGCAGAACTATTGTAGGTCCACAACATCCTCAGAAACCGCTCACCTCCTCCTGGGCAGCTCCAGGGAGAGGTAACTGGATATTGTGATTTGAAGGGTATTCAATTTTTTTTAATAATGCTGGGGTGTCATCAGTGAGGCCCAGGGTTTAGGGACATGAGGAGTTGAACCCCAATTCACAGGGCTTCTTCAGGGGTGTGCTTAAGCATACCCCTGTGAAGGGGAGCCAGGACCTGGACCTCAGAGCACATCCAGGCTGCTGCCCCTCCCTCCACCTAGCTTTCTCCACCCCAGAACAAATCGCCTTGTTCAGATCCTGTTTGTGCTGTATTTACTTCCTGCATACTCAAAACGAGATCCTTGTAGGACTGGACATTCCCAGTTGGCATTTCCTCTTTTTTCTTTTCTCCTGAGCATCCATCTTTTCAGAATGAGCACTGGCTGCCAGGCCTGGACTCCACTGACTGGATGGCAAGGAACTGGACACAGCATTGTGTCTCTATTCCTAGAGAGTGAGAAAGCCTGGGAACCGGTTTGGCAGGACCATTTATCTCTTGTTAAGCTCCATCCCTAGCTTTCAGCACCTCTGATGCCTCCAGTTATGAGTGCAAAGCACGCTATGGCTGCTAGGGTGGGGGAGGACGGGCTAGGGGGGACAGCGTTTAGCTGCAGGGCAGAGCCTACAGGATATCCTTGCGCCTGCCTTCAGCCAGGGTCTGAAAGATTGTCAGGGAGGCTTCTCTGCTGCTTTCCCCCTTCCCTTCCTGCCAGAGGCTTTGTTTGTCCCAGGCGCCAAGATCCCACTGTGGAGCGTGGCTGGTAGCTCTGGCGCTTCTCTCTACAATGCCGTGTCTCTTCCCCACCTCGTCTCCTTCCCCCTCAAAGACAACTGCATGTTGTTACTGATGGTCTGGGAGTCAAGTCAGTGGACGCTGTTTCCCCTGAGAATGTTCTACTGTGCTTCAGACACAGGGGGAGCAGGACAAAAGGAATCAGTGCTCTGGCATGGTTCCATTTTGGCTTTTGCCCATCATGCCAATACCATTTCCTCCCAGGCTTTTCTCAGTTGTATGGTCCATTTCAAGTCTTTAGCCTTGAAGTAAGCTTTTAAGAAAAAAGCCAGAGCTCTTCAGAAGCCGAACGAAAGAAGGAGCAAGTATTGTGAAGTCAGCCTAGAGCAAGAGTGAGAAAGCACAGCTTAAGTTACTGGCATGGATTGTCTCTTTCCCAACAGATTATAATTGGACATTATTTACCCTTCTTTTCCAGGCAAGATCCTCCTGCCTCAGCTCTTGAGTGTGGGGATTGCATCTCATGCTAAGTCTTAGCTGAGCCTTTAATTTCCTTAGGCACAGGCCATTAAGGGTACTGGAAGCACCGTAGAGGCAGTGCTGCCTAGAATTCTGCTGGTTGAACATCACCTGAGAAAATCAAACAATGTCTCCAGAACATACAGCCTCCATTTTCTTATCTGTCAGAGTCTCTGTGATTCAGGGTTCTGGGAAGGGTTAGCAACTTTGTTGTTACTGAATCTCACCCTCTCTGTGATCTTTTCACCCAGATGGGTTTGGGATTCCTCACAACATGGCCGCCTCAAGGAAACCAGACAACATAGAAGCTGAAGACTTCAAGAATGAGTACTTCAGACAGCCAGGCGCAGCTCACGTCACCAGCTCTGATCTTGTCTTGGAATCTCTAGGACATCAATTGTGCTATACTTTACTGGACAAAACAGAAAATCCTGCCCAAGTTCATCAGGAAAGACTATCGACACCCCCTTCCCCCCCAAATATAGATACTCCCTCCTCCATGAGAAGAATATAAAGGATTTTAAGGATTTGGGGATGTATGCATTTAAAAAGGGACTAATCTCTCCCATTGTCTTGAAATTTTCTGCCATCCTTATTTTTCTGATTCTTCAGGTTGGTATCTTTGGCTTCTCCCTTCCACACCTCAATCAAAAGTCATTTCCACATTGAAAATGTCAGGGGGCAAAGTAGTTAGGCCTCAAGGATGGCCTCTTAGGATCCACCCTTCCTTGTAGTCATGCTCTTCAGCAGTTTCCCCCCACACTGGATCCAGGCTGTTACATGAGGAACCCATACCCTGTGGTTTCTAAGGTGAGGACTCAGAAGCTTCTGGTCTTTGGAAATGCTCACTGTAGGGAATGCTAGCCACTCCCTAGACTGTAAGGCTTTGAGGAAGCCCAAACTAGCCGCAAAGAGGGGTTGTATGCAAAGAGCAAAATGCCTGAGCAACACTCAGAGATCTCAGTCAACCCAGCCCCAGTGGCCAGACACGGAAGCGGAGAAGCCAGCAAAGGCATTCAGTCTGATTGAGCATTCACATGATTCCATCCCAACTGCCATTCTCATGATACCAGCTCCTGCAATCACATTTCAGAGTCCAAATGAGAACCATCTAACTGGGCCCACTCAGCCTTCAGCATCCTGAGAGATAATAGTACATGTTATTTAAGCAACTAAGTTCTGAGGGGCTGATTATGCTGTGAGAACTCAGAAAAGATAGGGAGAGCGTTATTCCAGCCTGAAGCTGGTTGACTTTGAAGAGGAAGGAGTGTCAAATTGGACCTGTATGCCAAGTGAAAGTTTGTTTGGTTTCTTTTAGAGAAACAAGGAGCTGCTAGAGGTTCTTGAGCAAAAGGAAATTTGATTAAAAAATAATGAATGGGGCTGGGAAGGTGGCTCAGTGGTAGAGTGTTTGTCTCCCATGCATGAGGCCCTGAGTTCGATTCCCCAGCACCACATAAGCAGAAAAAGCCAGTAGCAGAGCTATGGCTTAAGTGGTAGAGCACTAGCTTGAGCAGAAGAGCTGAGGGACAGCACCCAGGCCCAGAGTTCAGGCTCCAGGACCAACACAAAAATAAATAAATAAATAAATAATGACAATTAGTCTGGGTGCAGTCAATAAATTCACAATCCTAGAAGGAGTTATTGGTGGGTAAGACCCCTCCTTAGTGGCCTATAATATTTCCAAGAGTGTTGTCCTTTTACACATGTATCACAGGACACAGACAGTCATCTAAGGAAAGACAAAGCGAAGCCAAGTCCTTACTCTAGAGCTAATAGCTGCTGGCCAGGGAACTCCAAAGGTTGATTTTGGCCATGATGTTAAGAAACAAAAACAAAACAAAACAAAAAAACCCAAAATGTCATCAGTAAAGACTAATGAGTGAACATTACAATGACTATTGAAGTTGTCCTATGCATGAAGTATTGTTTTGCACAAATTTCTCATTTTCGTTGTGTTTATCTAAACCACTTGATTAAACTTTCTGGGAAGCTAATTGCCAGGAAAATATTATCGCTGAGGGGAGGGGCAATTTTTAATGTGTATCTTTAAGAGCATTAAGTTTAGCCGGGCGCTGGTGGCTCAGGCCTGTAGTCCTAGCTACTCAGGAGGCTGAGATCTGAGGATCGCGGTTCAAAGCCAGCCTGGGCAGGAGAGACCGTGAGACTCCTATCTCCAATAAACCACCAGAAAAGCGGAAGTGGCACTGTAACTCAAGTGGTAGAGCGCTCGCCTTGAGCTGAAGAGCTGAGGGACAGCGCTCAGGCCCAGAGTTCAAGCCCCACGACCAACCAAAAAAAAAAAAAAAGAAAAAAAAGAGCATTAAGTTTATGTTCCAAATTCGAATACAAATCTTAAGGGTAGATTTGAAATTATAGACTTTGAAAAATTATGAACCCAAAAAGACAATGTTTTGAAAGGTAAAAACAATTTTTAAAAATTAGACACATGATTTTTTTTTTAATGAGCTTGGTTGAGTGTCACAGTGTGTGCTTAGCATGCATGAGATCCTGGGTTCAATGTTCAGCATCCATACACACACAGTCTCCTTCTCCCCCCCCCATACCTACATGTACACAGTTGAATTTAGTAGACCGTAGGCAGAGTTTCTCAGTGAAGTAGGCAGACCAATAAAGAAAAACCTATGACAGTCCAGGGCAGAAGCAATGAACAGTGAGCTTGTGCTGTGGCAGTGGGAATGAGACAAAAGGAGGTAGATTTCACACATGCCCCAGACCATTGTTCAGTTCATTTGCCTCGAATGAGAAAATTATGACACCAACCTCCCATTCATTGCATAGGTGAAAAGGAAACAAACAATTCAACAGTTTGTTTTCCTTTTGAGTAAATTCAGCTTTTCAAAGAGAATTCTGTTTAAAAATGTATTTTGTTTGGGAAGAAGAAGGAAATTGAATGCATGGTTTCATAGCTATTTAGTATCAGTGAAATCAGTGACTACTCTTTAGAATTGTGTAGCCATTTCTAACATATTCATATTGGTTTGCAAATTTTGCTACTTAGAAATCCCTCTGTTACCTTAGTACTGTGTAAGAACCTCCCAATGCAACCAAGGACAACACTATTACTGATTTAAAAAAAAAAAATTCTTGCAGTGGTCCAGTGGAAGCTGTACTTTTTTGAAGTCTGAGCTCCCTCTAATGGTCAAAATAGTAAGTACCACTGGATCAAATCAGCCATGTCTTAAAAGAATTTCAATGAGTTAAATTTTAACTTCCTCTAGACCTTTATTTACACTTTAACACTTTCTCTTGCTTGTTACTTAATAGGTGTCATACTATTCAAGACGCATGGCAACAGCTAGTATTGTAATAATTTGTAATTATCAGTTTTCCGTAGTGTTTATTGAGTTTCAGGCCACACAGAAAAGTAATTCTCACCTAATTAATACACATTAATAGAAGCTAATTCACGTTGAATGTTCCAAGGAAGTGAGGTCACTGCCACTCTGAAAAGTCCTCATTGGTGAACTTTGCACTCCTAGAACTATTCTGAAAAAGAATGTTGCTCATTAGATTCCCATCATTCCTTTAGGAAGAGGCCTATCCCCCCCCCCCCCCCCCATGTCACTCTTACATTATTGGCAACAGCTTCAGAGAAGAGGAGGGGAGAGAGCACTGGTGGTTGGGGATGGTTGGGGAGAAAGACCAATGCTGCCTGCCTACTACTGCGTGTCTGGTGATCTGTTTTATATTTTATATCTGGTACTTCATTTGAACCTCTAGAGGAGGGGCTTCACTGTGCTTCAATTCATCAAAAAGCTTTTTACCTTGCACAAGCCACAATAAGGTACAGAAATCACTGCTTCTTTAAAGATGCCTAGAGCCATTGCTTAAGAGCCATGTAGGGAAAAAGAGAAAGAACGAGAAGGTGAAGGGCAATGGGAAAGACCTAAGTTCAGACTTGAAGGATGAAAAGGAATCAGCCAGGGAGAGTCTACAGGAACAGAGGGCAGAGTGATAAAAGGCAAAAGTTCAGGATGCTAGGATCTAGGATCCTAGGATCCTTTTTTGTGTGTGTGTGTGGCAGTACTAGGGCTTGAACTCAGGTCCTAAGCACTGTCTCTGAGTTTTTTGTTTGTTTTTGTTTTCATTCAAGACTGGTTGGTCACTCTACCCATTGAGCCATAGCTCTACTCCCTGATTTGTGATATTTAATTGGCAATAAGAGTCTCATAGACTTGAAGCCTGCTTAGGCTAGCTTCAAACCATGATCCTCAGCCTCCTGAGTAGCTGGGATTATAGGCATGAGCCACAGAGCCTGGCTCTATCCTCATCCTTCAGATAACCAATGAACACTCAGATAAATTATGAATCCTGTTCTTGGAAAATAGTGGGAGCTCAGAGCTCCCATGGTGGCCTGGTGTTTGCTTCTACATTGCTCATGGGAGGAAATGCTGGTCCTCAGGAAGTCAGGACTTGAGGGAACCAGCTTAGGCAGTTAAGAACTCAGCTCTGAAAACATCTTCACCTTTTAAATTAAAAATGATCAGGGTCATTGGTTTAATAAGAATCAGGAACAGCAGAACTGGGTTGGTGGCCAGGTGTAATGAAAACAACCTAGCTAGCTTTAAGAGTGGGTTGCTTTCCCACTGAAAACTGCAACTTCAGACTCCAATTTTAATTCACATCCAGATCAGCTGTCTGTCCCGGCGCCAGTACTCAGCACAGCTGCATCTTTCAGCGAGGTGAGACTCGCAGTGAACAGGAAAGCTAAGCATTATGTGTGGTACAAATTACTCCCGAAAAATCCTTAACCTATTCATAAAACTACCCACATCGGACAGACATAAGCCTGTTATGGTGGTAGCACACACCTGTCACCCAGCTACTCAGGAGGCAAAGACTAGAGCATCACAAGTTCAAGTCCAGCCTGACAAAAGGTAGCAGCAAAACCAAATAAAACCAAATAAACATAAATAAAACCAAAAAGGACTGGAGGTAGATGTTAGAGCGCATGACTATCAATTTAAAGAATTTTGTATCCTCAGGAAGGTGAGATCAGGCTCATGCCCACCCCGATACACTCCTTCTCAACTAAAAGCTGGGTGTTGTAGCACCTGCCTGTCATCCCAGTTACAGTGAGAAGCATAAAGTAGGAGGATCCAAGTGCAGGTATGCAACCGAACAAGAAAGACCTTATCTCAAACAACCAGTGTAAAATAAGGGCTAGAGTTGTGGTTTAGCAGTAAAGTGTCTGCCTAGCAAGCATAAGACCTGAGTTCAAAACTCCAGTTCCACAAAAATAAATAACTAAATACATTTAAGCCTTTTTGTTGTGTCCCTCTGTACCTGTGTACTTTGTCTGGTTTGTGGGTCTTCATTTTCGCCACACGGAGATACCAGTCAGACTTCATAGAACCCATCTTAAGGGTTCGTTTTACCTTCAGCACCTCTTTAAAGGGCCAATCTCTAAAAAGGAATCATAAACATGTCCTGCCAAGTTGGCAGGACAATCCTCCTGTTGAAGGATGCCATAATGAAAAGCAACTTATTATGATGGGATGGTGGAGGCGGAGATAATACTTTGCTCTTGATCAGAGAGTGCTTAATTCAAGTTCTGGGTTATTTTGAAATTGCCTCTGTATGAGGTGGGGTGTTTTAGGGTTTGGGTATACATCTCTACAGCGAGACACATGCAGAGCATTTGCAAAACTCCATGTTCCTTCCCTAGCACTGCAAAAGACAATCAAAACAGCCGAGTCTTTCCGTAGTATTCTGACAGCATTGGCTTAGATTTTCATGTGAAATGAAGGCATCGAGTTTTATATATAATAGAAATGAACACATCTAGTACGTAGTTAAAATGAGTCTAGTTTTGGATTTTTGTTTTTGAGGAACATGAATTACTGAAACGAAATGAACTTCTACACAAAAGAAAATTATGGAAAGGTATTGATAAGACCGTTGTTTAGCTGTATCTTGCTATTTTTCCGACATTAAAAAAATGTGTTATTTGTTTCCGGCATCTGATGCTATGATTCCAGCTATTCAGGAAGCTGAGACCTGGAGGACCAGAGTTTGAAGCCAGCCTTGGCGGAAAAGTCCTTGAGTCACAGTCTTCAACTAGCCATTGAAATGCCAGACTGGAGGCGTGGCTCAAGGAGGATGCTAGCTAGGCAGCAAAACTGAAGGACCATGAAAGGCCCTGAGTTCAATTTGTATGATTAACAAGTAAATGTTTTCATGTTTTGCTAGAAGGAAAGTTGAACACTAAAGAAATTTAAAGTTATCACTAAAAAAGAAACCATGCAAAACAAATTGCTTGACAAAAAAAATGGCAAAAGATTTTTTCTAAACACACACACACACACACACACACACACACAGATGAATATTATTAATCCCTAAAGAGGAATGAAATCCCATCATTTGTCACAACATAGTTGAACCTGGAAGACATCATGCTAAATGAAATAAGTCACATGCAGAGAGAAAAATGCTGTATGGTTTCATTCAGATGTGGAATCTAAGGGAAAACAAATTCCAGCAGGCAGAGAACAAACATATAGAGAACAAAAACAGGGGTGAAAGCTGGGAGGAAATGGGGAGATGTATGTCAGAAGATACAAAGGAGATCTGTGAGATGAGTCGCCCAGAGCTTTGATATACAACATGAAGATTAGAGAGCATAACTTGTACTACCTTTGGATTCAAGGGGAGTAGAATTCAGTTGCTCTTAAGAAATGGGTAAATATGGAATTTGATGAATATCTTCATTTGTTTCATTATAGAAGCTTCCATACTCTCACTATACCTCCCAGAGTTATTATATACCCCAAATGCACACATTAAAATGTATTTTTCAAAGAAGATATATGTCTGTGTGAGTACAAGCATTTACTTCTCTAAAACTGTTTGCAGCAACACAAGGACTGTCACAAATACCAGGTCGAGGTGCTAAGTAAGGGAAGAAGAGCTGGGCAACTGAAATAAGTAGGAAAGCAAGTTTGTGTTGTAAAAGACTTTGATTTTTGAGTTACAGGAATGTGTTCTTTGCCACAGTGAAAGTAAAAAGAAAGTCTAATAGTTGAGACGTTGAGACTTTAGATTCTAAATCAATAGAAAAATAATTTACACTTTTCAATGAAGATGTAATGAATAATTCTTAGAGACAGATCAATTCCCATTTTTCAGAGTAGAGCCTTTCTCTTAGGGAACCTTTTAATTCCCGGAGCTCATTCATGGGTCTAGACAGCATGCAGACCCAGCCCAGATGTGTGAGGCCTTGGCTACAGGAATGCCTCTCTTATCAGGGCATTGTGTAGGAGTTGTGGTAGTCATGACAATGAACTCTTGGTAGGATGGAAAAACTTGGGGCGATTGATACAATGTTTCTACTTCAAGTTCATTGCCCCCAGCTTTACCTAAGGACAAGATACAGTGCTTTTGGGAAGATGTCTGTGAATAACAAGAGTTCCAGGTGATGTCAAAGTTCACTAGCCTTAAACAGAAGGCTTGGAATTAATTTAATTCTTGGCCCATGCCAAAAGATCCACAATTTAGCCTGTAATCCTAGCTATTCAAGAGACTGAGATCTGAGGATCCTGGTTTGAAGCCAGCCCAGGCAGGAAAAGGTACACACACATACACACACACACACACACACACACACACACACACACACACACACACACACACTCCACAACTTAGAAGCCAATGCCAATAAAAATGAGTGCAGACACAGCAGATAAACAGCACTGAAGCCATTCCTTGCTCTGAAGTTTCCTCAGAGCTTCAAGCCTAACCACACCCTCCCTCCTGACTCTTGGATAATTTGCTGTGCTCCCAGAGAGTGGCTTCTGCCCATCTGAAGATCAGGTGCAACAGGAGCCAAACGTCTTCTATCTCCTCCTCCAGCTCCACGGGCATGTGTCAGCAAGGAACTGATGTGAAGTTTTCCAGAGGCAAATGACGCCACTACCAGCACCGCTGCCGCCTCTAGAATGAGCCAGGAGATGACAGGAGAAAAGGGAGCCTCCAGTGTAGGCCCACGAAGAGGGTGTGAGGTTATTTATGTGCAGGGTATGAAGTCTCCATCTTATTTCAATCTCATCTCCATCTCATCTGCCTGTCTGCTTGTCTGCATGCCTGCCTGCTTGATTGTCTGTCTGTGTGTCTCTGTGTGTGTGTGTGCATCTCTGTCTTTCTCTGTGTCTCGTGTCTCTGTCTCTGTTTCTCTGTGTGTGTCTCTCTTTCTGCTCATATTGTGGCTTGAACTCAGAGCTTAGATGCAGTCTCTTAGCTTTTTGGCTGAAGACAGGCATTCAACTACTTGAGCCACAGCTCCACTGCTAGTTTTGGGGTAGATAATTTAACAGGGCACTTTCTTGCCCAGGCTAGCTTCTGACCACGATCCTCAGATCTCAGCCTCCTGAGGATTACAAGTGTGGGCCAATGACAGCTGCTGAGGCTGGATCTCCTCTTACCTAGGGCAAACACAGCACCCAGGACAACCCAGGGCCTGGCTGACCTGTGGAGGACACACTGGGTGTGCACATGCAGGCTGCATTCTGTCACAGGAGGCTCTGGTCCAATAGGCAGCCACAGCCCCAAGGCAATCCCTTCAAAACACTGCCTCACTGGATGCTTAGAACGATCTAAATGAGAAAACGAGGCAACAACAACTGCTGGACAGGTATAATACACTCGTGTAACAAGCCGGGGTTTCAACTCCTTAGTGAGGATCCTCTTCCAATAAAAAGCCCTCACACAACTTTTACACTCATTAAGTAAGTGTTTGTAGATATTATTTATTACAAAGTAAGAGTATTTTGACAGTACAGAAGAGAAGGGTGAGGGATAACTGCTTGTTAATTAGTGCACTATAGTGATTAGAAAGCCCAGACTTCTTTTTAAAAAACAACATCTGATTTTTCACTCAAGAAGCAAAGGTGTACCTTAAGTTGGTGCCTCAAGTTAGCACCTGAGAAACGGAAGTGACAATGGCTCGATACTAGAAGAATCTGTCCCATGATGCTGCTGTGGAGAAAGACAGGGCACAGGTACGAAGCCAAGCACAGCTTCAGGCTTCTCTGTGGGTTTCAGTGTTCTGATTACTCCAGCTGCCGTTCGTATTAAGACTCTAATAACCTTTCCTCTCACTTCCTATATTTAGTCTGTTAGCAAATCTTTTAATAGCAAATCCATTCCTCTTCCTTTGCAGAAGTTTTCTTAGACATCTGGACTGAAAATAAGTGCACCTGGTTATTTCCAAGTTTGTTCTTCTGCAACTGAGACATTGAGTGTGCACCAGGAGGTGGGGGCACTGTAAACATCTTCCTTGCACTACCCTGCAGCACGCACACTTGTTTCTAGAAACTGGATCCTGAAAACACACAGCATTGCAAGGCACAAGATGAAACGAAGAGCTGTGTGATCTGTGCTTTCTAAATTTACTGAAGGAAGTGAAGAAAGCAGGCTGGCGTGGAGTTTACCTGGTTTCTGGATCACACAGATCTGAATTCCAGAGAATTTCCAGAGAAATGTATCTCTGTGGTATCAAGTGCATTGCTTGACACAATGCATGGCCTGGCATTCTAGAGGAGACATTACACCAGGACACCACCAGATTTTCCAGACATAACAGTCCTCTGGCCCAAAGTCACAGCCCAGCAGTGACTGTAGCACTGTTGGGCACAAGCCTTGCAGCTCGGCTTCGTGTAGCCAGACAGTAGAGGTAGCAGCTAGCCTCCTATGATGGCCACTCACGATTTCCTGCTGTGGTCAAGTCAAAAAACGATGGGATGGCAGAAAGCAGGGAACACACACTCCGGAATAACAGATGGCTGATCAAAGATCGAGGGAGAAATCACCACCTCAAGAGTGCCGCCGGAGGGGCTGGGAAGGTGGCTCAGTGGTAGAGTGCTTGCCTTGCATGACTGAGGCCCTGGGTTCCATTCCTCAGCACCACATAAGCAAAAAGAAAAACGCCGGAAGTGGCGCTGTGGCTCAAGTGCTAGAGCGCTAGCCTTGAGCTGAAGAGCTGAGGGACAGCACCCAGGCCCAGAGTTCAGGCCCCACGGTCTGACCCCACCCCCACCCCCCCAAAAAAAAGAGTGCCTCAGAAAATACTGGCCCAAGAGGACCAGTTTCTTGGAAAGATGTTGAGGATTGTTAAACATAGCCTGCTGTTAGGAAAAGGAGAAATGTAGTTCTTTTTTTGGGGGGGTCCGGTTGTGGGGCCTGAACTCTGGGCCTGGGCGCTGTCCCTCAGCTCTTCAGCTCAAGGCTAGCACTCTACCATTTGAGCCACAGCGCCACTTCTGACTTCTTTCTATTTGCTTATGTGGTGCTGAGGAATCGAACCCAGGGCCTCAAGGCAAGCGCTCTACCACTGAGCCACCTTCCCAGCACCTGTAGTTCTTTTTTATTCAGAGAGAAAATCCAAGAGATTTACTCAGCTAAGGGAAAGTTTCCGTTTTTATCCATTACACAATAGACAAACATGCTTTCAAACATTGACACTGAGCCTCTTTCCATCTGACTAGACAGCCTAGCAGATTTCTCATCGGTGGCCTCCTGAGGAGTACTTAGCCTAACTCAAAAGCAACCCTGCTTCTTGCCCTACCAGGGAGGAGGATATGAGAAATGCCATCTGCATCTGCCTCACTCTCATTCTTTTTGTGAGCAGGATGGCAGGTATCGATTGAGTTAATGTTGTGTTTAATAACATGAAAATACCAGCTTGGCCATTATTACAATCTGCATTTTGATTCACTAAACTTTCTACACCAAGGCTAAATACATTACCTATCATCATTACCCTTTATTAATGCCATCTATGTTGGCCAAGATTGAAATTTTACAATAAACTAGATTTATTGAGTCTCCACATTGTTTTATTTTTTAAAAACCCCTAATCTTAAAGAAGTGTAGAGTGAAATACTATTTAACCTTTTTAACTAGAAAAACAAAGTAGTTCGAATAAGTGCACTCTAAATAAGTTAATAAAAATTTGTACCCTAGAATATTATATGATCATTAAAATTATGACATGGTTCTATATTTATTCATGTTATTTATTTGTTTATTTCTTTACAGAGTTAAGGGCCAAATCCAGGCCCTCTGTTATGCTATGTGAGATCATCACCCTTGGCTACACTTTCAACAAAGCACACTATCTTTGGAAACATTTAAATCAGTTTAAAATATGCATAATGTCTTTTTGTAAAAACATGTGAATATGTATAGAAGTTCATAAAGGCCAGTGTGTATTTATAAATAAGAAAATAATGAAAAGATACTTAATTTCGCACAGATGAGATAGGGCAGCAGGTTATAAGGAAAATTTGCTTCTATATTTCATAATAGCATGAACATATTATTTCACCTTCAGGGAAAATAAGCTAGCTTAGAATAATATGTAGCTGTAATTGTAAAGAAAACTAACATTACCAAGAATCTCATCGCCCAATAATTATTTCAATAGCTCTTCATATTATCTGTACTGCACTGGTTCTTTAATAGTTTTGTAAGAAAGAAAACCAAAACTCAGTACATTAAAAGATTATTCCTGTAGTCCACAAGTTAGTGAGATGCAGAGGGTGAACTGAGCTAGGTTTAGGTTGAACTTGTCTGATATTATCCACTCAGTTGTGAACCCCTCCTAAACTTGTATGTTTAAACAACCCTTGGAGATACCATCTTTAATTGGTATCTTTAATAGGATCTTTAAAGAGCAACTAATCGGAAGTCATTAGCTGGAACTTAATCCAATATGAGTATGGCCTCAATAAGAAAATGGCATTTAGGAGTTGGAGACCTGGCTCCACTGGTAAAGCACCAGCCAATGAGCTAAAGTGTTCGGTAACACGTTTCAGTCCCTGTCCTCAGACCTATAAAATAAAACAACAACAAAAAAAGAAATTTAGCTTGTCACACAAAAACTGGATCACAACTATAATTCTAGCTACTGGGAAGAGGAAATTAGGAAAATCAAGGTTTGAGGCCATCTGGGGCAAATAGAGTAAATCTCAATCGACGTCAGGTGTGGTGTTGCCTGTAATCCCACCGATGTAGGAGGCCAAAGGTAGGAGGATCTCACTCTAAGCCTGACCTTGGGCAACAACCTGGGACCTTAGATGTAAAATATTTAGAGCAAAAGATGCTGGGGCATAGTTTAAGTGGTAGCAAGTACATGCCCAGAAAGTATAAGACCCTGAATTTGAACCAACAATGCTAAAAGAGAGGACAGAAGGAAGGAAGGAAGGAAGGAAGGAAGGAAGGAAGGAAGGAAGGAAGGAAGGAAGGAAGGAAGGAAGGAAGGAAAGAAGGAAGGAAGGAAGGAAGGAAGATGACATCCACACACAGCCTTTCATAAAGGGAGAAGGCTGTGTTAGTATATGATAATCATTCACAGGCCATGAAAAGAGCCCTGAAAAGGACCAAATTTCCTGTGTCTTGGTCTCAGACTTCTAGCTTCCAGAAGCATAAAATATAATAACTAGTACATGTCTAGGATAATCCTAGCAGATGAGCAGAATAGTTCAACAGCTATGTACATATAACTGTATAAGATGATGCTAAGTGAAATGAACTCCAAGAATGGACACAAGAGGTTTTTCTTTGTTGTTGCTGCTGTTGTTGTTTTAGTCGGTTGTGGGGCTTGAACTCTGAGCCTGGGTGCTGTTCCTGAGCTTTTCACCTCAATGCCAGTGCTCTCCACGTTGAGCCACAGCGCCACTTCTGTTTTCTGGTGGTTAATTGGAGATAAGGTCTCATGGGCTTTTCTGCCTGGCCTGGCTTTGAACCACGATCCTCAAATCTCAGCCTTCTGAATAGCTAGGATTACAGGCAGGAGCCACTGGCACATGGCTTATTGTTATTGTTTTTAATGTACTATGTGATTTCCTTTTTGTTTTGTGTTTTTCCCCCCTATGGTTTATCCCCTGTTGTCACATTGTTTTTGGTACCCTGGGTATTGTATATACATTTATCTGAATTAGGGAAGGGAAGGGGAGCAACAAAATGGTGAGACAATGATCTGTACAACTTGAGGGAGGTTGGTGGAAGGAATGTGGGAGAAAAATGAGAGAGGGGTAACAAGTTCAACAAGAGATGCACTTACTACCTTATTTATGTAACTGTAACCCCTCTGTATATCACCTTGACTATATATATATATATATATATATATATATATATATGTATATGTATATGTATATATATAGTTGTTGTTGTTTTTTTGTCAGTCATGGGGCCTGAACTCTGGGTCTGGGCACTGTCCCTCAGCTCTTCAGCTCAAGGCTAGAGCTCTACCACTTGAGCTACAGCGCCACTTCCAGCTTTTTCTGCTAAGGAATCAAACCTAGGGCCTCATGCCCTCTACCACTGATCCATCTTCCAAGCCCCGACAATAAAATTTAAAAAAGAAAGAAAGAAAGGAAGAAAGAAAAGAAATTTGGAAAATAGAAACAAAAAAGAGAATAACTTTTTGTTGATTGACTTAACCAGTCTGAGGTATTTGGTTTTTGGAGGCTGCAGGACTCAAGCTATAGGCTGTCTGGGCACTCTGCTGTACACTGGCTTTGTTTATACATGAGCTGGGGCAACTCACCTCCAATGTTTACCTTCCTTCCTTCCTTCCTTCCTTCCTTCCTTCCTTCCTTCCTTTCTTTCTTTCTTTCTTTCTTTCTTTCTTTCTTTCTTTCTTTCTTTCTTTCTTTCTTTCTTTCTCTTTCTTTCTTTCTTTCTTTCTTTCTTTCTTTCTTTCTTTCTTTCTTTCTTTCTTTCTTCCTTTCTTCCTTTCTTCCTTTCTTTCTTGTACCTATAGTACATAGTATCTATACTTTCCCAAGTAGAAAGAAGAGACTTGACAAACCTCATGAGGCCTAACCTTAGAGCTAGCTCACGATCATTTATTTCTCATTGCATTGGTCAATTAAATAACACACAATGAGGTGAGGCAGAGCATGGTGCAGAGGCTGCTGTGGGACAGCATGGCAGGCAGAGTGGTAAAGGTATTTCTGGTAAAAGGTATTTCTAAGGGGGTGGGGGAACTGGAACCAGTATCTCAGATGTTCACATACATGTTCACATTGCAGCCAAGTCTCAAGACTACATACTGTAGCTGCATAGTTCCAGTTTTAATTAGCCCTTAATACCATTTCACATTTTCAATAAGATTCATAACTTTACATGTTATTGGCTGCATGCTATGGATGTGATATGCACTCTTTGAGGAGGTGCACAGTCACTTGTATAAAAGGATAGAAAGGAAATAGAATGAAGAAAATCATGTTGCAAATTTCCCTCTAAAAATGTCAATAAAATTAACATATAAATTAGCCAATATAAAAGTTTGATTCAAAAACAACTTAATATGGGTGTTTTCTACATAGCAACCCCCCTCCCTCTCTCTCCATATATATATATATATATATATATTCACAGAGAATCTATTTGACATATATATATATACATATATGAGAGTCATTCATGAAAATCATTGTTAAAACAACAGGTTAAAATATGGGAAATTCCACTTATTGAAACAAAAAGCAACAATAAAAGCAGTATATACAAAACAATGATGACAGTATTAAATGTAAAATATCAGTTTGGTTTCCACCAGCTGCTTTCCTCTTAGACACACCTGGAAGCATTTTATGGGCCTTTGAATAGAAGACTGGCTAAAACTTAGCCATTCTGATACCAGGTTTTTTTTAAACAATTATTTTATTTTTGTATCCTCCCTCCTCAACATTTTAACACAAAAGACAGAGAAATTGTCAGGGAATTTTGATTCTTGAAGCATCAAAACATTTTTTTTTTTTCTGAGAGAAGCAAAGGATAAAAAAAATACTGAAATTTCCTTTCTGAGGAAAAAGTAAGTCTTGGCTCCAAATTTGGTTTTCCAAATCAAGAAGCAGATTTTTTTTCCCCCCAAGAAAACATTGAACTAGGGAAGAAAAGAAATACTTTTTCCATTGGTTAATTATTTTTTATAATTTCATTCTATAAACATTACCAGCATATAAATGTCTAAAAAAGATTTTAGTGTCTTATGTAATCAGTAATTCAGTCATTTACAAAACACATGGAAATCACAGAGCTAAAGAGCAAGACTTGAATTTATTACACTTGGTACGTGCATATACTCCAGGGATACTAAATGTGTGTAGAATGCCCCTTTGTCTTTTCCAGAGCTCTGTTATGAATTAGATCGTTTAAACATGCTCTACATCAGTTTCAGGAGAGTTATTCCCAAGCCAGTTTCAGACTGAACCCACGTTGCATCTGTTTTCTGTTTATGAATTTTGAATGCTTGGCACTTTAATTGGGATATTTTTCTTTGGGATGAAATAATTTCAAATATTCGCTTAATCAAAACATTAGCTTAATCAAAACATTAGCTTCCTTTCCCAGTTTCCATCATGGATTGTTGGTAGGCTTCCCAGACTCGGTCTCCTGTGCTTCAGGGAGGGACCCACCTTTTCTGGTGTGTGGGAGGGAACAGGGGAAAGAAGATAATATCCAGACTATTGGCTTACCCCTTCACATCCTGTTCCTTTATATGTCACCTGCCTTGAAGGCTCATTTGAGTATTCCTTATGAACACTACCATTTTTTACTGCCACATTCTCTTCTGATAGTTTATAACTTTGTTTTTCCCTTGAAAATCTAATGGGAGCAGAGAATTTCCCCACAGATGAAGTCCTTAGACAGACAGCATTGGAATGTTGTATCTTCCTCTTCTGCCAGACGCAGTAAAAACTAGATTGTTGCGTAGGTGTGTTTCAGCAAAATTAATGTGGCAGAAGAGATTCATCAGAGAGAGACAGAGACAGAGAGAGAGAGACAGAGACAGAGACACAGACACAGACACACACACAGAGTATACTTTGGGTAGAAAGAGATTGGAAGAAAACCAGGAAAACTGCAACAGGATTGAAATAAAATAGCGTATGCTACTGTGAAAATCAGACTTCAAGTCAGAAAGCCTCAGGTTTGAATTTCAGTTGTTAACTCATGAGCCATGTGACTCCAACCAAGGTCCCAAACTTCTCCAAACCTCACCTTCTCCACTTACAAAATGAAAGTGAGACCAGCATATACCATTACCACAAAGATCAAATTACAAAGTTCTTAAAGTGCCTACTATCAAAATGAATTCTGGCTTTGTATTGGAATACTTTTGGCTAGGTGCTTAGAAAAACAAATATTTTCTTCTCATATTACTGGAGTCTAAAACGTCTAAGATGAAGGTTCCGAATGTTTGCAGGTTCATAGTGTAGGCAAGCTTAGGCAAAATTTAAGAATTTGTAAAAAAAAAAAAAAAAAAGCTAAAGCCAAAAAGGACTGGGGATGTGGTTTAAGTGGTAGAGCACCAGCCTAGCAAAAGTAAAGCCCTGAGTTCAAACCCCAGTACTGCCCCCTCAAAGAACTAGAAAGAATTTAAATTAGAAAGAGTATTAATTGATATTGTCCATTATATTACCAATACATTGGAAACACAGATACTCATCAAAAGGGGAGATTTGCTCTGCAAATTATAATACAATTAGAATACAATCCATGAACAGGAAAACTATGTAGTCACTAACATCACAGATCTTTATTTATTGATATAACATTTAAATTAACACTATAGGTTAAAGAACTCCATATTACCAGTAGAATGTGATACTATAAAATAGATATCTACAGACAGGTGTAGATAATTAAAATTATGTTTTCTGACCACTAAAATTTACCTAAGATACTTCTTGATAGATATATCTATTGAAACTTTCTATCTCTTTAACCAGTTCTGGAAATTTGCATATTTCTAAGAATTTGCCCATATCCTCTATGTGATGCAATTGTTCATGTAAATTCTTCATGTTATTCTTTATAATCCTTTGTATTATAACAATGCTAGTAGTAATTCTTTCCTCTTCGTTTCTGGTTTTATTTATGTTGTATCTTTTTCTTTGCCAATCTACTCAAAGGTTTCCAATTCTGTGGGTTTAAAAAAACAATTACTTGAAAAACAGTGATTACACTTATATAAGTCAGACAAAGAGTACATTTCTTTTGGACAGTGTCACCCAATTTTGTATATCCTTTCAGAGAACTTCTCAAAACTAATGTAATGCATGAAGTGACAAATCCAAGAAACTCAGAACATTTCAAGAGTAATAAACACGTATATGAGTTGTGCATTGTGATTCAATAAGACTCAATTTATTTCTGTGTTACCTCCTTTGTCTCTCATGTCTTTTAGTTCAGGATCAAATTATTTAAAATACAACTTTAGGGGCTAGGAAGGTGGCTCAGTGGTAGAGCGCTTGCCTCGCATGCATGAGGCCCTGGATTCCATTCCTCAGTACCACATAAGCAAAAAGAAAAAAGCTGGAAGTGGTGATGTAGCTCAAGTGGTAGAGAGCTAGCCTTGACCTGAAGAGCTGAGGGACAGCGCCCAGGCCCAGAGTTCAGGCCCCACGACCAGACCCCCTCCCCCCAAAATACAACTTTATGGTGTTTTACAGAGGGGTTACCATTTTCTGGATCCATTTTTTCCAGACGGAAAACCTTTTCTACCAGAGCAGAATCACTAGCAACTTCTCACAGCATGGGAGTAAGTGTTTTGGGATGGAATTGTTCTTTTCTGAGGTAGCAACCAATCTCCCGTTTCAACTGCCATTCACATAGCAGCTTCCAGGGATGCCACCCATGCTCTATTTTAAAGTCCTCTGGGGTTCTGGCATATGAATGGACTATACTGTATTCATCTATCTTGAAGGTGGTTTCTGTCCTTACTCATCTATTAACTTTTCAAAAATATTTTATACAGATGATTCCTATTGTGTTCTCTCTGGACTTAAAAACTCCTTTTTCATATATTAATGGAGCTTTGGGAAGTATTAGAGATAAATGTCTATCTGATTTAATCTTTATCTGAAATTGAAAGTCCCATTTTTTTTAAAGATAAGGAAACAGGCTTTGGAGACCCACCCAAGATCACAAGCAATAGTAAATGATGGAACTCATTTCCAGTGGCCTGTGCAATACCTGACATAGCCTTGTTATATACACAGACTTAGCTCCATTGTCATCTGGTTTTATTAAGTGTTCTGAATCCAGTCTTGCATTAGAGCTCCCTTTGTTGTCTATGACAAAACCTCAACAAACCTATCCTCTTCATGTTTGCATGTCAACTACAATAGGTTCAGTCATTTATGTTTCACCCATCCGCAGTCCTTCTAGAGGGAATTAGCTTGAGTTATAGAGATGGAAGTCTGGTGGGTATGAGGGAAAGCGCTTCTCGGGCTTGCATGCACGGTGTCACCTCCTGAGTCTGAATGCCTGCCGGCTGTCTAGTATCTACCCATGCAGTGTCTGAGGGTCAGTAGCATGTCACAAGGGCTAGTGGCTTCCCCACATACTCACTCCCTCAAGCAGCTCAACCAGTCTTAGTAGAGTTCCTCCCACAAGCCACGGTTCTGTGAATAACTTTCCCTAGCACTCCTAAAGGCTGATTTTCAGCAAGTTCCACCTATGTACACCCCAGGACTTGCCTGCCATCCAATGAGCCATTAATAAGTCCTCTCTAGAGTCGAAATTTCATCTCAGTCCTGGATGGGGGTGGGGGTGGGGGAGTAAGGCTCTTTCATAAGCACTCTACATAGCAACTTAGCATGATTATCACAAGCTGTAATGCCTATAATCCCAGCATTCAGGATTCCATTGTAAGTTTGCAAGGTAGGACAAAATGTTATTACCTATTATGAAAAAAGATGTATGTAATAAAGGCACACTATTGACTTAGACCTTAGTGGTTCTTGCAGCAAGAGGAGAGGCCTTCTATCTTCAATGCTACTTCTGATGGTGGCTGCTGGATTTGTAGGGGCTTGGAGGCCAGAGGGATGAAACACCCAAGATTCCAGATGCAGGTAAAAGGGATGGTATGAAAACAAAGTTATTTGTTGGCTATGACCTAAAGTTACTGTCCTTCCAAGTTCACACTGTGTGTGTGTGTGGGGGGGGTGTCTAATAAGAGAGGAGTACATTGGGTTATAATTTTGCTTTGTAAGTGAATTAATGGTACTATGAGTGGATTAGCTATTGAGAGTAGATTATTATACAAATGCCTTTGGCCCTGTGTGTGCTCACTTGCCCTTCTGCTGCCTGCTATGGACGGATATAGCCTAAGGCTCTCACTAGTTGCTGGCACCTTGATATTGAACTTTCCAGACTCCAGAACAATGAGTCAACTAAACTCTTCTTTATAAATGATCCAGTTGATAGCATTGTTATACAATGCAACATGGACCAAGATAGCACTTTCTCAGATTAGTAAACTGAGGCCCAGAAATTTAAGTGACTTTAAGTAAAGCTCCATAGTGTGCATTTCTGATTTCCATGCACTGTCCTCTCTGTTCTGCTGTAGGTGGTGATGGCATTTGGATATCAGTTGAGGAGCCCAGATAACTCTGAGATAAGGCTGAGTCCCTTGCATGACCATTAGGGCCCAGGAGTACACACCTGGGAAATCAGGTATTTTGTCTTCCTTAACTACATACAGACCTGAAATAGTTTTCTATGAACTCTAAAAGAGCAGGGTAGAAAGTCAATAACTTTGGAATGTTTTCATATTTAAAGATATATCATGTTGATTTTGTTCTTTAATAGATTTACAGGGTATTTATCACCAAAATAAAACAGCACACTATTCCTTAAGCTATTACATGAAAATATTAAACTACACAAAGGTTAAAAAATAACTTCTTCTAACTCACCAAAAATGTTTTATCTTTACAGATGACTGGTGGGTAGGATAGCTAGTAATGGTTTGGATTTGGGGTTGAAGAGGATTTTTCCTGGAAACATTGTCTGGTAGATACTGAGAGTAGGTATGCTGATCTACTTGCACAACTTTCTTACTTTGATGCTGAGTAGAAAAGCCTATGGGAGTTTAAAATGCAGCCTTAAGAATGTGGCCCCTGAAATATTGGTGAGGTATTTGTTTCTTAGCATCACAATAACATGGGTTATTTACTACTGAGTATATCCCATTAACTCTCCATCCCTCCCCTCCTCCCCGCCCCATCACCTCCCCACACACTCAGCACTCAATCCCACCTGCTGGGTTTAAGAAGACAAGTTTTGAAGCACCTTTCTCACTGAAGCAGAAGCATAATTTAA
Organism: Dipodomys merriami; assembly: GCF_024711535.1. Classification (NCBI taxonomy): domain Eukaryota; kingdom Metazoa; phylum Chordata; class Mammalia; order Rodentia; family Heteromyidae; genus Dipodomys; species Dipodomys merriami. The sequence continues at coordinate 2,111,010 of NW_027202938.1, forward strand.
AAAACAAAAGGAAGTTTTCCAGCAAAGTGGTTCACCGGTATAATCACAGTATTCACGTGGTCTGGTCAAGAGGATAATGGGTTTGAGGCCAGCAATGTAGCATCAAGTCCTCAAAACAAAGTAAAAGAAACAAAGTAAGCAAAAATCAGATGTTTTTTCTTCAATCAACCAGCTTTCTGGTGACCAGAAATGATGACTTTTGGTTGGTCTCTGTCAAGAAACAGATTTGGCTAGAAAAATATTAAGTGTACAAGTAAGTTAGGTTGCATGTTTTCCCTCACTTGTATATAATTAGAATATGCCTATAAATCTACAGGTCAACCCAATGGAGAGTAAAAGACAAAAATGTACACTTGGACATGATAAATTTAATAGGACCCTACACATGCGCACAGTGAGACCTCTCCGGACTTGTCTGTTTCCTGGAAAGCTGGACCTCTACCTCATTTTTTTATGTAAATGCCATATGACTGGAAGTGGCTCTTAAAATTACTTCTGAACAAAAAGTATGTGATGCTAGAAGCTTCTGATTAATCAATAAAATGAAAACTTCACAGCTGTAAGAAACTAGTGTCCAATTTCTGATCATACCTCTACCCATTCTGTCCTAAACAAACACTGGTGGCAAACATAGAAGAATTTTATTTATTCAGAAATCATTTTTTTTGTAGAAATACACTTACCTTCCATTTTTAATATAAAGCATTCTTAGAGCAAATAACAAAATCTAACCAAGATATCTGAGCAACCTTATCACTTACCAAAAAAAAAACCCCAACATAACTCTGTAAAATACTCAGAGATTATCTAGTTTAGGGTCAGAAGTTATGGAATAATGCCCAGCGTTAACTTTACTTAAGAACTCTTTCTCTCCCATTGTATTTATTAAATGGCTCACTTACAGCCAAAATAATGTTGCAAATAGGTCTTATTTTTAGTATTTTAATAAACTGCTAACATTCCTTTAGGATATTAAGATTCAGTTCCATTCCAATTTTGATTAGGAAAAAACACAAGTAATCAATTATTACCAGATATACTCTATAGTGTTTTAGAAATGTAAAGTTTGGGAATTTTTGTAGTAATTGTTCTATTTATTAAAAAAATCTAAATCCAGATACCAAATTTTAGTTTAATTCCAAGCTTATACCCAACATTTCATTCAAAGGAACACATTAGCACTTTCACTCTGCTTGTTCAATGGACCAACTGAATTACAGGAAAAAATGTGCAAATAACAAGTAGAAGGAAAAACAAGGAGAATCTGCCACCTTGTGGTCTGGTGGGGAAATGCAGCCATCGGACAGCTTAATGTTGAAACATTGCTTTCAGTATTAATCATCCTGTGGATGACCAGTGATAGCAGTCCTACCATCTCTACAATTCACTTAAAACCATTTTGCTTGCAATTGTCCTCTAAATTACTAGAACATTAAGATTCCTTAAATTTGTCAAATTTTATTAGCTTCCTTGATGAAATCAGGCCTCAAAATTGCTTTTGTATCTACCGTGACCTATTCATTTGAAAGCTGTAGGCATCAAGCAGCAATAAAAGGTTCAAATGCAACCCGTCCTGTGACTACAAGAACATTTTAGGACTTGAGACTTTACCCCTGTGCCATTTTGGCTCCCTCTGCTTGCTTCTTTTTTGGGGGGGGGGTCGGTTGTGGGGCCTGAACTCTGGGCCTGGGCACTGTCACTCAGCTCTTCAGCTCAAGGCTAGTGCTCTATCACTTGAGCCACAGCGCCACTTACAGCTTTTTTCTTTTTGCTTATGTGGTGCTGAGGAATCGAACCCAGGGCCTCATGCATGCAAGGCAAGTGCTCTACCACTGAGCCATCTTCCCAGCCCTTGCTTGCTTCTTATCTTTTACAACAGTAATTGCAGCTCACACTTAGTAAAGACAAAAAGGATCTTAGGCACAGTGGCTCAAGCCTGTCATTCTAGAAAAGGAAGGAAAGGAGGTGTGGGGGGAGTGGGGAGGAGGTAATCATATCATAGTTCAAGGCCAGCCTGTGCATAAAAGTTCTCAAGACTAGTTCTCAATGGCTAGCACAGTGCATGCACCTGTAATCCCAGCAATACAGACACACAATGGTTGGGCATGCATCTGTCATCAAGAACTCTGAGAAGCACAAGCAGGAGGCTCAGGCATGGCCTGATAAGAGCACCTGCTTTATAAGCTTAAGGGCCTGGGTTCAATCCCCAGTAGAGAAAAAAGAAGCCTTAAGCCATTGAGAATTATTAGTTAGTAGTACACAAATTAGCCTCAAGAAACCTCTATCATTTGTATCACAATATAAATAATACATACTTTGAATAGTAGATATGAGAGAAAATTTCAGCAGTGTTTCTGTACTAAAGCCATAGGAAACACAAGATTAGGTGAGTAACTTCAACCTAAGAATTTCAAAGACTTACAAGCCAGGCTCTGGTGGTTCACACCTGTAATCCTAGCTACTCAGGGGGTTGAGATCTGAGGATTGTGGTTCAAAGCCAGCCTGAGCAGAAAAGTCCGTGAGACTCTTGTCTCCAATTAACTACCATAAAACCCGAAGTGGCGCTGTGACTCAAGTGGTTGAGTGCTCGCCTTGAACTGAAGAACTCAGGGACTGCCCAGGCCCAGAATTCAGGCCCCATGACCAACAACAACAAAAATTGAATTTCAAAGACTAGTTGACAAAATGCTATCAGCTTTGATAGAAAGGCAAAGGTCAGTTATTGTATCATCACCATATAGTATCCATACTAACTTAGTACAACATACCTTGGAGAAAGAAACATAAGGACAACACAGCAAGTAACACCTTCATTAAATAAAGGGACTTTTGCTCGAAGTCTTAAGTCAAAATGAGTTGATATTTTCCCCAGGTTTGGCATGGTTCTTCCAGTCTTATCTTTGGCAGTGGAACTTTCAGCAATATACAAAGCTCTTTTCCAGGGAAGAAATAAAACTCTGCCACTTAGTTCTGAAACCTACGAACTGGATAAATTGGTCAGTCATTTCAATTAAGGTATCAGGGCATAGAACGTATTTATCCTTTGGACTAATTACCTGCTTTCGTATTTCCTTATTAAAACTCTACTTTCCAAATGGCTTAGCAAATTCCTCTCCATGGAGGTAACCAATGGTCCAAATGTTCTCATTTAATGATTACCTTCCTAGACAGCTCTATTAGTATTTTTGTGTAGTTTGCACAAAAGTACATCCTCTGTCCCAGTTTTATCAGTTGACAAGATCATTATCATTGTGGATTCTGACAATCTTTCCACTATCTCCTCCTACTCCTTATGGCTGCACAGTATTCTTTGACATCATCTAATTAATCACATATAAAACATTTACCTTGTTTTAATCTGAATAGTGCAGAAAAAGTCTGGTATCACTTGCACATTGATCTCTCAGAATGGAATTTTTATTTATAATTTTGACCTCAAATTAAGTGCAAAAGCTGGGTGTTGGTGCCCCATGCCTGTCGTCCTTGATAGTGATGCAGCTGAGGTCTGAGGGCCAAGGTTAAAGCCAGTCCATGAGCTTTAGCTTCAGTTAACCGTCAGAAAGCTGGAATGATGCAGTGGCTCAAGTAGAACACCAGCTTTTGAGTGAAAAAGCTAAGGGACAGCACCCTAGCCCAGAGCTAAAGACCCAGGACATGGCACAAGAAAAAAAATCAAGTCCATTTTATCAATTCATTCCCACTCTTTCCATAGATAGCCAATTTTGCTGCTTGGCTTCCTACTGTTCCAACACCACTTGGCGGATCTTTATAATTTTTAAGTATTTTTACTCTACACTCACTTCTAAGTGTAATTTGGCATCTATCCTATTTTACAGACTTTACTCATTATCTATTGCATCAGTAGCTTGTATCAAAGTTTGGTTACTGCTATTCTAAATGGCATCTTCATTTGTTTCAAAAGATGTGATGGTTTGTATAAATTACTGGCATCTGTACACTGATGTCCTAAACACCTGGCTTATTTCAGGTAACCATTGGTATTAGTTTATGTGTCTATATATAAATATGAAAGCATAATTGCACCCAGGGAGATTCATTTATATATTTTAGTGTTCACTTAACACAATGTAACACATGGCAATTAAACTATACTTCCAACTTGTCAGAGGGCAGATAATACTGCATGAAAAAAGCAAGTTATAGCCATATACAAGAGATAAAATTTATGTATCTCAACACTAAATGTTTAGTTTCCACAACGCATGGACTTAATTCCTTAGTTTCTAATGCTATAGTTTTATAAGTTGTTCACAGAGATAAGCTAGCTAAACTTCAGTAGTTACTTCTGAAAAATGGGAAGAAGAGGAAATATAAATGGCTAAAGTGTGAAAAGGCTCCAATTTCTGTTCATTTAAGAAGTCATCTGTAGCAAGCATGGCAAAGTAAAACTCTGGATGGTACGAAGCTGTTCATTACAAATTGCTTTGGTAAGGACTAACAGAGAAACATCTTTGTCTCAACTGTCTTCTAACATTTTGTAATTTTTTTAAACAATCAATTTGGATCTAGCAGAAAGAAGAGTTCATCCATTTTGACAAGTTCCTAGAACAACTTTATAGTTTAGCCCATGCCTGTAATCAATTCTAGCTTACTCAGGAGGTTGAGATCTGAGGATTTCAAAGACAGAGACTCTCCATTTAACCATCAAAAAGCTGGAAATGTATCTGTGGCTCAAGTGGTACAGTATTTGCCTGGAGGGAAAAAAAGCGTAGAGAGAGTGCCCAGGCCCTGAGTTCAAGCCTCAGTACCAGCACAAAAAATTATTTGCAAATCTTGGTAACAGAAACTACCACTTGTCTGCTTCCTTCCACTACCATGTAAGCTACAAATGAAAGCGTTTTTCTATAGTTAGGTTCATTTATAAACAACTCCCCAAATCATAAACTATATAATCAATAGTTGTCCAATGATAAAACACTTAAATTACTTGATTTAGAAACCTAAGTGGCATATTAGAACCCAGGATTCACATAAATATTTGTTGTAAAAACACCATTATCTTGCCTAAAAATTGTGAGGTCCAAAGCTCAAAATCCAGAACTCAAAAGACATTCTGCCTAACTAGCATATTTCCTTTAAACTGGCCATAAAACATAGGTACATCTCAACTGAACTCAGCCATACTACGTTATATCCATGTGGCACAGTGTGAGGAGAACCAATGAAACGATGTGTAATTCAACACAGACATTCAGTTTCCTTTCTGATTATGGGTTCTTCTTGGCAAGTTAGAATTTGTAGGCTGGAGGTGTGGCCCAGCAGGAGAACACTCAGGAATGTGAGGGCGGAAACTTAAACCCAAATATTGGGGGAAAAAATCCCACTTCCAGTATTTAGTTCAGCACAACCCAAAAGCGATCACTGTCTCAACTGCATAGTTGCTATGAATTTCAGAGATCCGATCTCTACTCACATTGGTGGCTAGGAGGGTAAAGGGGCAGAACTTCTACTGCAATAGGAAACAACTGTTACTGTGAGAATTTTTTCTATTTTTCAAGGCATAATCAATTTTTCACTTTCAGAATATACTAATTCTATTCAGAAATGTCACTAGCCTCGGAAACAAGTCTTCATATTATAATAAACACACAACACAATCCAAGTACAATTTTTTAATAAAGATAATTACAAAAGATGGAAAAAATCAGCTCAGAAAGGCCAATTATTTCTTTAATAGATCAGTTTTTTTGACATAATAACTCACATCAATTTTAAATACTATCACATAAAGCATGGTGGAGAAAAAAAAATTTGCCTCATAATTAGAAAAACTCACAAGAAAACTTGCCAAGAAAACAAAAACAAAAAAAGCCATTTTGAAAATAAATAGTCCATGCCAAAATAGTATAAAACGAAGCCTGAAGTCTTCAAAAAGAAAAGTTTGTCCCAATATTTTCTCATTTTTTAGATGGCTTCCTAAAATTGAGGAGACTCTCAAATTCAAGGGTTGCTGAGTTGTTCTGACTTGGCTCTGTTGAAAGAGGCAATGTGAAATATTAAAAATGGCAGTCTGAGTTTCAACATACTTATCTAATTCTACTGCTCAGGTTTCTATAGGTTCATGGCAACAGTTGATAAAGATTTACATGTTTTTGTAGTAGTGAGTGCCTTAATCTTTCTAGTGGCTTTACAATCTAAGTAATCCTTTCAAAGCTAGCACAAAATGGTACCGATGCTTTAATCATGACAAGAAAAGCATCAGCTATATTTTTACTTTCAAATTGTGTTATCCTAATCTTTCTTAAATTTTCTTTTTACAACACTTAAAAAAAACTGTGTACAGAAATTTGAGTACAAAATAACTACTAGATAATATTTTATAGTATATAAATTAATATTATTTACCCTTTGGTATCTGTCTTTTCACCACTACCTTCCTTGGATTTATCTTCTTCTTTAACATCTGAAAAATAAAAAGTAGGAAAAGGTTAACATGTATTTTGAAAAAAGTATGATTTTTTTTTTGTGGGTTGTGGGTTTTGGACTCTGGGCCTGGGTGCTGACTCTGAGCTCTTCAATCCAAGGCTAGTGCTCTACTACTTGAGCCATAGCAGCACTTCCAGTTTTCTGGTGGTTTTTTGGAGGTAAGAGTCTTATGGACTTTCCTGCCCAAACTGGCTATGAACCATGATCCTCAGACCTCAGCCTCTGAGTAGCTAGGATTACAGACATGAGCCATCTGCGCCTGGCAAAACTATGAATTTTTATATTGTATTTTAAAATACAGTTTAAAAACTGTTATATATATATAATTTTTTTTTTTTTTTTTTTTACTCTGGTAAGGGGTAGGTTTATTCAGTAGACCTGCTGGGACCAGGCAAGGTTGGCACTCCACGTAGCTGGGAAAGGCCTGGGAAAGAGAGAGAAGGGAAAGAGAGAGGAAAGAGAGAGAAAAGAGCTAGAAAAGAGCAGAGAGAGCAAGAAAAGAACAGAGAAAGAGGTAAGAACAGAGAGAGCTAGAAAAAGGCAGAGAGAGAGCTAGAATAGAACAGAGAGAGAGCAGAGAGAGCTAGAAAAAGGCGGAGACCGAGAGAGATAGGTAGCAGAGAGAGCTAGAATAGAGCAGTGAGAGAGGTAAGAACAGAGCAGCAAGAGCCATATATAATCTTATGATCCATGAATTTAGCAACAGATAAGCTTGTTAGGTGCTGTGCTGAATGATACAGGTTCAAGAATATCCACATAGCAGTGTGGTTTTGCTCCTTTTGAACTTGTGACTCAGTAGGATCGTGGCATTACTGATGGGATAGGTACTGTGAAAAGTTCAGAGCAGTCTTGAGTACTATTATGGGAGGTGATTATGAAGTAATATTTAAAAGGTGTTTTAACATGGAGTTGGTCTCTCACAGCTGTAATTCTAGTCTCAAGAGGCTGATATACACTGAAGATCAAGGTTTGAGGCAAGCAGGGACAGAAAAGTCTGAGACACAACATCTCCAAAATAGCAAAGAAAAGCTGGAGCTGGGCTGAAGGCTTGACTCAAGGTGGCAAAGTTAGCAAGAAAGCTAACCAAGTACCAACGAAGCCCTGAATTCAAATCCCATACTGGTTTTTAAAAAACTATGCTGAAGAATTAAAGGATTTTCTATGGAGAAGGATTACCTTCAAGTGGAAAAAAAAAAAAACTTAGAAGAACTTTGAGGAAGAAGATATTGGTAAGATTGAAAGGCATCAAATAACCAACACAGATGAGATGTAAGCAAGGGAATCAGATAACACAAGCCTAGAGACATGGCAGGAGCTAAATCCTATTACACATCTGTACAGTTTTTTCCTTAATATATTTTGATTTACACTTTCAAAAGTGCAGTCCATCAACAGCAGGAAATGGCAGAGCAGAGCAGTTCAAGCCATGATGGCCAGGAAGCCAACAAAGGAATGGTGGAAGAGGCCTGGACAAGACAAAGCCCCCAAAGACCTTTAGTTTGTAACTACCACTAAATAAATACTCAAAATTAACATCTAACTATAGTAACTACACTAACACTACAAATTCCAGATCATCAAAGGTAATTATTACAAATGTGTTCATTTGGAGTTTATTTTGGCTATGGAGAATTTAACTCAAAGTGCTAAAAGCAGGTAGAGGAGAAGAAACGATCCCTATTCTAAGTTTTGACCTATTAGGTTTTATTAACACGTATCAATTGTACTCATTAATGGGGCTTAGTGTGATAGTTCCATACAAACGCACAGCACACACTGAACAAATACAACCTCCTTTTATCCTGTCACAGTCCCCATTCTTCTACTAATCACCATTCAACATTCATAGTATTATTTATCTTTTCTATTGGTCAGAGACTTTAACAATTACAAGGCCTATCAGAAGAGTTATAGCACCAAATAACATCAAACAAGAGTTTTAGAAAATGTTCTAAATGCTAAGGAGTTGAAAATTATAAGCTCAATCCACCACTGGACCATTAAGATACTTATTAGTACTCACATTTTTAGTTAAAACAAGAATAAAAGAAAAACATCTCAATGGGAAGAAAAAAAATCACCAAAAAGATAAAGATTTCAAATGAGAAGAAACAGCAAAAAAAGAAAAAAGCACTAGGAAAGTAAAAACAGTTTTAGATAAGGAGGTAGGCACCAGTGGATCGGCAGGGAAGGCTAACGAAGGTGAATGAGGATGAATGTAATGAAAGCAGATGTTTTGCATATGTGAAACCAGAACAGTGAAACCTGTTGAAATTATTTTAAAAGTAATGAGTAAGATAGAGACAGTGACTGAGGTGAGGTTGATTCTAATATATTGTATACATGGTAGACATGTCACAGCAAAACCCCTCCTGTATAGCAAGTATGCTAAAAAGAAAACAAAACAAACATTCCAGCTTACTCTACTACAACTGGATAGGAAAAGGATGTTGGCCCAGTCGTTTTACATGTTACAATAACAAAATTAGCAGATCAATGAAAACTAACACTCATCACCATTATTTGCATGAGGAAATACATCAAGCACTGACAATACATTTAGTTAGAATACTATATCCTACCTGCTCCCCGTTGGAAGCTCGATGCAAGTATAAAATTCCTTAAGAAAGTGCTACAATATAATGTGCTAAAAGATACCACATTCCAGTTGTAAATTCAATTGCCTAAAGTTACTGACAGCACTCTGAAGTATGGGGAAGCATTAGGAAGTAGTAGCTTCTCCACAGCTCACCCCAAAAATCTTTCCTCGGAGTTTTTGCTTCCTTCAGTTTCTAAGCAGTCTACAGTTGGTCTATGTAGAAAGAAAAAGTCATCCACCACACACCTACCCCCCACCTACTTTTGATACCTGAGTAGTTGACATAAGGATCTCATAAAAGCTGCAGTGTAGCTCTTAATTTTCAACAAAATTAAAGCATCTAGAGAAAAGTAACTGACCTGCTTTTTTGTCTTCTGCTTCTTTCTTGTCTTCTTCAATTCTAGCTTTCTTTGCTCCTTTCTTATGATCAGCTACATTTCTACGTCCTCCTTCTCCTTCATCCTCAGAATCTGAGAATTCTTCATCACAAGCTATCCGTTTGTCAGATGCTCGAACTAATACATAAAAGATGAATCAACATCAACTGAATACAATATAGTCATTTTAAGATTTAAGTTAAATGAATGGTTTGCTTAATGCCAAAATTTAGTTTACAAAGAAACAGTTCAAGGAGACATGAGAACATTTAAAGATGTCCTTTTTTATTTGTTTTTTCCTTTTTCTTTTTTTTTTGGGGGGGGGAGGGGGGTCCAGTCTGGGCCTGGGAGCTGTTCCTCAGCTCTTCAGCTCAAGGCTACTTGAGCCATGGTGCTACTTCCGGCTTTTTTCTTTTTGCTTATGTGGTGCTGAGGAATTGAACCCAAGGCCTCAGGCATGCAAGGCAAGCGCTCTACCACTGAGCCACCTTCCCAGCCCTAAAGATGTCCTTTTTTAAAAAAAAGCATACCAAAAATACGCTGGTCATGGGGAGGTTGAACTCAAGGCCTGGACACCCTCCCTGAACTTTTGTGCTCAAGGCTGGTGCTCTACCACTTAGGCCCAGGTCCATGTCAGTTTCCTGAGTAGCTAGAACTACAGGAGTGAGCCACTGATGCCCACCTTGGTTGGACATGTCATTTTTTAAAGGCAAAACTTTATAGGACAAAATTGTGTTTGCCAATAAGAAAGAGGAACAGTATCCTTATCTAAAAGTGCTTTGTTTATGTCACAGCTATAAAAGGAACAAGGCAAAAGTACCATTAATACAAAGATTTCACTCTGTATGTGGCATATCATTATAATAAAAATCTAACTAACTCTTATTATAGGAGAAGCTGCAATATCAAACAGCACGCTGTACTTAACTCATTCTACTTTATTTTTCAATTCATTCCCAAATCAAAATGTCTAATGTAGAAATTTTCATTTATACATATGTAGTATTATATATGTATGTATGTATCTATGATAAATTAACTTCATTAGGCTGAGACACCAAGAAGCTAATTCTACAAAAAAAAAAAAATGGACAAAGGATGTTATGTGCTCATGTGACATATCCTATAGTGCTATTCTGGAACCACCAAAACTTTTAACTTAATTTCTTACTTGAAATTCTCTTATCAGGATCTTCTCCATCTTCATCTCCACTGTCTTCATGAACAGCATCTTCTGGGATAGCTTGCATTTGGACACCAGGTGCGTGAGGTAACATGCGCAAATTTTCAAATAAACGCTGTCTAAATTACATATGCAAAGTCATTAGATAAAGCTCAAGTGCCTTGATACTCCCACCTCTTTTCCCAGGTTGAAGACTGAACCCAGAGACCCTGTATATGCTAGGCAAGTGTCTACAACTGAGCTACCCTCCAGTCCTTAAAGTTCCTCTAATATGCGAATGTAAACACATAAGTTCATCTTTTGCATAGCTTAGTCTATGAATTAAAATAATATTTATTAAGCACTGATACTTTATATACTTTAACTACAAATTGTAAATCTGTACTATTTAATACTCATTTCAGTGAGAAAATAAAAGCACAAAGGTAAGTGAACTCACCTAGTAGCTAACATTGTAAAACAGAAAGGACACAAATCAAAACCTCTATAATGTAATTTCTCTCCAAACATCATAGAAGAAATAAAGCTTTAACAAAGGCTTCAGATAATGCAAATAAATCACTCACTATGCAAAGCCAGTAAGGGTAAAACTTATTGTACCCTCTGTAATTTAAAAATGTATTTCAAATAATAAAAAATATTTTTGATGAACAAAAGCTCATACCTGTCTCTTAATAAATACAAGAAATCAGTTACCTAAGTTTTTAAATCCTTCTTAAACAGATAAAGACAAGCTTTGTCAAGATGAACAATTCAATGATTTCTTACTTTATCTTCTCCATATATTCCGGAGTGTTCTGGTTTGTCATGTTTGAAGGACTAATATGCAGTTTGAAGTCCGGTCCAAAATACTCAAAGTAATCATTATATGGCAACTCTATTAAAAACAATGAAGTACCATGTAAAAGCTCAGTTTGCATAAAAACCATGCACAGAATCCAGAATTATTTCCAAATTATTTCATGCTCTCATGAACTAAGTAAGCTTTGCTTGTTTATCCATTTCTACATATTCTTACAGATAGGCACTATAACACAAACACTTACCATTGGGAATCTCACAATCAAGGGCAACCGCCGTCTCATATGTCCAGCATCGTGCAACGTTACGGATTGTGTATCCACCTCCCCCAAGCATTAACAATGGTAAGTTGAAAGTTTTCACAACTTCTACACATTTAGCATGACCTAAAACAAAGAAGATTTGAGTAACAGGTCAAGAAACGAATTTTAAGATAATAAATGCAAACAAAAAGCAAAAGTTCTTGCTTGCTGAAAAATATTTTCTAAATATTTGGAAAGAATAAAAACAAGAAATTGCTAGTTTAAAACTCCTTATTAGTCACTTTTCACCCAATAATAAAGATGACATAACTCAATATTTCTAGTAAATGTCTTATAGGTAAGTAAGGTATGATAACTATTGATTGAAAATGGATACCACCAGGCACCAGTAGCTCATGCCTATAATCCTAGCTGCTCAGGGGGCTAAAATCTGAGGATCAAGGTTTGAAGCCAGCCTGGGCAGGAAAGTTTGTGAGACTCTTATCTCTAATAAACTACTCAGAAAAGACTGGAAGTGGTGTTGTGGCTCAAGTGGTAAAGTGATAGCTTTGAGCACAGAGGTTCAGGGGACAACGCCCAGCCCCAGAGTTCAAGCCTCATAATCACTACCCCCTCCTCCCACCCAAGGAAAGGACATACCCACTTTTTTAAAGAAAGGATATTCTTGCAAAGTCACATGAGAGAAAAAAATGTCAGATTGCATACAATGAAATATTAGAATCTAAACTGTGTATAATCAGTGTGTAACTGAACTGTTTCTTTGTATTAAGTATAAAATCCTTTCCATTTCCCATTCTAATATATGAAGAATGATTGTTCAAATTTTAATGACTGACTATCTTTAGGTAATAGTATTATGGGTATATTTTTAAACTGAATCCTTAACATAAAATCTAGAAAATTTTGGGTTTATTATCATTCAGGAGCCATCATTAAAGAAAATCCCTCAGATACATAAAAAAAATTCATGCATATTTTTTTTTTTCTTCTTTTAAATTCTAGTTCTGTAGCATGAACTCAGGGCCTGGGTACTGTCTGTCCCTGAGGTTTTGTGCTCAAGTTTTAGAGTGCCAGCCTTGAGTGCCTGCTCAAGGCTAGCACTCTAATACTTGAGCTGTACCTCCAATTCTTGCTTTTTGGTAGTTAATTTAGAGATAAGAGTCTCATGAACTTTCTTGCCCAGATTGGCTTTTAACTGTGATCCCTTAGATCTCAGCTCCTGAGTAACTAGGATTATAGATGTGAGCTATGGGCACCAAGCTCGTGTTGCAAGAGTTTTTAGAGAAATAAAAAGTTACAAAGAAAAAAAATCCTCAAGTGCTCTAAAGTTCTAATCACTTAAGGACTATTTACTTATAAAGTTTAATTACTGTTCTCGCCATAACTGAAGATTGACCATTATATATTCTTAGACAACCTACTTTTTGCTACTGCTACTAGGAAAACATGTGTTTTTTTTTTTTTTTTTTTTTTTTTGAGTCCGGTCGTGGGGTCTGAACTCTGGGCCTGGGCACTGTCCCTCAGCTCTTCAGCTCAAGGCTAGCGCTCTACCACTTGAGCCACAGCGCCACTTCCGGCTTTTTTCGTTTTGCTTATGTGGTGCTGAGGAATGGAACCCAGGGCCTCAGGCATGCAAGGCAAGCGCTCTACCTCTGAGCCACCTTCCCAGCCATGTGTTTCTTATAATAGATAAAAACCCTCTGGCCAGCTACTGGCGACTGACACCTGTAAGCCTAGCTACTTAGGAGGCTAAAATCTGAGGACTACAGTTCAAAGCCAGCCCAGCCAGGAAAGTCCACCTCAATTAACCTGAAAACTGTGGTTCAAAGTAGTAGAATGCTAGCCTTGAAAGGAAAAGCTCAGGGACAGTGCCCAGGCTTGATTCAAGTCCTATGACTGACACCTTCCCCTCCCCCCGACAAAACCCAAACCCACTGGATTGAAAAACAAAAGCATACAAAAAGTTAATTTCCAAACCTGTAAAGGTACCTGACCCCACCCCCAAAACAAAAAACCCCAAGACATTTATTATTTTTCCTTTATACTCAAATAGGTAAAAAACAGCTGCTTCAGTTGGAATGGCAACAAGCTTTATGAAACTATTCACCCATAAATGTATATATTAAGTATAACTGCATGCATACACAAACCTATGCACAAAAAGTCTTGTGTTAAAATGACAGGCAAAAACTACAATGTGGGAAGTCATTACAAGAAGAAAAAACACTTTTTTCCCCAGGAATATTACCTTTGAATTGCTTACCTTTGACTGTTAGGTTGAAGCAACCAAGTCTATCACCAGATAATGAATCTGCACCACACTGCAATACCACAGCACTGGGTTGATACATCTCCATCACTTTTGAGATGATCTATACACAAAGTAACAAATGTTAATGTATCTACTAACACTTTAAAATTCAATTTTTATTTTGAAAATAATACTTACAGGCTTAAATATCTGCCCATACGACTCATCATCTATACCATCTCTCATAGGAAAATTGACAGCATAATATTTGCCTTTTCCAGCACCAATATCCTAAAATACATAATACAGATCTTAATATTTTCAAATAAAAACATGATATATTGTTGACAGTAGTTTTAAAAGATTAAAAGGCCAAGTACTAAACCCAATTTTGAATTCAATTTAGTTACTATAGGAAGAATGCAACTTGAAAAAGGAAATTTAAAAAGTGCATGTTCCAAAATGTATACATTGCTTGTGAAGGCTAATCCTTCCAATTAATCTGATGGCATTTTTTAGTTTTATGAGTCTATATTAATTGTACAAAATAACAGGTTATAACAGTAACTGGCATTTGAGAAAAAATAAACATAAATGAAACATTAAATTACACTTTTAATGTTTACCCAAGAAATTCATTTTAAGCAGAATATGTAAGATGAAAAACAAATTTAAACATGTGGAAAACAGAACAATCTCTAGTGCAGGATCCTTTTGGAGACTCATAATTTACTATGAGCTTTAAGCTTGAATTTTAAGTTTTAATAGATATGGACTAAAGCATCAGATTTGTCCTTTACCAAAGATTTAAAGGAGAAAGCAAAACGTGGATTCTAGCATGAACATATTTAAATATTTGGGGATGTTAACTGAAGTATCGATATCAGCACGTGTAATTCTGTATACATAGCTAAGTGGAAACATATCTAAGTTCTTGTGTAACAAGACTTTTGTGTATAAAGACTTTTAAAAATTTTTATTTATATTTATTTTTGTCGGTTATGGTATTTGACTCTGGGCCTGGGTGCTGTCCCTCAGCTCTTCAGCTCAAGGCTAGTACTGTACCACTTGAGTCACAGCACCACTTTGTTTTCTGGTGGTAAATTGGAGATTAAGAGTCTCACAGCCCGGGCTGGCTTTGAACTGTGATCCTCAGATCTCAGCCTCCTGAGTAGTTAGGATTACAGGCATGAGCCACCAGCACCGGGATACATACAGATATTTTTAGAAAGCAATATTTTAGCCTCAACTCCAAAGGACTGATAATCCTTACATGCTTTTAAATTCTATCTTAAGAATATAAATCCTAAAAATCACTATCAAGTTGTGCAAGTTCTCCCAAAATCTGTATGGAATTGATCTTAGCACAGACCTATTTTTACAAAAGGAAGATTTTAGTCATATCACCCAAATTCTAACGAAAAGAAAGCAAGCAGAACTATATGTCCTCCTTCAAGAATTTTTCCTAAAGGATGTAGATAAATGGAAGAACCAAGAACCCCTAGACTTCTGTTGCTATCCGTTTTAAACTAAGCTTTATCCCTTTTCTTATTCTACACCTTGTATTTTATCACACTTCTCTTTCTTCTAACCTAAAATATTCTAACCAAAGACAAGTTTTTACGATTAGCAAGGGTAAGTAGTCTTTTCTGTTTTAGAATGGATTATCAGACAGAAAAATAAATACCCACTTAAAATGATAACTTGATATACACAAATTTTGCAGAAAGTGCAAACACAGCTACATATGTAATGATTTTACAAAATTTATGGATATGTTCTACCACTATTCTTAGAATTTCTATTCATAAGTCACTGTAAAAATTAAACGAGAAAAATACATGTTGTAGGCATTTCTCAAATTTTTCTAAAACATGTTTTGCTAAGTATTTCCCAAAATTTCGAACAATTATAAGCATTACAAATAACAAACAGTGACAGGAAGTTGGGTTAAAAGAGGATAAATATTATCCAAATAGATTACCTGAAAGTATGAAAACAGAACAATGAAATCTCTTAAAATAGTAGGAAGTGAGGAGGAAGGTAAAGGAGAATGATGGGAGCTTTGATTGCAGTACCCTGTATACACAGTGTGGAAATGTCACAATGAAATCTTCTTTTGTGTAGCTTATGTATGCTAGTAAGAAAAAAAAAAATCGAGACCACAGTGACACCAATCTACTTTTGGAAGTTAAAAGAGATCCCTGTTTGCTACTTATATGTTAATAAGATACCATTCTGTCCTTTAAAAGTCAAGAAACCTTTTGGCTGGATTTCTATTGAAACATAAGGGTTGTACACAAATATATTCTATTTGTTTATAGCAGGAACATTCAAACTGTTCAGAATCACCCAGAGTTTCTAGGAACTAAGCATGTGTACATCTGATGGATTTCCAGGCATCACTGATCTTGCTTATTTTGGGAACATTATTTGCAAGAAACTGAAATTATGTATCTCCAATTTTAAAACCAAAAACTCAAGGTTTTACCATCATAACTCTTGAATGTATAGAAAGAATACCACCTTGTGGTCAAATAAAGAAAATGCATTTATCTGAAGAAAATAGTGCTACTCTTTCAGTTGTGATTGCTCTTTTACTTTTACTTTAGTAAAAGAATTTAGGACTAACTTTCAGTATGGTAAAAGAGACCACTACATTGTTAAATAAAAGAATACTTTCATACTGTTCTTTAAACTTTGCCTACTAACCCATAATGACACATCAGTCTAGAAAAATAACCTTAACAAAAGTTTAAAATATTCAAAAGCCATATTAAATCAAATCTCCCATATAATTAAGTTATTCTAGTATAAATTAAAAACCACTGTTAAATTACTGAACAAATTTCAATATGCATGTAGTGTGCTTTAAAAATCAAAAGCACCAAATGGAAACATAAGCAACATATTAACCTGGTTGAACTAAGGTATAGTATGTATGCTTTCTTTCTAGATGATACTGCTACAGCAGTTAGAAACCTAACAAAAAAAGAGCCAAGAGCAATCATATAAAAGGATGATTGAAGATCATACAAGGACCTTGTTTTATCCCACTCAAATTACAGCCAATTAGTAATGTGGATTTCAAATATGTAGCTTCAAAGACTGAAACTGAGCATCAAGAAAAGTGCTCCTCATGTTCCTTGGAGGTTCACAAATATTGAGTCAATAAAAATGAAAACATAAAAAATAGTCCTTTAGTTCTAAGTTTCTGCTAATAGTTGACAAAGTGAAATCTAACAGATGATATAGAATATAAAGTTATTTAATCTTGTATATAAATTTCAAAATAGTGACTCAGGAAAAACATTAATTCAAGTACAGGACTACTAATCTACATCAACTTTATATTTATCCTGACAAAATTTGGTCTTACCCTCAAGTCTCCTGTGCCAGGAAAGTATTCCCCATACTTGTGGAAGGAAACAGTCATCACACGATCTGTTGTATAAAATGCTTCTTCAACACCATCACCATGGTGGATATCTATATCAATATACAAGACCCTTTGATGATACCTAAAACAAAGCCATAAGAAAATGTTTTGTTTTGTTTTCAATGGTTCTAAGATGGATGGCAAATTTAGGAAGTCTACTGTTGAGCACATCAATTCCAGATTTAAGCCCCTTTTCTACTTCTCATCTAAGAAAATATTCAAATATTTGAAATTACAATTTGAACCTTAGACTTAAATCTGGACCCAATGTGAGAGAATACATTTACTCTCTGTTAAAATTTATCCAATTCTACATGCTTTTTTTTTTTTTTTTTTTTTTGGGGGGGGGGTCCAGTCGTGGGGCCTGAACTCTGGGCCTGGGCGCTGTCCCTCAGCTCTTCAGATCAAGGCTAGCGCTCTACCACTTGAGCCACAGTGCCACTTCCGGCTTTTTTCTTTTTGCTTATGTGGTGCTGAGGAATCGAACCCAGGGCCTCATGTATGCAAGGCAAGCGCTCTACCACTGAGCCACCTTCCGAGCCCCCCAATTCTACATGCTTTAAAAATATTGCACTAAAAAAATTCTGCCAAAATTTTTATTTTCATGTATTAACTGAAGATGTGAAGCTTAAATAGGCGGATTGTGGTACAGACATGTGATCAGGTATGAATAGGTTTTTAGACTTCATCTAAAAACACAACCAGCAATAAACGGGGCCTAGGGGAGTCTCAATGGTAAAGTGCTTATCTAACAACTGAGTTCAAACCCCATTACCACATACATATAAGTATTCAAGTAGGTGAGAAAGTTGAAACAAGACTATTTTGTGGCACATGAGAATTATATAGATTCAAATTTTCAGGCTCATAAAAGTTTTATTCAAACGTTTATATATTGTTCCTGGTTTCTTTTTTCTACAAGTGAAAAGAGTTGCTCATGGTACTCTTACCATTTCATACTGATGCTAGGAACACTGTAAATTGCAGAAAAATTACAAGAGCATTTTAAGAGTCATTCATTTCACCATATCACATTTCATTACCAGTTTATACCCATGTTGAAATAACAAAGGGAAAAAATGTATTTATATGTTATGCTTTAAAGTACAGTTAAAATGGGAAATATATATGTGTGGGCATGTGGCCAAACAATGTAATTAATAAGCAATGATACCAAAGTTGTGCTAAAAGAATACAATGTAAGTTATTATCAGACTAGGTACTTGTAATTCTCTTAACTTATAGGAAACCAACATTTAGAAAACAAAAAAAATTGGAAACAGCATTATCTTCTCACAGCAGAATTTCTTCACAAAATTAAACACTACAAAAATGAAGCTGTGACAATGTTAAGTTACTGAATGGTTCATGCAAGTGAATTTACACTTTACTAGCTGAAGAAGTGTATCCACATAAAGAAAGACTATTAGCCCAGTTGGCAAGAACTTGCTCAGTTTTGAAAACACTGGAATAATCAAGTCAATCAAAAGACAAGGCAAATGATTTCAAAAGGTCTTCCTTGACCCTTGATGACTCAATAAGATGTTACACTGAGACCACTATTGTTATTTATTTAAGAAGGCAACATCAGCTAGTTGTCAGTGGCTCATGCCTGTAATTCTAGCTACTTGGGAGGCTGAGATCTGAG
Organism: Dipodomys merriami; assembly: GCF_024711535.1. Classification (NCBI taxonomy): domain Eukaryota; kingdom Metazoa; phylum Chordata; class Mammalia; order Rodentia; family Heteromyidae; genus Dipodomys; species Dipodomys merriami. The sequence continues at coordinate 2,130,018 of NW_027202938.1, forward strand.
GATCCAGGTTCAAAGCCAACCTGGGCAGGAAATTCAATGATAAGACTCTTATCTCCAATAAGCTACTAGAAAATCGGAAGTGGTTCTGTGGCTCAAGCGGTAGAGCACTCGCCTTGAGCTGAAGAGCACGGGGCAGTGCTCTAGCCCAGAGTTCAAGCCCCATAACCAACCAAAAAAAAAAAAAAAGTTAACATCGTTTCAGTGAAAAATAAAAACTCTAAATAGAATATACAAAGATAACTGTGAGCAAGAATATTTTCAAAGCTTAGAAAGCAAATCTGTAAACAACTACTTAAGCAACTTATTACATAATTTTATGTCCATTAGTAGAGTAAGGTACCATTCAGATGTAGAAACCAGGCAGTTATCTACTCATCCAATATGTAATCAAGTTATCTTTCACACAGGTTTCAAAATTTTGTCTTCAAGTTAAAAATAGATGAAGTGCCAAAATATAAATTTCCGAAGTCATATCAATCATTAGCTAAAACTACAACTTAAATCTCAGCCAGATTTTTATTTGCACTTTAAAGCATTTTGTCACAAGAAATCTATCAATGTAAATTAGCTTACTTGAGTAATTCAAGGATAGCAAGCACAATATCATTCACATAACAGAATCCTGATGCTTCTGATTTCTTGGCATGATGTAATCCTCCAGCCCAGTTGACAGCCATATCAGTTTGTTGTCGGTTCAACTTCACAGCCCCAGCTGAGGAGTAGAAATAGTAAGACATATATGACTGAAAAACTAGTATACTAGAAAGTGCCCAGTATACCTTGTAAGAGTTTAAAGTTATTAATGGTAAGGATTATTGTCTAGAACACATACAGCTAGAAAATTTTCCTTGGACAAGCACTTCCCTATATAGTTGTGACTTGTATTTTAAATGTATACCCAGGAAGTTATAAAAACATTGATAGATAGAATGAGAAAATACAAGCTTTACAATTTAAGAAGTGGGCTGGCAACTGGCTCATTGGTAGAGTGCTTGCCTTGCATGAATGAAGCCTTGGGTTTGATTCCTTAGTACCACATAAACAGAAATGCCAGAAGTGGTGCTGTGGCTCAAGTGGTAGAGTGCTAGCCTTGAGCAAAAGAAGCTCAGAGACAGTGCCTAAGTCCAGTGCACAAGCCCCAGGACCACCCCCACCCTGCCAAGAGAAAACAACAAAATTTTAAAAGCTCTAATGTATAAAACTGTAACAAAGAAATCTCCTTCTGTATAATAATACAAACTAATAAAAGTTCAAGTCATTTTTATCATAAACATGGGGGATTAAGTACAATTATCTTTGCAAGTTTAGATCTGGAATGTCCCCAGAAGTCTCAAGAATTAAAGACTTGGTCTCTGATAAAAGGTGAGGCTGATCATGGTATCGTTTACATTTGTGGAAGTAACACAATGAAATCTTCCTTGCACAATATATGCTAATAAAAATTGGGGAAAAAAACCCCACTCTAAAACAAACCAGAGTTACTCTCTGGTATGACAATAACAGATGATGAAATCTCTAAGAATCAAGGCCTAGTGAGATATTCTACATTACAGGTTCTTTCCCTCTCTTAACCAGCCAGGATACAAATAAGCTTTCTTTCTACTATGTGCTCCCAACCTGATACACCATCATAGGCCCAAAGCAACAGGGCCAATTGCTCATGGAATGAAACCACCACAACCAAGAAGTTGAATAAACTGTTCTTCTTTATAAGTTGATTATATTAGGTACTTTGTTAGAGTAATATAAAGCTGACTAAAGCAATTTTACAACCATGGCGATTCTTCTCTTGCTATCAAAAATCCACTACAATAAAGCAAGGACACGGTGGCACTTCCTGTATTCTGAGACTTGGAGGTAGTTGCAGAAAGAGGACTGTTTTGAGGCCAGACTATTAAAATGTCTGTTTTACATGAACAGCCCAAAGGATACATACCTATATTCAGATTCATTAAAGAAAATTGTATTGTAAAGATATTGTACAGAGGGGTTACAGTTACATGAATAAGGTAATAGTACATTTCCTATCAAGCATTGTTACCCCCTCCTTTGTTTTCCCCTACCAACCCTTCCCTCCCGACCTCCCTAACTCCTCCCCCTCTGCACAAAGTTGTAAAGTTCATTTTCAACACAGTGTCTTGTACATTTCATTGTTATAATGGGTCAACCAGTATCCTTGTTTCGGCATTTTGTTGTTTCAGCATTTTGTTATTTCCCTTTCCCTCCCCAAATTAGAAAAATGTATATACAAGATGCAAATACAGTGAAAACAGGGGTTATACCATAGGAGAACATACAAAAAGAAAACAAAAAAAATCACAATTCATTAAAAACAACAGTGACAAAGATAAAACCCCTGTGTCCCTATCTTGGGGTTCATTTTACTTAATGCTAAGTGAAATCATCATTCAGATTAACTTTTAAACCTGATTGAGTTAGGTCACTTACCAACTGAACCACCAGTGGAGAGTTGACAAAACTCAAAGAGCCCATCAAACACTGGACAATCTTCTCCAACATTAACTGTGGAAGAATAAATTCATTAATTTCAATCCATCATACACATTATTGAAAGCTTTTGCTTAAAAAAACTATTTTAACAATCACATTTGTCTGATATAATCATAAAGCATACACTTCTTGGTAGTAATCCCAAATGTGCAAATTTCAATTGATATTTTACTGAAGGTAATTAAAATGCTTCTTTTGAAATATCACTACATCTCACCAGGATTATTTGTGAAATACTTTTGTTCTATTAACAAAAAAAAATCAACAGCTTTCACAGCTTGGGGCAGAGCTCAAGCAGAAGAGTACTTATTTAGCAAATGCAAAGTCCTAGGTTCAATACTCAGTGACCAGAAAAAGAAAAAAAGCTTTCCAACATGTTCTTTCCAAATGAACTATCACAAATAATGTTAATACCAATTTTTGACCTCAAGACTACTCTTTCACTACTTTATAAAGAATTGTAAATTTGTTTGTGGTAATTCATGGTTGTGACAAAACTGGATGAATTTCTGATCAATTTTCAAAGTATACATTTTATTATGCCTACAGCTAAGGATTCTTATGAAATATTTTTTCTAAAGTAATTTTAACTCTCCAAAAACTATTTCTAAACCTTAAATCTTCAAGAAAGTAACAGCAACTAATAAAATGTGTATGATCTGAAGAAAATGCTAAATGCATGAAAGATCTTTGCTTTAATTAAATTTTTTTTTTTTTTTAGTTGACATGGTCACTGATGCTGAGAATCAACTGACTGAGGCAGGATTAACTGGGTTTGTGGCCAGCCTAGACCATATAGAGTTCCAGACTGCCTGTCCTACATAGACATTGTCTATAAAACTAAGTAAGTAAATAAAAACAAGCCAGCATGGAAGTACACACCTGTGATCCTAGCTACATGGGAGGTGGAGGTAGGAGAACCTTGATTTAAGGTTACAATAGGCAAAAGTAGACATCCTATCTGAAAACTAGCCCCAAAAGCAAAGGGCTGGGAGTATGCCTTAAGTTCTCTGGACATTTCCTATAAATAATAAAAACTTTACAACTGCTTTACGACTTAACACGTTTTTGATAAACAAAGCATTGATTAAACTAACCCATGGCTAACCTCAATCTTAAAGGATGGTAAGAATTAACCACGTTCATGGAACAAAGGTATAGAAACAAAAGGTACTCAAGAAAATATTACATACAGATACATCATATTCTACCTACTGAGAAACATACTAAGAAAGAAACATACTAAGAAAGTTTCTTAGGATTGAGACAAAAGGACAAGGACATTTTCAGTTACTCTCCATGCTTCAAATTATTACCTCACCGCTTTATAGACCTACAATTTATAGCACTATTAAGTTTTACTTTCTTGTTGTTCAGATATGATACTTAATATAGTTCAGTATTATGCAGGTTTTTTGGGGGTGGCCTTTGCTTGCTAGGCCGATGTTCTAGCATTTGAGTCAAACTCCCAAGCCCTTTTTGCCTTATTTTTCAAATAGGGTCTTGTGTGGCTTTTCCTGGGACTAGGAAAAAGACTTCAGTTTATGTACTTAATCTCCTTCATAACAGTTTATAAATCAGTCCTGTTAATTTGTTTGCCCAAGGTATATCATAACTGTCTGAATGCCCACTAAAAATGTATGCATCAGGGATAGCTGGACTAGAGGCCTGGCTCAGGTGTAGAGCACCAACCATGAGCAAGAAAGTAAAGTGAGAGCTCAAAGCCCTGCGTTCAAACAAGTAGTGGCAAAATCATCACCATTGTCATACCTGGTTTAATTATGGCATTACATGAAATGAGGTCATCTATGTGGAAATGTCTAAGAAATTCTATGAGTTTCTGAGGCATATAGTAACCTCACTAACTTTAACATTATAGCATCAAAGAAGTATGTCTCTCAGTAATGAGATTGAACTCCAATATCAAGACAAAATACTTTATAATGTCTACAAGAAGGAGAATTCTAATATTAAATGGAAATCTTTATTATCTCAACAAAGGGGAAAACATTTGTATCACAATACAGTTCAACTGGAGTACCCAAATAGAATACAAAAAGGTACATATCAGGACTAAGACTACCTAAATAAAGCAACAGAGTGAGATTTCTATAAACATTCTTTATTCTCAAAGTTATCATGGGAGCAAAATAAAAGTACACCACCTTTCAGACATTTTTTTTAAAGTAGCTTTAATATTATAAGACTAGCTTTTTTAGTCAATTAAATTAACATAAGACCAACAGGAAATTTATCAATTTGGACAATTTCACCTATAATCTAAAATACTCATTTATATTAATCAATACTAAAATATATGTTTTATAACGTACATCTCTGCATCTGCTTACTATACTCAGACATATTATCTGGTCTTATTGACCGCAGAAATTTGATATACTCATCACTGTGATACTTTGTCATTTCTTCAGCAGTGGCTTTATGCGGCCTCTGTTAAAAAAAAAAAATATAGTATAGATTATATCAGAATTACCAAAGAAAATATCTAAGCTACCCTAAATCCCTTCAAAAGAACTAAGTCTACCAGAGTAAATTCCAAAGTTAACTAACTCAAACTCCATATATTGAACCAGTTATTCTCTAGAAACATACTAAGCCTAAGGTATGAGAAATTGTTTGTAAAATAAATAAGAAAAAGGAGGGGCAAAAGAAGGCTACTACTCCCAATTCTTTAGAGAATGGCTTTCTCTGAAGAGTAAAACAAGACCTTTTTATCTGACTAAATGCCCTCCCCAAAAGAGGAATAATAATGTTTCAAAGAGCTAGCTTTTAAAAGAGTGCTACATATTTATGAAAAGGTATACTCACATATATTTCCATTTTTCTGTATAAACCATAATTTAACAGCAAGTTATGAGTCATCCGAATTCTGTGTGGTTTCATGGGATGACCCTGTCCATAATAATAATTTCCAATATCACCTAAAATAGACAAGACAACAACTAAGAACAGAATCTTTATGAACTATATCGATTTATGTATTCCAACAGTAGACGGCATTTATCACCTAAATATTTACTAAAATTTTTAATTCTTTCAGAATGGATTTAGAAAGTTTAAAACCACATTAAAGAGAAAGGTATTATTACACATGCTGATGAATATTCATCTTTATTCGTATATATTAAGCAAAGTTTTACTGGCTATTCCTAAGTATACTTTTAGTTTTTGTTCCCTAAAATGTTATCTGCTTTTAGTATATTGGTGGCAAATTCAGATGCTTACAGTGCATTCCCTATTTTTTAAAACTATAATTTAAGATTTCTTTTTACAAATACTGCTTCTTAGATGATTTGCTGGCACATCCACAGTCCTAACAAAGTTCTGCTATGTTAAAACATATTCTTGACATTCCTCATGATAATAAGGATATTTTGCCATTTCTCATAACCAAGAAGTTGTAATTCCTATTCTGTTTTCTAAAGTAACTTATCACAATGTCTTTTCTTAAATATTATTTTTCTAATGCAATAAGTACTTTTTTTTACAATATTTTTATTAAACTAGAAATTACTTTTAGCACTGTTTATTAAAAAACTCAATTATAAAATTTTGTTGGGATAAAAAACACCATTTACTCATCTTTAAGATATATGTGTTCTTAAATCCTTGTCTGATTAATGGAAATTTAAAAAAAAACCTAACTTTTGTACTCTATCTATTCAACCACTGTCCAGGATGAATTCACTTTATTTTTCTTCTTGAGTATTACTGTGTAGTCTAAGCTCACCGGAAACTCAAGCTCTTCTTTGCCTCCACCTCTACCCTGGCTGAACATTCAATTTTTATAAAACCTATGCTTCTAATAATATGACTAAGGGATATTGTTAGCATGGCACCTCTGATTTGTTTAACCTCATTTTCAACACAAGCCCTCTTTGAAAACAATCCACACGAGGGCCTGCTTACAAGAAAGGCCATCTTTTTAAGCGCAAGTGCTAACAACAAAGCTAAGGAACAATGCAAACAAGTCACAAAGCAGGGCTATGGTGCTATGTACCATTTCTTATATCACGACTGAGAAGCTATGAATATAAAGCACAAACTATCAAGGAAGGATGTAATACAAAGTTCTGCCCTATACAGAGGCAGCAGAAAAAGGTCTTTGAAAGCAGTTTAGTCTCATTGAATTATTAGATATGGACAAGTAAGCATCATGTACACTTAATGCAAAGAAGATATTTTAAAGTAATCATTACAAAGGAGAACAATACAGTAAGAATAAAGAAAATTCAGTCTTCATATAAGTTCTATCTGCTTCTGTGTTAGGATTACTAAGAAGAAATATCTTTCACATTTATACATTAAAATATTTTAGTCAATAGACATTAAAACTCCAATGGAAAGTCAGACTCCAGTAACCTATAAAATGAAAATGATAGTGACAATTTCTCAGCAAGTATGTTTGAAAAAGACAACACTGGTAATTAACATTTAATACTTATACAAGAGCAAGTGCTTTTCAAAGCACTTCACATATATTACCTACTATATCTTAAAACAACTCTATTTTGTAATTGTGTAAAATCATGAGCTATGGATAAGTTAAGTAACAAGACCAAAGTCATTCAACTAGCAAGCAGAGGAGCTACATTACATCAGAAAGGCCAGTTCACAACACTCATGTAAGTAGTAGTCACCACCAGAATAATGGCACTTTCAGTCACAAAAAAAAATGGTAGAAGCAAGGCAAACAAAAAAGGGAAAGTACTGAGTATAAGTATTTTTAATTAAAACAAAAAATTTTTGTTCATTAAAAAAAAATGAACAAAAGAACTACCTACTTTAATTTAGAAAAGCAATTTAGACCATTGCTAACAGGGTCCTCACCTTTTATATTAATTTATAAGGCATTCAAAGAATTTCTTGGACACATTTTGAGACTGTCCACAAAGAATGTGTACAGCCTATAAGACATGTCCTTAAAGGAAGCCAATTTACAGATTAATGAGTTCCTCCCAACACTAATGGCTCATTCTTGTAATCCTCTAGTGTCTCAGAAGGCTGAGATCCAGGGCTGGGAAGGTGGCTCAGTGGTAGAGTGCTTGCCTTGCATGCCTGAGGCCCTGGGTTCGATTCCTCAGCACCACATAAGCAAAAAGAAAAAAGCCAGGAGTGGCGCTGTGGCTCAAGTGGTAGAGCGCTAGCCTTGAGCTGAAGAGCTGAGGGACAGCACCCAGGCCCCGAGTTCAGGCCCCATGACTGGACCAAAAAAATAAAAAAAAGAAGGCTGAGATCCAAAGCCACAACAGGCAAGAAAGTCTACAAGACTCAGATATCTTAATTTTAACAACTAAAAAGGTGGAAGTGGAGTTGTGGCTCAAGTGGTTTTAAGCACTAGCCTTGAGCAATAAAGCTAGGTGACAGTGCCCAGGCCCTAAGTTCAAGCCCCAGTTCTAGAACCAAAAAAAAAAAAAAAAAAAAAAAAGAAGAAAAGAAAAGAAGAATTCTTTTTGGGCTGGGAATGTGGCTTAGTGGTAGAATGCTTGCCTAGTACGTATGAAGCCCCGGGTTCTACTCCTAAGTACCACATACACAGAAAAAGCTAGAAGTGGCACTGTGTCTCAAGTGGTAGAGTGCTAGCCTAGAGCAAAAGAAGCTCAGGGTCAGTGCCTAGGCCCTGAGTTCAAGCCCCAGGACTGGCAAAAGAAGAAAGGAAGAAAGGAAGAAAGGAAGAAAGGAAGAAAGGAAGGAAGAAAGAAAGAAAGAAAGAAAGAAAGAAAGAAAGAAAGAAAGAAAGAAACAAAGAAGGCAGAATTTTTTTATTAAAGAACCATTTCTAACTTTTCTTCAATTCATTAGATGGCTGTTCTGTAGATATTTTCTTTTTTTTATTTTGTTAGGGACTTTAACTGGGTACCTGATATTTTCTCTCATGGTCTAGCACTCTGCCAACCGAACTATGTCTCCAACCCTTTTTTCATTCCTAACAAGAATAAAATGCTTTCTTCTTTTTGTTTTAGTTTCATTAGCTATAGTTTTCATTTATCTCATTTAAATGATCAGCTATGCTAGACTACTTTAACTGATTTCTTGGTCTGGAGGCATGGAGGTATTGTACCTGTATAGCAAGCATTCAAATATTAGTGCTAGCTGTGCACCAGTGGCTCATGCCTGTAATCCTAGCTACTCAGGAGGCTAAGATCTAAGGATCATGGTTCAAAGTCAGCCCAGGCAGTAAAGTCAGTGAGACTCTTATCTTCAATAAGCCATTCAGAAAACCAGAAGTGGCTCAAGTGGCAGAGCAGTCGCCTTGAGCAGAAGAGCTGAGGTCCAGAGTTCAAGCCCCAAGACTGACCAAGGGGGAAAAAAAAAAGGTGATTTCCTAACCACAACAACCTTTCTTTGACAATAAGAAGAATCTCAGGAAATTGTTCACTGTTCAAGAGATCATCAAGGGAGTGGCTACTGAGGTCCAGTCACTTATCTATAATCTTTGGTACCAGATATATTTCAAATCTTAAACTTTTTCTGCTTTTGTTAAAGGTCATAAATAATATGCTAAAGGTTGGGCAGAATTCTATAAATGAAACAAAAGGTGAAAATATTCACAAGTGGGAAGATATAATAACATCACATTAATAATTCAGGTTAAGTTTTTGATTCCAAATGAGTCACAAAAAAACTTACGATTTTCAGATCATTTTGGATTTCAGGACTGTGAAATGTACTTTTACCCCTGAAGATTAGCTGACTGCAAAAAAGATTTAGGAAAAAAAACAAGAAAAAAGGTATGAAAAGGCAACTATAACTATATTCTCTTTGTCTGCCACAGAATACTTAGTCCACTTGCAGGTTTTAACACAACTGGTCCCTCCTCCTTGATATACCCCGAGTCTGGGTTTCCATAATGCTATTTTCCTGGATTTTATTAACACCACGCCCACTCCTCCAATGAATTTAAACATCAGGGTTTCTTCAAGTTCATTTATTATTTAACATATCAAGAGCTCATCACTTTATAGGCATCAGTGAATAAGAGTTCTACCCTAAGTCTTATTTTAAGAATAGCCAGAAGCAGTGACATAAGCCTGTAATCCTAGCTACTCAGCAGGCTAAGATCTGAGGATCTCAATTAAAAGCCAGCCCAGGCAGAAAAGCCCATGAAACTTTTATTTCCAACTAACTACCAAAAGGCTGTGGAGCTATGGCTCAAGCAGTATGGCACTACCGTTGAGTTTTTGCTCAGGGATAGTGTCCAGGCTGAGTTCAAGCCCCAGGACCAGGTGCACTCTCACGCACACACACACGCGCACACACGCACACACGCGCGCACACACGCACGCACACACACATGCGCGTGCGCGTGCCCGCGTGCACGCGCACGCGCGAACGATACTGGAGATCTGGTATCAATGGCTCATGCCTATAATCCTAGCTACTCAGGAAGCTAAAATCTGAGGACTGCAGTTCAAAGACTGCCCAGGCAGAAAAGGCCATGAGACCCCTCTTTCCAATTAACCACTAAAAAAGGCTAGAGGTGGAGTGGTGGCTCAAGGAGTACTAGTTAGCCTTGAGCAAAAATGCTCAGGGACAGCTCCCAGACCTTTAGTTCAAGTCCCAGGACCCACACCAAAAAAAAAAAAAAAAAAAAGGTGGGGGCAGGGGGCAAGAAGAAATGGTTCCTAGGTCCTTATATCTGTTTATACAGGCTAATCTGAAGTCTCACTTTCCCTGCTATAGTAGCTTTCTTCTCTGGGTCACAGAGATAACCAGTCTCTGTATTTTCATTTGAACTTAAGATCTCAAATACAAAACATTGAAAACAGGGCCACTTAGTGAGTAGTGGTACTAAGACCTACCTAATTACTTAAGTGTGTCCATACCTATCTAAACCACATCCATTTCATTTTATGTGAATCAATATATATTCAATTCTTACATCCAGTTTACATCTCACCATTAAACCAGTTATTTTAAGAGAATGGTCTCTACCAAGTCCCCTTACTCTTCTCAGTTTTTCCTTCCCAGTAATAGGGATTGAGCACAGGTCCTTGTACATGGTAGGCAAGTTCGATACCAGTGAGCTCTATCCCCTGCAGCCCTCTCTTCTTCTCTTAAGGAACAGTTTTTCATTTTCTTGTGAAGACTTAAATAAGCCAGGTGTGGTGGCATCTAAGGAGACAGTGATCCTGAGCACTGAGATTTCCAAGCCAGCCTGAGAAAAAAATTAGTGAAACTCCAACTCAACAGAAAAGGACAGGCAGAGCAGTTCATATCTGTCATCCAAACTATGGTAGGAAGTATATGGGAGAATCAAGATCCAGGCCAGCCTGGGCAAAAGATGAGACTTAAATTTCACATATAACTAACACAAAAAGGTAACCCTACCTACCAAGCACAGGTCTTGAGTTCATCTCCCCCGCCATACCCGCCCCGCAAAAAAAAAAAAAAAAAATCACAAGTAGTTGTAATGTCTCCTTGGACATTCCAACTAGAGCCAATGTGGAAAATGAAAGTGGTATGCTAAGGGAGCACTTTCATCTACAACATGGACAAAACTCGCATACATCCTGTCTGTAATTTAAGAATGGTTGTAGGCAGACAAGGGCCTCATATTAAAAATATACTTAAGAGCTCAAAAAATTAAGCCCCCCAACAAAAAATCCTTAAAGAGACAACCACCCATTAATAAGTGGGCTAAAGAATTAAAGAGATTTCTCTGGGGAGGAAATAAGAATGGCCAAGACACAAGAAGAAATGTTCAACATCACTGGCCATAAAAGAAATGCAAATCAAAACCACATTGAGATTCCCCCTCACCCCAGTTAGAATGACCATTATCAAGAAAACAAGTTAATAGTAGATGCTGGCAGAAATGTGGCCAAAAGGGAACACTACTACACTGTTGGTGGTAATGTAAATTGATTCAACCATTCTAGAAAGCAGTATGGAAGTTCCTCAAAAGACTAAACATAGAGATCCCCTATGATCCAGCAATCCCACTCAAACAAACAAGGTCATACTAAAGCTACCTATGTAACTATGTTCACTAAAACATTATTTACCATAACTAAGATATAGAACCAACCCAAATGCCCCCAATAGATGAGTGGATCAAGAAAATGTGCTATACAGGCACAATGGAATTCTATGCTCATCAGAAAGAAATGACATTGTCCCATTCATAAGAAAACAGAAAGACACAAAGAAACATAGGCTCCATGGTTTGCCTCATTTGTAATCATTAGTATATGTCTAGGATAGACCTAGCAGAGGATCACAATAGCTATGTACATATGACCTTATAAAATGATGCTAATCGAAATGAACTCCAAAATCTGGAAAGAAGGTTTTTGTTGTTACTTTTTTTTTTAATTGTGAAAATATCTTACAGAGGGGTTACAATTACATGGGCAAGATAATGAGTACATTTCTTATCAAGCATTGTTGCCTCCTCCTTTGTTTCCCCTTCCCATCTCCCCCCTCCCGCCCCCCAATCCCCCCCACTGTCCCCCCTACCACCCACCCACCCCCCACCCGACAAAGTTGTAAAGTTCGTTTTTTGACATAATAACTTGTAGATCTCATTGTGGCAATGAGTCCACTTGTATCCCTGTTTAAACAATTTGTTTTTTCCCTTCCCCTCCACAAATTATACCAACATCAAATACAATGAAAGCAGGGATTATACCGTGGGGGAGGGACATACAAAGCAACAAAGAAATCATCTTATAAATACGTTAGAAACAATCGCATGAAAGAAAAAAAAAACATTTGAATACATATCTTAGGGTTCATTTCCCTAACATCAACTTATCTGACCTTTTCTGCTTGACTCAGACATATACTAGTTGTTGTAAATAAGGGAAACCATGGGACCTATGTTTCTTTGGGCCTGGCTTACTTCACTTAATATAATTTTTTCCAAGTCTTTCCATTTCCTAACAAATGGGGCAATGTCGTTCTTTCTGATGGAGGCATAGAATTCCATTGTGTATATATACCACATTTTCTTGATTCATTCATCTACTGAGGGGCATCTGGGTTGGTTCTATATCTTAGCTATGGTGAATAATGCTGCCATAAACACAGTTGTGCTGGTAGCTTTAGTGTGTTCTTGTTTGTGAACATTTGGGTAAATGCCCCAAAGTGGGATTGCTAGGTCATACGGGAGCTCTATGTGAAGTCTTCTGAGGAACCTCCATACTACTTTCCAAAGTGGTTGAACAAGTTTACACTCCCGCCAACAATGCAGTAAGGTTCCCTTCTGTCCACATCCCCCCAGCATCTGTTATTGTTATTTTTAATGTACTGTGTGAAGTTATTTCTTTTTCTTTTGTTCCCCCCCCCTTTGGTTTATCTCTTGTTGTCAGTTTTTGATTTTGGTACCCTGTGTTGTATATACTTCTTGCCCTTATGAAACTTTTGTTCTAATAGAAAGAGAAAAATTAAATCACCAAAGTGATAGGAAAAAAAAAATAAAGTAAGGCTCAAGGTCACAAAGTAAAATTTAAAGTGAAAAGGAATTCTAAAGGAAGACTCAAGCATAGGAAATATATGTTTAAATAACTATGTGTAAGTGATATCATTAATATTCACAAACGACTACTAACTCATTCAGCAATGGTTTGCCTCAAAGAATTAACTACCCATTTTATGGAAAGCAAAAATTTACATGAATAGCCAGGCACTGGTGGCTCATACCTGTAAACTTAGATACTCAGGAGGCTGAGATATGAGGATCATGCTTAAAAGCCAGCCTGGGCAGAAAAGTCCCTGAGATTCATGGCCAATTAACCACAAGAAAACTGGATGTGGCAATGTGGCTTGTGGTAGAGTGCTGGCCTTGAGCTGAAGAGCTCAGGGACAGCGCCCAGGCCCAGAGTTTTAGCCCCAAGACCAAAAAAAACAAAACAAAACAACAAAAAACAAACAAAAAAGTACATGACTGATAAGAACACATACAACTGTAATATGAGATATCTAGCAAAAAAAAAATAAAAATTAAAAAGCCAACCCCGCTGATACAGTCTTAAATATAAGAAAAACCTGATGAGTTGATTGCTGAATACAATCTCTACTATCTGTTAGCAAAATCATACTTTCCCATATATTGCTAATTTACCTATCTTTTGTTTTCTACCTCTACCTCTATAGAGTTGAGTGTTATTTTCTGAACTACTTGTTTTCTGAAACATTTTGATTACACATCCCAATCAGAGAAGGCAGGGGAAGAACACAGAACATTTTGTACTTTATTATATAAGTTATATACATATTCAATTTTACTGAATGCAATTGGCCCCCAACCTCAATTCAAAACCAACTGTAGTTGACATTTATAAAGTATAAAAATATGAGTACTACACTGGCTTGGTTTGCTAATGACATTTAACTAGAGAAAAATCGTATCTTTTCAGGGTCAGAAAGGATCTTACTGACTACCTAGTTAGCAATATATAATTCTACAAATTAGTGGTAGTCCTGTATATCAAAGAATGAACAAGACTGAAGTCTGTTTTTGGAAACTTTGGAGGCATAAATAAATAGCCACACTCAGACGAGTAAGAAGGGATACCTTGTGCATCAACACCTGAAGTTTCACTTGGGACCAGCATTACAGTAATTTAAAGGTTACAAATAGAAGTATACAACATTCTCTTTGACTTGCCTAAGTCAAATGTGTTGATTGACCTCATTCTGCCTAAATATCATCTAGGGTTAGGAACTTGCTACTTTATTCGTTTCCTTTTTGTTTCTTCTAGCTCTTACCGAGTTAAAACCAACTAATTTAGGCTAGTAAATTATTCAGGACCAATACTACTGATACTCCCAAATGAATCTTCAAGTACACCTGAATGCCACACAGTTGTTACAGAAACTATTTTACTTACACCCTTTTTTCACAATTAAAAAAGGGAAAAATTGTTGTTATTCATAAGAGCTGCCAAAGTAGATTGTTCTTGCTTTGTTTGAGGACAAAGTTTGGCTATGCAGCCCAAGTTGTAGCCTAGGCTGGCTACAACTGGAGATATTCATGCCTCAACTTATCAGGTGCTGGAATTACAAGCATGTACCACTACTCCTGGGAAAGCAGGACTTTTGGTAATGAAGATAAAAATTTTGGGAATTAATTTGTCCAAAGTCTAAAATGTTACTACACGTTAACATAATTCTAACTATCCAATTTCAAGAATCTTTGCGATTTTGTTAGCCTCATCCAAAGAATAACCCCAAAAATATTCAGTGTAAGTTCACTTTAAAGGTGTCATTTAAGCAATAAAAAAAGCCAAGGGAGAGCTAAAGATCCTGAGTTCAAGCCCCAGTACCAGCACCATTAAATAAATAAAGTCGTAAATAACCATCAGGTACAGAAAGTGGTTGTGGGCTGGGAAGGTGGCTCAGTGGTAGAGCGCTTGCCTTGTATGCATGAGGCCCTGGGTTTGATTCCTCAGCACCACATAAGCAGAAAAAAAAAGCCGGAAGTGGCGCTGTGGCTCAGGTGCTAGAGTGCTAGCCTTGAGCTGAAGAGCTGAGAGACAGTGCCCAGGCACAGAGTTCAGGCCCACGACCAGACCCCCCCAAAAAAGGAAGAAAGTGCTTGCTTTAAACCATGCAAGTACTTTAGTCACAAAGACTTTCACTCTGTTAAACTTGCATCATTCTATCTCTGGGATCACTGTCTGTCCTCTAAGTCAACCAAGTCTCATCACACAGGGCCCAAGAACAAATAACTGCTCAGAAAACTGCTTCTCAAGTGAACCTGGTTCTACAGTGCAAACCTTGTGACAAGAAGTTATTAGCAGCTTACTACCCCACCAGAACCCAACACTGCCAACAGCAATTGATAGCCACAAAAGCTCAAGCATCAGTGTTCCCAAAATACTCTTCCCTTCAACACCAAACTGTAAGAGGAATGAATTATTTTACAAACAAAATAATTTTGTACAAACTACGCTATTTCCTTTCAACTCAATTTCACATGTTAGTGGTAACGATATGCCACTAACATAAAATATACAATGTAATTTATGTTAAAATTCAAGTGCTCATAACTTTATTTCCTCTGTGATGGTATAATTTCAAATCATTTTATACAACACACATGTGGTCCTCTCAAAAAGCATTGCACTATTTTCATTCTGACCTAACTTTCTGTAAGATTTTAGATTTTCTAGCAAGTGATACAGATGGCTATTTTATTTAAAACAAGCATTAGAAGATTAATCTTTGCCTGATGAAGAGATGGTAGTTAAGGTCAAGTCTACTCTGATCTAATCCTCTCGGGTCTTCTTATCTATCTCTTTAAGGGACGGTATTTCCTAGAACCATTATGTAGGAAATTTTGTAGTAAGAATCAGACAGGATTTTCAGTACACTGGTAGATTTTGTCGTTAAATTCTCTTATTCCACCTCTCAAGGGTAATCTGAAATCTGTGAAACAGGCTACTACTATTCCATCTAGTATAACTCAGACTGGCACGGGAAACAGGCTTTGGAGATTCCCATTCGTACTCCAAAGTAGGGAACCACTGGAATGAAATCACCTTTATTCATTTCACTGGGCAGTGAGGACAGTGTTGTGTACTACACCTTCACAAGTTTGCCCACACCAAGATTCCCACCACTTCAGAACAATCTGTCCTGACTAATAAGATGCCCAGGTTCTCCTAAACCCCCACCGATGATGGATCGATTTCCCAATAAAGAGCAACAAAAGAAGTGGGTGGCAACCACCTCCCACGGAAGCAAGCCAGCACCCATCGAATCTGCTCGGCAGCCTTGCACGAGCTGGCTCCATCTTTCTCCTCCTCTCCCTTCCCTCCACCACTGCTACCCACTTTCAACCCCAACATCCTCCCTGCTACTGGGGACGCGAGAGCCTTCCCACGGGAATCCCGGGGAAAGTGGCGCTCGGAGAACCCGGGGAACAAAGAGGAGGGATGGAGCCCACGCTCAGGACCCGCGCGAGGGCCGGGCCTCGCCCGACTTGGGTCCCCCGCCCTCGCGACGACTCCCCAACACCGACCCGGATTCGACCCGGGGGATGGACGGAGGCTGGACCCGGGGGAAGAGGGGCCGAGACCCGACGCCGGGGTGCGGGGAGGAGGGGAGCCGGCGGGGCCGGGGGAGGGGGAGGCCCGGAGGGGCGGAGCTCCAGCGGCCGCGGGGCTTTGTGTCGCCGGGGCCGGGCTGGCAATTCTGGTTCTGCAGAGGAGGGTCGGGTGCCCGATGGGACGCCCCCCACAACCTGCCTCAACACCCCCCCCCTCCTTCTGTCCTCGGGATGCAGGCGAGAGAGGCGCGCCGTGCAGGGCGGGCCAGCCCGGGGCAGGCCGGCCGCGGGCCCCCGGGGCGGCGGGCCGCACGCCGAGGCTGGGGGGCGAGCGTGGGGGCCCCGGCTGAGCGGGCCGCGGGCCTCCACCCACCGCGTCCGCCCGGAACGGACGAGGATGCGGCCGGGCGCCCGCGCCGGCCCCTCCGCACCCTGCGCGGCCCCGGCCCCGGCCCCGGGCGCTCACCATCGTAATAGTAGCAGACTTTCTTCTTGCCGCCTCCCTGACTGTACGCCATGGGCTCGCCGGCCGCCGCCGCCGCCGCCTCCCGGCTCCGGCTCCTCCTCCCGCTGCTAGGGCTGCCGCCGCGGCTCGGCGGAGAGAGGACAGGACCGAAGGGCCGGCTGGGGGACCAGTCCTGCAGGGGAGTGCAGCTCGGCCGGAGGGCGGGAGGGGCCCGGCTGGACTCGGAACCGCCCGGCTGAGGCGCTGGGAGCGCGGAGCGGGGGGCGGCAGCGGCGCCAACGCGCGACACTGGGGAGGGGGAGGGGGCCGCCCAGCCACCTCCGGAGACCGGGTGCAGGCGGGACGCGTCCACTCTGGCCCCCACGGGGGTGGAAGAGAAAGAGGCCGCTCCTGGCTTGGGGAGAGAGTCCTGATAATGATGAGTAACTCGCAGAGGATGATTTTATAAGCAAGTCTTTAAATGGGGTAGAAAAGCAAGCATTGCCTCCGCTCGTAAGAGAAAGCAAGCTTGGAACCGGCTGAACCTCTCCCCCCTTGTATCTTCGCACAGTGGTTGCGCCTATCCCGCGCTTGCGCAGTAGGCGCCTCCACCGGCGTCTTGGCGGTCTGGACCCTCATGCTGCTCCCCTCCCCCACTGTCGCGAAGCTCCCACCGGAGTCCGCCACGTGCCCTGGGCGGGGCGGGGAGAGACCGCTCCGGGATCCCCGTGGGGACCCCCACCTCCCGGTTATTGCCGTTGGCCACAGTCCGCGGGGGGGGGGCTGATTTTCGTGTTTTTATGTTCTTTTTTTCTTTTAATTGAGTTCCTGGCCCAGTGCAGTTGTTAAGGGAAGAGCACGCCATCTGGATCTGAATTCGCGATGGTGGGATCCATTCATTTGTAAGAGAGATTCCAGCCTCTGGATCTATCATGCCTTTAACCCGTAACCTGTGAATAAGAAGCGCTTATTGTACGTTCCCCGCAATTGTGGAAAGTCAGTGCTGTTTCCATCCCTTCTTTTTTCTGTGGGGACAGATGAAAGAATTTGTTTTTTCTCTAATTGTCAAGGGCTAATGTCCAAAGGGGTGGGGCCTACATGGGTGTTGACCTCAGTCTCTCCAGACTCCGGATCCTATACCTGTTCCATCAAATTGCTGAAAAATTGGAGTCGAAAGCTAAAAAAAGCTTGGAAGTTAGAATTCCAGAATCCCTATATCCAGGATTTCAGCATTTATCGAGCATCTACCCTAAAGGCGGCTAGCAACCTTGCAGGTGAGGGGTGGAGGCTGACAGTCTGCATGCTGCACTCTTACCTGTAGACAGACAGACAAATCCCCTCATGTGAGCACTCTGTGCACCTCCTATCCCGTTCTCTCCCAGTGAGGCCATATAGAAGCACAAACCATTTAGAGCCATTAACAAAAATAGTCTTTATTTTTCTACTTGACTCCCAAAAATCTTAGGAGCACTCATACATAAAGCACAATTTCCTAGATTTCACCCCAAGAGATTCACAATAAGTCTGGAGGTATCCCTTGTTATATCCCCTCCCTGCCCCGAGTGTATTTTTAACAAGACTCCAGGTGACTGAATTAGAAGGTACAGAAATCACAGTAGGAGAAACACTAGCTTAGAGATACACGTTAATTACATAGTATTGACTTTCTAAGTTTTCTTATCAATTCCAAAGGCAATCTGGAAGATCCTAAGACTAATGTTTTTCCTAAGACAATAAAGTCTGAAATGAGACATCTTTCAGGAAAACTTCTTCCCTTACTCCTCTCTCAAGTGGATTTTTTGTGTTCTCCATGTGGCAGTAATACTTTGTGCCCCTCTAGCTCAACACTTACCATGTAACAGTTACTGGCTTGTCTGAATGGCCCACTGGGATAGAATTTCATAAGAAGAGGGAACATATATGTTATACCTTCCCACAAGTCACAAACGTTGTGTCTAAGGTGTTTATCTGTCAGTAAAATTTGGAGATTGATTCCTCATATGAATGCATAAGCTCATTAAGAAAATAGTTTTAAACAACTATAGGAATGTAAGGTACTATTATGATTAGTTTTAATAATTGTAACAATAACTATTGTATCAGTTAAGATCAAGCTTTAAATTTGTAAGAAGAGCCTGGATATAACTTTCAATTTGTTGTAGAACGTAGATATTATTTAATGATTTTTAAGTGAATAGAACATGTTACTCTTAAAAATCAGCATTGAAGGAGTTTTATATAGTCATAAGGAGCTAGCCATGAGAATTATGTCTTTAACCATGTATAATGAACTTGAAGCTATCAGAGGTGAATAAGGAATCAGTCACTGAGACTGACAAGCTTTACATCATTTATCATAGTCAAGCTCTTCTCTTTCAAGCCTTTTAACATATGGAGTTTTAGGCAATATACAATAGAAGGAAACAAGCTCAGAGCATTTAGTTGCTCTTCTGTCCATGGTAACTTTCATTTTCAGTTTTAAAATGCTTACTGCTCTGAGATTATTTCAATAAAATGATATGTTGGCTGGGTGATGGTAGTTCACACCTGTAATCCTAGCTTCTCAAGAGGTGGAGATCCAGGATCACAGTTCAAAGCTAGCGTAGGCAGGAAACTCATGAGACTCTTCTCTCCAACTAACCTCAAAACAACTGGAAGTGGAGCTATAGCTTAGTATTAGAGGGATATTTTTGGGCAGAAAAGCTCAGAGACAGTGTTCAGTCTGTGAGTTTAAGCCCCAGGAGCAATACACACACACACAAACACACACACACACAAACACACACAAATGATGTGTTAAATATAAACACACTATATAGATATGGGGATATGGGACTAGTTATAAAGCAACCACCTAAGCATATGCTAAAAATTAAGCCCCGTTGAAAAGTACAACAAATAGTTTACCTCTGTGTGTGTGTGTGTGTGTGTGTGTGTGTGTGTGTGTGTGTGTGTGTGTGTGTGTGTGTGTGTCTTAGGGTTTGAATTCAGGGCTTGGGCACTGTCCCTGTCCCTAAACTGCTTTTTCCTCAAGGCTAGCACTCTGCCACTTGAACCCTGGTTCTACTTCTGGCTTTTTAGTGATTAATTGGAGATGAGAGTCTTAGGGACTTTTCTACACAGACTGGCCTTGAACCAAGATCCTCAGATCTCAGCTTTCTGAATAGTTAGGATTATAGGCATGAGTCACCAGCACCCACCATACTTTTCAGTTTTTTCAAAGGAATTATTAGCTGGATGTGCTGACACATGCCCAGCACTCCAGAAGCTGAGACCAATAGATAAAGATACTGTAGTCAGTTTGGGCTACATGGAGAGACCTGGTCTCAAAGAATCAAGAAAGGAAAATAAATCTTAGAGAACACATTCTCTATCAGTTATGATAGGTAGATCATGTATGGATCTTGGTTCAAGCAACCAAGCAACATAAAACAGGAATTATTAGTGAGAGGTAGAGCTCAAGTGGAAGAATATTTTCCTAACAAGTACTAGGCCTTCACAAACACTAGTACCAAAAAAAAGTTTCCACTCTTAGAAAATTTAGACTTCTTATTGCTAAATTGTACATATAGTCAATTTGTTTTCCATAAAGTTGTATAGACGGTAGAGAAATAAAGTGACACATTAGGGTGTTGAGAACAGAGACAACCTCAAGCTAAATTCTAATCTCTGAGTAAGTATGGTGCCTATTTTTACACAATTCTACAAACTGTAACTCCCAAATCTGAACAGTAACACCAAAGTAAAGGATATTTAAAACTGTTCATTTGTGCAAAAATTCAAGTTGTCCTTGTTTATTAAAATTTTATTTTTAAATATAGCTCATCTATATGATTCAGTTGAGCTAAACATTTTAAGTCATTCCTGTTGTATAATTCATGTGTTTGTCCTTGACCTTAAAAACACAGTATGACTTTGACCTAATTCACCTCCTTGCCTAAATGTTCTAATAAGTTTTTTGATAGTGGCTAATCACTTTGTATGTGTACCTTAGCTCTTCTTTCCTATCTCAACATTTTAAACTTGCGAATTTGATAGCTGTTTCTCTGTATGCTAGCACCAGAGACACTGTATTTCTTGGCAGTTTGGCATTATAGAGATAAGATCACAACAGAGCATGGCTATCTAGAGAAAGAAAGATGAGGGCTTTGTCAACCAACTAACAGAATGTGAGGCAAAGCCACCAGACTAGTAATAAACATGATGACCAGGTTATATGGTTAACTGGAAAACAAATGTTACTCCTCTTTATTGACTCTTATTAAGAAATCAGTGGAGGGGTTTGAAACTGTGTATGAGGAAGTTTATTTTTTATTTTCATTTTTTATTCTTTTTGGTCATAGGGCTTGAACTCAGAGCACTTTTGGCTCAAGGCTAGCACTCTACCACTTTGAGGCATGGTGCACTTTCTGGTGGTTAGAGATAATAGTCTCACAGACTTTTTCTCTCCAGGCTGGCTTTGAACTGCAAGCCTCAGATCTCAGTCTCCTGAGTAGAGCAGTTAGAATTACAGGCCTGAGCCATCAGTACCCAGCAATGAGGAAGTTAATTTTAAGACTCATGATTTTTGTAATCTTCCTCCAAAAACTTTAAGCAGTACAGTCCTCTGTTGCTAACAAGAAAGCATAAGAGACAACAGTGTGACTGAACAGGCCACCATGCTTGCTACCCTGTGGTAGCAGGGAAGGTAACTAAGGTAAAAAAAGATCCAGGGCATAAGTTTCAGAGACAAGGAATGTGAAAGTAGAGAGAAGGTGTGAGAGGGCGGAGAACTGAGGCTCACGGATCAGTTCCTTAAATAGACCATAGAATTCCCGGGTGGCAGATTCCTATCCATCCCTAATGCATCCAGTTGTACCTGGATTAATGCCTCAGATCAAGTAGAAAGGTCAAATGGAAGGCTTATGGAGAAAGCCAGTGGTTTTCTAAAATTCTACCTGTTTATGGGATGATAGAAGTTTAGAGGTGATGATCCATGTCAATACTATAGATTGACCTCATCCTGCTATTTGGATGTTGATGGCCTTCACTAAATATAGTGTAACACAGGCTGGGAGCAATAAAGCCTGTGTCAAAAATGGTCATTGAGACTACATATTCATGTGAAAATTTGAGTTCTGGTGAGAGAGTAAAGTTAGATTGTTACAAGAGGCAGACCTGCATTGTTTTTGACTGTTCCTACATATTTTTGCTAAGTGTGCCAGATTGCACGTCTTATCTCTTTCCTGAGAATGAGCAGTGTCTGTTGCTAGGCACAGAGACAACTAAGTAGGTCAAGGGGACCATACCATGCCTATCATGTAACTTCTCGCTGTCAGGGGAAAGAGGACTGGCTTGTTTGCTGCTTGCTCGAGAAGTTTTGTCCCTCAATCTTGGGTTTCTCTCTTGCAATGCAATCCACTAAGCAAGCAAGCATCATTTGTGTTTATTACTTATTTCCCATGGGTTTTAGAGGCAAGAGAAAACTAGCATAAATGTGTGGGATACTTTTGCTGCTTGCTGTGCTGTGCTGTGAACAATAAATAGTCTCTGACCCAGAAATCTTGTGACCTGACCAGCATTCATGAATCTGTAAAACATTCACTTACTAGCTTGCAAGAAAAATAACATCTCCAGGGCTGGGAAGGTGGCTCAGTGGTTGAGCACTTGCCTTGCATGCTCGAGGCCCTGGGTTTGATTCCTCAGCACCACATAAGAAAAAAAAGCCAGAAGTGGCGTTGTGGCTCATGGTAGAGTGCTAGCCTTGAGCTGAAGAGCTGAGGGACAGTGCCCAGGCCCAGAGTTCAGGCCCCACGACCGGACCCCCCCCCCCAAAAAAAATAACATCTCCAATGCTTTCCAGTTCATTACAATGTAATAAAAAGTCATTCTTAGCAAAGAGAAATTTTTCTTAAAATGTTACCCCCCCAAAGATTTTTTAATGTCTAACTCACAATAAAACCTATCATTTTCTTTCTGACCATACATGGAAAAATGAGAGTATTCCTAGGAACATAAGAATTGGAAAAGTTTAGTTGGAAAACTCTATTGGGTTAGTAGTTAACAGGGAGAAATTGATATGCTTTTGTCCAACTCTTCTGCTCATGGGGCTCTCTCTCTCTCTCTCTCTCTCTCTCTCTCACTCTCTCTCTCTCTCTCTCTCTTTCTCTCTAGCCATTTTGCTCAAACCACACCTTCACTTCCAGCCTTGCCCCCTGCCTTTCTTTTCTAATTGAACTTTTCTTTATTTTCCTAATGTTCTAGTACTGTGCCCCTTCCTAAGTATTGTAACTTCTACCTGGGTCTCACGATCACTGAGAATGTTCTTTAGTGCTGCTAACTCTTTTTCTGAAGTAAAATTTCCACATTTTCTAGGGCACTAAACTCTTCACTATTGACTTAGTGGTGGCAGTACTGATCTTTCTTCTTTCCTCACATCTGTTCAGTGTGATGACCTGGTCATCATAAAGCTATCTTGTCTGAACTTAGTTTTATATGATCTCTTTTGGCCTAATATGTATTCAGATTTGTTAGCATGTTTTTTTTAAACAAAAATGTTAAAATAAAATCCAAACAGGGTGTTGCGGCTTACCCTCACATGGGTTGCTTTATAGCAACAGCCATCTTTCCATTTATCATAGTAGCTTAATTAGCCAAACACATATTCATTCCTTCTTAAACTTGAACAACCAGTTCAACTAGTTGCTTAAAAATCTGACATAAAATTATCTAAATTTACATAGCATTTCCTAACCCCCCCCTCTCTCTCTCTCTCCCCCGCTCTTAATAGTTATCCTCGACTGACTTTTGAATTATTTTGTAGCCTGATGCCTAAAGTTTTACTCATTTATTCACATTTAGATCTCTCCCTATATAAAATTATAAGGCAAGCATGGGGCAGCAAAATTGAAATACCCACGTAATTGAGTGACTTAACAGGAATTTTTCTTCTCACAATTCTGCAAGTTAGAAGTTCAAGATTAAAGTGTTTGGTGGTTGGTTTCTTTTAGCTTGCAGGTGATTACTATTCTCACTCTGTCCTCTGTCCTCATATGATTATCCCTCTCAGTTGTCTGTATCCTCTACTTGAATGGACCCCAGTCATATTTCATTAGAGCCCACCTTCACAACTCCATTTTAGCTTCATTGCTAAAAAGACCTATCACCAAATGTGATCACGTTTTAATATACTGGAATGTTAGGAATTCAACCTATGAATTTTGTGAGGGGGCAAAATTCAACCCCAAACAGTGAATGTATAACATTTGTCTTTGGATTTGAGATGATTGCTAATAAATGTCCACAGATTAATCTAGGCTTTGTAACATACCACAAATATATAGTAATTACTTTATAAAATGTATCACAAGGGCTGGGAAGGTGGCTCAGTGGTAGAGCGCTTGCCTTGTATGCATGAGTCCCTGGGTTCAAGTCCTCACACCACATAAGAAAAAAGAAAAAAGCGGGAAGTGGCGCTGTGGCTCAAGTGGTAGAGCGCAGCCTTGAGCTAAAGAGCTGAGGGACAGCGCTCAGGCTCAGAGTTCAGGCCCCATGACCGGACCCCCTCCCAAAAAAATGTATCACAATACCTTTCCTTAAGACTTCTTAGGCAAGAGTATATTACTATCCGATTCCTGGAGGCCAATTCTGGTTACGAATGGCATTTCAGAAATTTCTTTAAAAGACTATACCTAGCTCACAGAATTGAATAGGAAGCCAGAGGAACAGGCTTAGGAAATTGACAGGAAGTGACAGATGTGAGACTGAACCACAACTGAATATTTTCATATGAGGAGTCTGGTTACCATGTGCACGCTGGGAAATTTTATTGTTAGAACCATCACCCCAGAATCTGTAAGCACTTGACCCTGTTATTGCCAAGGCAGATTCTGAACAATTTCCTTCTCTGCATAATGCATTTCAGGATAAAAGCCCTGGTGGGCGCATCCAACAAACACTTGCCAGGTCATTTGTCCAACTGTGAGGAATCACCCAGAGAAAGTTCCTGGCCTTTTTGATGGGAGATGGAACTTTGGTAGTTGTCATAATACACCTTAGGCAAACTGCCCAAACAGAAGGGGTGGGGGGCGTCAAAATGCTCAGCAACTAAAACCATCCAGCTTATTTATTATTATTATTATTATCATCATCATCATCATCATCATCATCATCATCAATAGTTACTATACTGAGAAGGATCATGTTTCTTTACCTGAAAACTTTAACTTCCATTATAAAATTTTTAATTAGAAAATGAACCACTTCTTGATAAAATAAAGGAAAATCAATGATCAATATCAGATCCAATTTAGGTTATAGTTAATAACATTGATTATTTAACCTCTGCTAAAGTAAAAGAAAAATGGACATTTATAAAGAGTGCTTCCTTTAAATTAAATATCATGTATCCTTATTCATTTGTCCAATATTTACTTTTAAAAGCTTTTGATAGATAGTTACCTATGTTGGATTCATTAGAAGATAAAACTGAAGCATAAAGGACAAATCATGAAGTTTAAAGCTTAAAGGACGCAGCATAAAAGCATAAAGTTTTTGTCTGCTTAGCACCTTTTGCTTCTCTCTTCTTCTGATTCCTAGCACCCTGTTCTGCCCCTGTGTAAGGCCAGGGTCCTGGTAGTGTTGTAAATCATATGGTGTTCATCCTACATTGCAGGCATGTGCTTGTGATCCAAATTGCACCAGAGTATTCCCCTAAGACATTGCTGACAGAGCAAATTGGAGAGACTTATTCTATTTGCTCTTGGCTCTCTTCCTCGACCTTAAGGAGAAGCCTGTCTACACAAATAGCAATGGAGAGAAATGCAGAATTGAGTACAGAAATGGCAGATGGTAAGTAGGTAGGTAGGTAGGTAGGTAGGTAGGTAGATAACATTTGAGACTCTGAATCTAGCCAACCTGAAAGTTTGTAAAACCTCTACATTCCCCAGTTATAAGGACCAATACTTACCAGTTTTGCTTAAATAAGTTCCTTTGGATTTCTGTTACTTATGACCAAAGCAGCTTTGATTAGAACAAGATACTAGTTAGGATACTTTGGTCTGAATGAAACTGAAATTACAGCTCAAATAAAGGCTTAATAAAGGCTTTAGTAGTATCTCCCTCACAGGGAATCTGGAAAAGGTTAGGTAGGCCTCCGGTCTAGCTGGCTCAGCAGCTCACCAATTTTGATAGAGACCAAGTTCACTTTTCATATTACTACTGAAAGCCCCATCCTAAGGCTGGTATTGACTTAGACAATAAACTTCTTTTGCTCATTTAGTAGGAGAGAAAAAGATGAGTAGGGTGCATGTCTTTTTAATGAGCTTACTTGGCCAACTGGGCCCCAAGTCTATCCTTACCTAGTAACTCTGACCATAAGAAAGTCACACAGACTTTGGTTGGGAGCCTGTAACACTCTTCTTTATGCTAAGAATGGGTAATGTGTGTAGAGATATTGAACCCTTTAGGCCTTAGCTGCCATTTGTTCTCATGCAGAAGCCAACAATGGATCTGGCCAGTCATGTTGAACCAGAGTGGCCTCTTCCCTTTATCCCACAGAGTTACACAAGCACTATTGTTTTCTGTATTTGTCCCATTACAAAAAGAAGTTAGTGAGGGTTAAATTACTCCCCTTCCAGGAGACAGATTCAGTCTTTTGTTAGAAGCATGGCTCTATATGAGGCAGAAATGTATCTCTCACTAATGGCAAAGGTGGGAAGGAAGAAGGGGATGAATAGGAAACATGAGCATTGACCACAGATATGATATAAACATCAGTATAAACAGCAGATCATCCTTTATTAGCTATATAGAAACTTGTCAAAAGAATTGGTTGAAAAAGATATAAAATGGCTATTGCAAGTCAAGACAGAACACTAGAACATGCAGCCTGTCAAAATGGCATTAAGTTTCAGGTAAAGTATTATGGTGGACTTGGCTATTTTCCTTTTATGAACCATATGTCAATCTATGAATGTCTCTCATTTGAATACTGGGTAGGGCTATTTAACCTAAGCATGCCTCAGTTCTTGGTCTGTTTTACCTCAAAACTTCAGAATAATGAACTCAATCATGAGTCTTTGTCATGCAAGGCTACTAGGAACAGACAATTCTCTTTCGTAAACTACTTTGTTCAGCTTCCATAGCTTCTGCTTTTTTGATTTCTGGCTTCCTTCTTTGTCCTATCCATTATGCCTTCACAAATTTGTCTGGTCAACTGCCCCTCAAATTAAGTCACCATTTCGTAGGGTGGAGATATCACTATGGAATAGCTGTCCACCCAAAGCCTGTATCATCCAGCCCTTCCTGCATCTAGACGCAGCTTTGTGACTAGTTCTCATCAGCAAAATGAAGATGAGATTTATGTTACCTTCCAGATTGGACTTTTTAAAAGGCATCTGTGTTTTCCCTTCTCCCTTCTGTCTATATGGAGAGGCTTCTGTAGGTTTAGAGGATGATAGAACTAGAAGTTAAAGATGTTTAGGACTGGGGGTAGGGAAAGAGGGAGAAAAATGATATAACAAGTTGGACAAGAAATGTAATTACTGCCTTACTTATGTAACTGTCACCCCTCTGTACACAACTTGACAATACAATTTTATAAAAAAATTTAAAAATATATAAAAAAGATGTTTAGGGCTGAATACCGGTCACTCATACCTTTAATCATAGATTCTCAGGAGGCTTGAGATCCGGTGAATGATGGTCCAAGGCAGCTGAGGCAGAAAAGTCCACTAGACTCTGTCTCCACAATTATCAGCTAAAAATTAGGCAGGACTGCAAGTGTGGCTAAAGTGGTAGAACATCAGCCTAGCAAGTGCAAGAAAGACCCAAGTGTCACCAGAAAGAGAAAAAGGTTTGGATTTTTCCAGGCAGAACATTTTCAAGGACTGTTAACTTGGGTGGGAGCAAAGCCACTTAAGTCTTAGAGTAACAACGTCTAGCTAGCAGTATCCTGAGTGATACTTAATTGACTTTTACTTCCTTCACACTCTTGCCTTAAATTCTGTCTCCTGCTGTTTCCCCAGTTACCTCTGGAAGGGTCTCTGTGACTTCTTTCAATGCAGCATAAACACTTTGGTGCTAGGCGGTAGACTGGCATTTCTTACCTCACCTTTGTAGTAATGCCATCCATTCAACCTTTCCTAGCCAAGTACTCAACACACAAGGCTGGCCACTGACATCATTATTTAGTTTGCTGTGCTTAAGGATAGAATATGAGAATGGGGGCTGGAAAGGTGGCTCAGTGGTAGAGCATTTGCCTTGCATGCCTGAGGCCCTGGGTTTGATTCCTCAGCACCACATAAGCAAAAAGAAAAGACCCGGAAGTGGCGCTGTGGCTCAAGTGGTAGGGCGCTAGCCTTGAGCTGAAGAGCTGAGGGACAGCGCCCAGGCCCAGAGTTCAGGCCCCACGACCGGACCTCCCCCCCCCAAAAGAATATGAAAATGAAAGGGAATGTCAGCATGGATTTTGTATCTATGGCAGCCATAGGAAATGTATGAAGTCTTGTACCCCCATCTCCCAGCCGAAACACTAATCCCCCCTCCCTTGTCCTTTCCCTATGTAACACATGGTTCATTTATCCCATTCCCTGGGATGTGTGGTAGCTGAGGGAGATCTGGCAAAAAGCCTCAGGCCCCAAAGAGAACCCATCCCAGAATCTCTAATACTCACATTTATCCCAGGTACAATGTTTCCAGTTTGTTAAACCATTTTTAAAAATCATGTGACAATTTACTGATGATTCACTTTAGAGCTTTGAAAAAGAAAGCCCTTCTATATTCCTGAAAGCTTTCCTACAATTTTTAATGGTTTTTTTGTATCTCAAATATCATTATGTAATTGGTTATTTAAAGTCAGTACATGTTTGCAGGCTATCTAAAAAAGAACTTCCTTTTCCATAAAGCCTTCAAAGTTTTTTTTTGCCACTTATTAAATTTACAGCTGACTCTTTCAAAACTGACTGTAACCTTCCCTCAGTACAACAGCAGAATGTGAATTTTTGGAAGGCAGTAGTATGCTTTCTTAGGCAAAGTTTCCATTTCATGACCAACTCTAAGACATTGCCAAAAAAATGTATATGGCTAAAATAATTTCACAAGTCCTTCCTTTCCGCCTTTATTCCTTTCTACCTTCTTTCTCCTTCCCTCCCTCACTCCCTCCCTATCTTCCCTTCCTCCTTTTCTCTCTTCCCTATCTTTCTTTTGATTTTCACCCCAGGTTTAATGCACTTGTCTCTATCAGATACCAAATGCTCTACCTCTGAAGTCCTCTATCTGATCACAAAAATGTATATCTCAAGATAATACATTTTAGCAGTGGTAGAACTGTTTGTGAGACATTCTGAGTTCCATAGCAAAGAAACTGAGGAAAAAGGCCCCAGTAAAGAAGTACCAGAATGTAGCATTTCCTTGGGGCAGAAAACATGAGGGAAAATAGCAGTAAGCAAACTTGGCCTTTTATTTGTCTGTCTGTCTGTCTGTCTGTCTGTCTGTCTATATTTTTCTATGTAAATGTTTTGGTGGTAATGGGATTTGAAATTAGGACCTTTTGAAGAATAAAAGCAACACATACAGATAACAACTGTAGCAATAAACCTCTTGTTTTCCTGTAAAAGGAGGCTCATATTTAGAACATCCCAATAGAGTCACATCACCTGACACGAAGTGTAAATACCAGAATGCAGACATGTCTCTTAAATAGTGCTAAGTAACTTACTATCATGGGAAATTGAAAAATAATATTTTTAATGTCCAAGCAGTTTATCCTGTCAATATTCTTACAAGACAGATAATAAAAGCAAGGTGCTGCTTGGTCCAGATACAGCCAGGGGTCTGATAATCCACTTGACTGGAGACATCTTTGTCTTGAGAACAGAGTGTGTGATTCTTCTCCCTTCTGGTAGCTTCATTCTATCTGGGTCAGTTACCTGTCACTGCTATCCACACATCTCAGCCTTCTGAGCAGCTAGGATTCCAGGCATGAACTATCCACATCTGTCTTTAAGCAATAAATAAATAAATAAATAAATAAAAAATTAAGAGTTGAAGCAGAGCCAAGTAGAAACACATTTTCCTTCTTACTAGCATATAATATAATGTTTATAGTCAGACACGCAGGACCTCTGTCCAGGGATATTTTAAAGCACCATTTTGGAAGAGCTTCATCCAATCACCTGTGTTGATGGGTTAAAACAAAGATCCCTAGGTCTCAAGGCCGTGGCGGTGGGAGAGGAGATAGACATTGGTTTTTAGCAGCTCACTCGATTTGTCTGCCCATTGCTGCCCAAGGAGTCTTGCCCTTTGCTCTTTCAGTAAAGGCAAGGGTATTTTTTTTTCCCCTGAACAATCCCATTCAGTTCACCACTCAGAGGCTCTTCTCATTTCTCCCAGCCGAGGTCACTCTCAGCCTGCTTCTTCTAGCTCTGGGCTGCCTGCCTGCCTTTGCCAGCTTGCTCTTGGCTCTCCGGTAATACTGCAGAGAGCACTGTGCTTTCCCAACCTCCTCTTCTCTCCCTCAGGGTACAGGCCTTGGTCTGTCTGCATTTATATTTTACATTATATTTAAGGGGAGGCAACCACTATAATTCTCAGCTTTAAGCCAATTAAAAAAGAAGAAATCACCACCACTAAACTATATAGCAGATGAGGTCTGTAGTCCTTTTATCCAGGATTTCAAACAATGAAAAGGTCAACAGCAGGTGGGGCCCATGGCCAACAAAGCTTCTACACTTAAGAGAAATATCACTTAGCTAAAAATGTCAATTTTACCTTTATGATGTTGTTTTAGTTTAAAAAGATGAGAGCTCTATTTTATTTTTTAAAAATCCAACTGTTTCTGTTCCTGGAATTTTACTTTTGTAGCACTGATGGAATTCCTAAGAACTTCTTACTCAATTGTAAAAATAAATTAATATCATTGTCTCATCAGTTCATTGTCTTTGTGGATGAAGTTACTTGGTAACACATGTCTTACTGAGAAAAAGAATTTGTGTTTTGGGCTGGGAAGGTGGCTCAGTGGTAGAGTGCTTGCCTTGCATGCATGAGTCCCTGGGTTCGATTCCTCAGCACCACATAAGCAGAAAAAGCCGGAAGTGGCGCTGTGGTTCAAGTGATAGAGTGCTAACCTTGAGCTAAAGAGCTGAGGGACAGCTCCCAGGCCCAGAGTTCAGTCCCCATGACTCCCCCCCACCAATTGTGTTTAGTTCAGTAGAAAGAAAAACTCCTCTAAAAATAAATTTTTTAAAAACACTAACCACTTTGATTTTGGATCTCCACCTATGTTTTATGTGGTTGATTAAAAACATTCTGGTATCCAGGATTTCTGTGCCAGCTTTCACTTATTACCCCTCTCTTGATTATAAAGCTTGTTATTTTCAAATATTTTGTATCCATTCTCCCAGTCTTTAGAAGGGAAAATAATAACCCTAGCAATAGAAACTCACTGTCACTAGAGAATTATCAGAAAAATGAGACTGGTAAGAAAGCTAATGGAAATGTTAGAATTGAGAAAGTGGAATGAAAAGGCAAATGTGAATCCGAAGAGCAATTGGCAAGAGGAGAAAATGTAGAGAAGAAGACAACTGATCACTAGAAAACCCATGGGTGGGAGGTAATGCATCCTCATAAGAAACAGATGTTAATTGGTACACTACACTCTGCGCAAGGGGGTCACACAAACAGTAAGAATCCACAGATTTAAATGACAACAACAATAGGTCCCTGTCTCTTTCCCTAGCTATGACCACAACACTCTAGGAAGTAAAATCTTTGTCACAGCCTCATCCCCAAATGAGACACATATTTTACCCTACATGACACTTTGTAGGTAAAAATAAATTGGAATAAAATCCATTTCTATAAGCACAGCCTGACACTTTTAGAAATCTGAATTTCAGGCCAACTTTGAGCAAAAAGCAAATATGGAAAAATCATAGTATAAGAAAAAAATTCCACAAGGAAAGAAGACCAAATAAAGGCTTAACAATTTCTGATGTTTCTCTGCAAATACAGTTAATCCTTAGTCTATTTTTAATCACAATCTGAAAGTGGAGAGAGAAGCCTGTGTGACTCAGTGGTAGAAAACCTTCCTTCCTTCCTTCCTTCTTTCCTTCCTTCCTTCCTTCCTTCCTTCCTTCCTTCCTTCCTTCCTTCCTCTTTCCCTGCCTTTCTTCTTTCGTCCCTCCCTCCCTCTCAGCCTCCATCTTTCCTTTCCCTTCCTTTTTCCTTCTTTCCTTTTCTTTTTTTCTTAGTACTAGGAGTTTGAACTCAAGGCCTCACAGGAGTAGAAAGATCTTGGTGGTAGAAAACTAGAAGCAGCTGCCATTTCTTTTTACTAGGAGTTTCATGTCTTTATTATGTTACAGAGTAAAATGGAATCTTAACTAACGGACACATCTATGCATACAATTCTTGGCATAATTCCTGCATTTTCAAGCGCATGCTACCTTCCTTTTTGAAAGTTATTTTTTACTGCATGGTGAAGACAAAACACCCTTGGTGATAATCAGTAAGGATGCTGCCATGGGGGCAGGTAGTTTTCTATGGACTTACAGTTTCATTTCCAGCAAGTGACAATATAGTTCAGTCGAAACTCTTGGCTACCCTCCATTCAGGAGGGATGCAGTAGGCAAATTGTTTTCTCCTCCATTGTGTCTCCTTGTCTGCTGTCATTCATGGAATATGTGTGCCACAGGATGAAGACATCACTGTGGGTCATTCCTGCCAATAGGTAAAATGTTGCATTTTGAGCCTAGATCCCTAATTTATATAGTTGGACACCCTCTTGGTTTCGTTGCCCAAAGCGCAAAGCAAAGTTCTCCAGGGCTAAAATGGTAGTGGCGATTGTCTCTGTCTCCTTAGGCCATTAGGAACTCATCCATCTGTCAAGCCTGTGGCAGGACACAGTCTGACTTCAGGCACCAGTTTTGATGATATGTGCCTTACAACAGGTATTCCAATTGCCAACTCTTTGGGAGGTGTAATATGTACCAGGGCAGTACTGGTACCAAGTGAAAAATGGGGCTTTGCCTTTGCAACCTTGTCTACTGTGTCTTTGAACATCATGGATTTTATTTTTTCAAAGAAAATTTTAGTCATTTATGGGATTTTCTACAAGGCAGAGTGCTTTGATAATAGCCCATTCAAAAAGGGAAAGCTCAATTCCAGGTTCCTGCTTTGCTTTAAAAGAAAGCGCAGCAGCATTAGTTTATTATTGCATAGTATTTTAGGGATACTTCCTCTTCAGGGATCCATTTTTAGGTGTCATGCTATGGCTCTCTCTTCTCCTTTGGAGGCTGGGTGGGAGGGAGGCTTGCTGATAGGTTCCTGCCAGACTTCTCACAGTGATAAATGAGATTTTCACTTTTCACATTCACACAGTAACTGCAGGAAGAGCCAGGAAGTGGAGTGAGGGGGTGGAGTTGAAGCTGACAGATTGATGAAGATAAGGAGAAATGAATTTGGAAAGGGAAGGCGGAGCAAACCCATGTAGAGTTGTAAAAACCAGAAAAGCAATTCTAAATTGGATTTAGAAATGGCAGAATGACAAGGTGAGGTTTTCTAGAGGGAGAAAGTTTCTAAGCTGCTACATCTGAGGCAGCCTGAAATTTCTGAAAAGTGGAAATTACAAAAAAACACTAGAGAATTGTAATACTCCCCATCCCCCCCACCAAAAAAAAATGATAAGGAATTGATAAGGTTCCCTGGAGAGACCAGCCTAGCACAGTTTCAACCGATGGCATTTACTTGATTGTGTGTTGTCATTTGTGAAATGTGTGAATCAGGCTCAAAGTCATGAAGAATTGATCACAGGGAGCCTTTGCATGAATCTGAGAGTTCAACATTCCTTGTTCCTGGCTTCAGACTCCCTGATATTTACTTTTTGGCTTGCATTCCCTGTGTCACTCTTCATTGGCTACTGAAAATTATAGATGATCTATCCTCTTAAAATCTCACTACCTTACATTGTCTCCTTCTCACCTAAAGTAGGCATTTGTTGGTGGTGGTGGTTGTGGAGCTTAAACTTAGGGTCTACACGCTGTCGTTGAGCTCTTTTTGCTCAACGCTAATGCTTTAACACTTTGAGCCCCAGCTCCACTTCTGGTTTTCTGGTGGTTAACTGGAGATAAGAGTCTCACAGACTTTCCTGCCTGTGCTGACTGTGAACTGTGATCCTCAGATCTCAACCTCCTGAGTAGCTAGGATTACATGCATGAGCCAAGTTTGAGGTCAAATTGGTCTAGACAGTGCAAACCAAATTAAATAAGTAGACAAAAGTCCTCCAAACTCCAAACTAACTAACCAACTAACCAACCAACCAACAAGTAAATAGATTTTAATTCATAGAAGTTGGTGAAGATTCTGTCTAGTGGAATTGTTTTGACTTAAGAAGCTAATCACTCCATCTGAGCACCAGGGACTCATACCTGTAATCCTAGCTACTCAGGAGACTTGGATCTGAGGGTTGTGTTTGATGCCATCCCAGGCAGGTAAGTTCATGAGACTCTTACCTTAAATTAAGCACCATAAACAAACAAAAAACTGGAAGTGGAGTTGTGACTCAAGTGGTAGAGCACAGCCTTGAGCAAAAGAAGCTCAGGGACAGCTCCTCAGGATCTGAGTTCAAGCCCCAGAACTGGCACAAAGAAAAACAAAAACAAAATACAACCCAAGAAAACAACAATAAAATAATTCTTCCTAGAACATCTCCCAGTAAACTTTGAGATCAAGGTCTATCTGCTCTGCAGATCCTTAGCAGGCTAATTATGTCTTTTGGCTGTAGAACAAGATTAGGTGTTAATTAAAAAAGAAAAGCATGGAGGAAGGGGATATTCATGAAATATCAGTGTCATTGTCTTTCTAGCCAATTGTTTTGTCCTACCCAATTATGTTACTATTCTCAGTAGTGTCATAAGAAATACTCAAAACACATGAGAATTTATCCTACACTTTATTCTCCTCCCCACCGTTACTTCTAGAAATTAGCTGGGGTTTTTTTTTGACCATATAATACTCAGTAGTTATGCAATCATCTCTTATTATCATTCTACGGCTTTAATTAATGGTCTTGTTAAAATTGCTATTATATTTGTTTCTATTGAAAATATAGGATTTATGAAAATGTTCTTAATTTTTAATAATGTTTACTCTTTGATATTATTTATTGAATAAATTACTATTAGTAGGTGGTAATTACAGGGTATAAAATGCAAATGTCTATGATGTAAAATAAATGTATTTTTAGATGAAATTTAAATGCTTGTTGTTGATTGGCCCTTTTCCTATAGAATGAAAGAAATATCCCACTTAGATTAATCAATGCACTTAATTAAGAAGTCCTGATGGCATCATAAGTTAACAATATAGAACAATAATGATAGGGCCAGAGTGAAAACACTGAATAGGGACAGAATAGACTGAGATCAAGTTGTTTAACATATGGGAATGGTCAATGCTCTTCTCCTTAAGAAAATGGCATTCCTGGATCTTGGGGAGATAAAGTCTTTCAGATTTTTTATTATATTAATAATTTGTATTTTTTGCCATCAATGATCCTTCAAACATTTTTCTGTTATGTTTTTAATATTTTAAGTCTTTGATATTTGAAGTATGACTTTCAAATCTAACCATCTATTTATTGAAGCAGTTTATTCTATATGTATTTAATAGCCAATATGCACTCCTGATAAGCATGACAGAATTTTTTTTGTTTATCACCATGGGGCTTGAACTTGGGACCTGGTTTTAATCATCAGTTTTCTGATGGTTAATTGGAGATAAGAGGCTCACAGACTTTCCTCCCCAGACTGGCTTTGAACTTCAATCCTCAGATCTCAGCCTCCTGAGTAGCTACAATTACAGGTGTGAGCCACCAGTACCTGTCCAAAATATTTCTTAGCATACTGTCTTTATACAATTTCAGTTGAAGTCAAAACCATTTATCAGTTAGTTTGTATACCCTTTTTTCCCCTGGTGTATTGTTGAGACTATCTCATTAATTCCATTAGTCTCTCTGATATTTTTAGGGGATACTAGTGTTATAAACACTTTACCTATCATCTCTGTGGTCTTCCAACGTTTCCCAAAGTAATGTTGCTATCAGATGCTCATTTGCATTTCCAGCGGTGATTCAGGGGGTTCTGATAATGCACTTGTTTTACCTGTATCCCAGCATGCTTCATGGCTAACAGAATCTAGATTTAGTCAAGTCAAGAAGGCATCCATTTCAGGAAACATGAACCCCTTCTCAACCCTAAAGGATGACCTATCATTGGATTTATGCCTTTCCTTTTCTTTGCCTTTGATTATTTTCATGGGTATGTTACTGAGCTCTAGCAACAAAAATGAAGGAAAGTATGACGATTTAAACCAATATGGCAAGTGACAAACTTTGACCAGTTTTCACTGATGATGAGACTGATGGGGGAATTCTTATGGAATATTTTCTTTATTTTTAGAAAGTCCTTGTACCCTGAAGGTAGCCCCTGCAATCTGCTTGTCAGCCATTACAGGATGTGGAGAATGAGTCTTGGATAGGCAACTAACTAGCTCTTCCAGAGTGTTCTATGGCCTACTTTGACCCACTTTACAGTTCACATTTTCTGACCTGCAAAAGTGCTACAGTAAAGAAGACAGGATTGTGGAAAAACATCCCTGAAGACTATCCAGCTCTCTCTGACTTTACTCCATGCACATTAAGCAGATTTCTATTGATTAATTAGGCTACCTAACTACCTCGTTCGGGTAGGAAGTGCCCTGCATAGCTGACTGATATAATTAATGCATTAGAGAGGTGTATTACATGTTGTAAATTAATAAATTCACGATCTGACCTCACATACCAGTCTCATGAGTGTAATTAGGGTAAATAATTTGTTCATCATTCATTCAGCACTTTCTTTGTGCTGACACTATAAGAGGGGCTAAAAGTACAAACATAGATAGGCTGATTCCTGGTCAGTGGGCTTCTCTAGTAGGTGTAAAGAGGCCTAAAGGCAGAAACTACTGTCAATATTCTGGGGTCATGTCTCAGGCAGTGGGCTGTGTATTCCAAGTTTCCAGCTCCCTGGTACCTTCCTGTGATCTCATTTCCTAGAATTCTTGCCCTTACTCATTCTGTTCTAGCTGTACCAGTCCACAAACTCTTGGAGCAGAATTGTTCCCAAAGGCTTCAGTATTAGTTTTTCTGGCTAGCTACTGAAGACTTTCCTGGAACCAGATGAGGTGGCAAGTGGGTTAGCTGAAGATATAGTTTGGTTCCTTTGGTTTATTGCTCTTTTTGTTAAAGCTCATTGCTTCTGAGTCTTATCACATATACGAAAGGACCACTGCATTCTATAGGGGCCCTGATCTTGCACAGTGACCTGGTGTTTGATATATTTTAGCCTGACTCAGTTGTAATTTGTTGAAGTCCTCGTTATATCCAGGTGTCTCCAGTGGAGAAATGGACTCCTCATCTCTGCACGTGGTCATACCAAGATTTGTACCATCTTTTTTTTTTTTTTTTTTGTAGGTAATGGGGCTTGAACTCAGGGCCTGGGCACTATCCTTGAGCGGTTTTGCTCAATGCTAGCACTTTACCACTTTGAACCACAGCTCCCCCTTCTGCTTTTTTCAGGTGGCTAATTAAGATAAAGGTCTCACTGACTTTCCTGGCTGAGCTGGCTTGGAACTGTGATCCTCAGGTCTCAACCTCCCAAGTAGCTAGGTTTATAGGTTTGCTCCACCAGCACATAGCTCTTGTACTATCTTTTGAATAGGACAATGCACAGTCCTAAACCTCCTCTCATGGGTTTGATAAACACTGGTATCACCAAGTTTCATTCCCCCCACTTCTCCAGATCTTCCACTGAAAAAGAGCAGCCATGCTTTTCCAACCTTTGCTCCCAAGGGTAAGCTCCTTTAAGGCAGGCCATTTTTAAGTTTTGCTGCATGGATGTAGTTTTAACCTTTTTGAAAGCATCAAGGCTTGTTTTGGGGAAGAGGTGAAGTATACTAAAGACAATAGCTTCTTTCCTAGTCTCAACTGAACCACTGTTTAGGTCAGACAGTTTTCTAGCTGGTTTGGATTTTTTTTCAGTCCATTAAAGGAAAGGCTTTGATTGCTTTTTACAGCAGATCACTAGGCAAGAATCTGCACTATAGCGCAATGACTGTGGTTCCTTTATATTGGACTGTGTCAGTGGAAGAAGACCTTGAGCTGGGAGCAGCCCATTTGGTGCTTCACTTTCCCAACCACACCAGGAACTTTATATTTTACACTTCATACTTTATCTACCACAGAGTCCCAGGGGGACACTCAGGTAATTGGCTCTTGTTTACTTATCCATTTCACTGTATCAGACACTAGCAGCCACAGATCTGCAAATAATGGGGTGGGGATAGGGAAAGGCTTCTGTCTAGGAGAAGAAATCTCTAGGAAACCTCTTTTTCCTGTGGGAAAATCCTCCGTCTTCAAACTTCCATACCTAGTAGAGGAATAAGAAAGTAAATTATAGCTCAGGACCATTTCACTGGGTCTGTGAGTTATTATATGAAATAATCTTAGAATGAACCCCATAATGTGTGATCAGGGAGAAAAACAACTAACACATTCTTTCTGTTTTTCTTTGTTTGTGTGTTGTACTTGGATTTGAACTTACAGCTTTGCACTTATTAAGCAAGTACTCTACCACTTGGGCCACACCTCTTACCCCACCTTCCCTCTCACCCCTGCTTTTTTTTTAAGCTTATTCAGAAAGGGCCTCAGATGTTTTTGTCCAGGGCCAGCCTTAGGCCTTGATTTTCTTAACCTATCTCTGTCATGGAGCTGGGATGACAGGGGTGAACAAGGCTCAGCTTATTGATTGAGATGGAATATTATAAAATTTTCGCTTTGATTGACCTCAAATCACAGTACCCCCAAGTCTACACCTTTTAAGTTGCTAGGATTATAGGTGTGAGCCACTATACTTAGTCATAACCAGACTTTTTGAAAGTATAATCTTATAATGTGATTAGGATAGTTCTAAGAGGTGTTTACATTATACCAACATCATCAATATAGTGTATTAGGGACTCTATATACACTGTATACTCAATATACACTGTATCAGCATCACCAAGAAGCCAGGAATCTTCATTCAGAAATCTCTACATTCAGAAGACACACAAGCATTAGCCACAGGCAAAGTAGACTTTCCTTTTAGTCCTTTGTAACCAGGATTTATTTAAGAAAAGACCAGTCTAGGGAAACATTTAATTTTAAGGTGTAAACCTATCACTATTTTCAGAATATATGTATACACACATACATAAATATATACACAAATACATGCATGTATATATGTGCATATAAAACATATACATGTATTTATATGTGTGTATACTTATATCCATATATACACACATGCATACATATAAATGTTTATATATATACTCATATAGACATATATATGTATACATATATACATATATATGTCCTCTAAATCCTTGAATGTGGGGACTTGTATGCCAATTCCATTGACATCTCTGATTCCTAAGACACTAAAGGCCTTTGTGCAGCAATCCACAACTATGGAGGAAAGGAAGAAGAAGGACAAAAGAAGAAAAAGGAAAGAAAAGGAAACTTCTTTCTCTTGCAGAAAATGAATATAAAGTGCCAGAAAAGCAACACTTCAGAGGAGAGTAAGAGATGGCAGCAGCGGAATCTGTTTTCTTCCTCCTGTGTGTCTCTTTCCTTCCTGTGGTGCTTCTTGTCCTCTGTCACGTCTGGGGGGATCCCATCTGAATTGCCAGCTTTCTAGTGTGATTTTTATTGTAGTAAAGAGAGCTGGATGGAGTGCACAGAATTCCTGTCTGAGTTCAAGCAGCCACTGTGGGCTTGAATGGATAGGCAGGCATCATTTTGTGGTTTAATTTACCAGACAATTATCCTCATGAGACATATGGAAGGTAGATAAATATTTGTCAAGAAATTAAAGCTTTTTAGATTAAAAAAATAGCCAAGCAAGGAGAAAGTCTTATTAAAGTCGATACACTCAATGCACATTACTGAAAATGGGGTCTTTTGTGGGAGATGCAAATGTTTTTTGTCCTAATAACATGTTCGTGATGCTGATTTCAAAACATTTTCTTAGAGCCTCAATTAAAAATAACTGCATTTCTCTGACTTTTACATTTTAAGAATATAATTGATGATTAATTGCACTACACGACATTTTTCTATACTTATAAAAATAACCCAGCACTTGATTTTAGAATAAATTTTCCTAGACCTTCCTTCAGAACCAAGTGTGGCTCATCACCAGTTCTGCCTTATCCTTCTAGTGAAGTACACAATATCAGCACACAGTGATTGTTAGAGTTTTTCTAAAGCCACTTTCTGTGGCTTTAGGAAATAACAATAATCATATGACATGGCTGTTGTTACAGACTGAAATAAGGATGTGTAGTTGGGTGGCATCTTACACACCTGTAATCCTAGTATGGAAGGCTGAGGCTGGAAGATTGTGAGTTCATTTTGGCAACATGGAAAGACCTGTCTCAAAAAAAAAGGAAGAAAGGAAAGGAAAGGACAAAAGATGAGTGACTTCTAAGTTCCCAATATCTACAATTTCCCAAACCCATCGTGTCCTCAGGTTTCATGTCCTGATGAAGGGAATTACTTGCCTCTCAGAGGACACGTGGAAATAGGGAGCCACTGGGGACTCCAGAGATTCTTCTTTATTGCTTAGCTCATTGTCAGGACCAGTAGACTCTTTCATCCTATCCTCTCTTTCCTTCATACCCTCTTCCATCCCTACTTCTATTGACTCATCAACTCTTGCCCAGACTGGTGGGATTTCTTTTTTCTTTTCTTTTCTTTCTTTCTTCTTCTTCTTCTTCTTTTTTTTTTTTTTTAGCATATTCTCTTCAGCAAATTGATTAGCTCTCATTCCCCAAATTATGATTTCTAAATTCAAAGTCACAAATTGAACAAAGCTCTACAACCATGTGGTTTATTTTAGGACCAGGAAAGAGAAGATTACCAGTACCCAGAAGCATCATTGTGCCTGTTCCCAATAATTATCTCACCACACAGGGATAATTACTAGCCTGACCTCTGACACTATGGATGAATTTTACTTGGTATAAGCTTTACATAAATTCATCCAAATAACCAAATCCTCCTTACATTTCTTTTGTTCAGTGTGAAATTTTTGATATTCATTCTTGTTGTGAATAAATATATGCATATGTACACACATATTTATATATGCATGCATGTATGTTTATATATGTATGTGTACATTTGTTCATTGCCTGAATATTTTATTAATGTTGATAATCTTATACTAACAATAGAAAATATCTCAAACATACAAATTGGATAAAACTCACCTTTATGGATGTAAGGCAGTATTTCAATAGGTGTCTAGAAGTCTTAGACTGTTTGGCCACCTTTTTGTATAGTTGATATGGTCATTGCTTCTAACTCATAGCATACTTGAAGAACATACCGTGTAGAGAGAAGGAGAAGCTTCAGCTCTGCCAGCTCCTTGAATTATTCATATTATCTACAACTTAATGTCCCAGCAGGAAACTTTCAGAAATCATGTATTCATTGTATGTAGGCTAGTTTATCATACATAATATAGATCATAAATTCACTTAACTGAGTATGTCTTGCTGAAATACACACTCCTAAGCGTATGAGATGAGAAGTGCCATTATGATTGTTCTACCTCATAGAACTTTCTCCACATACCCATTGGGACAAATAGCATACAAGGAGACAGTCTTGGAATAATCTGTATATTAAATGTTAGTGTGAACGGAACTTCTCTGAAGAGGCTTTGTTTGTTAAACATTCTACGAATATTGTGACCCTGACTGGGTTACAACATCATGGTGGTGGAGAGGTGGAATACTATAGATTGCTTTATTTAAATTGCTTTATTTCTGGACTATATATCTCTGAGAGCTGGACCAAGAGAATGAATATGTTCTAGGCTCTGTTCTAGGTGAACATTAGTTTGCACCAAATAAAAGCAGGCCTTGTTAAAGTTTGTTATTTTCATAACCATAACCAAGAAATCACACTATGTGAAAGGAAATGTACTTATTACCTGATGTGTGTAAAGGTAACCCTGTGGTATATATATCACCTCTAAAACAATAGTAAAGAAAGTTAGGGAAAAAATCAGCTATAGTTACACTTATAAGGGTTATTTTTCTGGAGCTCAAATCAGGACTCTACTAAAAGCCAACGAAGTGGAATTGTTCATACTTTCTCACATACATGTTTTCTTACTAATTCTCTTTCCTTTGCCCTCAGCAGTTCATTCTTTCCTCCAAACTGTCTCAAAACCTTCATTCTCAACTGGCAATGATGACCGTCAAATCGTCAAATTTAGCAGATTTAGGAAATAATTAAAGTATATTGGTTTTCAGACTGGAGGACTTTCATCTGAAAGGTTTCTACAAATAGATTGCTGGCTCCTATTCCCAGATCTTCTAATTTAGTCTTATGTACTACACAAAAGCATATCCTAGTCTAGAGCTTTTTAAGAGCTGATAAAATATACCTAACTTAGAATGAAAAAAAATGTTTTGGCCTTCAAAACAAACTGCAAGTTAAAATAAATCATTTATTTTATTTTTAATAAATCTTTTAGTCTCAGTAACATCCAAAACTCATTGCATACAAAGCAACTTCTAAAAGTTGTGTAGTGATCATGCTTAATGTAGGTTTTGTATTCATGTTGGTGTTTTATAGGGTAGGGTTTCCAGACTCTTCATAGGAATA
The DNA here is from genome assembly GCF_024711535.1 of Dipodomys merriami. Classification (NCBI taxonomy): domain Eukaryota; kingdom Metazoa; phylum Chordata; class Mammalia; order Rodentia; family Heteromyidae; genus Dipodomys; species Dipodomys merriami. The sequence continues at coordinate 2,172,741 of NW_027202938.1, forward strand.
CTAAGGACTGGGACTATGATGGTAAAGAAACAATCTTGCTGAGAAAGTAGGTAATTTGGCCGGGTGCTGGTTGCTCAAGCCTGTAATCCTAGTTACTTAGGAGGCTGAGATCTGAGGATTGCCATTCAGTCAGCCCAGGCAAGGAAAGTCCGTGAGACTCTGATCTCCAGTTAACCACTAGAAAACCAGAAGTGGAGCTGTAGCTCAAGTGGTAGAGCACTAAGCTTGAGTTGAAGAGCTGAGGGACAGCTCCCAGGTCCCAACATAGACAAAAAAAGTAGGAAATTTAGGGTGTAGTATAAAATCTTCCATTTAAAATGTTGGTGCTTTGTTTTGAGTTTGTCAGAAATAGGTAGGCCAACTTAAATCAGCTGTGGGCCTGATTTGTACTTTGGCCCACTAGTACATGAGTTTGATTGGATTGGTTTGGATAATTGAGATAGTTTTCTTGATGGTTTCTCCATCTTCACTCTTTAAGCCCATTCTGTTCATAGCATCTCATTACCTTTCTAGATATCAGCAGAATCTCTAAATCTGATATTCAAGAAATAACATCAGTTTATGGGCATCTTAATTACCTTTCTACGTTTATTTTCCATTACATTTGCAATAGTAATCTTGAATTACATTGAAATTAGATAAAGCAGATGAACTCCAATCTCTGGGCCTCTGCTTAGCCACCAGTTTTGTCTCAATACATTTTTGGTGATGGTGATGGGTAGCATTTACTGCTTAAATGTCTAGGCACTGAACAAGTTAGCACACCCATGGGGGAAAATCTTGTTTCTTAAGAAATCACTTACGTCTTTGAATAATCTTACGTCACCAAAATGGAGAGTCAATACCTAAGAAAGTTTGTCAGTAACAGCTGCCTGAGAGCCTTCCTATGATTGGTGGAACTGGACTGAATCAGCCAGCTGTTCTGACCAATGCCAAATGTATATTTTTAGAGTGAAAGTTTGTGATAAGAAATATGAGACATATACTTTTGTCTAGAAACTTCTAGATAAGTTCTTTTGTCTACTTGTACCTTCCCCCGCTCCCCAGAAATCAGAACAGGTGAGAAGTATAGCTTTGATTGATCAAGTTTTGTGTTGGATTGAATTTTTCTTACTCAGTAATGGTTCTTAATATCATATTGTCCCCCATATTGAGACATATATTTAGACAATCTGTAATCTATTATTTATATTTAATAAAAGCAGCTCCTCGGTACATAACAATTTCATACTTAGGGCACTACCCCTGAGACCTTCTAACATTCCAAGGTTACAGCTTGTTTCTGGCATGTGAGTGTTAACAGTGAGCCTTTGGAAGGGCATTACCAGCCCCTCCCTCACCCTGTTCTCTATACCTCAGAGCCCGAATATGAAATGCTCTCATGTCCTTTGTGGAAATCTAATCATGATATTGACTTTTCCTTTTTAGGTGCCTCAGCTCTAATCATCTTCATATGACAATTGCTATTACCTCTGTTAGTGAGATCAAGCATATTATCCTGCATGTATGTGGGCTAGATCCTTGTAATGAAGGGAAGGTTTGTCTATTAGAAACCCTACTTGCTTCTAAGTACAAAGTCTAAGACTTTCTTGAGGACAGAATTTAAACCTACAAATGTCTGAATCTAGCACATTACTGGGCTCTTATGGTTATCTAATTTCAATATCTCACGAATTTCTCAGGAATCCTTGGCTGATGTTACTCCAGTGAAATCACCCAGATAATTAAATGTTGGGCTGAAGATTTATCCCTTCAAGACTTTTAAAAATACATTTGACTAGTTTTGATGGTGTGGTCAGTAAATGCTGACCCTGCACTCTCGTTCATTCTCGTTTCCTGAGCAAACAGGGATCACTAGGGGACACAAATACAGTTCCTGCTGCCCTCTTGAAGGAGATGATGGATAGCTGATGCCAAAGGAGCATCATACCAGGCAAAGAAGATTCAAAGCAGCTAGGGTGTTTATTACTTCCATTTTAAGTGAAGTGCTATTTTCCGTTCTCGTTTTCTTTCTCATCTTTAGCCTAATGATCCATCCCCAACCTGAGGTAAGCAGCATTCAATGTGTTTCCTCCCTGGTACAATCCCCCCACATCTACTCCTCGTCAGTGCTGGGCTTGTTTATTCTCCCAAACAAGTCAATACTGTCAGTTTCTACCTCATTTAAAATGAGGTAGAAAGCTGTAAACTAGGAACCTGAAATGTTTCCAAAGTTTCTAATTCACCTAACATTAACATTTTTTCTTCCTTATCTAAATACTTGTAACTTTTCCATCTTCAAAGATCTTTGAAGTTCTTAAAAGTAACTCTGCCTCCCTGAAAGCTATCTGACTTTTGATTTTCTACACTAGTCCACGAAAAGTTATTTAACTTCTTATTTCTTGCTTCTGTTATGACTTTTCTCAATGATATATATAGACATATATAAATGTATATATAACTAATATATAATACATACATACTACATAATATATAATATTATAATACATAATATATAATATTCATATTATACTATACATTATATAATTATATCAGATAGATAAATAGATAGATAGATAGATAGATAGATTGATTATTCCTCACTATGCATCACAGCTCACCTGAACCTGGTGATTCTCCTAATTCTGCCTCCTGAGTGCTGGGATTACAAGTATATATATTTCCCAATGTTATTTCAACTAGATTTATCTTTAATGTTCTAATTTTTTGGAATATGAAAATGCACTAAAGAATTTGGGTATGGAGTAAGAAGTATTCTGATTAATAGATAAATCTCATTAATTGTTTTTACCAGAATAAGTGTAGCCTTTGGCCCGTGGAGTATTTTTCATACTGAACACTGGTGCAGTGTGGCTCCAAGAAGACTAATGTGCATTCTGATGACATGAATAATATCTACATAAACTATAGAATACATTAACTTAATAAAAAAGGCATTGAACATAACTTTATGCAGAACTGTGCCAAGCATTGTAGATATATTATGGGGACATGATTTATACCACGTTAGCATCCTAGTTGGAAGAACATGATTTCAAAATGGTGATTTAAATAATATGAGACAAGTCCGGTAAAGTTACTAGGCCGTATTAGCAAGTGTCGGTTGTGAGTTCAGAGGAGTATGAAGTCATTGTGGGACTGTGGTCAAAGAGTTGACACTATGAGTTGGTGCTACCAGTTTTGAGTGATAAAGCAGATCCAAGTAGACAGAAAACAAGGAAGAGGGCTGGTTGGAAGGGACAGTGGAGAGAATGACAGTCACACCTCTCAGCCTAAGAACAGTACCTAACTTTGAAAAGTCTTTTGGAATTAGATCATGGAAGGTCTTGCTTAAAATCTTAATGAATCTGGAATTTATCTTTAGAATAATATGCAGTTAAGAAGCAGAATCATCTTTTTGTATTTCAATTTACTATTGTTAGAATAATAATAGTTCCAATTACATAGTGTTATTGTGAAACATTAATTAACTAGAACTGTGTTTGTCACAGAGCACTTGATCAATATTAGTGATTAGTATCTAAAAAATAATTATTACTACTATAGTTACTGAAGAAGGAATATTACAAAGATGCTGAAAGGCAACCATTGCTCTGAGCAGAGTATCCAGCAGGTACATTTTAAGTTGCCAAATACTTTTTTTTGGTGGACTTTTTCAAGAAAACAAGTATATTAACTACAATGGAATGTTTCATTTTATCATTCATCATCCATGAATCATCCCCTTTTGTCCTGTGAGTTTAGTTAGTAAATCTCCCCTGCTTCTAAATAGTGTCAGTATAGAATAGCTTTGCCTCATCACATCAAAATGGTAGAAACATTTGGCTTCGTGCTGAGAACAAAAACAGAAGAAAAAAGTGTATTTAGTTGTTTAGCTATTCTTGCCCCAAACTTTTTGATTATTTATATTTCATTTCTTTCCTCACTCTATCTTTTCAGTATGTTCTGTATTTCAATGCAAAATAAAACTCTCATATATAAAAGATTAGCACAAAAGATGTAAATATAGAATAAGGGACCTCTGCTTCATGTACTCTTTCTAACCCTTTACTCATTTTTCTTCTAGGCTCCAAAGATGTGTTAGGTACAGTTGCCAGGCTTCGGTTACACTGAAATTAAAGACACATAGCCAATTTCCTCTCTGCCTTCCCGCATGCTTCATTACTGAATGTCAGGAGTGAAAAGGCGAAGACAAGGAGGAAATGAGAGAATCCACAAGAAAACAAGAGAATAACTGAGGGCAGGAGACAGAGAAGCAGAATCGTGAAGATAAGCAGAAAAACCACATCCAATATCAGATCAGGCTTCCAGGCCGCACAAGGTTCTTTATACCTTCTTGTAAAGTCCCCAAGGCAAAAAGGGGAAAAATAATACTATAAATTGGTGACATAACTAAAAGTTATGTACACATTTTTCCAAACCCTATGATCACTATACAAAATGCATATGAAAATAATTTAACCAGTGATAGAGAAAATGAGTTTTCACAACAATTCACACACACACACACAAAATGTACTATTGGTGAAAAGAGATGACAGTAGTTAATTTTAGTATCCTCTGGTAACACTGGTCACTCATGATTGCAAACAATTGCCTTTGAACCTTTGGACAAATATGTAAAGGATGAAATATTACCTAATAAATATGTACTAAACACTTGAATTACAAAATATATTCATTTTCTATGCTCTTTCTATTTTGTGCATACGGTGTTATTAATTTGTAAGGTTATTTTCTTAGTAGCTTCTATTCTTCCTTTTAGTGATATCCCTTATTAGAAAGAAAAAAACCCACCACCATGTTATGATATAAGAAAAAATGACAACTGAACCATAGTAAGTATTATGAATTCATTGAAAACAGTGGCTGAAATGTTATTAAGTGAATGCTTTTAGATTCATTGTTCAAAAAAATGGAATTGCTTACTAAAACAGTTGTTTTGAGTTGGAATTAGTTTAAGGAAAAGAAAGCACACTGAGAGGGGAGACTAATGTGATTCCTCCTGCTTGTGAGTGGAAGGCTCAATGTGGGGTAATCAGTCCTTTTTGGTCTTCTACATGCCCACATAGCCTATGTCCTGCCCAGCACTGGCATCTTATCCAGCTTAGCAGTACTTTCAGCAGCCAAATTATCTCAGTGTCAGTGAACTCAATCACACACTGATGGTCACAGACTCAATGAGTTCAGAGGGCTCCAGTCTGCATGAAACACAATCTATTCCTTCAGATAAAGAATAAAGCAATTTAAAACCAAATTTCTGTGTGGTATAATAGAATATAGAAATTTAAAGAATGGAAGTCACATAGACATAGCTTAGCTATGTGATTCCAACTAAGTTATTTAACCTTTTTGAGATCCTTTTATTCATCAGTAAAATAATGACTCTCAATAGTGGCACCTGGCCAGACAATAGGTGACAATCAGTGGTGTATTATAGCTGGCCCACACAAGCTCTTAAGAACTAGCTGATAAAATTGGAAAATTTGAGACCCAGTTGTTAAATATAGGCATTACTAAAAATGAAATTATACTGACATGCTGTTAGAAATGTATATTAAATATTTAGTAAGTACTAGAATAGTTTTATTGCATTCTGCTGTACATACTCTTGAAGGTTATTTATATCTGTAGTTCTGGGTGACAAAAATACTGTATAATGATATACCCCTGCAAACTTGTCCCACTTCTACCTTCTGCCTTCGATGGTTATATGGTGCTAAGCTGGAAACGATGGAGGTAGTATTTCATGGCAGATCTCAGCAAATCAAATCCTTTCACCAGTTTGAGAGATCTGGTCGTTAAACATTTACCCTAATGTCACTGATAAAATAAAACATTAGATTCCTTCCCTTCAGTGTTAAAGTGCATGGCACACAGAATGTCCTGGTGACATATGTAAGTCCCCTTTGGTCTTAAATGGGGTCAACAGACATGAGTAGAATAAGCCTCAGATTCAGTTCACTTTGTGGTCCAAAGAGATAAGCAACCTGCTCAATGTCATTTTGACTGATGAGTGATAACCTCAAAGACTTAGAGCCCAGTATCTGACCTTGAGATTTTGAAGGAATCTCACCTCTTCTTTGAAACAACAATAGTCGTCTTCACTTAGAGGTTCTAAGACTAATTGGGCCATTAGTCAGGATAGATTTATGAGTAGCAGTGTAACATCTGGATATAAATCTGTAGCCTCATTAATCCATGTCCAGCTCTGTCCTGCATTCCAGGTCTGGTTACTCATCTTGGGCCTTATTCTGGCATCCTTATCTCCTCTTTAGATATTTCGCAGTTATATCAAAGGGTTCTCCCTTGATTTTTTCCCCTGGGGTTACTGGTTACTGTCACTGGTTACTGGTTACAATTTGGGATTTGCCTTGATCTCACCATGCCAACCATCTCCTATGAGCATCCTTGCTATCAGTTATCAATTAGGATGAGTAGATCTCAGGACTTCTACACCCTGCACCTGGACTACCGCTGCTGAGTGATAATGTATTACTGTTGTTAGACTCAGCTTCTCCCACCAAAATGAGCATCCATGTGTTACACACAAGCTGTTAGCTTTCCGTATTTGGCCTTGATGAATTCATCTTCTTCCTTCTAGCTCCATCTTTCTGAGCAAGTCTGACTCTGGGTCACATAGTCTTGTTCTTTTCTCTCTTTTGGTGCTTGGCCAAGTAACATTTTGTCACAAGATATGAAAAAAATTAGATTACAAAAGGAGCTGTATCTACCAAATGTTAAAACATGCCATAAATGCCTTATAACTAAGACAGTGTGGTAGTGGTTAAGGGCCCCTGGAGACATGATTCCCTTTAGAACTAGGGCAAGGGAAATACAAAAATCAACCTGCTTTACCTTGAAGTCTTAGTGAGTGGGGAAATATCAGTTGTCTATTAAGATTGGCCATAGAGGAATTATTCTAATTTAGTCCACCCTGGGCAGTGGTTTACAAGCAACGAAAATTTCTAGTTATGTAGGCTAACTCTAAGACCACCCATCTCACCACTCATATAAGGTGGCTCCGTGTCGGGTCCTCACATAGATGCAGACAAGGGAACTCTCTAGAGCATGTGTGTGTGTGTGTGTGTGTGTGTGTGTGTGTGTGTGTGTGTGTGTGTGTGTGTGTGTGTGTATGCATGCATATATGCACTAACTCCTTGTGACATACCTTGTAACACAACCACATTAGGGATGAGGTTTTGACAGATGAATTTCAGGTGAACTTATAAATTGACTGTATAGCTTTATCAGCTCTTCACGATTTACATGCTCTATAAGTTATGCCAGAGCAGGTGGTAGCAAACCAAAGCCTAAAGGCCAAGATCAGCTCCAGACACCTGTTTTTTTTTCTTGCATAATGCCAAGTTGAATCACAGCCCTGCCCACTTGCCTCTTCAACAACTGTGACTGCTTTCAGACGGAGTAGTAGCAACACAGTCCATGTGGACTATGATGTCTAAAATATTTGCCATCTGATCCACTACAGGAAAGAAAAATGTGATATCTGCTTTGGAGCAAGGGAAAGAAAGGAAAACTTCATAGGTCCTTTTATGAAACAAGTGTAACACTGATGTAAGAGCCAAAACAAGAGAAAATCTCAGGCCAGAATCATTCATGAATATTGATACAAATGCATTATATAGGATGCTAACAAAAAAAAGGTTTCCCTAAAACTTCACTGACATGGTTTTGAACAGGAACTTAATATTTGTTTCAGTGCCACAGACATCTTTGTTAATATCAGTGGCAGTAGGTTTGATGTTTTGAAGTCACTTGTGGTGAGAGATACAACTACAAAACAACACATTGGTTATATGCCAAAATGCATATAACCAATGGAGAAGGAGACATTGAAAATAGCCCAGCACCTAAGTGGTGTGTATCAGGGTACCAATAGGGATTCTGGAAGCAAATGTTAAGCCAAGAAGCTCATTGAGGATGAGTCTCTTTCATGATGCATCATTTTACCTGATACAAATCCACTTATCCACTTATGAGTAGGAATGTTGTATTGTGAACTGTCACTGCCAGTAAACCTATTCTCAGCCACTTGGAAGTAGCCATCTTGTTCCCTACCTCAGCAGCATTGAGTCTTAACAACTCCTCGAAGATGGGTGACATACATTATGAACTTCATGCTCCGTATCCTCAGAACTGGGCTAGGCACACAGTATTAAGTGTAATGAATGTCAGTTGCCTCCTGAAGGGTAATCAGGTTTATTTTTATCTGGGTAAATCCAGGATGAGGGATTATAGGTAAAGGAAGTATCTTGAAAAAGGGGTGGATGTTTTTTTGTTTTTGTTTTTGTGCCAGTCCTGGGGCTTGAACTCAAGGCCTAGGTATTATCCTTGAGCTTTTGTGCTCCAGGTTAGTTAGTGTCCTACCACTTGAGTCATAGCTCTACTTCCTCCTTTTTGATGATTAATTGAAGATGAATGCCTTAGAGTTTTCCTCCTTGGGCTGGCTTCAATCTGTGACCCTCAGATCTCAGTTTCCAGAATAGGTAGGATTATAGGCATGAGCCACTGGCTTTTGGCTTATACTTTTTGTTCTTATCTCTCAGTTTTCCTTTATGGCTTTTTGGCCATTCCTGGCAAATGGGTCATGAAAATACATTGCTACTAGTGAGGGTTCTGTTTCCTTTTGGGGGGTCAGTTGCTTAGGAGGCATATTGGATTTTGTTATATAATGAACAGCCTAAGTACTTTATAAAGAAAAGAGATTTATTAATCCACAGTCCTGTAGGTTCAAGGCACTGAAATATCAGCTCAATTCTGGTGATATCACAGTAGTAGGAGAGCATGTGGGAGGGAGAGATCACATTGACAGAGAAGAACCAACTGGCTCTTGCAAAATTACAGGGTCCCACTAGAACTACCTTAATTCCTCCTTAGGGCAGCTACTCAATGATCTAAAGACATCGTACTAGGCCCCACCTTTTAAGGGCGTAACACTTGGAAGTATTTCATAGGCTCTAACCTCAAATCAACACCCTTGAGGGACAAACTGTATCTAAATTATAGCAGGAGCTCTGTTCTGCTCACAGTAGGATGTACATCTTGCTAATGTGCCTTTAGAAAAAACTCAGGGAACTTTCAGAGGAGATGACTTGTTAGGCTCAACAGGCAGCAGTATGTGTAATCAACTTACATTGACTTTCACATTTTTCCCCTGTTCTACCTGAAGAGAAATTTTTTGTTATTTCATGGTTTTTTGATGAAAGATGTCACGGATGGGGGAATCTTCAGCACCTCCAAAAATGTTAGAAACTTTCAAAGAGGAAGGAGAACATGCCTTGAAAGCCAAGTTAAAAACTCTTCTCTCTTCTGAATGCCCTTCACAGCCTCAGGTCTACTCTCTTCAATTTAGCTTTTGAAGTTTTATTATCTTTCAAGCTTAATTCCTCTTGGAGTGTGACCAACTTACTAGAGAAGCTTCAATTTTATTTTTTTAAAGAGGGAATATTGCAACCAGAGCATCTCCATAGGAATGTGGATTATAGTCTTGTATTTTCTCTTTTGCATTTGCTTCCTTCAAAACCACATTTCTCTTTCAAATCTCTGATTTCCCAGTTTTTTCTTCTCAATACAACTGACAAGGATGAGCAAAATGAATACATCAAAAGGGCAACACCACCATGTTGGAAATCCTGTCGTGAGTGAGTTTAGATCTCAATGTGAGCTTGTTGGTTCTCAGAGGTCAAAGGGGCTCACCCCCATGTGTTCTATTTTAGTTTTAAAGAAGTGTTGCAAAAATATATGATACTTGTCAAAATATGTTTATGAATAGCAATCTTACCTCACTTGGAGGTAAGGTCAGTTATCTACTATGGCCCTTTCATATTTGTGGTTTGGAGCAAATACTTCTTATATCCCTATGATGGACCTGTTTACTAAATGCATATATCTAATAATGGCCTTTGATGGCCTTTGAATATTATTATGCATTAGAAGTGATTTTTAAACAAATAACGAACATTAGAGATTCCTGATATGGTTCAATAAGTAAAGATTTTTCATTTGTAGATTTATTATTATTATTATTATTATTATTATTATTATTATTATTATTATTATTATTATTATTGTCAAGGTGATGTACAGAGGGGTTACAGTTACATAAGTAAGGTAATGAGTACATTTCTTCTCAATCTTGTTACACCTTTCCTCAGTTTTCTCATACTTTTCCTCCCCCCTCTCCCCTGCAAGCTGTAAGATCGTTTCCAACATATTGTCTTGTGTGTATCGCTGTTGCTGTGGTTCACCCTTGTCCTTTGTCTCACCATTCTGTTGTTCCCCTTCCCTAATTCAAATAAACTTAAATACAATACCAGGGCACCAGAATCAAATACAGGGACAAGAGGAAATATACCATAGGAGGAAGAACATACAAAGGAAACAAAAAAAATTACATTGTAAATTAAAATTAACAACGACAAAGAAAAACCTTTTGTGTCTTGTAGTTCTTACATGGTCATATGTACTTAGCTATTGAGCTATTCTGCTTATCTGCTATGATTATCCTAGACATATATTAATTATTGCATCATTTGTAGTTTTAAATTCATTTCCTATTGTCTAGAAGGGATAGGGAGACACAGATGACCTGTTCAACTTAAAGTTGCTTGTAATACAGAAGACATGGCAAGGAGATTACTCCCTACTCCCTAAATTGTGCCATGCTTACAAAAGAAATAAAGTCAACATCTATATTTTAAAATATCAGTTCCTAATCTATGCTGCAAATCAGAACAACTTTGGGAACTTTAAGAAAATAAACAGCAAATGTGTAGACTACTCCCATATCCATTGTATTAGGATCAAGACATCAATTTTCAACACTGCACAGGTGATTCTTGTCTCTGGCCATGATTGAGAGCCACAGTTTAAGCACTATTTTAATCAGCAAGGGTTGAAAGAAAAAATACCCTTAATCAAATAACTTAAAGCTCTTATTTCTTAGTTTTTTATATCTTTTCAATATTTGCATTTTCCTTCTTGATATCCTCTTTAGTAAAGAAGAACAAAAGTTAAAAAAAATCATAATACTTTCATTTTCACATTTACTTCTAATGATCCAAAGGTATTTATGGTCTATGTATAGGGGTCATATTGTGGTTTAAGGTCAGCCCAGCTGACCTTTTTTGAGACCCTTATCTTAAAAAAATAAGCTGAGCTTGGTGGTATACGCCTGTGGTCTCAGCTACACAATAGGGGGTAGGTGGGTGGGGTCCAAGTTAAACCTAGGCAAATCCCAAGGCCCTTTCTGAAAAACAAACCAAAGCAAAAAGACTTGAGATATATCTCAAGTGGCAGAGTGCTTATCTCAAAAGTATGAGGCTCAGTGCCCACAAAAGAAAAGGAAAAGACAAAAAGGATATTTATAATATGGTAGAGCTTCCAATCTATGGGCCAAAAAGCTTGTGGATTTGTGAATAAGTCAGAGTTATGTCAAGATAAATCATCTGAGACCCAACAATCGAACAATCAGTTCATACAATGGCAATTCCAATTTGCAGCTCTTTCCACCACTAGAGAGCAAAAACAAATGGATCATCCTTATTCTGCTTGTTTCATCTGTTCATTTAGAGACCTACCCAAATAATTAGCTTTAATCATTCTTTCATTAATATCTAGTAATTATTTCCTGAATGTGTCAAAGCAAATAAAATATTTCTCCTACTCTGTGATGGAGAATTGCATATATTTAGATTTTCTTTATTTTCTTTATTTGCTTCTTTGGGAGTCTCTCATTTTTGTGTCTCTTACTTTTACAATCTGAAATGCATTAAAATACAAAAGAGATAAATTTAAGTATAATTAACAACAACAACAACAAACATGGGTGTGCAATAGTTTTGGATATGCTCTAAATTGTATTCCTTGGGCTATATGCTTGAGAGGGATTGTTGGATCACATGGTAGTCCTGCTTTCTGACGAGTTTCCATGCTGCTTTCTATAGTAGCTATACTAATTTATATCTTAACCAACATGTACAGGGTTGGCTGTTAATTGCATTTTTTTGTTGTTGTTGTTGGTCATGGTTCTTGAACTTTGGGCCTGGGCGCTGTCCCTGTGCTCTTCAGCTCAAGGCAAGCGCTCTACTGCTTGAGCCACAGCACCACTTCTGGTTTTCTTGTGCTTTATTGGAGGTAAGAGTCTCATGGACTTTCTTGCCTGGGCTGGCTTTGAACTGTGATCCTCAGATCTCAGCTTTCTGAGTAGCTAGGATTACAGGTGTGAGCCACCGGCACCTGGCTTATTATATTTTTAAGCTGGATGCTCATTAGCATTTTAACTGGTACATAAAGAAAATGTGGTATACAAACACAGTGAATATTATTCAGCCATAAATAAGAAATAAATTATGGTGTGTGTAGGTAAGTTACAGCATTTGCCGGTAAATTGATGGAACCAGACATCATCATATAAAGTGAAGTAAGTCAGTTTCAGAAGGACAAAAATTGCACGGTCTTTTGGCAAAGTAGCAGGGTACAAAATTAACCCACAAAAATCAATAGCATTTCTGTATACCAACAATGAGAAGAGCGAGGCTGAAATCAGGAAAGCAACTCCATTTGTAACAACCTCAAAAGAATAAAAAAACCACGAGGAGTTAACTTAACCAAAGATGTGAAGTACCTCTATAATGAGCACTTTAAAAACCTGATAGGTTTTTAAATTAAGGAAATTAAGGTAGATTAAGGAAATGGAAAAAAATACCCTATGCTCCTTGATTGGAAGCATAGGATTCTGGCAATACTGCCAGAAGCTATCTACAAATTCAATGCAATGCACATCAATATCCCAACAGCATTCTTTAATGAAATAGAAGAAACAATTCAAAATTGTATGGAATAATAGAAGACCCAGAACAGCAAAAATGATCCTTAGCAGAATGAACAGAATATCAATACTGAACTTCAAACTCTATCACAAAGCCATGGTAATCAAAGCAGCTTGGTACTGGCACAAGAACAGACCTGAGGACCAATGGAATAGAACTGAAGACTCAGAAATGAACTCGCAGATCTATAGCCACCTAATCTTCGATATGGGAGTCAAAAAATAGGATGGAAAAAGACAGCCTCTTCAGTAAATGGTGCTGGCAAAATTGGTTAAACATCTGCAGAAAACTAAAGTTAGATACTTATATATCACCCTGCACCAGAATCAACTCCAAATGGATCAAAGACCTCGAAGTAAAAACAGACACCCTGAAAACATTATAGGAAGGAATAGGAGAAACTCCAGTGCTCCTTGGCACAGGCTGCACTTTTCTTAAAAAGACCCAGAAACACAAGAAATCAAAGGAAGGTTGGATAAATGAGATTGCATGAAACTGCTGAGCTTTAGGCAAAGGACATAGCTAGCAAGATAAATAGAAACCCACGGATTGGAAGATCTCCACTACTTACACAAGAGACAAGGGCCTCATATCTAAAACATACTTTGAGCTAGAAAATTAACCTTCCCAGAAGACAGAATCCTCAGAGAAACAATGCCCCATTAATAAGTGGGCTAAAGACTTAGAAGCTTCTCTGAAGAGGAAATAAGACCAGCCAATAAGACATGTGAAGAAATGTTCAACATGTCTAGCCATAAAGGAAATGCAAATCAGAACAACATTAAGATTCTACCTCACCCCAGTTAGAATGGCCAATGTCAAGAAAACAAATAATAACAGATGCTGGTGGGGATGTGGCCAATAGGGAACTCTACTACACTGTTGTTGGGAGTGTAAACTTGTTCAACCACTCTGGAAAGCAGTATGGAGGTTCCTCAAAAGGCTAAACAAAAAGCTCCCCTATGACCCACTAATCCCACTCCTATGCATTTATCCAAATAATCACAAACAAAGCTACATTAAAGTTACCAGCACAACTATGTTATTTACCATAGCCAAGATATGGAACCAACCCAGATGCCCCTCAGTAGATGAATGGATCAAGAAAATGTGGTATATATGCACAATGAAATTCTATGCTTCTATCAGAGAGAATGACACAGTCCCATTTGTAAGGAAATGGAAAGACTTGGAGAAAATCATAATAAGTAAACCCGACCCAAAGCAACATAGGCTCCATGGTTTCCCTCATTTGTAATAACTAATATATGTCTAGGATGGTTCCAGTAGGGGAGCACCATAGCTCACACATATGTACATGTACATATGACCTTATAAAATTATAAAACAATGGTAATCAAAATGAGTGATAAGACATAGAAACAAGAGGACAAGGATGGATTGTATGCAGTTATTTCTTTTTTTCTTTTGCTTTCCCCCCTCCTTTTGGTTTGTCCCTTGTTCTTACTGTTTTTGATTTCTGTACCCTTTGTCTTATATATGTTTATCTGATTTGGGGATGGAAAGGGATTCACAGAAATGGTGGGAAAAGGACAAAGGGTGAACTAATGCAAAAGTAAGACTCACAAGATACTAGGTTGGAAATAAACTTTACAACTTGGGGGAGTCGGGGAGAGGGAAAGTGGGAGAAAATAAGGGAAAGGATAACAATGTTCGGCAAGAAATGTACTTACTCCCTTATGTACCTGTAACCCCTCTGTACATTACCTTGACAATAAAAATTGCATGTTTTCCTCTTGGTTTTTAAAATTAGCATTTTACATTGCATTAAAAGATGAGGAATATTTAAGAGCCCAGAAGAATTTTACCCTGTGTCTTCAGCTTTAGGACATGTCTGTCTGTCTGGTGAGTTGACCACCAAAGGTGTATTTGGGAAGTAATCTTAGATCTCCTGGAAATAACACATTACAGGAGAAGAGACAGGAAGTTTAACCCGGCAGAAAAACCTTAATCATCATGATAAATGTATAATTCATTCATCAATCAATAAACATTTGTTGAACATCTATGACAAGTCTCTAAGTTTAGCATGGTGTATATTACTCTGATTCATCTGCTCTAGCCTGAGTCTATGGAGAGGGTGTATTCTGAATATAAGAATGGAAAGAGCAGCTTTGGACGGAGTTGGTACTTTCTAGGGAGGAGAGAAGTGTCACTAGCTCTCTTCCTCCAGTGTGTGCCCCCCCTTCTTCTACTCCATGTCATCATAGTTTTGTGGGGACATGGCGATTTCAGTGTCAGCAGAGCTAAGGAGGTCCTCAGGATCTGATATAGGAATATATTACAGGGGTTGGACAAATATGAGCATGAGTCAGACAAAAAGATTGAAAAAGAATTTCAAATAAAAAATTCCAGTCTATACCTCCATCAGAAAGAATGACATCCCCCCATTTGGTAGGAAATGGAAAGACTTGGAAAAAATTATATTAAGTGAAGTAAGCCAGGCCCAAAGAAACATAGGTCCCCTGGCTTCCCTTATTTGCAATAACTAGTATATGTCTGGGACAAGCAGAAAATGTGAGCTAAGATCATGTTAAACGAAATGAACCCCAAGATAGGGACACAAGTGGTTTTTTCTTTCTTGCTATTGTTTCTAACATACTTATAAGGTACCATGTGATTTTTTGTTGCTTTGTATGTCCCTCCCCCACGGTTTAACCCGTTTTCACTGTATTTGATGTTCGTATAATTTGTGGAGGGGAAGGGAAAAAACAAATTGTTTAAACAGGGATACAGGTTGACCCATTGCAACAATGAGATGTACAAGACACAATGTGGAAAAATGAACTTTACAATTTAGGAGGTGGGGAGAATGTAGTTGAGGAGGTGGGAGGGAAGGGATGGTAGGGGAAAAACAAAGAAGGAGGCAACAATGCTTGATAAGAAATGTACTCATGGGTTGGGAAGGTGGCTCAGTGGTAGAGCGCTTGCCTTGCAAGCATGAGACCCTGGGTTCGATTCCACAGCACCACATAAGCAAAAAGAAAAAAGCCGGAAGTGGCACTGTGGCTCAAGTGATAGACTGCTAGCCTTGAGCTGAAGAGCTGAGGGACAGCGCCCAGGCCCAGAGTTCAGGCCCCACTACCAGACCCCACCAAAAAAAAAAAAAAAAAAGAAATGTACTCATTACCTTGCTCATGTAACTCTAACCCCTCTGTACAGTATTTTCACAATAAAAAATTTAAAAATTAAAAAAATAAAAAATTCTAAATCATTTCTCCAGCTGTTGCTTAAAGTTGTTATTTCAGGAAGAAATTGGAAACAAAATACAGTAATTTCTTTGAGGTTGATCAGCTAATAAACAATCATTTGACCAACTTCAACAAACTCTACACTCCCAAAATAATGGCCACATGACTGAATTGGCTGGCCAGTTTGTAGATATGTAATGGTCAGTGGGTATCTGTGTTGGGGTTGAGTTAGAATTTCCAAGGTCATTTCAGGTTTTAAGAGCATTTTCAATTCCAAGATGTCAGGATTTTAGATTTGGGTTTAAATACTTGCCAATTTAGCACTGTTTTAACATCAATGAAGAAGGTCTCAGACACACTAGAATCAGGTAATGTCACATAGATAACTTTGTTTTCTCAGTTTATCTTTAAATTGAATTATAATTTGAGATATACATTTATACACATGCAATTCATTGTGGGGGATTTGTGGCAATAGTCAAAATGCAGGTAGTATAGAAATCACCAGGAAAAAATGGCTATTAGAGATTTCTGACAGTCTCACACACATGAGATCACATGTCCACGTGTACCTGCACAAGTGGTTGTTTTTGTACAAGTGGCTTCAATACCCTTGAGTTAGAAGACACTTGTCTATGTGTCACTGAAATTTCCTATACTATATGGAATGAAACAAGGTAAGCTGTCTTCTTTTCTCAAATATTCACTTTCAGAATAGATGATGTGATTTAAAAATACTAATTTATTGAAGTTTTTCTTTTGTATATACTTACCTTGTTTGGCTGGACTGTGACAGGTGTTAAATGTAATTTTTGTGAGGCAGCAGTACTAGTTTGACAGGTCATCACTAGTGGAAGAATGATTTAGATTATCTCATAATGAATTTGTCTCTACTTATTTTTCATAGGCTTATAAACACAAGTACCTGTTAATGCATATTGCACATGTATTCAATGTATGTATATTCTCAATTTCACTATTAATTCAGTTTTGTAAAGATGCAATATACATTATGATTCAAACTTTACTAAGTACTAGGGTTGAAATGCATCTGATACAAGATTAAGAACAAATTTTAATTAGAAAATTGCCACGTTAAAATATTTTCAGAGAAGCAGGCAGATATAAATAACATTTAGACATACTTAGAAGTTTTTCTTGACAAGGAGTCCTGGGCTAGAAACCTGGAAGACTATATTCTGGTCACACTCTCAACCCTGACCTTTCTAGTGACCTTTAGAAATCGTTTTATAGATTCTGTAGCAACTAGGAACATATTAAATGCTCAGTGAGATCTTTTGAATTCCATTAAGCTTAGGAAAAGAAATTTGTGGTCTTTGATTCCCTACAGGACTGTTTTGAAGCCTTTGTAGGAAATCCTGGGACAAGTTTAGGCTACTGGTTTTTGAGGATTTCAGATTTTTCTAGATCAAGGGTAGAGTCTATGGAATTGTAAGAAAACAAGTTTTGGTTGTCTTTTCAGTATAAAAAATAATGATAGTGATATGCAAAAAATCATGTAATCTATACTATTCTGCATTACTTCACACAGACTGAAACGGGAGGATCATGAGCTCAAGGCAGCCTGGGCTACATAGTGAGACCCTCTCTTCAAAAAAAAAAAACCAACAAGTAAAACAAACAAAAAGACCCCAAACAATAAACAATATTCCCCAAACCAAGCCAGTTCCTACAATCCCCAAACATAGCACAACTTTTTATTGGAGCTTTGAGCCTCCATGGATGCCCAGGCATCCCATGCCCATACCATTAGGCTATTTATCTTGGAGAATAATGCTCTGAGTATAGTTGGCCTCTTCCATCTTTGAGAATGTGCATGTTCCTCCCCCTTCAGGACTGCAGTGTGCCCCTACCCTGGGGAAATGCGCTTTGTGACTGATGTCTGTTTCCTCCTCATTTATTCATGCTGAAGGAGCACAAGCTAATTGAACATGGCAGGACTTTGTGATTGCTCCATTTCTTCCATGTCTTGTATCAGATTTTTATTTCTATGGCAATTGTATCAAAGTACTATAATTAAGTGACTTGGAATAACAAGGACTTGTTATTTTACATTTCTGTAGGTTTTTAAGTTAGATACAGATGTTGCTAGGCTAAAATCAGGTTGTTGGCAAAACTGTCTTATGGAGACTCTAGGGAAATTCATTTTCTATCCTTTCCTGCTTCTAAAGGCCACATACATTCCTTGACTAATGTATTCTTTACTCCATCTTTAATGCTAGCAGTATTGCATTTTTCTTCCATTGTCACTACCCTTTCTACCATCTTTTCCTGCTTTCTTTTTTCTACTTTTAAGGACTCTGTGATTATATAAAAAATGCTCATATAATCGGGAGACTCTCTCCATTCCTAAGTCCTTAACTGCATCATATATTCAAGGTTCTTTTTGACTTACAAGATACCATGTGTTGCTCAGATTAATATGAATGAAACCATAGCAAGAAGCTTGGTGGCAAAGAGATGATATGACCCTTCCATGGGCAGGATAGCTTTCAAAGACCTTTTCCTTTGATTTATGGAGATGCACCTCATCAGCTTCAATAAAGCTACTGGGCATGAACAAAAGAAGGAGGAGAAGGAGGAGTACAGAGGAGGAGAAAAAATATATAAAAAGAGAAACAAAGTAAGATTTGTGAAGGGAAGTGATGAAGCTGTGGGGCACTGATTTTTGGCGATATTCTTCTTTGAGATACTTATTTTCTCATTTCTTTTCCATTTTAAGCCCTTCATCTGTAAGTATCAGATAGTTGGAGACCCAAAGGGTCTGAGGATGTGGCAGGGCCTCTCAGTGGTATAGTGACTGCATTTGTGTAGGGCCTATGGAGCTCTGATCGGATTTCCTTCCTTAATATCCACTTCTTGTGTATGACCTACTTTCCAGCTTTCTTAGGCTTGCTTAGGCATTTTCTTTCACACCTTATGTGTTTGCTTAGCCATTCAAGCAGCTTGCAGTGCAGTTTTCCTGCTTGACTGCCTGATGCAGGGAGGCTTTCCATCACTTCTCAAATGACTTGTTTTATCCTGTAGCTTCTGAATTTTGACTTACCTGTTCACACTAATAATTCTGCTTGGAGTGGCCAAAGTCATCTGGCATTACCAGAAAGCCTTTTTTCCCCCTTTTTTTTGTGGTGCTGTTCCTAAAGCTTGAACTCAGGGCCTGGATGCTGTCTCTGAGCTTTTGTGCTCAAGGCTAGTGTTTTACCACTTGAGCAACAGCTTTACTTCTACTTTTTAAAATATTAGTAATGTCTAATTGGAGGTTAAGTGTCTTACGAACGAATCCTGCCCAAATTGGCTTCTAACTCACAGCCTCCTGAATAGCTAGGATTTCAGGCCATGTGCTGCTGGCCTTTATATTTATGTTTAAACCTGTGGGCGACTTTTAGTGTGACTTTACCAAAGAAACAAATAGTTTTGTAGCTGACTATAAAGTGGTACTCTGGTATCATTAATGGAAAGGCATATGCATTTAGAAATGAGCAAGACAGGCCATTTCTTTGAAATGGTGTTACCTATCTATTGAGAGCAATTCATTTTTATTTTTTGGTAGGCCATTTTGAAGATGGTGGGCACATACATTTAGAAACAATAAACCTTTCACCAGCAGCTATCAATATCTAGTAGACAATATGATTCCACAAATTCATGATAGAACTAGCCTGATGAGGTACTCAGCATGCTACTTTCTACTTGGCATGATCGGAAGAGCTGTGCCTTTAAACAACAGATGACACTTGTCCTTGTAATACTGCTTAGTTGCTTTTTTATGGAAGTGCATGTTGCTATCATTTTCATTTTGCCTTTTCAACTCCCCAATCCATTTCTTCATTATTACAAAATTAGTACTCTTACTCATATGCATAGCAGGTGAAATCAAATGTAACTTGAGAGAAATCTTTAAAAGCTCAAAACATAAAAAAAATGATTTCTCTAAGATATATAGGTAAGGTACCTACATAATCATATTTGGGCCTAAATTCCACTCTTAAAATTTCCATAGAAGAATGGCTTACTTACTATTGATAAAAGATACTAAGTGATCTTTTTTTTTGGGGGGGGGTCCGGTTGTGGGGCCTGAACTCTGGGCCTGGGCGCTGTCCCTCAGCTCTTCAGCATTCTACCACTTGAGCCACAGTGCCACTTCTGGCTTTTATTCTTTTTGCTTATGTGGTGCTGAGGAATCGAACCCAGGGCCTCATGTATGCAAGGCAAGCATTCTACCACTGAGCCACCTTCCCAGCCTCACTAAGTGATCTGAATAACCTATTTAAGATGACATACTATTCAGAAATAATAACAATTGGGGACAAAATCTTAAAATGACAATTAAGAGGTATTTATTTAGCAAAGCAGGTAAAATTGGGTATTTGTTTTTCAATGAAATTATACTTTTGTTTGACATATTGTCTTTTTGGCTCTGGTTGCAATGAATTTATTTTAAATAGTATAATTTGTACCCTTTTGGTTCGAATTTGTAAGATTTTGAATGTAGTCATTTTTGAGGGGACTGAGGTACAAAAAGACACCAGAAATTTCAGCAAGGAAGTGGAATTCTCCATCCCTGTTAAATCTTCCAATAAAGTTCATGAAGTCAATACGATTTTAAAAAACAGCTAATTGAAAGCAGGAGTTATATCATGGGGGAGGGGAAGGGAAAAAACAAATCGTTTAAATAAGGATACAGATGGACCCATTACAACAATGAGATGTACACGTTGTTATGTCTAAAAACAAACTTTTCAACCTTGGGGGGGGGAAGAAGGGGATATGGGTAGGGGGGCAGGATATGGGAAGGGATAGGAAGGGGAAACAAAGGAGGAAGCAATAATGCTTAATAAGAAATGTTCTCATTATCTTGCCCATGTAATTGTAACCCCTCTGTATGGTATTTTCAAATTTTAAAAAAGAAAAAAAGAATAAACTTATCAAAATAAAAAAAACAACCTTCCCCCCAAAAAAAAACCCCAGCTAACTGGACAAAATAAATGCTTATCTAGTATCCTGGAATTTGGATTGTACTTCTACTGGGCTCCCTTAGAGCATGTCTTCAGTGTCCCAGATGATCTTCTCCAGTTTGTCCATCAGCTTGCCCTCTAGGGGGCTATTGCACCAATATTTGGAAAAAGCTCCATCCAGGCCTCACTAGCCTTGTGAACAGCCCTTGGCCCGACAACTATTTTTGCTGGTCCATCAACATAAAAACTACCAAATCTAAAATTAAAAGCACTTGTGAGAGATTTCCAAGTCCGCTTCTCCATATGTTCACAAAAGACCAAAATGTCTTATATTTCTTATACTATACCTCAATTAGTAGAAGTCCCTCAGGAATTGTGTATGGTGGTTTCAGATAAGTAAGGTGATGGTTTGGAACTTGAGGTTGCCCATTCAATAAGTTGGAATATCCCTTAAATCTCGGCTTCCTAGTTTCTCTCCTCATCATGGGCAGTTTTTTATAACTGGAACTCCTTGAGTTCCAAAATGGTGTTGTTTCAGCTACGTGATTCATCAGGAATTTCACCATTGCTTAAACAGTTTTTCTTGTTGCAGTTGGAGCTATTTGACAAAGCTGTATGGAGCCACCAAGCCTCAGGAAGAAATGCAAGGTGTTCATAATGTGAAGGGAGGAACTCATTACAGAGAGCCCTCGTGGAGTTTCGGTAATGAGCTGAGGATTTCTCTGGAGGCCTGTTGCCTGTCTGAAGACAACAGGAACTTTCACATCTCCAGTGGTGGTATGTTATTAAGTCCTAAGATTTTTATTTCTCTCTACCTGACTTAATCATCAGTGGTTGTACTTTTCAGTGACATGAAGTGTACCACCCAAGATTTTCTGTCATGCTAGGCCTCTTGCTCTGGGTCTTTGGGAAGTGGGGGTGGGTGAAGCCTTCAAAATTTAGGACATTCTCCAACTCATTTAGAAAATGGGACAACTATGGTGCTTTCTGTTTCTCTGAATATGATTGACATATTGACCTAGAAATAAAAATTAGATAAGTTGGCATAAGTTAAATAGAACCTTAGAATAAAATGTGATATGTACTACCTGTAAGCAGTACAGAGCCTCCATTAGATAAAATAAGTATGTCTGGTTTTTCCTTTTCCTTTTTTTTCGATCAAGCACATCATGCTGAACACAGTTCAGTGTTCAGGGCTATGCATGTCAGTATTATTGAAGGTTAATTTCTTTTCTCATTGTGAAAATGTTAAGTGTGGGAGGTGATGGATATGTTAATTAGCTTAATTTACTCAACATTGTATTACAAAGTTAGCATGTCACTTTGTGCTCCATGAATATGATCAACTATAATTTGTCGATATATCAGGAGCTATGGTTAAAAAGAAAAGCGTGTAATACAAACAATTACTGAACAATTACAATTCATTAATAGAGGGTGAAGTTTTGAAACCCCAGTGTTCCAGTTGGGCATCATTTGTCAGTCATTGGTACAAAACTGTTAGCTATCTGCTATGCTCTTGGAATACTTTTTAAGATTAAGGCAGATCCAGTTATCATGTGCTGGAATACAGTGTTTATTCTGTTAGCTGAGAGATGAGGCACAGGATCATAGGAACCAGGCTCTGTATATTGACTTTTTTCCTTGTCCAGGGGAGAAGTGAATGGCATTTAGACCTGAGACTCTCCCTCCAGAGCTGTGGCACAGTGAGCGAGGATCAGCCTGCAGAATGTGCTGGTGTCCTGGACATGTAATGCTGAGAGCACACAGCATACCTCTAAATTGAAGAGATGATGATGGCCAAGGCTGTGGCTTGAGAAGCAATATATCCCAACCCTGGGGTAGGACGAAAGTGCTATTTGTTTAGTACAATTCACCATGGAATCACTGAACAGGATAAACAACTCACAGAAAAAAAAGAACACTTCCTACAGTAAGGGGGAATCTGGTTTTATTTGCTGATTTTACTCTAGGCACTCAACAAAATCGTCTCAAATATTTCTCCCTGGAGAAGCAACTATGATGTTGAAAAACCCCATAGTTTTGGTTGTGGATATTAACTCCTTGCCACAATTTTTCCTCCAGAATTTTATTTAAGCATAATAGAGTATTTGATGTTAGTGAGGCACTCAATGTAGCATTCATTTCTCTGGGTGGAAAAATGAGCCATATGTTTTTTGCTAGTCATAGTAACACTAGGCAATTGGATCATTTCTGAGCAGATATATTTTCATCTAAAAGAGAAAACTCTGAGCACTTGTTTTCATTTTTGAAGCATTAGAAGCTATCTGTACAGAGGCCACACGAATTTCCAAATCTGATTTATTTATTTTCCTGCTGGCCTGACTGATTAGAGGTTCACATAAAATTATGATGCAGCTATGCCTTGATTCTATTAGTGTATTCCTCATCTCCCCCTGAAGCAGCAGTAACTGCAAGTAAAATAATAGTCACAAAATTGTATATATATACACATATATATGCATATATATTAATAAAATTCCTTTTGTAAATATACTTCTACCAGGACACAGGAATCAAATGGAGAAATGAATCTTCCCAAATGCTCTCAGATACACATAAACATCTTCTATACTGGAAGCCAGTTGGGAGGCTCACAAAACAAAATGAGTTTAAAAAGTAGTTGCACATAGAGTAACTTTAATCCATTCCATTTTTAAATACCACAATAAATTTAATTTTCACAATAAATTAAATAGCCATATTCAGTTTACAAAATAGAATTACTTGGTGTGAAACAAGTATTTACAACAATATACACTATATACATGACATTTCTCTGTTGACATTCAACATGGAAGTAAAAGGACTTGACTTTCCAACATGTGATTGACATGCTACAAGTGACACTATGATTCTTACAAGAAAACAATAGTGCAAAATCACCACAGAAACTTTGGAACAATGTCAAATTTTATGAGATAAGACATTCTTTTAAATAATAAGAAAATAGTATTTTCTTTCCTTTCCCCCCCCTTCATGGCACCAATGCATCATCTGAATTAAAGAGCCAGTTTTCCCTTAGGAAAAACAAAATGCATAACTGAACCCTCTATTTCCTGAAGCCTTACAGCCATTGGTACATTTTCACACACTCATCTTTTGGCTTAAATCTATATGAATGGCTGGTGACAAATTTTGAATCAAAGGAAGACTAACTCTTTGAGAATAGCTGAAGTCACATTTCCCCAATACCACCACCTCTTCATTTTCATAAATAGCATAAAAGATGCGACTATGCAGACAGCGATTTAGTATCTTCTTTTTCTTTTTTTGTAAATTTTCAGTAGAAAAAAGAACTGATCTTATATTTGGTCACATGTACAAGTATGCATGGAAAAAATGATGTGGATAGGTGTATCTAGGGAAAGTGCATATCTTAATCTAGAGGAGATATTAAGTGTCTCCAGGCACAACACATAGTGTTGTATGACATATCTATATTTTTCTTTAGGGCCAGTTTAATGTCCTCCCAGTGATCTGGTAAAATTTTTGATTAAAAGGGTGAAAGAATTTGCGTAATTTGGTAATGACAGAGGGGTCCACCTCTGGATGAATGCGCCCCTTGCTGCCCGCCAGGCACTTATTAAAGATAATGTTAAAACGCAAGCAGTAAAACCCTCTGGTAGCATTGAAATATAAATTGTATTGACTTATCCTTGGAGGAAGATTTAGGAACTTCTCCACGAGCTGAAGTTCTGGCAGAGGTTCTGTGATGAGGCGGTCTCCATCGACAATGTGAAATTGTTCAATTGGAAAATATTTCAACCACCTTTCCAGATGTTTGGTGTAGATGCTGGTTCTTACTGCCTTGTATTTTGTGTTTACTTCACAGGTATTAGGGTCTATGGCCAGCTTCTCAAACTTGTAATACGTTTTATTCTTCCTCTCCTTCCCTTCTAGCACCTGAGTGTAATCAGAAATAGCTCTTGTGGTTGGTTCCCTGACAATGATCAACAACTTGATGGATGAGTTCATCTTGTAAATCCTTTCCGGAACCTCCTCCGTGATAAAATATGCAGGGCTCTTTTCAATTGTAATTTGTTGGGGGTAGGAAAAAGGCATCTTTTTCCTATACCACTCAATGCCCTTGGCATAATTCTCATCATTGTCGAAGAAGTGGATTTCTTGAGATGCTTTGACCACTGCTGGGTGGAGGTTCAGCATCTCTAGCAGGGCCCTTGTGCCCCCTTTCCTCACTCCAATAATGATGGCCTTAGGGAGCTGCTGGACCAGGTCATGGAGGTGAATCTGCTCCTTGGAAGAGTTGCCTTTCCGGAACTCGTGCAGGAGGCCACGCTTAAACTGTAGGGCACGGAGTGGGAATTCAGCCTGACTGCGGGCTCCTCCAAATCGGCCTTCAATGGGACAAATGGGCTGTAACCTGCAAACAACAGAGAGACCACTGTAACAAGCTCATTGCCATTAACTTCTCATTGTTCTGCTTCCTAGACTGACTTTAAATGCATAAAAAAGGGATTAGTTCCCAACATGCTACAATCCCTAATGAACATGTTTGGGAAATTTTATTTTAAACCACTGTGTTTTCAATGGGGAACATATAATTTGTGGAATTTTTTACATCAGTACTTAAAAATTTTTTTATTTGCCTAGTAGTTAATTGACTATGACATGTACTTATGCTCCAGCACAGGATAGACAAGTGACACCAACCAAACTAATAGCTTTTTTCCCCCCCAGGTTCTGGGGCTTGAACTTGGCCTGGACACTGTTCCTGGGCCTCTTTGTGCTCAAGGCTAGCGCTCTACCACTTGAACCACAGTACCACTTCCAGCTTTTTCTGAGTAGTTTATTGGAGATAAGAGTCTCATGGACTTTCCTGCCCTGGCTGGCTTCCAACCATGATCCTCAGATCTCAGCCTCCTGAGTAGCTAGGATTACAGGTGTGAGCCTGTGCCAGTACCTGGCAAACGAATAGCTTTTTAGCCTTTCACCAGTTAAGATCATTTAGAAAACATGAGAGGCACAAGATTATAATCTTCAGCTGAGAGGCAGAAGGGCAGAGAAAGGCCATTCGTTTTGGGTTTCATGTGGTACTATTTCCTTGTAGCTCAGTAGCACTCACCTGGCCCTTAAAACATCTTTTGATATGTAATCTTAAAACAGGTCCGATATCTTCCCTTGACTATTTGCATCATCAGTCTGTAAAATTCCAATTTTGGCACTAGCTGAGCTTTTGATCCTATGAGACTTTCTGTCCTTAACCTTAGGGAAAGCTAGAAGAGCATTATATTTCTTCTGTCTCTCCTCTTTCTAAAGAGGTCAAGATTATATTTTCATTTTGTTGTATGTAGGAACAAACCCAATTACTGTCAGCAAGTATTGTATATAACCTACTAGACCTGAGACCACAAAGCAACAAGACCTCCATGGGGCCAGAGACCTTGGCTCCTCATGGCAACAATATTTAAGTCAGAGAGAGAGTTCATAAGAAAAAGAATGCAATGGATAGAAGTAGAAAAGAGGATTTCCACTTCACTATGACCTGGGGTAATAATTCAACATCTTTGCTTTTCTCACAGAGAATGGTGTGGTTATAGTCACAATACATTCCTAGTGTGACAGGTTTATTTGGAACGTTAATACATGATTAGCAAATTGAGCTTATTTTTACACAGTGTGAAGCTCAACTGAAATTAATTGTATTTTTTCTAAGTTGACCTGGGAAAGCATTTTAGCCTTTTTGAGAAAGTAAGGCAATATTAGTCATAGTGTCAGTGAAACCAGTTTATCCATGTTCAGGCTTCTAGTTACCCCAGTCATTTGAAGTCTTAGTCTGTACCTCTGCAGCAATGAGTCAGGCACCTCTCTTTCCCAAGAGAAGCTACTGCATCTGTAAGCCACACTCTGCCTATTCTGCTGAACTTGTGGAATGTTCCTGGTTTGTGCTCTATATAAATCATCCTTTAGGATAATGCTTAAGGAAGAACGTAAATGCAATATTTTTAATAGTATTTGGAAAATAATTTTAACGCAATTGATGCTCATTATGGAAGTTAGAGGCATGGGGTTTACTACAGTCAATAGAGAAACATGAATTTAGCTTTTTATATATTTAATGGGATTAATATACTAGGGCTCTATATGGAATATAGAAA
The DNA here is from genome assembly GCF_024711535.1 of Dipodomys merriami. Classification (NCBI taxonomy): domain Eukaryota; kingdom Metazoa; phylum Chordata; class Mammalia; order Rodentia; family Heteromyidae; genus Dipodomys; species Dipodomys merriami. Next base: position 2,199,920 of record NW_027202938.1, read on the forward strand.
AGTTACATAATCAAAAACTCTACATAGTCAAAGACTATACATAGGAAAATACTTTTCTTTTTGTCGGTAGTGGGGCTTGAACTCTGGGCCTGGGCGTTGTCCCTCAGCTCTTCAGCTCAAGGCGAGCGCTCTACCACTTGAGCTACAGCGCTACTTCCGGTTTTCTGGTGGTTTATTAGAGAAAGGAGTCTCACAGTCTCTCCTGCCCGGGCTGGCTTTGAATGGCGATCCTCAGATCTCAGCCTCCTGAGTAGCTAGGATTACAGGTGTGAGCCACCAGCGCCCGGCAGGAAAACACTTTTAATTGTGACATTGATTGGGCCTATCGTAAGATTGTCTTTTAGCTCTTCTAATTTCTAGTTTCTAATTAAGCTTAAATTCACTAAGACATCCATTGATAAGACTTTTCTCCTAAGCCTCTAGAACAATGTTAGTTCTGCTCTTGGGAGAATAGAGGAAATAGACACTCAAATCCATTTTTTTATAGGATCCAGTTCTTTCACAGAATCTTGACTGAAGAGTCTGACATAGATATCTCCATCCTAACTGAGATGGGATGGTGATATTTCTACTTCTGCCTTTACTTTCTTTTTGTTTTTGTTTTAAACTTTCAACCCTGGGAGATAATACCTTCCAGAACAATTGTGGTTGAACTTTCCAATGCAAAGAAAGAATGTAAAGAGGAGAACTATTCACACCCCCCTCCCACCTCACTTCTTGAAGAGTATTTCTGATCATGAATCCCGGACCAAGAAAAACACAGAGGTTTTAAGGTTGGAAGTCACAGTAAGAGTAACCATACCTTTTTTTTTTTCCCCAGACAGCAGAGTCTCTACTTCCTAACAGATAAGCTCAAGTAAGTATGAATCAAACAGAATTTCACATACCATTTCAGACATAATAGTTTCCAAGATGAATTTTGAGAAGGACCCCCTACCCTCCCCAAGCAGTTCAATTCCTTGTAAAAGTCATCCCATTAGAGGCTAGAGAAGAAGTTGAAAAGTAAAGAAACAATTGAGTTACTGAATCAAAACTTTCTATATGGGCAAAATAGAGAGTTAATCATTGAATATTCAGGGATATGATCACATGTACTTATTATGTGATTGAGATAATAAATAATTCCCCAAATGACCAAATCAACCATATTCAGGTGTACAGTAACTCAAATGGTAAAAGGAAACATGTCCTTGCAACTCTACGCAGAAGTATTTTTTAACAATTTGATGTGATCTGTTGTTACACTGATAACATTAGTGCCTTTGAGTAATTATTATATTTGTTTTTTAAATTACAAGATGAATTTATTCTTTTCATGAAGTGACCTGAAAAAGTACAGAGATGAAGTTTTCATACCACTTATTAGTTTTTTATTAGCTTTTATTAGCAACTATCCTGAAAATATTTATTTCTCTGAGCCTGATTTCTCTTATTTCAACTTTTTTCATCTTTAAGACAATGTATTATTAAGGTGCTATAATTAAGATACCAAAATAAAAAAGAAACATCAAATAACGAATGAATCACTAGATCAATGACTCAATAAAAAGTAAAAAGTGGAAACTAAGTGTAAGTATTGGGAAGAACTTGATATCAAAGGTTCCCTCACAGACATAGGACAATGGTCTCACCTGAGGCTTTTCACTAAATGCTAATTTAGGGAATTACTCCAAGTGTTGACCTCAAGTGATAAGCACTCAGTTATAGTTTGCCCACAAGTAACCACAAGAGAGAAGGAGGTTTACTCATGCTAAAAAATCTTGAAGGGTGTTCATTTTATCAGTTAAAGTCAACAATGACTACAGGAAAACAAGCACTACCATACTATTTCTAAATCTGAACAATAAGATCAGCAAATTAAATTTTGGAAAGAAAACTGAAAAGAAGTTAATTTCATGAAAGTGTGTTTTCATTTTCAGTGTCAATGGGAATTGAAGTCGGGGAGAGTGCATATTTCAGTCCTCCCAGGACAAGAACTAATTTTAAAGGAAGTTCACTCCAATCATACTGGATGTGGAACAGTCAGGAACATTTAGCGGAGATTCAGCTGATTATTGCTGAGACTTTTGCAGGTCCAGCATCTCTCAACAGTCTGCCTATTTAGACTCAGACCCTCGCTCTTCAATTTCCTCTCTGTGGATTTTCCATTGCCTTCTGGGCAATTAGTCCCTGTGACAGCCTCCTTCTCTGGTATGTTCAGCTCCTGAAAAACCAGACCTAATTAACATAGTTAAAAATCCATGCCTGCAGCCCTCTTTCCAGGGCAATGGATTGCAAAGTTGATGAGCATCTTTACAGGAGCATACATAATTTTAATGCTCCCAAGAGCACATTAATTGTCCACTCACAGATTTCAAAAGGAAGATTCGCAGTCCTATCACCAGTGTTTTGTTATGACTAGAGGTCAGCACCAGATGTATGCAGACCACACTCTGCTCGAGCAAATGACATCTTTTATTGTACACAGCTTTATCCCTTCTCTAAAAACAAGTGTCAACGTACACAGAATACAAATGGATCTTTATGGAATACCTTGAGCGGCGTGAATCTCTTTCTTTTAAAGTCTCAATAAATCAAAATCAATACTGCAGAAAAGCATGTTTCTTGGGGATTTCGAGAGATAAAAACAAATGGAGAGAGCTTTCAACATCCTAAGGATGTTTACATCACATAACACTTAAAGTCCTACAGGCATAGCAAGTGTCTAATCACCCACCTATCCAAGCTCCCAACTCTGGCAACAAGATACAGGAGACTCCCAATGGCGAGGCTTCCCAGGACCAGAAGCTTCTGTCTCAGCCACGCCTGCTGTTTGAATAGCATGGCCCTCCATCAACCTTCAGGACTGCCGAAGCCTGAGAGACGGGAGACAAGACACTCATCAATAGAATCTGCTGACCGAAACAAAGCCAACCAGAAGGCATAAACAGGGATTAAGTGACTCTGCATGAAGAACAGACCTCTATAGGAACCTTCACAATTTTCATGGTTTAACAGGTATTTAGCAAGACTTACCCCCCCCCCCCCGCCCTTTCTTTTTCCATCTTATGCTGTATGGTCAACTACTAAATCTAGATGGAGAATATCAACCAGAGAGGAACTTCTGGGCAACTGTTAAGGTAAATTAAGATGCATACATTTAATAATTATGTGTGTGTGCACATTCATATGTATGCTTTTGTAAATCAAAGAACACAGAGAAAAAGCTACTTGAAGCTGAGCAGCAAAGCAAGTTTTCCTTAAAAAATAATGGCAAATGTTGAAATTTCTGTTCAGTAAATAACCATTTTGGGCATAACGATGAGTTATTTTACATACACCTTTTTGTTTCATTTTGTTTAGTTGTGGATGGAAGAAGGGAGCAATATCACAAGTGATGGCATCATTGCTGAAATTTCCACTGTGAACTATCTCTAAGGAACTTTCATGTCCCTCGTTCAACCCTGGACTCTGGAACATGCTTACCCTTGGTGCTCCTTCTGTGTCATCTCCCTCCCCTGCCTCTCAGTGAATTTTGTGCTACCAGGCTTGTTCTTGCATTACAGAAAAGCTTTACCCGAAGCTCCATTCTCTTCTATCTGAAATAATGCCAGTGGAGAAGTAGAGGTCTTTACTAGTGCTGTTATTAAATTTTAGGGAAAAATGCGAGCTCCCAATTCATATTTTTATTATTAAAACTAAATCCAATCTCCCTTCCAAGATAAGATGGTTTGCTTCTTATTGAAACTCAAAATCATAACCCAGGAAGGAAAAAGCTGAATTGTGGTTAGGAAATTGTTTTCTTTTCTTTTCTTTCTCTCTCTTTTTTGTTGGTGCAATCCAATCTCTGTGTTTACTATGTGCAGATCTGCTCTGTGTAAGAGGATTCACTGACTAATCTATTGTTTGTTCATCAAGAAACTGCTGAGCACTGGGAACATTTTCAACCACTCGCATAAGGTCTAGGGTGATTCCTAAAAAGATTCAGTGGGATGGCACAGCCCCTGGTCTCCCTACCTTTTAAGACTGGAACTTCCTCAGTGGGGGCAGAAAATAATGATCTCATCTTCACTCAGGCACACTGCCCAGTGTTTGCTTCCCATACGACAGGAGCATTTGCCAGAAAGCTGATAGACTGATTGTGACAGTCCTTCAAATCATAGACTCACTTCTCAGCAGTCCTGCTATTTCTTGATGCTATTTTCTACTTTTTTTAACCTGCTAACCAGAAACAGGGTTCAACCATGAAGTCACTTTAAAACTTCATTCGCCTTCTACATGTAAATGTCTTCCAAGTTTCCTTCCAACACTTTGCTATTACCTTTTGGTTTTTAATTATCTATGTGTGGACCTGATTCATTTCTCTCTGCCAATGGGAACGGTGTTGGGGTTTTTCTGTAAGGATCTTCCCTCCCAGGAAGATCAGTAGAAACTGGGGTGTTCAAGAAAGAGACAGAGGAACAACATTCTAGCCCACTGAGAAAACTGAAAGTATCTGAAGGTGGGGTGGGGAGCAGTAAAGAGGCAAACTTGGTAGATACAGAGCCAGAATGGATGATTCATAAGGATAAAAAAGGCTGACTACTCACTCTGGGACATCTTGGCCTTTCAAGGAGAAGAGATTGGATTTGGTCCAGTGAACAGCGAAAATACATGAGAGACAGTATCAATTAGGAAGATAAATCAGAATGTATAGTCTCATAGGAAAAGAACACAGAATAAACCCCAGTGTTAAGAAATGAGAGTGAGATACTAAGTTCCTGGGCAGAACAAGGCATATTACAGGGAAATAATTTACTAGCACTGATGACCAAAGAGAAAAAAAGATACTCTGTTTTCTGACTTTCTTCTGAAATTGTAAGGTTAAGATTAGTGCATACTCATCAAGTTGGAATTTCTGAGGATGGTGGCAAGTGTGTATTTTCTACAGGCTCTACAAGTTTGCCATAGAGTACCACTGGTGTCCATAGCAAGGTGGACTGATTCATGCTCAGGACCTGTTGTTAGCTTTCTAGTACTTCTGAGTTAGTCTGTAGGTTTAGCTCATTGCGAGCAGATGGTTATAAGACACACAGAAGGGAGCATCCAACACCAAACACTCCAGGAATCCAATACTCCACCTATAGATTCTCTTTTTGGACAAGCCCAGTTGTGCCTATGAAGGCTTTGTTCTGTGGGATAAACTACTACTTCTAGGCCAAGTTACCTGTGCCTGAGGGGCCTTAAATGTACCCATTGGTGCTTTCTCTCTGGAAAATCTAATTTCTCCAGCCTTTTATCATGCTAGCCTACATCCTTGCAATGCTCGCCCTTACATTGTATCTGGTCCATTATACCTTTCAAAGTGCATCCATGTCTGCTGTGGCATTGAGGAGACCTAATCTTTATGTATGAAATCGCAACTACTTTGAATGAGTTGCTGTTAGGGAAGTGAAAAGACCACAATATCCAGCATCACAAGCTGTCTCCTTGTGGGTTAATTTTGTCATGGAACTCTTCTGAATTATGCAGACAGTGGGAGCTGTAACAGCTTGTCAGGGCATAAACACTGAGTAGGTATCTATAGGGTATAGTTCTGTGAACATCTGATTCAGACTCTATACCAGAGAAGTATAGTTATTGAAATAATACTTATGATGCATTCTTTCTTTTGTGTGTGCCAGGATTAGGGCTTGAACTCAGGGCCTGTGCACTATCCCTTAGCTTAACTGCTCAAGGTGGCACTCTACCACTTGAGCCACAGCTCCACCTCTAGCTTTTTGGTCATTAATTGGATATAAGAGCTTCACAGACTTTCCTGGTCAAGTTGGCTTTGAACCACAATTCTCAGCTATCAGCCTCATGAGTAGCTAGGATTATAGGTATGTGTCACTAGTGCCCGATTCTTGCAATGGTTTTTAAAGGAAAAAATAAAATAAATGTGGTTCTTATGAGCAGTATCATTGTAAATAAAATCAATTTAATAAAATAAGTCCATTTTAAGTATAAATATCTTTCAATAAAAAGATCTTGTTAAATAATCAAATGAAATACTACAGTTTCAGTTTAAAACAAGATGGCAGGCACTCATGTAGACAACCCCCCATATACACACACACACACATACATACACACACACATACACATACACACAAAACAAAAACTGCATACACAGTACTTCCTTTTTTCTTTTTTGTACATTTTTACTGTAAAAACGCTGTACAGAGGGGTTACAGTTACACGAGCAAGGTAGTGAGTACATTTCCTATTGAACACTGTTGCCTCCTCCTTTGTTCCTTGATGAGAGGAAATCTCATCAAAGGAAAATCTCATCAAAAATAAGCCCATTCCCAAAGTTTCTTCTGAGTTTCTTTAGGAGACTGAAAGTAAAATTTAATTCTGTTTTTAACTCATCTCAAACTAGGTAGCAAGAGACAATATCAGAGCAGTCCCTGAGTTTTTAACATTCCTTAGAGCAAATCAAAGAAACTGGCTAATTGGAAATTGGTTTTTCTACCATATCTCAGAATGGAGACTTAAAAATTGGAAGCTGTTACTCTTGGTCTAGGAGAAGACAAACAATTCAATCTTTGTGGGCAATGCCTTTAAATTGGTGAACTGGTCTCCAGCCTTTCCCTTTAACTGAGCCTACTTTCCATGGGTATTTTAATAACTTTTCCATCAGAAAAGACGTACTGATAGTAAGAAATTTATATGAAGTTATTTTTTATTTTTTTTAATTTTAATTTTTGTGAACATACTGTACAGAGGGGTTACAATTACATGGGCAAGATAATGAGTACATTTCTTATCAAGCATTGCAGCCTCCTCCTTTGTTTACCCTTCACATCCCTTCCCAGCCTCCCCCCCCGCCCCCCCCCAAGCTCCCCCCCAAGCCCCCCCCCCCCCCCCCCCCCCGCACCAAAGTTGTAAAGTCCGTTTTTGACAACTTGTACTTCTCATTGTTGCAACGGGTCCACCTGTATCCTTAAACGACTTGTTTTTCCCCTTCTCCTCCACAAATTATACCGACATCAAATATAGTGAAAGCAGGGGTTATACTGTGGGGGAGGGACATACAAAGCAACAAAGAAATAATCTTATAAATGCTTTAGAAACAAATGCATGAAAGAAAAAAAACATTTAAATACATATCTAAGGGTTCATTTTCCTAACATCACCTTATCTGACCTTTTCTGCTTAACTCATACATATACTAGATATTGCAAATAAGGAAACCATGAGACCTATGTTTCTTTGGGCTTGGCTTATTTCACTTAATATAATTTTTTCCAAGCCTTTCCATTTCCTAACAAATGGGGGCAATGTCATTCTTTCTGATGGAGGCATAGAATTCCATTGTGTATATATATCACATTTTCTTGATCCATTCATCTACTGAGGGGCATCTGGGTTGGTTGAAGTTATTTTTTAAAGTTCATAATTTATTCTTTTATATAAAGAGGTGAAAGACCTACTGTGACATTTAAGGCCCCCTCTCTCCAGCGTTCAATCTCTCAGTGTCTTTCATTTTCTGTGCCAACAACAGCACAATTAGAGTTTATCTAGACTAGGAAAGTTCCAGCAGATGTGGTATCTTAGCCGAACAAAGCTGAGTACCTAAATGATAGAGTATGTGGCCAGAAATGGTGAACTGTAGAAACATCTGGCTGCTTTTGTAAAACAACACTAAGCAAAGAAAGAAATGATTCCCAAACTGCAACAAAGAAATAGGGAACTCCTGAACAATGATTAATAATAAAGATATGTCCAAGTACTGCTCAAAGACTTGTGGACATGGTTACTATAAGCCCCTGATACCAGCAAAAAGAATAACACAATAGCAGCAACACAGCTCATTAAAAAATGACTGAATGGATGTGGCAGAATTATTCTGAGGCAATCGTAACTCTCTTTTGAGTATTAGCTCCTTGCTCCCAGGCACCAGCTTTATGAGGAGGAAAAGAACTATATTTCCTGGGCACTAGTCTCTGTTTCTTTCATGTTTATTTTTCTGTTGTAATTGAACAGACTCATAAAGTATGATCTATTCTATTTTTTTTTCTGATGGAAACTGAAGAGCGGAGAGATGAGTAGACTTTTTACTCAAAGGCATGTGACAGGCGGATGTAGAAGGAGGATTTAAATTCAGAATGATCTGACCTCAGAGAACATGGCCTGTTGATTGCAATGACATTCAAAGAGCTATGGATTTTCACCTGCAAGATTCTTAATGAACACTTGTTCCCTAGTGGAGGAGAGCAGGCAAAGCCTACTTCACTCTGCCCAACTCATCTGCTGTTGAACTTTGAGGTAGAACATGGAGAGGTGAGGGAAAAATTTTCATGTATGGGTAGGAAAAAGGGGCTATTTGGGTGATTTCAACCTGCACAAAGCAGAAAGAAGATACTAATAAATAGTAGTAATAACAGAGTAAAGAGTAAGATTTTTATAGTTGGCCAGGTGATTTTCATATTCACCATACCATTTAGAATTAACACTGTCCAGAATAATCAGAACCCCATATATTCTCTCCACAGAGCAAGAACTGGCTTTCTTGTGGAAAAGTTTTATAGTAGATGATCAAAACGACACTGGTTTTGACTGCCATCCATCACTGACACAGATTCTTACGTGCTGATCTCTTTAAGACCTTGGTTAATTTTGTTGCATTTCCATGACCATTCTATCACCACCATCCTTCCCCGACTCCATAGCTCTTCTGCTCAGTATCCCAGTAAGCGGCTCCCCACCTGGACAAGAGCTTTTGTTATCCACCAACTTTGGACTTCATCATCTTGAGTTTTATGCCTAATCTGCTGGTAGAGTCTCTCTTCCAAGTCCAAGAAGATCTACCTGCTGTTCTGCCGTGTCATGTGTGACTGCCATGATTCAGTTCCATGATTCTTTTAGATGAACTACAATGGGCTCCACTGTTAAGTTTTGTTTACCTCTGTGTTGATGCTAGACTGATCTTTCCACATTGATCACACTGCTCCCAATCTCAGTACCCTCTAGTAGATTCCCATCAGTCGTATGGATTCAAAAGACCTTTTACCCCTTTTGTATTGCAACTTGAAATATTGTCTCTCTTCCAATATCTAGACATATAACTTCAGTACTCAGAACAATTTGAATCGGCCATGGTCATTTTACCTTTAAAAAAACCCTTTTCTTCATAAAATTCCTACAGCCTGGAAACACCAGGTGTCTTATTAGGTCTGTAAAATGAGACAGATAGCCTGCTCCATAACACTCTTAGGAGAAATGAATGATCATGTACTGCTAGGCATAAAATACTGAATAAATGCTACCCACACCCTCTGCCTCCTGCCTCCTCCTCCTCCTCCTGCCAGGCCTTAATTTAATTCAAATCTGATAGGTTTCAGGTTGTCATCTTAGATTCCTTAAGACTTTCTCTTGATCACCAAGGGCTGGCTTATATGTCCTTCCTCTCTGTTCCTCCAACATCCTCTATTTAATTCTACTTAAAGCAAAATGTGATTGCCTGTGAACTTGTGGGCCTTTCTAACTAGAGTGGAAGTTCCCTGAGATTAAAGAACTTGTCATTTCATGTTTGAATTATCACTAGCTCTTAGGGGCACAAATGCTCAGTGCTCATTTCTGAATAATAAAATTAGTTACCAGGATGATCTATGAATATCTCAATAGCCATTGCACCTGAACACCACACCTCTTTAACTGAATACCGGTGCTTTATCTTTGCACAGTAGTACATTGGTAGGTTTGCCCAGGGACAGACAGATTGATAGGAATATGTCTATAATGGATCTCATTTTGTCCATCTACTGATCTTTAAAAAGTTGAATACTTCCATATATCCTTCACATACATTCACCAATTATGTTTTGCCATATTTATCTCTCTTTATCTCCAGGTAAGCATAAGCATGCATTATTTTCACTGAACCATTCGAAAACAAGAGGCAGACTTCAACATTGCAACATGTTAGAAGGCCGCAGCTGTTGCCTACACAACTCTGTAGTGGAAGAGGGGTCAGTAGGCATTTCATTCTTGCCCTGGAGATCTAGGGAGATGAGATGTCCTATTCAAAGCTTCACACTACTAAATCTGGATTTCTTTGTTGCTTTGTATGTCCCTTCCCCATGGTATAACCCCTGTTTTAACTGTATTTGATGTTGGTATAATTTGTGGAAGGGAAGGGAAAAAACATATTGTTTAAACAGGGATACAGGTTGACCCATTACAACAATGAGATGTACAAGACGCTATGTTGAAAAAAACGAACTTTACAATTTAGGTGGGGGTGAGGGGGTGGGGGAGCCGGGGAGAGTGTAGTTGTGGAGATAGGAGAGATGGTAGGGGAAAAACAAAGGAGGAGACAACAATGCTGGATAAGAAATGTACTCAGTACCTTGCTCGTGTAACTGTAACCCTCTGTACAGTATTTTCACAATAAAAAACTTATTTAAACAAAAGAAAATGGAAAAGAGTACATTCTGCCCACCTATAGTTTCTTCCTATACTCTGGTCATTGACTTAAAAGGAAGAAAGGAGAATTATTATTCTTAAATCGTATTGATGGCTTAGAAAATGTCAATATTTAATAAATCTACAAAATAATCTTGTACTTAGTTGGTATGCAACTCTCTCATTCCTCCCAGGGTATGCTAACATTTTCTGATAGTATTAAAGTTAGTATTATTAAGATACTTCAAAACTTTTCTCTCCTTATTACCAGGGATAGCTGTGTCAGAAGTTTAGATCTTCTTTTTGGGCAGAATGGCTGCACCAAATTCCAGCACTGTGCTTCCCTCCTGTGTTACCAGTCCTCAGCAAATATTGACTAAGTACCTCCATGTATCAGGCACTGTAGATTCCAGAAAGAGTATGAAGAGCAACAGACACAGATTCTTTTCCATGACACATGGATCTTCTATTTTTCACGGCTGACTCTCGGTAGAAGTGTGGAGAAGCAGCAAGCTCTGTGGAGCATAGATTCAGGCCCTGGTAGATGGGCAGTGAAGGAAGATGCTCTACAGGAGCAAGATCTGCTCACTTTACTTTGTGACTCTGAGATCCATTTCATTTCCCAAGAGTCCTGGCCTCCAATGGAAGTAGCCACAAACTACTCACCAGAATATGCTACTCTTTTCTTCAAAAGCCTCTGCAAAGTGAAGCCCATGCTGAACATGTTGAAAGAAGTCACCACAATGGCCAAACCTGATCTGGAATCTGTACATTCACAGGGAGTCCTTGCTTTTGATTTCATGCTTTATGAACAAGATCTTGAAACTCTGAATTATTCCAGAACAAGGGCCTGTACATTTTCAATGTTTCCTCCCATACACAAATGATGTACACATTCCTGTGGCTAGACATTTTGGCTTTGAGAGAGAACAGGATACTTGGGTGTGGGCTGTGGCTCCTCACAGTGGTAACTAATGCTTTTTCCAGACATGTGGCTTTAAGAAACACATACTGTCTTATCTCTATCACATCGCAAAATACCCATAATGTCCTTTCACAGAGAAGGCAATTTCATGCCTCTTTGAATTCTCTCTCAGCTCTGTGGTCTTCAGAGGCGCATTTCTTCCTTGGGTACTCAACTTGGGTAGTGGTGTCTCCCCTCAGGAATCCATCCAGTAGTTATCCACAAAGCCTTCAGATTCCTAAGCACAATATCCAGAGTAGAAGTATGTGCCACGTGGTATTAAGGGTGGCAGCAAACAGAACTGCAGAATAAATTTCATTACCATAGATTTGTGTGTGTGTGTGTGTGTGCGCGCGCGTGCGCGCGCGCACGCGCGTGTGTGTATGCAGGTGCTCCTGTGAGGTGAAGAGGGACATATTTCTAATAGGCAAATAAAAACAAAAAGATCTGAAGACAATAGGGTATCTATCTGTTCATACTCTGGAGTAGAAATTCTCTTCCTCATACTTTGTTTCTTTCAAGAAAAAAAAAAGAGGCAGCTCAGACTCTATTATTTACCTGATGTGTGATTTTGTGCTAGTCACTTAACCCTTCTGATCTTCTAGTTTTTCGCCTGAGAATCAAAGGCATTGGAAAGGCAACCAACAGGTCCTTCTGCATCTAAAATTCTCTCATTTTCAGCGATTCTACCAGATTAGCACTAACAGAATGCTCTTATAATGAGAGACTGATGCATAAGGAAGAAAGGACAACTGTACTAGTGAGAAAATTAGTGCCTGAAGTCAATTTAAATTTTAATATCTTATTATCCCTCAGTTTTAAACAATTCTGGTCTCTTGTAAAGATGGCTGTAGCACATTATAGTGCCTATTACTGTGAAAAACAACCCTGTCTTCCTAAGACAGGAAATTTCTTTGAAAAGATATGGACACTCGAGAAAGATTCTGCTGATTAGCTTTCAATTTGCCCTGCTGTCAGGGAACCCATTGGAAGCACATTCAAAAAAAATTAACAAGGGCATCTGGGGAAATTTTTTTATAAAGAAAAGAACATTGTCATAAAGAATTTGCTTTTCTTCTGTTATAATGATTGCAGGAGAGAGCTGGGACAAGGAAGAAATAAGTGCTAAGTAGCATAAGAGCAGGCAGGAAGGTGGGGTTCTGTGTGCATCAAGGCCATGTGTAGATTGGTGAAGATTAAAAGCAAAATGGTGGCTGTTTGTTAGTGGGTTTTAGCAGAAAACATGTCAAGCAGGATGCTCATAATTGATCCATCAAGCAACTGAAGAAGCTATTTAGTGCCTTGTTTCTTCAGTTAACCATGAAGGATCAATGTTAGAAATGAAAAAGCAAAAGGCTGGTCTGTTATCCAGAACTGCTTAGGCTTGCTCTGTGCTTGATCCGCCTGGGAGTTATTGAAGGAACAGCTTGGAGCCATTTCCAAATTTTCAAATGGTTCTCTATTTTTTCCCCTCCATTCAGCTTTTGATATTGTACATCCATTATTTATCACAGCGCCCATTATTGCTTTAGCTTGAGCAGTCCGCTGGCTCTGTCTGCAGGAAGGTACTCATTTTGCATTGGCAATTAGCAAGTTTAAAAGGAGCCAGTTAATTCTGTTTCTGTTCAGGACTCTCATTTAGTAGAATAATGTCTTAAGGAAGAGATGGGAACTGAATTCTGTCTTGGCCTGGTATCCCAATTATTCTTCATCTTAATACCTCATTGCTATACATAACTGTTTATAACAGGGTGATCTTCTCAGCTCTATTCAGTATTTCTTTTCATTTCATTAGATAGTTGTTGGAGTTCAGTAAATTCATCTTTGCTGGTGAGTTCAGAAGCAGAATTTTTCTTCCCCTAAACTTGTGTCTACATAGAAAGTAGTAGGAACCATAGCAATTATACATCTAAGTAAGCCAATGAATGTGATCCAGCAGATCACTGCAGCAATTTCGGCTCCTGTAGTGAAAGAGATCAAGTGAAATGCAGAAGCTCTGCCTGTTTTTCTGCACAGTTAAAAATCAATGGTATAGTAGTATGGATTCTATCTGTCACATCCAGTACCAGTGTCTGTATGTACTTTAAAATCACCTCCCACATTCACTCTCAGCAAGAAAGTTAACTTTTTCACCTTATTTTCTATCTTATAATAGATTTTTTTTGGTGGGGCTGGAAGAAAAAGATATGTGTAAAATGTTTATTAGCACCACAAATAAGATGAAAAAATAGAGGCACTTTTATCATTAAACTTTATTTGATTGCTGTTCTCATTATCCTTTCTCCATTTTAATATAGTCGACACTAAGTCATCTATTTCCTTTATAGTGACTGATGATGAGGCTGATTTAAGCATTAAAATCAGTGCTGATTTAAATATTAAACACTTTAAGTGAATCAATAAATCACTAGTAGACTGCCTTCATGGAAAGGTAGATGAATCATGTTCAAAATTCCATGGTAGAACCCCGCCCTCCAAAGTCAGTATGTACAATATAAAATTCAGGCAAATCGGTTTAGGTACAACCTCCTGAAAACTCTGAAGAAAGGTATTTCATTCCTACCTAATAATCATAACACACAACTTCCACGACACCATCTCCATTTGTGTGGCACTTTGCCGGTTTCAAGCTTGTTTAAACATTGTACTCAACTTTCATAACACACATATGAAAATGCAAGATACAGTTTATTCTTTCTTCAGTAGGGGAGGCTGCTAAGGTATATTTGGGGGTGGTGCCCACATCCACCCAGCTAATGATGGGTAGAGTTCAGAAAAGAATCTGGCTGGTTTTACCCTCAGTGTTTGTTCTGGGAAAATGTATCCTTTTTGTTTAAAGATTTTGCATTATTTTTACTGCTAGGAATCGTAAGTAGTCATTAGTGCAGAGCTAATTTTTGGAAGAATATTAAAGTAATAAATGTTCAACTATAGGACTTGGAAGAGATAAAAGAGGTATAAAAATAATTTATAAAATTAATTTGGAATTAACAAGTGTTAGTATGTTTATCTCTCTGACTGGATCATCACTTCTCTGAAAATACCCTGGTAGCATGATAAAGTTTATATTAGACTAAACAGTGAGGTCAAGGGAGGAAAAATAACATTTAACTGAACAATTTATGAGAATAAGAATCATGATGAAAGCTGTAAAGTTTGAATAACATTTCTAATATCCTTTCTCAACTAATTTGTACATTTTTTGGTATGGACTTTCATTCTAGACTGATTTTCTGAACTCTCATAAACTAGACATTATTGTTATTGTTTTTATTATTTATGATATTATCAGTTCAGAATTTTACACATGTCAGTATTGCCAACTATTCTACTGTTGCTTTTTATTTTATGGTTTTAGCTTTATTGAGATATAAACTATAAGGAACTCACCCATTTAAAATGTATAATTCAATCGATTTTTAATATAGTCACAGAGTGGAGCAGCCATCACCATCTATTTCAGAACATTTTTTTCATCCCCAAAGAAACACTGAACCCTCTAGAGGTCTACCTCACCTCTCTATTGCTCCCTCCCAGCCCTGGAAAAACCTCTAATTAATCTACTGTCTATCTTATTAGTCCTCCTTGCATCTCAGTCATTCTGCCATTAGTTTCTGTCTCAGACCTTCTGCTCTAATTCAGCACACCAAATTTTTGCCATTTCAAACCAAGTGCAGAAAATTTTTTCTAACTTAATTTCTTTTCCTAAAGGGAAACATCTGTAGGCCTTCTTTGAGCTGTTTTCTTCAATAGGTGATTCAACTGCTGAAGGATTGGTTAGTTGCTGAGATTCTTAGTGAATTGAAACTTGGTTTAAAAGAAAAGGTGGCTAAACCATTCTCCTCAGAGATTTAGTCTTACTCTGTGTGTCTTAAACACAGATTAGATTTAAGAAGCTTAGTATTCAGTGAGATCTTCCCAAACTAGTAGGAAAACTGATTAGACATTACTGAGGTTATTTGGCATAATTAATATTTGGATCCTTTATCATTTACTTAAGCACAGAATAAACTTCACTAAAGTCTTTGGGTATAGAATGAGGTAATGTGCATTTAAACAAGAATCTCTTTTCTTCTTATTTGATAATTTGGGATTGGAATTCAGAAAAAATGATTTTTTTCACCATGTTGTATTAGCCATATTTCACTTTTGTCTTTGGGCTTCTAATTTTGCTGAATAGAAGTTGACACTCAAACTAACTATTAAACTTTGAAAGAAAAAATTGCTTTTCATCTTTTTGCTTTTAAAATCCTTTCCTTTACCTTGGTTTTCTGTAGCTTTTCTATAATTGGTTTTGCTGTGTATCTCTTCAGGTAGCTTATGATTTATTAGTTTTCTTGATCCTAAGATCAGAAACTTCTAACAATTTGTGGAAATTACCATCTCATTGGGTCTTTCACTATTTCTTTTTGACACTGGTTAGACTGAAGCTAAAACTTTATCATTGGTAGTATATCTTTTCTCTGTGAGTGGACATGGATATTTGTAACCGCATTCTTGGGCCATACAAATGAACAATACTGGCAGACTGTCAGGAGCCAGTTCTGACAGAAGCATGTACTATTTCATAAAGTACCAAATGATTTCTCAGGTCTCTATGGCCTTATATATTCCCTATGACTCTTAATTATGTCTTATGTTTATTTTTGTTTTGCCAGTCCTGGGACTTGAACTCAGGGCCTGGGTACTGTCCTTGAAATTCTTTTGCTCAAGGGACAACTGCTTGAGCCACAGCACCACTTCTGACTTTTTCTGCTTATGTGGTACCAAGGAATCAAACCCAGGGTTTCATGCATGCTAGGCCAGCACTCTACTACTTAGCCACATTTCCAGCCCATGTCTTATGTTGTCTATCTGGACTGAATCCTAGTATGTTTCTAGGTTTAATTTTTCACTCCCTATCTATCATATCTAATATGCTGAATAGTATTATCATTGCACTTTAATTTCCAATAATTATGTTATTTCAGTATCTAATATGGTACTGATATACTTGGTTATTGTTTATGGTCTCAGATTTCCTTCTTGTTCATAATTTAAAATTATTAGCTGAGTGAGAAGGCAAATGCCTGTAATCCCAGCTATGTGGGAAGTGTAAGTGGACAGGATTATTGTCTGAACCCAATCTGGAGAAAAGCACACCCTATCCGAAAATCAAATGAAAACAAGAGCTTCGGGGAGCATGGCTCAAGTGGTAAAGCACTGGCCTAGGAAGAATGAGGCTCTGAATTTACTCTCAAGTACTGGCCCCCAAAAGGCTTTCCATATATTGGCTTTATTCTATATTTGGTCTATGGTGACATGAAGGACCCTCCTTTGCCACACACTTTCACCACCAGGATGTTTGGCCCAAGCTTCTCGGGCTAAACAACAACGATCTGAAACTATTGGTTTATGATAAGAATACAATGAAGGAAAACAGTGTGAAGACACTGGAGGAAGAGAGCTATTTACACGCCACAGAGACACTGGCTCAGAAGAAACCAATACCATGATCAGCTCGACTCTGGGCTTATAACAGTCATACCTTTGAGTAAATAAGTTTCAGTTGCTTAAAATAGCTATTCTGAGACAAGTATGTGGTATACTACTTAGAAGGAAGAGGGAGGAGTCTGAGAAAAAATATTTAGTGAGCTTGTGACTCACTAAACCCTTACAAGCCCCTCACAAACAGGGGCTGGAGCTATAGCTCAGTTGGTAGAGCACTAGCCAATGAGCAAAAGTGTCAAGTACTGGATTTGAGTCCCAGTTATGGACCAAAAGAAAAAAAATTGAAAAGAAAACAGAAAAGAAGAAACAAAAAGTTTTAGCATTATGACCCAAGTGGTAGAACGTCTGTGCAATGGTAGAGCATGTGAACAATGAGCATTGAGTATAAATTCAAATAAGCCATCGGTAGTAGTTTGCATGACAGCCTGAAAAGGTAATACAATCAATACACAAAACAACTATTGGTTAAACATATAAAACAATTGACAAAAAATAAACCTAATTATACAGGAAACAAGTTTCTGTATTTGAAAACTTTGAGGTTTGAGAGTTTTTTTGTTTTGTGGCCTGTTATTTTACTCATGCTCTCTTGTTTGTTTCGTGATCTGCCAGTCTGGCTGAGTCATTTTGTAAGGAATTTTTTTTGTTGGCATTCTGGGAAGCCCAGTCTAAAACTGAGTTATAAGTTGAGTGAAAGCTTTCTTCTGATAGTTGCCTTAGGGCATGTCTGAGATCATGCTTCAGGTTGTTGGGACAACACGTGTAGCATGAATTAGAACCTCAAACTGAAGTAAGGGCCAATTTGTGGTTACTAATCCTCTGGGGATTTTTTGTCTACTCATTCTGGCCAAAATTGACGTTGTTGTGAAATATCAGGGCCTACTTCTAATTCATTCTTGCCCTGACAATATAGCTCTCTAGTATTGGTCTATGAGTTCCCTTCTATTAGATTTATGGCTCTGATCAGGTCTCAGGCTTTATTTGTTAGCATAGCCTCAGCTAACCATCAAGAGGATTTTAAGGTTTATATCACATTTTAGGGTTTGAAAAAACTTCTCAGAACAGTAAGTCACTTTGGAATCTGCTTATTAGCTGCGTTTCCTGATTTGATTTCATTTGAGACTTTGCTAGTTCTATATTTATTTATTTATTTTGTCAGTTGGGGGGCTTGAACTCAGAGCCTGGTCACTGTCACTGAGCTTTTGTGCTCAAGGTTAGCACTCTTACCACTTTCAGCCATAACTCCACTTCTGGTTTTTAAGTGGCGAGTTTGGAAGAGTTTCATGGACTTTCCTGCCTGGGCTGGCTTCAAACCAGGATCCTTAGATCTCAGCCTCCTCAGTAGTTGGATTACAGACATGAGCCAACAGTGCCCAGCTTGGTTCCTTATTTTTAAGCAGCTTTGTAGATCTAGTTCTGTGGTATATTCTAATTATTTTTTCCAAATATTTTAGTTATTTCAGCAGAGGGGGTAACACTGGGTAACCATTCTACTACACTGGCAAAAAAGAATCTCTTTTACTTATTCCTTTTCCCCTTAAACTCATAAAAAATTTCTTGATGCCCTATTTAACTAGCCAGTTGGCTGGGAGAAAATTCCTCCTTTTATAGATATCAAAGACATTTTGTGTCTTTGTCTCATATCGTTTCATCTCATAGAGTGGCATCTGCTTTTTTTCAATTTATAAGGAAAAATCAAATGTACTCTGACATGAAAATAAAGGGTTTCATGGGCAATTGAAGAATTCTATGCTTTCTACCATCTTTACCCTTTCGGTAACTACTATGATTATATCACAAGGCAAAAGGATTTTATACATTGCAATTAGGTTATCAATCATTTGACCTTATAATGATGAGATCATCCAGGTGGTACTAGTCTAATCAGGCGAGCCTTTAACCATGGGGTATTTCCTCTAGCTGATAGCTGGGCTGGTTAGAGAGATTTGAATCAAGTAAATGATGGATATTCTTGCTGTTAGCTTAAAGATGCAAGGAGCTGGAAGTAGCCTTGAGGAGCTGAGAGCACTACTGTCCACCAGGCAGCAAGCAACCCAGGGCCACACTTCTATAGCTACAGGAACTAAATTCTGTCACTAAGAAGAATGAACTTAGAATCAGATTCTTCCCTTGTGTCTCCAGAAAAGAGCTTACTCTGTCTGGAGCTTGTCTTAAGCTGTCTAAAACTCTCAGCTGAGAATTCAGTTGAGCTTGCCTGAATTTCTGACCCACAGAAGTGTGGGTACCGCTTTAGATTGCTTTACTTGTGGTTAAAATGAATACAGGCACATTTCTCCATCACCTATAGAAAAATAGTGATTTTTTCTGTGAAGCTTTCTTTTTTCACTCTCTCAGAACACTAAGTGTCAAAGAGCAAAAGCTCACCTTCAAGGGATACATTGTACCCATCATAATATGCTTAAACTTTGAACAGAGAGGATAATGCACTCGAGAGTGCTATTGGCTAGCAAAGGTTGATTCAGTGAAATGTCAAATACTTTTCAGTGTAAAGGCAAATCGTTATATCTGACACCAGGTCAGATTTCTGAGTTATCATCTGCAAGCCATTGTTTTCATTGTTATTCTCTCTGAGGCTAACTCCTTTGTGTCTTGTCTTAAGCCAAAGCCAGTAGCCAGAGCTCACCTGTGTCTTCTCTGCTTGGTGATGCTCCACGACTCCGAGCTGAGTGGAGCCAGAGTGTACTAGATAGACAAGGATCTCTCCTCACCTTTAATTTCCCTTAATTGCCTTTCAATCTTCATTTCTTATGCTATGTCCTCACATACCCTCAATGTGGCAAATTATTTTCCAGATAAGCCTAATTTTCCTGCTACTTCCTAATTCCTCTGGGAAGCAGTTTGGAGCTATATTTAGAACAACTAGACAAGCATCATATTATCATATTATCATCATATTATCCATTTAACCATTTTTCCAGAAGCGATATCTAGGCACTTGTGGCTTTATAAAAGAATGTTGAGGGCTGGGAAGGAGGTAGAGTGTTTGCCTTGCATGCATGAGGCCCTGGGTTTGATTCCTCAGCACCACATAAGCAAAAAGAAAAAAGCTGGAAGTGGCGCTGTGGCTCAAGTGGTAGTGCGCTAGTGTTGAGCTGAAGAGCTGAGGGACAGCACCCAGGCCCAGAGTTCAAACCCCACGACCGGACCCCCCCCCCAAATAAAAAACAATGTTGAAGGGGGTAACACTGATCAAGATACATTGTAGTCATATTCTGCTTTGTTAAATGGTACTTCCTTTGTATAACTACTGAAATATAATAATTTTTTACAAAATAAAAGACTGCATCACACCTTTCCTCCCTGTTCAGATGGCCCTCTGCAAGTGGCTTCCTATCTATCTTTGATGTCTTTGTGCCTCTTTGTGAAAAATGTGCTTTCAGTAGCTTTCCTCATAGGAATTATGGGTTTTTACCAATTCCCTCATTCATTTTTTTTATAGTTTAAATTTTATTGTAAAGGTGATGTACAGAGGGGTTACAGTTACCTAAGTCAGGTAATGAGTACATTTCTTTTGAACAATGTCACCTTCTCCTTCTCCCAGTTTATTCCTCCTGTCCACCGCCCCCTGCAAGTTGTATATATTATTTCCAACATAATATCTAGTGAGTATCACAGCTGCATTGGTTTACCCTTTGTCCCATGGTTTTTGTGTTCCCTTTCACACACTGCCCTCCCCCACCATTAGATAAACTTACATAGAAGACAAAGGATACACTCAAATAAAATAAAATAAAATTAAAAAAAAAAAGAAGACAAAGGATACAGAAATCAAAAACAGTGTCAATAGGGAATAAACCAAAGGAAAAAATAGAAAGGAAAAATAATAACTGCAAACAATACACTAAAAAAAACACTCTCATTTCATTGCTTGGATTCCCTCATTCTTCCATGGGTTGGTCCTCTTGTGTATTTATTTGTTGCTTGAGATTTTATACAGCACTATTGCTACATATATAAAATTCTCAATGAAATGTTCTTCAGTTTTATCAGTTTTATTATTGCTTTGAGATAAACAGAAACTTTAAGAAGTAAGCATAAATGGATCTAATATAATATGGTGAAGTACTGGAGCTGTTGTGGTCTTCTGTATTATTTTCAAATATTATGATTGATTGTCCATTATTACTTGTAAGAAGACTTTTTTATTATAGCAGAGGCAATGACTTTAAAATGTGGCCACTAAATGATGGGGAGTCATTGGTCAATGGTATGATATTAATGTCACAAACTTCTTATTCTATGGAATGATTACCAAATTTTTAGAGTTTAGTAATAATTTTTTCCAATCTAGAATAACCAGAAGATTGTTAAAGTAGCTCCGCTAAACTTTATATTGAGATACTCTTGATGCATTGATAAAAATCAAAGGATAGGCCAAGAACTCATAGGCTTTGTGAACCCTGGACGATGTGAAATTCCTCCTTCATCATAGATTAAGAGAATTCAAAAGCTTGGTAGTTTTGAAATGTGAGGCTTAATTAGACCTTAATGACTTTCTGCTTATAAAAAGAGAAAGTTGCAAAAAATGCAGTCTATGATGTTAAACAGAATACATAAATCAATCTCAGTCCAAGTTGCTTATATAGGAGATCTATGCATTGTACATATTTCCCATATGGATAAAGCAAAATTCTTGTTAGCTGGATGAGATTGAGATAATTTGACAATGTTTTCAATTAATATACTTTTTATATTTTTCCAAGCTGTGATTTAGCAAAGGGACTTATTGCCAAATAGTAAATGAATATCATACAAATGATTTCCTTATTCCGTTCTCTCTCTACTTACCATTAACCTACTCATGAAAACAAAATTTGGAACATCAAATACTGTGGGAATATCTATTGATAATGCATATTTCTGTGATTATGCTATATTCTACCCTGTTAGTCTCCATCTCCTTGTGATGTAGTTATCTTCCTATTCTTTTTCCTTTGGAAAGGATGGGCAGACAGACAAAAGTGCCAAGGAAATAAGAAAATAGAATTTGAAACATTTAGACTTTCATTATGAAATGAGTAAAGGTTGAAAATATATCTTCATAAGAAGCACCTATCCAATAAACAACATGTAAACAACAATGTCATTATTCTATTAAACTGGACCAGGACTAACATTGCCACAGCTGGTACCTGGGATAAACCTGCTTTCTTAGCAGTGGTTCCGTGAATCACACTCTCCGACTTCTCCTACTTCTCCACTGTCCACATGACCAACTATTTTGAGAATGTTTGTACCTAACTGTTATTACAAATGCTAATACTTGGTTATTTAGGGAAAATAAAGTGACAAATACTTTCCACAAAGGGGAAAATAGTGCTCTCATTTCAGGGGTCCTAATTATAATACCACTTTCTATTTTAGTCCCTCTTTATTTTCAAATGCTTCAGGGATTGGATAGTATTTAACAATGAAACAAGCAGTGTTCCTGTGTCTAATTAGGATTTTCTTGTAGGATTAATAAGTCAAGTCTCATTAGCCCCACTGAACTAGAGGAATTAATCTTCCTGTTGGCAGGCTAATCTGGAAACAGGTATTGAAGGGTGTTAAATAAACAATTTGATTCAGCCTCATATTATTGATTCAAATACATTTCTATCCATCCACGCTTACATGTGTTTTTTTAAAAATGTATTAAGCACTGGTCTGTAATGGCCATAAGAGGAAGCCCACTTCTTGCATTCCCAAAGACAGCAGGGGGCATCCTTGCATTCTTTTTGAAATGACCTGTGTTTCTTCTTGTGATGGGTTTCCTTCCTCACACTGGGGAACATGCAAAATAGCCACAGGACTGCTGCTATACAGAAAGTCTTGTTAGTTTTATGATGGAGCCTAGCAGGAATCTGTGCCATGCACATTTTCTGGAAACTTCTCTGAAAGAAGTGGACCCACAGTCACATGACAGAAGCCAAAAACAGTTTACCGCCAAACTTTTATTCAGCTGCAAACATCTGAGACTTTTTCTCCCTTTGCGTTTCAAAATGACACTTATTTAAAAGGCCCAAAATTAGGCAATGAAGAACCCAAAAGCTAGTGTTATTTCTTTGATCCTCAATCACGTCCTTGTAAAACTGGGCCATATAATCTTGGGTTCCTTCCTTCCTTTCATTTATTTTTCTAATAATTCACGTTCTTACTTTAGTGAGATAATTCACGCCTCACCCCAAGAGGCCAAGCTCAGTTGTTACATCCACAAGCATTGCACATGGTGGGTGCTCATTAAGTCCTTGTTGGATAAAAGAATGAAGGAGGTCCTGAAATGCTTTGAAATTGCAATTCCAGCTGAGTCTTTGTGATGAGCTGAGCAATGAGAATCTTCTCCTCCAGGAGCTCATAACATCATTGGGGAAACTAACACAAATATTCCAGACGTGGCATGCCTATACAACATTCCATGGTAAATGCACAAAATATAGGCATATTTCCTTGAAGGCCATAAATACGTAAAGCAGGTAATATGGACCTCATCAAAGAGGGCTATCTATTGTACACTTGCCAGGCATTTTGTATAAAATATGTAACATTCTTATTAACCTATTATTGACATGAGTATCCTCATTTTACAATTAAGAGAATTGGGGCCTGAGGAAGCGCAGTAGTAAGTCTAAGCTCACACAACAGAAGAAATTGAACTCTCATCTGATTGGTGTCAAAAAACGTGATCCTCCACATGTATCATACTGTCTGAATAGAAAATATACTGCATCATTGGAGAGCCTGGGCTTTATGTAGAATGTTGCCCTTCTGATCAATCTGCTCCTGGTAAATACGCACGCATTTGTCCTCTTTGTGCATCCTTATAGAGTCTGTAAAACATCCTCACCTCTCGCCTGGGGCCTCCTTTATCCTCTGGAGCTTTATTTATGTGCATGCTATCCATCTGATTCTGTGCTTTATGAGGCCTTTCATACTTATAATTATCCCAACTCATCTACCTGGCATAGATTGGTTAGGGGTTCTAGAATGTGATACTTATTGAGTAAAACGAGCAAAATGCTGATATTCTTCCAAACTTCAATTTCTTCCTTGATGTCTACTTTCTGAGTTCTATGTGTTTATTCCATCTCTCTCTCTCTCTCTCTCTCTCTCTCTCTCTCTCTCTCTCTCTCTCTCTCTCTCTCTCTCTCTCTCTCTCTCTCTCTTTTTGCTTGGGTTTTTTTTAAACTGTATTTATTTTTTGTCTTTTCTTTTTTGGTACTGGAGATCGAACCCAGGACGTTGCACTTGCTAGGCAAGCGCGTTGCCACTGAGCTACATCCCAGCCCTCTCTTTCTCTTTTTTTACATTTGCTTTTGCCTCACACTTCACTTGGGCTTTCCATTCAGCAATATTTATTCATTGTGACTTCAGCCATGTGTGATGACCCAAGCAGGAGCTACAATCTTGAGTTAAGAGAAGGAAACAAATAAATTTGTCTCACTATGAGATGATTATGTAGAAGGAGAAAAGATGGCTTGGTGTAGTAAAGTTTGGAAATAAGATTGAATGAGCAAGCAAATCAGATAATAGACTTTCTGACAAGGCAGACAGGGATATGAAGATGACAGGGTAGGAAATGGAGCTTAAGCACAAGTGACTGACAAAAGAAGCTGCCCGTTAAAAGCTGTTTATATTGAAGAAAAATCGTGATTGAACAGGCAAGCAAACCTGTCAGAATCACAGCAGCTTTCTGAGCCAAAGCTCAAAAGGCCAGAAGTACATGAACTAATATATATTTTGATCTGAAAAAAACTACCAGTCAAGATGTCCATACCTAGCAAAGCTATTCCTTAAAATGGAAGAATTAAAAATCTTCCATATTATGCATAAATCAAGTCAATTCATGACACTAAGTCAGGATTGCAACAAAAAGGAAAAAGGGAAAAAAAAAGAACATATTTCTAGCTGCATAAAACCTACCAAAATTGGGGCTGGGAAGGTGGCTCAGTGGTAGAGCGCTTGCCTTGCATGCCAGAGGCCCTGGGTTCGATTCCTCAGCACCACATAAGAAAAAAAAACCTACCAAAATTTACAGAGGATAAAAATAATGTGAACCAATGCAACAGCAATATACATAAGACAATATGTTGGACATGATCTGTACAACTTGTGTGGGAGGGAAATGGGGGAAGGGAAAGTAGGAGAAAAATGAGGGAAGGGGAAATAAGTTTGACAAGAGATGTACTTACTACTTTACTTACATAACTGTAACCCCTCTGTACATCACCTTGACAATAATAGTTAAAAAAAATGAGAGTGGATGGACACCTGTGGCTCATTCCTATAGTTGTGGCTACTAAGGAAGCTAAGATCTGAGGATCATGGTTCAAAGCCATCCTGAGCAGGAAAGTTGGTAAGACTTTGATTTCTAATTAAGTACCCAAAAAAGCCAGAAGTGGGGCTGTGGCTTGAGTGGTAGATCATAAAAGCTCAAGGACAGAGCCCAGGTCCTGAGTTTAAAGATGGACTGGGGCGTGCGTGTGCACCCGCGCACGCGCACATACACACACATACACACACACACACACACACACACACACACACACACACACACACATGCATACAAATAACCAAAGCAGACCATGAATAAGCAAGAAGATTTCAACAATAAGCCAGGAGCTTGTGGCTCATGCGTGTAATCCTAGCTACTCAGAAGGCTGAGATCTGAGGACGGTGGTTTAAAGGCAGCCCTCATAGGAAAGTCCCTGAGGCTCTTAACTCCAATTAACCACCAGAAAACTGGAAGTGGTTCTGTGGCTCAAAGTGGTAGACTGATAGCAAAAGGAGCTTTAGGGCAACATCCAGGCCTCAAGTTCAAGGCTGTAACTGATCAAAAAAAAAGATGTCAACAGTAATAATAAAATCTCCCAACTCACCCCCACACCCTCAGGGATTGATGAATTCACTGTTGACATTGTCAGGCATGGACATAAGGTACTTGAATCATAATCAACACCACCATTACTAGTTTTTAAATAATCTTTCCCACCTCTCCCTGGCCTCCTCCTCCTTCCCCAATAGCTCCTATTTTCATGAATTTTTTATATATCTAAAATCTGGATTCCATATATGGACAAAACAGGGAATGTTTCTCTGAGTTTGGCTTATTTCACTTGACAAAATAATGTGAGGTTCTTCCCATTTTCTCACAATGATATTATTTCACTCTTTGTAACGATAATATGCTAATATATTCTAACAAAAATGTATAGAGTAATTTTCTGATATATCTATATCATCTTTATAGTTATATTTATATATAGTATCTCTCTCTCTATATATATGTAGTATTTCACTGCTGAGTTCTAGAAGATCTTTACAGAAAAACTAACACTATCACTCTCCCAACTCTTCCAGAAAATTGAAAGAGAGGAGAAAACCAGTCAGTAAAACTAGTATTTATACTAAAGCTACCAGTACAACTATGTTTATTGCAGCATTTTCACCATAGCTAAGATATGGAACCAACGAGATGCCCCTCAGTAGATGAATGGATCAGGAAAATATGATATGTGTGTGTGTGTGTGTGTGTGTGTGTGTGTGTGTGTGTGTGTGTGTGTGTGTATGTGTGTACAATGAAATTCTATGCCTCTATCAGAAAGAATGATATCGCCCCATTTGTTAGGAAATGGAAAGACTTGGAAAAAATTATATTAAGTGAAGTAAGCCAGGCCCAAAGAAACATAGGTCCCATGGTTTCCCTTAGTATATGTCTTGGACAAGTGGAAAAGGTCAAAAGCTATGTACACATGACCACATAAGATGATGCTAAGTGAAATGAACCTCAAGATAGGGACACAAGAGGTTTTATCTTTCTTGCTGTTGTTTTAAATGTATTTATAATGTACTATGTGATTTTTTTTGCTTCTTTTGTATATTCTTCCCCTATGGTATAACCTGTTTTCACAGTATTTGATTCCCACACCCTGCATCTTGTATATACATTTTTCTAATTTGGGGAGGGGAAGGGAAATAATGAAATGCTGAAATAAGATACAGGTTGACCCATTGTAGCAATGAGATGTACAAGACACTATGTTGAAAATGAACTTTACAATTTGGGGGCGGGGAGGGAGGGAGAAATGGGGGAAGTGGGGAGGGAAGGGGTGGTAGGGGAAAAACAGGAGGGGGTAACAATGCTTGATAGGAAATGTACTCATTATCTTACTCATATAACTGTACAGTATCTTTACAATAAAATATATATTTAAAAATAATTAAAATTATAAAGCTAACATTACTCTAATACCAAAACTGGATAGGGATTCAACAAAAAATAAAAATTACAGACCCATTTCCTTAATTGACAGAGACATAGCTTACAAAGAACACATGTAAAAGACTGTACAGTATGATCAAATTGGTTTCATGTTGAGAATGGCAAGAGTGGCTCAGCACACACAAATAAATGAGCTTAATATACCATATACATAGAACTAAGGACAGATGTAGCAATCATCTAAACAGATGAAGAAAAAGCTTTTGACAAAATCCAATAGTATTTCATGATAAAGGCCCTGAGAAAATTGGGAACAGAAGAAATGTTCCTCAGCATAATAAAGGCATTACAACTTTGCCTGATAGGAAAAAACTGGTAGCGTGTTCTCTAAATTTAGGAATGAAACAAGGGCATCCATTCTATTTTTATTCAATATTGTGCTTGAAATCTTAGCATCAAGGCAAAGGAAAGAATAAATACAATCAAGAAAGGAAGAAGTCAAAGTATTCCTTTTATGATCCCATACTTAAAACTTCCTAAGGACTCTGCTATAAAACTCTTAAATCTTACAGACCCTTTTATCACAGTAGCAGGATACAAAATTAACATACAAAAAATCCCAGCATCTTTATTATGCAACAACACATATGCTGAGGAAAAAAAACCTAGAAAACAATCTTATCACAATAGAATAACAACAAAAGGCAATAAGAATAGACTAGATTGAAGAAAGGAAAGACCTTGTAATAGAAATTATTAAACACTGAAGAAAGAAATTCAAGGAGATTCTGGAGAACAGAAAGATGTCTCGTGTTCATGGATTGAGAAAATGAATACTATGAAAATGACTATACTACCAAAAGCAACCTACAGATTGAACACACCTCTCCCCACCCCTGAAAAAATTCCTGTTAGTCTTCACAGAACTCGCAAAACAACCTTACATGAAACTTATATGGAAGCCCCAAAGTCTTTGAATAACCAAAACAAGCTTGAACAAAAAGAATAATGTAGGAGGTACCTGGTTATAATTTATTCTACAGAGCCCTAAGAAAACAACATGGCACTGGTGCAGAAATACATACTACTCATAGAATAAAAGGTCTACAAATAACTAATTTTTTTTGTAACTCTCAACAATAGTGCCAAAATATACATTGGAGAAAACACAGACTCTTAACAGTGATGCTGGGAAAATAGAATACTCACATGTATAAGACTGAAACAACATCCTTATCTCTCCCCCTGTACAAAAGTGAATTCAATCTTTATGTAAGACCTGAAACACTGAAATAACTAGAGAAACATAGGGGGAACACTTCAATATCTGTATCTATATATTTTGCATATATATATATATATATATGCACACACAAATAATAACCTTCTGAATGGGACCCTAATGACTCAGGAAGTAATAGAAACAATTGCAAAATGAAATACATCAAATTAGAAAGTATCTTCCCAGCAAAGGGAGAAACTACCTAAGTGAAGAGATAACCAATGAAATATTTGTTAAACATTTGTTAGTTAAAGGGGGGCTTATACCAAAATATAGAAAGAGCTTAAAACAATAGGCATCAAAAGAACAATAATTCAATCAATAAATAGGTACATACACTGAACACAGTCTTCAAAAGAAGTATAAATGGCCAATAAACATACAAAAAATATTCAACATATTTACTCAGCACAGAAATACAAACCAGGTCTACTTTGACACTCCATTTCACCTTAGTGAGAATGTTATGAATAAGAAAACAAACGTTGGTGAGGTTGCAAGTAAGGAGGAATTTACACAGTATTGGTGGGAATATAAATTACTACAACCACTATTGAACTTAATATGGAAGTTCCTCAAAAACCTAAAAGTAGAGCTACCATTTGATCCAGCTGTACCATTCATCGAGATTACATATCAGCAAACAATATATGTATTTTCACAATCATGCTTACTGTGGTACTATTCACAATAGGCAAGTTATGAAATCTGCCCATCAGATGATGAATGGACAAAGGAAATGATATTATTCTAATATGTATTACTTTATATTTGAATATATCATATATAAAAATAATATATTACATATAATATGTTGTATATAAGATAATGCATATATAAATATATAAAAATACTTATCATATAGATATTATATAATAGAATATAAATAGAATCTATAATATAAATACATTATATAATACATATAGATAGTATTACATATAATAAAATAATGTATAATATAAATTGTGTTATGTATATTATATATTTCATTATATAGAATATATATTAGAACATCAGAATGTTATTCAGCCATAGAGTAAAATAATATTGTTGCAAGTAAATGAACAGAACTGCAGATCATTATGTGCACTGAAATAAATCAGACTCAAAAAGACACATATTCCATGTTTTCTTTCATATGTGTTATCTAGACTTTAGATATTTATATCTCTATCTATATCTATATATGAAAGCAGAATGGAACTATTTGGGAAGAGGAAGGAGACCAGAAAGAGGTAGGAAAGATGAACAGGAAGGGTAATGGTGGTGTTGGATATGATTCAAGTGCCTTCCATACATGCCTGAAAATGTCTCAATTACACCCCATATTTAGTGCAGTAGGTGTATGCTGATAAATTTAAAAATAGTGAAGGTGATGAGATGTTACTCTGTGATTTTGATGACGGTATATAAATTTCCTTTCTAGTAGGTTTTGAAGAAGAAAGCTTCAAGCAGCCCTCAGTTGCTACAAGCTGCATGCTGTCAACAGCCTTGGGGGTGGGGGTGGGGTGGGTAGGAAGTGCCTCTTGCCTTTTGCTGAACCTCAGGATAAGAACCAAGCCCTGTGGCTGCCTGCTGGCTGGCTGCCTTTTGACCTTGTGAATCAGGGCACCCAGCTCAGCCAGGTGGAGACTTGCCACCCCTAGAAAACGGGGAGATACTCACTGAGCATTGTTCTAAGGGGGTAAATCTGTGGGAATCCGAAGCTAGCTCTGTTCAGTTTTGTTCCTTCTCTTTTATTGGCTAGATAAAGAACAATTACTGCTCGCATCCATCTTCCTAGTCCTCAGGCCACAGGCCTGGTAGTCATCCTGGGATTCTCCTTCCCCTATGACCTATGTGTAGCACCTGAACGTGCTTCATGCTCCCAGATCCTACCTTGTTCCAACTCTTCATTTCCAGGTCTTGTGGCCCTCCAGAGAAGTGCATTCAGACACCTTAACATACACCTTTCATGGGGTTGAAGGCTAAGGCAAGCTCACAGGAGCTCATGCTGGGGGGAGGGGAGGAGCTGGGAGACAGTAATGTGGAGAAGGGCCAAGGGAAAATAACAAAAAAGCACAACTGCCAAGCCGAGGCAGGGCAGTGCCCCTGTGCTCAGACCCCAGTTAATCCTGCTGCAGCAGCGCAGGGCATCTGTGGCCCAGGAATGACCTCACGGTGGAGCAGAGGCAATTTTCTGACTTTCCTACCAGCTCTCATCATTTCCAGCGCCAACTGAATGCTCGCTCTGGCCTGGGTATTATTTCCTTTCAAATTTATCCTCTACCTCATTCTCAGAGTGATTTCCGAGCTCCCAAATCTGATTGATCTCACAATATTTTTTTCACTGGGGTTCAGGATTAATTAAAACTCCACAGTGTAGCAGCGGAAGCCTTTCTGAGACTGGCTGGCTCTCGTTACACTAATGGCTGCATTTCTCTCTCACCATACACACCCCACTTATCCACATGAGCTTCAGGAAGGCTGAGAGTTTATTGCATTGTTTCCAGGGCAAAATGCCATTTTCTCTCTGTGGTCCCTTGAGGAATGCCTTTCTCCACTATTTTTTTAAAATTAATTTCACCTCCGTCTTCAAGATTCCAGGTGTACTGTAAATCCCACTCACCTGTTTCAGAAGCAGCTTGTAGGCTTTGTGGGGATCTAGTTGGGAAGGTCTCAGTGCTACCAAAATCACCCCTTTGTGATCAAAGGGAGCATAATTCTTCCCTATCTCATCAGCTTTTGTCCACAACCAACAGTACTGTCAGAAAGCTCTACCTATGCCACCTGACTACCTCAGCGATGATCTGCTTTAGCTGTCATGTTATGTATCTCTTTTTGGCTAGATAAAAGTATAATAAAAATATTGCTCTTTACTACAATAATAGTAAAACAAATATCTATATAAATAAATGTGTGATTTTACAATTAATATGGGAATTTTATTTCCATGAAATGTATTTTTTTTCCCGGTTGTGGGGCCTGAACTCTGGGCCTGGGCGCTGTCCCTCAGCTCTTCAGCTTAAGGCTAGCACTCTACCACTTGAGCCACAGCACCACTTCTGGCTTTTTCTGCTTATGTGGTGCTAAGGAATCGAACCCAGAACCTCACACATGCAAGGCAAGCACTCTACCACTGAGCCACCTTCCCAGCCCTGAAATGTATTTTTTTTAGACAAAAATTCTAATTGTTTCTGAAATGACTGGGAATGTTGCAAGATGCGATAACATAAAAAAGAAGTTTCAGCAGTTGGATAAATGGTGATGATCATTATTACTTATTCTTAAAACTCAGGATCTAGGTGCTGTCTTGTAGCTTTTTTGCTCAAGGCTGGTACTCTACCACTTGAGTCACAGCTCCACTTCTGGCTTTTGCTGGTTTTTTGGAGGTAGTCTTGTGGATTTTCTTGCTGGGTTGGCTTTGAAAGGGCATCCTAAGATTTCAGTCTCCTGAGTGGGTAGGATTTCAGGTGTGAGGCACCACCTGACCATCATTACATTTTTGATGCCCCAACTCTGACAATATCTATGGATTATCAATGGAAATTAACTTGGGATGAATAACTAGAAAATAAACAGTAAAATGTTACCAGACTCGGTCTAAGCAATTAGAACCAACTTTTTTCTAGTTTGGACATTTAGTAGAACCATATTTACCACTAGGGGGCTCCCTAATATTTCACATTGTTGAGAAGCCAGACTAACAGCAGGAGTAATAGACCAATGAATTAAAACTGTGTAATTTAAAGTATATGCCTTTGTTGCATTAGCATTTGGGTGAAAATATAACTTTATTATAGTAAGGTTCACTAGCGTTAAAAGGTATCTATGGTAAATAATTTAGCAATGCAAATGTAAATATGTACCTGATAGAGAAAGGCAAAATGTGCTTCATGGCATTCAATTTCTTTGGTGTAATAGAAGAGGGAAAAGAGAACTTTATTAAATTTCATGATTACATTACATTCTGGGTAATACAAAGCAAAAATGTTTAAAATTTTATCAAATCAATGGATCTTTATACATTATAATTGGATATTAGATTATTAAACTCTATCTCACAGAATATATAGAAGATAAATTTAATTAGTGAACACTAACATATTATCAGTTAAAGGCATGTAAAGTTTGGTTCCATGAAGATAAAATTAAGAAAAAAAGTAACATATTATTAAGATAGTTTTCATTTGTTATTTTAAATGGTGTAAATAAATTTTCCTGTACACTTTTGATCCTGTAATGGGATCTTGTATAACAAAAACTTGATTATTAGGGAAGAAAGTTAGGAGTATTCAGTATCCTTTGTATACAATATTGTGATTGACGTTTTTTTCCACAGAATTTTAGATATGTTCAAATTATAACAATTCTGTCCAGCATAAATTCTTATTCTTATTAAACACTGTAGCATAAATATGTTAAAATTGCATAAAGAACTATATTTGAAGTTTATTTTTCACTCTGAAAAATATACATCTTTTGAATTGAAGGTAACAGAATTACTTTTGGGGCAGAAGGCATGAGAGATGATAAAGGGAAAGAAATTTCCTTTAGATTTTCTTCCTTACTTTTTCCATTTTCTTTCTTATCAGGGTATACTATGCATTCTTGTTCGTTATGAGATTGTTAATTCCCAAATAAAAAATTTAAAATGGAGTCTTTACTCCTTGTGAATGAAAAAGAGTACTCACAAATTTTGTGGGCTGGAAAATAGCTTATCCTTGTTTTTAAGGTTAAAACATGGGACATATTTTGCACTTCCCTACAAGGAGGGAAATGTACAAACATTTGCTTCAGAAAGTAAACCCTCTGGAAGGAAAGATTAAGTGTTAAATATGTGCTTTAAAACTAGACTTTCTAATAAAGCAAGTAAGGAACCATATTAAAATATTTAAGGTAGGTAGTTAGTATAATGAATTTACTACATTTATTGTCCCAGGTATGTGCAGATTATGTATATATATTGAAAAAGGATACTTATAGGTCAGAGCATGAGAAAAAAGCAACTAAGAATTACTTGGTTAATAGGACTATTTAGTAGCTATATAAATCTTAAGAAATGAAAAATATTTATTGTTACTCTTGAATAATATTTTCTGAAGTAGTTTGATCTTACCCAAGAATGAGTAACCATAAGGACATTATAAGTGAATAAATAATTTAATATCATGGAGAAGTTAGATCATTTACATAAGTATACTCACATAAATTCATATATCTGTATACATATAAACACATAAATGTGCATATATTTGTATTTTATTTAATATTTACAAAATTGTGCACTTCTGGCAATACAATGAAGCATACTGTTTACTGTTCTGCTGGTGATACTTAATAAATCTATATTTATTTTTGATGTGGTGGTAAACACTTATAATCTTAACATTCAAGAGGCTGATACAGGATAGTTGTGTTAGTGAGTTCAAGACCAGCTGGGGCTAGTCTCTCTCTTTCTCTCTCTCTCCGTCTGTCTCTCTGTCTCTGTCTTTCTGTCTCTGTCTCTCCCTCTCACATACACACCAATATTAAACTGCAATACAGTCGTGTGCTGGTGGCTCCCACTTATTATCCTAGCTACTCAAGAAATTGCAATCTGAGGATTGTGATTTAAAGCCAGCCTGGGTAGGAAAGTCCATGAGACTCTTATCTACAATTAAACACACACACACACACACACACACACACACACACACACACACGCACACAAACACACACACACACACACACACACACACACACACACACATAAAAGCTGAAAGTGGAGCTGTGGCTCAAGTAGTAGATGTTAGCTTTGAACAGAAAAATCTCAGGGACAGTGCTCAGACCCAGAGTTCAAGCATCAGTACCAGCAAAAACAAAACAAAACAAAACAACCAAAAGTGCCTGCACAGGCACACGCACCCTCAATATAAAAATATAGAAAAAAACAGCCATCAAGAGCTGGTCTAGAAGTTTCAGTTACTTATACCATTTGTTGCTTCATTTGTCTTCAGAACCAACTCCTGAAAGCTTTTGTTACACATTCCTGAATTTAAAGACAAGACATTCAGTGTAGAATTATCTCATCATTATAGTCCTTGCTCTAAATTCTATTTCAGATCACTAGTTCTCCTTTAAATCCAAGCCTAACACATTCAGATCATAAATTCTAAGGACCACAGTGGTGTTGCATAATTATCAACAACAACAAAAAACCAAATCAATTTGCAAAGGGAAATTTCATCTTGTGTCTGTGCCTAAGGCCAATGAATCAAGCTAAGTGGATTTAGGTCTCTAAGCTACCATGGAGGGAATGATCGGTTCCTTTATCAGTTTATTAGGGTTTTCTCTAATCCCAGTAGTTGATGCCATATAATCCTCATGTATTGGCAGGCGATAACCTCTCTCCCCCGCACTAATTCTCCATTCTAATTGCATAATATTAGAGGCCACCACTTATCACAGCTGAGTCATGAATTGCAGCCTTGCCTATGCAGTAGGAATCCCCACAGATTTGACCCAAGGTGTCTTGATTATCATGACTGTTGGCCTTTTCTTATATTGTTAGTCAATATTTACAAGTACTGCATTCTAGGAATAAGATCCAGCTCTGAAAAAAAAAATAGGCAGAAGGAGAAGAAAGCGCCCACATTATGATTTGTTTCTTAATGTATTTTGCTTTGTATCTTATTTCATGGTTATCTGAGAATAGGGTCTTCTAAACATAAATTACTTAAAAAATGTTTATCGTTTCTTTTGAACTCAGGGCCTAGGTACTTTCCCTGAGCTTTTCCACTTAAGGCTGGTGCTCTACTACTTTGAGCCACAGTGCATCTTCCTAAAAATACATTTATTCTTCTATAAGTGATTATTTTGGGACACGTGAGAAGAGAGTTTCCAGCTTAGGCTTTCATGGCTATGATGAGCCATGTACAAACTGGCCAATTTGTAGGAGGTGGACAGACTCATCTTCCCTTACCAATGGGCATCCCTCATCCTCTTTCCTATTGTGTCCCTGAAAATAGGCATCCTGGGTCATTTTCTCCAAGCAGAGATTGCAGATGATAGACTGGCATCCTACCACCCCTCAGCTGCAGAGAAAAATTTGATGTCTGGACATGTGTAGTCTTGTGGAAAGGAACCTTATTTCACTCATAGAAAAGAGCAGGAGTATGGCTAGCAGTATTTCCCCAGAGATGGTCTGATTTGAAAAAAAATCGATATCAACTCTTGACACATTTTCATTTACATCAGCACATGGCTTTCAGTCAGGGCACAAATCAATAGGCTGCTTTTAACACTGCCCAACTATTTCTTCCTATTGGGCTTCAGGCAGGCCATTTGCTGTTAACGTACCATGTGTCTTGGGGAGGAAGTTTAACTGTTTTTCCTGTGACTAATCACGACAGCCTTAACTATAGCATTAATCACATGACATTTTCCTCATCACCACTTACAGCCAATTGACTTTTTACTTAGTGAAAACATTTGAAGAAGGTGACAGTTGTTCTAAGGGGTCAAGAGTCAATGGGGAAAAGAAACATTTAGTTCCCAAACATACAAAGTACACAGCTCCTAAAGCTGACCCTATGTGATAGTTATTACAAATCTTATCACTTTGTAGGTAGGTTCTCCCAGACAAGATGTGGGAGAATGAGATATGGCTAAAATGAAAGTGTTAGCTAAGAGTCATAGCTCCATGTTGAAAGCAATTGATATGTGTCCTTCTATAAAAACCACAAGTCACATCCAAGGGCACTAGTGACTACTAAAGTGTTCTCTAATTTTTGAAAGTGAACTTGTTTTTCTTCCTCTTCTTTTGATTTTTTCGAAGCTAGCATGGAAATTCCATTTAAAATCTGATGCCGCATAAGATTGGCCACTTTGGTAGTATTGGCAGTCTTGATTAAATGTAATATCTAGTTCATTATTGCAGCAACTCATATTTATAAGCAATTAATCAAATGTTCACATTATTCAGAAACCTACAACAGGGTTATTAAGTGGAATAAGCAGAGAGTTGCAAAGATTTACAGCATATTTATCTAGGAGTTTCAAAGTAGAAAAAGGCAACAGATTTTGTTAATACAGGAAACTGAAACTTCTTCTATTTTACTGCATTATGTTTATATTATCCCCAAGCAGTAACATTTCCTTTCTAGAGAGAATGTTCCCCTGGGATGCTGCTCTCCTCAGGTGGCTCCCAAGGAAGCATTATGTGATTAACAAACAACAACATACAGTTTGAAGAACAATGCCCATGAAGTGATGATTTATGGGCCAGTAAGTACATCAAAAGCTCCAGAAATACCTTCAGTAACTGTAGCTCCCCTCCTTACCCATTCCTGAATATGTTATTGAACTTCTTGCTTTGGAATAGTTGCCTATAATTTATTCTACCCTTAGGTATAGGCTGGTTCTCAAATCTCTGACCTTGGACACCAAAATGGAGCATATATGGGGGTGTTTGCTGCTGTTTATATCCCTCCACACCAGAACAGAAGGATTTGCATGTGACTATGATGGGGACCCCTCTGCCTTATATGCTTAAGAAGAATGTTATCACTATGACGGAGGGCACAGATAAGTATTGAAATTAAGAAGTCTTAACCACAGCAAGTATATCCTAGGAAATGAGTTAGAACTTCCCGGGGCTGGGAAGGTGGCTCAGTGGTAGAGTGCTTGCCTTGCATGCTTGAGGCCCTGGGTTCGATTCCTGAGCACCACATAAGCAGAAAAAAATGCCAGAAGTGGCACTGTGGCTCAAGTGGTAGAGCGCTAGCCTTGAGCTGAAGAGCTGAGGGACAGCACCCAGGCCCAGAGTTCAGGCCCCACGACTGGACCCAAAAAACAAAACAAAACAAAACCTTTGCCTGAAATACAATCTCCCTATGTTTAGCACAGGTTGACCCTCAACATGACATCCTTCTGCCTCAGCCTCCCAAGTGCTAGGATTATAAGCACAGGACACCATACTTGGTACATTAAGATAGATTTTGGCTGGGAACCAGTGACTCACACCTCTAATCCTAGCAACTCAGGAGGCTGAGTTCTGAGGATAGAGATTCAAAGCCAGCCTGGGCAGGAAAGTCCATGAGATTCTTATTTCCAATTAACCACCAAAAAGTCAGAAGTGGAGCTACGGCTAAAGTGGTAGAGTACTAGCTATGAGCAAAAATACTTGGGACATCGTCCAGGGCCTGAGTTCAAGTTGCCCGACCAATATAACAAACAGGTCAAGGCTGGTAAAGGCTGAGATCTGAGGATCATGGTTCAAAGCCAGTCTGAGTAGGAAAGTCTGTGAGACTCTTATCTCCAATTAACCACCTAACTGGAAGTAAAGCTGTGGCTCAAAATGGTAGAACACTAGCCTTGAGCAAAAAAGTTCAGTAATAGCAGGCCCTTGAACTCAAGCCCCAGGCTCAACAAACAAACAACAGAACAACCAACCAACCCAAAACCAAGATCGATTAAAAAAATCCAAAATAAAAATTTCCGTGGGACTTTTGCTTTAAAAATGATTTTAGGCTGGGCGATGGTGGCTCACGCCTGTAATCCTAGCTACTCAGGAGGCTGAGAGCTGAGGATTGAGGTTCAAAGCCAGCCTGGGCAGGGACATCCATGAGACTCCAATTAACTACCAGAAAACTGCAAGTGGCACTTGGTCAAGTGGGAGAGCACATACCTTGAGCTAAATAGCTCAGGGACAGAGCCCAGGCCCAGAGTAAGCCCCACGACCACCACCACCACCAACAAAGAAAATGAGTTTAGTTATTCTAAAGGATTTTCAAAAAAAACCTTCCCCCTTCATCTTAAACTAACAATTAAAATGCTCTATTTTTTTGGAAGAATGGTAGTATCTTTTTTGATGCCATTTACCAAACGTTGGATTGTTTCCAAGGTTTATTCCATCTGTTCAGTCTCAAATCTGTGCCATTCTCTTAAGCCAGCAATTAATTTCTTGTTTTATCTACTGCTCTGATTACCAAAGTATTCTTTGTTATTTAATTATCTCTGATATTAATAGCTCTAATATTATCTCTGATATTAATATCTCTGAAATTATCTCTGATTTAATGTCCAAAGGCAAGGGAATAATTGATTTATGCTTTAACATATTTTAGCAATATCAATTTTTATGAACTATGAAAATAATATGATATATTCATTACCTGACTCATGTAGTTGCAGCCCCCCTGTACATCCCCTTTAAATTAACAATAAAGTAAATAAAAACTTTTAAAAAGTCACATGAGATAGGCTTGGATTTGAACTGACGCCATCTGATTCACATTGAGTGGCACATTTCTAAAAATAACAGCTACAGAATCCTTCCTTAGTTCAGGCTTCCTTTGTACCTAAACCTCAATCTTTATCATCCTTCATCCACTGGTGTAAAACTGGAGTAGATTTTAGATCAACAATTCTGGGATTTGACTCACATTCATAATTCCCAAGGGCACATCCAAAGCTCCATGGAAGAAAAAAAAATGTTGATGTTAATGATGATTCTTTGTTTCTCTATGCCTTCCCAGGGCTGTCGATAGCAGCCCTGAGTCATCAGTAGCTAGACAATTTTGAGGCAACTTTGAAGTGAACAGAATAATTATGAGTGAAAATTTTGCTTGCTAGAGGGGAATAACACATCAGGGAAAAGTAGACAGCAACTCAAATATTTATGGACAACTTCAAGAATGCTGGAAAATAACATAGCCAGATAAAAGTCCTCCTAATATTTCAGGCAAAGAAGGGTCAATAAGACTGTAATGGAAACATGTTTTAGCTAATACACTCTTTTAAGTTACCACATAACAGAAGATAGGTATAGTGTGTAATTAGGCTATGGTATGTTATATGTCTAACAGCATGATTCTACTACTTAATTCATCTCATGAGGTTTTTTTTTTTGTATCTTTGCCATTGTGATATAATACTGAGTATATGAATGTTTTTGTTAAGTTTTTTGATCAGGAAAGAGAAAAGTAAATATGTGTTCTCCCTATAGAGGGATATGTCTGTCATTTAAAAATAATCTTAAAGAAGTAAATCAGGAAAAATGGGGACTTATCCTTGGCTACTACCTAATAGGCTTTCTTTAGGATGAATGTATTGAAATTAACTAATCTGTTTTAAATTTATAAATAGTCCCAATCATTTTCTATATGAACACTTACATGAAATTCTATATACGTTCATTGTTCTTTAAAATGTAAGTCATGCTGTAGAATTAAAAGATGTTGAAAAATATTGCTTATATTCCAAAACTAATTTAGTGACAGGAAACTAGAAGACTCATGAAATAGGTATTCTTTCACAAATGGACCTAACTGCTTATGGCATTAGTAAAATTTACATTGATTAACCAGTAAGCTGTAATGTTGTTTTCGATCTGGTCTGAACTAATCAATTTTACTTAACACTCTAAGTTTTCTCGACTTTGAGGAGTTTAGGGGAAGTAGATATTATATTGCCTGTGGGAAAACACTACACTTGTAATTAAACTAAGGTAGTAATTTCATGAAAGAGAGAAGAGAATTGGGTGAAGTTTTCAAGATAATGGGGTTCCCTGAAATACAAGAACTAACCCTACTTGAATGAAATAAATTATATTATCATCTATCATATGACTAATCTATGAGTGGCTATCTCTGTTAAAATAGGGACCTATCAAATGAACTGATAAAATACCATGGTTGAGGAGAGGGACAACAAATTAGGAAACACTATTTGTGAAAGAACCATGTGGCTTTCCATAAATGTTATTTGAATTTAAAAGAATAGAAAGACCTACATAAAAGACACTCTCCCATCTCCAGTCACAATATGCTTTATTTGTACTTTTCTACACTTGACAATGAGTAATAAGTATATATGATGGTCATATATGTCCATATGTTCTACATAAATCTATGTTTATCTCTTTTATGCAGCACATCAAAATTATGCATGGAATTGTGTAAACTACAGTAAAAGGACTGGCCAGAAGTGAGTAGCTCAAGAATATGAGATAGTATTTAAAATGGACTTGAAACTTGCATTTTGGAAAAAAAATTCCCCTCTGGTGTACAAGCATAACTTATATTATTACTTAAATTTCTTGTTTATGGCAATTACAGAGAGTCAAGTATAATGTAAAATTTGAAAATCAAGATAAGTTTCCGAGAAAGTTTACAAAAATCTGTTCCTATAAAATAATTCATGAGGACAAAGTACTTGAACACTGTCTTGGTTAGAGAAAAGTCATCAGGCTATAGTTTATTACGCATCCTACCAAATTTCAGCCTTTGTTATTGCTAAAATTAGAAGCCCAGTTGATGGTATATTCAAATAATGGAATTAAACTAATTTTATTAAGCCCATCTCAGAAACTGCACAAAAAACTTGATGTGGAAATGATAGTGAAAGAAATGGGAAGTAAACATAGGCTCGATTACTCCCTAAAAGCCCAAATTGCTTACTAAAATGAAATAACAAGTTAGGAAAGTACCACCACATTTTCCTAGTATTTTCTCCCTTGTGAGTTTCAAATTGAGTCTTTAAATAAGGAAAAATAGGAAGAAAAATGATAATATGCCATGAGCAAGTAAGGTTTATCCCAAGAATGTCTTTTAAATAATTTAAAATCAAATAATGTAACTGACCAGTTTACAGGTTAAAGTGACATGATCACCTTAAATAGATACTAAAATACATCTGATAAAATCCATCTTCTCCTGATGAAAACTATATGCAAATGAAGAACTGAAGGAAATTTTCTTGATCTGATGTGCTTCATCTACAGAAACCAATAGCTAACCATCATACACAATGCTAATAAAGGTAATGCTTTTCTTCTAAAATCAAGAACAAAACAAGGATGTCTGGTTTATCATGTCTGCTGAACACTGTATTGGAAGTTCTAGCCAATAGGGAGGCAAGAAAAAGAAAAGCCAAATTGGAAAAGCGGAAGTAAAATTATCTTTGTTTTGGCTGACATGATTATGGGACCTACACAAATGCTCTAGAATCAGTCTTTGGTGAAGTTTCTAAATACACATTCAGAACAACAAACTCCCTGTACTTTTCTATAAATTTCTAGTAATGATCAGTATGAAATTCAAAGCCATGAAAAATATCATGAGTATAGACTATCTAGGAAAAGAATTTGACAAAATATTCACCATACACCAAAGTAGTAAAATATTGCCGAGTAACCAAACAAGATGCCCAAATAAATGGAGTGATATAACTTGATCACGTGTGTGTGATGGTCTTAATTGTCAGCTTGATGTGATTGACAGCCAGTAATAAAGCATACCTCTAGGTGTGCCCGTGAAGGCATTTGCATTTCCAGCAATAATGAGATCATGAGGGGTTTAACTTAATCAATGGCTTAAATCATTGATGGCCTCAAAATTCCAACAGGGAGAAGGCAGACCTGTTAAAAAGGCATCAGGCTGTTTTTGTAATAATATCATTGCTATGGACTATTGAGCTTGGAACACACAGTGTATCATTTTGTTTCTTCTCTAATTTAACCCAATAGATTCATCATCTAGCCCTTATTCACCCCCAAATTGTAGAGAGCATGCAAACCTGGTTTCTTGTTTTTAGTAAGCTGTCATTTTGTAATACCTTGGGGAAAAAAACTATATACACAAGACGTGGAAGAAAATAATGATGGTTCAATAACGTGGCACAAAAACTATGCACTTCTCAATTTTGTACTGGCTTAGAGACACCAGATTCTATGCTTTCTGGACAGAGTATACTACAGAAAAAATTTCAATGAACACTACAAATGAGATGACTCATATTTGATTTGGGAAATAAAGTGTGAAATGGTTTAAAGTTCAAAATAGAAGCATCCTTAGCCAATTAGATGTGCAAAGTTCCCTAGGCACTACAAAGATATTCCAGGTAGTTTTGCCACACCTTAGTGGAAGCAGTTATGCATACATTTCTAAGTAATTTATTAGTCCCCAAACAAAAATGGTGCATCCTCCTGGCCCCAAGCACTAGTCCCCTGTATATCTCCTCTGGCCTCTCTGTGTGAATGACAAAGATGGCTCCCAAGCACTGATCTGCCAAGCCCTCACCAGCCTATGCTTTCTACCCAGTGAGGGGCAGAAACTAAAAGGAGAGTCCTTTCCCAAACTGACAACCTGCAATAACTCTCTTAAAAAATAAGTACCCTGGAAATGTACTATGCCCACAGGGCCAGTTTCCAGCCTCTGGACACTTTTTAGAATAAAATGACTTATTTTTTCATTTTTAAAATTGTTATTATAAAGGTGATGTACAGTTACAGAAGCCAGGTAAAGAGTACATTTCTTTTTGGACAATGGCAGCTCTTCCCTTGCTCTTTTCCAGGTTTTCCCTCCCATCACACTGGAAAATTATATTTTCAACATTGTGTCTAAGAAGTATTACTGCTGCATTTGTTCACCCTTTGTTCTTCCATTTCTGTGCCCCTTAATTATGCTATAAAATGACTTATTATTCACTTTTTTGGATCTTTCAGCTTCCCAGCTCTCTCTCTCTCTCTCTCTCTCTCTCTCTCTCTCTCTCTCTCTCTCTCTCTCTCTCTCTCTCTCTCTCTCTCTCTGTGTCTGTTTGTCTCTCTGTCTCTCTGTGTCTGTGGGTACATGGGCAGATGAGGCCAGGGCCACTTAAATTATACCCCAGCTATTTGTTTTTGTTTTGCTTTGAGAAAGGGTCTCTTTAACTTCAATCATCTTCTTGCCTCTGCTTCTCAAATAGCTGGGATTATCAGTATGAATCACTATTCCCGACTTGAAATTGCATTGTTAAATTTTTGCCCTTCTACCATCACCTCCTTTTCTTCTAGGTGACATGTTCCAATAATCACTACCCAAAATATGTCCACTGAAACCTTAACTCATTGGTGGCTAGTTTGTCCTCCACTAAGCATCCTTTTCATGCTCTCCTGTCTCCTCACATCTTGGAGTGTAGGGATAATTCCTTGAAAACATTCTTAAATCCCCCAATTCTTCTCATTCTCTTCACTATTTTATTTATCAAAACTCCAGCCAAGGTGTAGCAGACAGAATTATGGCTCTCCAGAGATGTCTACTGCCTAATCCCTGGATGAATATGTTAGGTTATGACTCAAGTTGAAGATGAAATTTACTTTGGTCAATAAGCTGGCCTTGAGAAGGAGAAACTATCTTGCATAATGAAAAAAGGCCCAGTATAGTCTCAGGAGGCAGAAGTTTCAGGGATAAGCTGACACATGGCCACTATTGCTAGCTTTAAGGGTCAAAGAGAGCAACAAGAGAAGAAATGAGCTCTCAAAGACGGAAGGGCTGAAACAGACTGACGTAGGGCTATAAGAAGGAATGCAGTTAAGTTGCAGAGTTTCTCCATGGCAAAGGACATAGCTAGAGAGATCAATAGAAAGCTCACAGACCGGGGGAAGATTTTCATTAGCTATACAACAGACAAGGGCCTCATATCATTACTTTGCTCATGTAACTGTAACCTCTCTGTATAGTATCTTTACAATAAAAATATATAAAAAATACCTAGAGTTCAAAAAATTAAACCCCCAACAACAAATCCCCAAAGAAACAACTACCCCATTAATAAGTGGGCTAAAGAATTAAAAAGAGACTGCTCTGGAGAGGATATAAGAACGGCCAACAGATAAAAAATGTTCAACATCGTTGGCCATAAAAGAAATGCAAATCCGGGCTGGGAAGGTGGCTCAGTGGTAGAGCGCTTGCCTTGCATGCTCAAGGCCCTGGGTTCGATTCCTCAGCACCACATAAGCAAAAAGAAAAAAGCCGGAAGTGGCGCTGTGGTTCAAGTGGTAGAGCGCTAGCCTTGAGCTGAAGAGCTGAGGGACAGCGCCCAGGCCCAGAGTTCAGGCCCCACGACCGGACCCAAAAAAAAAAAAAGAAATGCAAATCCAAGCCACAATGAATTCTCCTTTACTACAGTTAGAATGGCCATTATCAAGAAAACAAATAACGACAGATGCTGGTGGTATG
Source organism: Dipodomys merriami (assembly GCF_024711535.1). Lineage (NCBI taxonomy): Eukaryota > Metazoa > Chordata > Mammalia > Rodentia > Heteromyidae > Dipodomys > Dipodomys merriami. The sequence goes on from NW_027202938.1 coordinate 2,244,244, forward strand.
TAGTCAAAATGGAACACTACTACACTGTTGTTAGGAATATAAGCTTTTCACCCACTCTGGAAAGCAGTATGGAGGTTCCTCAAAAGACTAAATATAAAGCTGGTGCTGGTGGCTCACGCCTATAATCCTAGCTACTCAGGAGGCTGAGATCTGAGGATCACGGTTCAAAGCCAGCCTGGGAAGGAAAGTCCCTGAGACTCTTCTCTCTAATTACCTACCAGAAAACCATAAGTGACACTGTGGCTCAAGTGGTAGAGTGCTTGCCTTGAGCTGAAGAGCTCAGGGACAGGGACAGCACCCAGGCCCAGAAGCCAAGCGCCATGTGGGGTGGGGAAGAGTAAACTCTCCTATGATACAGTAATCCCACTCCTGGGTATTTATCCAAATGATCACAAGCAAAGCCACACTAAAGCTACCAACACAACTATGCTCACTGCAGCATTATTTATCATAGTTAAGATATAGAACCAACCCAGATGCACCTCAATAGATGAATGGATCAAGAAAATGTGGTATATATACACAATGGAATTCTATACTTCTATCAGAAAGAATGATATTGCCCCTTTTGTAAGGCAATGGAAAGACTTGGGAAAAAATCATATTAACTAAAGTAAGCCAGACCCAAAGAAACATAGGCTCCATGATTTCCCTCATTTGTAAAAATTAGTATATGTCTAGGATAGTCCTAGCAAAGTATTGCATTAGCTCAATAGCTATGTACATATGACCATACAGAGTGATGCTAATTGAAGTCCAAGACATGGAAACAACAGGTCTTTTTTGGGGGGGGGTTGACCTTGTGTTCTTTGTTCTAACCTTCTAGTTCTTTCTTTTTATTTTATTTCATTTTGCTTTTGCCATAGGTCTGTCCCTTGCAATCACTGTCTTTGATTATGATACTGTGTGTCTTGTATATACATTTGTCTTATGTGGGGAAGGAAAGGTGAATAATAAAATGCTGAAACAAGGACAAAGGATGACCCAATGCAACAATGAAACTCACAAGACACTATGTTGGAAATGAACTTTACAATCTTGGGGACAGGGGGAGGGTTTGGGGAGAGGAGTGGGGAATGGAAGGTATAGTGGGAGAAAAACAAAGGAGTGGGCAGCAATGTTTGACAAGAAATGTATTAATTGCCTTATTCATGTAACTATAACCCCTCTCTATATTATCTTTACAATAAAATAAAATTAAAAAAAGAAAGAATGCAAATATTTATGAAAAGATCATACTGATCAGCCATAGGAAAATATACACCTTCTGTGTTCAGAAGAGTATGTAAAGGCACAGGCCATTGTTTTACTGAATAATCTTGCAAATTAAAAATCCAAGAAGGGTTTCTTTCCTGTTAAACCAGTGAGGCACCATGCCTAGCCCAAAGACCAATGCATCAATACTCTATACAGTATCAAATCTTAGTGTTTATCAGTTCGTACACAAAAAAGTTCGACAACAAGGATGTATTTTATGCTTTTGCCTTCCCAAATATTTTAATCTCATTTGAAAAGGGCATAAAATAATCTACCAGTGTTAGTATAGTTTGTGGCTGTTGAAGGGGATATTCATTTCCTTAAAGCTATTTCTCTTTTCTTGACAGTACAGAGTTTGAACTCAAGACTTCATGCTCTCATTTGGCTTTTCCTTTCTTGGTTGGAGCTCTACTCTTTGAGCCTCTACTTTTGGCACTTTGTGGGTGTTGTTTGGTGACAAGTCTCACAGATTTGTGTGCCAGAACTATCTCTAAACTTTGATTCTCAGATCTTAGCTTCCTTAGTAGCTTATATAGGTATGAGCCATTAGCACCCTGCTAAACTATTTTTTTAAACTAGATCTTCTAAGTAGACTAGAAAAATGTTTCTTATATACACATTACAAACCAGAAATAATGATTACTTAGCTGAAGTTTGGGAAATTTTTGCAGACCTTGGTTGAATCACACTATTCCTCTTATTAAAGCTAAGCAAATTTCTATTAGCTTGGTCTAGTTTTGTTATAAATAAAAGGGTAATGTCTACCCTATCATTATAGTAATGGTATGATATTCACCTCTTTCGGACAGGAAGTAAGGCATTGTACAGTGACAGACTAGAATGCACTGGCCCTGCACTTTCCCTTAGCACACAGTCCCTCTACATATGCAAAAAATCCTGCTGTAATGTGCTGTGATCTTACCCCACCTTATTTCAAAAGAAAAGCTAAATCAAACCAGAAGTTGAACTCTTCAAAGGAAGTTCTCTCTCCATTGCTTTTTGGCTTGAAATTCTGTTATGCATTGAAGCAGGCTTCTGTGATTGAAGGTGGGAAATGATAGATAGGGTTCAATAGAGGTCTGTGGTGAAGGGGCAGTATTTTAGTGTCTCTGTGACCTGATCCAAAGGCTATTTCTAGCAGTCTGTCATTTAGTACAGGGAAGGTTTGTGAGGTCATGTTGATATATGATCTTTAATGCTCCACATTTACCACTGCACTTGAACTGGGTCTATAATTCTCATTATCAACGAGCTGCTATGTTTTGATACTAAAATATAAAATAAAATAACTTTTTTTTGCTTTATTTCTCCAAACTGCAATGAAAAGGAAAGTCAAACTTTATAAAAGTTCAAAGTATTTAGCTGGAAAAATTACAGCATCTTTATTTTTAATCCAGAGAAGAAAAGGAGCTTCTGTATTTTCTAGAAGAAAACCAGATGAGATCACAGGGCTGGGAATACAGAGGAGATGTGTCCAAGTGCTAGCAACATCATGATAAATATTTGGTTCTGGTAGACAATGAGGTTATCTCTGAAAATGTTTTGGTGTCTCAGAAATCATTTCAAAAGAAACAGAACTCATAAAAGAAAGAGAAGTCCAAAGATATGGGAAGACACTGAGGGATGGAAGTACAACAGAAGCATAGGATCTAGGAGAGCTGAGCTCCAACTCACTGAGGTATAAGCTAAATGGTGAACAGAAAAGACCACAAGTTTCCCTTACCTGCTCTTTTCTTCTTTGTATTTCATTAATAACTTTCTGAAATGTCTAGAGACAGCCAAAAGGCCTACCAGATTCACATGCCCATCTACTCCATAGATCTTTGGAATTTGGTCAGCTATATCAGCTGATCTAGCAGCATTAAGAGTAAAGTTCTAGCTGGGTGCTGGTGGCTCACGCCTGTAATCCTAGCTACTCAGGAGGTTGAGATCTGAAGATTAGGGTTTGAAGAAGCCAGACTGGGCAGAAAAGTCCTGTGAGATTATTATCTCCAATTAACTCCTCACAAACCAGTAGTGGCATTTTGGCTAAAGTGGTAGAACACTAGCCTTGAGCAATAGAGCTCAGGAACAGTGCTTAAGCCCCATGTTCAAGCCCCATGACAAACCAAAAAGAGAGTATTAGGTCATCTAAGTCTTCCAGGCTCTAACTTACCTATTACCTCATCTACTTCTATTAATTTCTTTCCTCCTTCACTATCATCTTACCATGTAGGACTACTAGAGTTTCTGTTTGGATCACCAGAATTTCATAGTCTCCACCACTAGTCTGCATAACTTTTAATAAGTGATGGCTTAATTCACCTGCATGGCATCTTTGTAGGTGTCATTCTTTGTAGGTGTTATTATGGAGTTCATTATTTTACAATAATATGTTTAATCATTTGCTTTTTCCCTCTATCCATTAGATCAAAGCTTCTTGACAAATGGTAGTAAATGAATGTATCATCAATGAATGGAAAGCAACTCCCTTCATTCCTATTACTTTGAGAAAGAATGAGATGGAGTTGAGTGGTTGGCTAGTACCAACATCAAGAAATCAAGCAATCATTTTAAATTAGAATTAAATGCTTTACTGGAAAACTGATGAATAATTAACTTAATTAATTTTAATTAATTTTAATTAATCTTGAAGGTACAGTTAAGTTCTTTCACTTCTTGTGCAAATGGTCTTTGAATTTGGCTTCAACTGATAAGGCCCCTGGTATATGATTTTTTGTCTATTTCTCTACTTTGTATCTTGGCTCCATGTGAGCATAAGTGTCACCTACCTCTGTTAGAATTGACAAAGTATTATTTCATACAGAGTCAGGAATATAGGTTTGATTTAGTCATCTTGTTTTTAGTGTGCTAACTTTATATGAATTCTTTTGAATCTCTCTCCTCTTTCATACATGGGGACAATAAACAGTAAGGCTCAAATAAGATGGTATCTGACGTGGAAGCACTTTTTAATGGTAAAATGCTAAACAAATATGTCCTTACTGTAGCTTAAAACCCAAATTGTGGGTATTACTTATAACTGGACCCTTAGTCTCACTTTTCCCTAAAGATAATATACTCAGCCAAAAGGATTAATTTGAATTTTATCTCCTCTGCTAAGTGAGTTGGATAGAAACCAGAAAGAATGCCTTAAAAAGCAGAGAAAGACCAGGGTATCAAGTAGCCAGCTCAGATATAATCCACAGTATAGATAACTGACTCCTTCGAGTTAACAATTCAGGATAGACACCTCTGTGCTATGTGACTACTCTTGACACATATATTTCCCTTTTTACAGATAGGCACTGAAGGCAAAACAGGGAATTAAAACTGGATCAAGTACTTCTGTAGTGTCTCATATTCCCAAAATGCCTTTGCACTCAGTTCTGTGTAGTATGGCTCAGAAGGACCTAGAAAAGTATGTCAATATTATCCTTGGATCCAAAGAAAAAGTCAGCTAGCAATTAAGTGATTCATTTCAGGTTACAGAGGGAATTAATGATGTTATTAACATGCTGAAGTTCTTCTGTATGTGGCAAGAACTCCTTTAATCCTGCTATTTGTGGCTGGTCATATATGGCTAGGTCATCCAGTCTTCATGTCAGGATGACCTTAAAGCACCATTTCTAGTGGAAGAAGTGGCTTACAGGAAGGAGCTCATCTATTTTCCAGGAGTAAAGTACAGAGAAGAGACAGGAGGACAGATCTATATGCATTTTGTCTTAGAAATTTCATGTGCTCTCTAGTAGACTAGAGATTTTCAAACAGCTTCCCTATATCTTGAAGATAGAAGTTTAACTATATAATAAACAATCTGCAGATAAGAAAGCAAGTTTAGAGGGTTATTAACATTATTCACCATGGTCTGGACTACTGTTTCCAGTATTCTCCTCAAGAGTATATGGTTCAAAAGTTAAATAAACTTGAGATTTTTAAATCATGGAAGCAAATATTAGCTCCCAAAGGTAGGACCGGATTTAGGACCAGAATGAATAGGTAGGAAGGTATTTCTCAGGCATTCATCTCTTCACCAGATATTTTGGGCTCTTCTTTGTATAGATACCATGAGGGTGCTTTCTCTTCTCCTTTGAACACAGGAGTGAAATAAGACTTGTTCTGGTCAATGAAAGGTCTTCTAGGTGAAAGCTTTAAGAGCTATGACCCTCTGCCACAGTGTTTGATGTTCAACAATATTTCCAATAGTGAAGGTTCTGTTTGCCTGGCCCTGAACACAGGCCAAGTAAAACAAGTACACCCAGTCCATGATGGATATGTAGCGTGCAACAGAAAAAGATGTTTTAAAGAACTTCAACTTAAAACTGCATGCTTATTTATTTATTCATTTATTTATTCGAGTCCAGGATGGTCTTGAATTTATCCTCCTGCCTCACACTCTCAATACTGGGATTACAGGCATGTGCCACCCTGCTCAGTTTGGGGATAATTCATAATCAAAACATCTCAAAGCTCCTGAAGTACTGTTCCAATTAATGCAATTCCCCTTAGTCAAAAGGAGGGGAGGCCCTAAAGAAGAGAGTGGCCAAGCATGTGAAGACATCCTAAAATGGATGTTCACAATGCTGAAGAGAAAAGCTGAATGCAAAGCATCTGAGAGAGGACAAATCAGACAGACAGTAGTGAAGTGGTGGTAGTGGGGTATATATATAACTGCCAAATGCTCTCCTACCATAGATGGTAAAATTGGTGTGATAATTAGGCCACCATGGGGAGATGCTGTCTATCTGATGGATATCAAAAATTGTGATCTGGGGAAATGGTAGATTTTGATCAGTTTTTGACTTGCTTGGAAAAATAACATCACTTTTTTTCTTTCCCCAAAGCAAGTCTGTCAGAAACTGAGGAGACCATGAAGGGAACTATAAATTGGAATTAAGTTGGTCCAATGTGACAGACATTATGGAAAACATGGGAGGTCAAATGACACCCCAATGTGCAATGGTCATTGGAATGCACTCTGGTTTTCATAGAAGTGGATACAAAAGAGATTATTAATTGAGATTATAATTTTATCATATCCTATACTTGTTAAATTTAAAAGGACTGAAAATTCTAGCAGGCTGGGGAATATGTAATATATTACATTACAATAAAGTCACAACCTCAAGAGAACCTACTTGCAGAAAACTTTAAGGTTCCATGAATGCATTCAATACACACTTGTTGGTTAACTTAACTACTGGGAGTTAGGAACTGTGCTAAAATGTTGAGGGTCAAAAGAGAACATAGTTTCTGTCTTCAAGTGCCTCACAATATAATGAACAAATAGATAAACAACAAATAATCCTCTAGCCGGCAACTAGTAAATATTTATCATTTACTTAGTGATTAGGGTAGAGTATTTGCACAAATTACCTCTAATTTTAGAAGCCTCCTAGGTAGGATTAAAGACCCTCATAGTAAATAGGAGACACTTAGGCCTAAACAGATGAAGAAAGTGACACCATATTCATACTGAAAATGACCAAAGTAGGTCTTGAAATTAATTTTTTTGATTCCAGTATCTGTATTCTTTCAACCGTACCATGGTGACTTTCATGTGTAACTATAAGCTGATATGACATCTTTTTTAATATACATTTTTGAAATATTAATTTCCTATGTGTTTCATACAATGAATGAAAGGTACATGGGAGCAACTACCTTTTATATGATTACACTTTTCTCACTTCAATTGGTTTTAGAAAAGAATGGGACATAATGACTTAGACATATTTTGAAAACTTTTCTTGTAGACACAGGCAAAGTGTAATTTTTTTCCAGGAAAGAGTATGGAAATATTTAGTATAGGGGAGAAAAGATACCAGAGAAAAAAATAAAAACCTCTCTGAAAATATAAGCAACAGTCAAGTTGGTTTTACAAATTGAGAGATGGCAATAGATTTTTTTTTTTTGTTCTTTTCCTTCAGGGCTTGAATTCCAAGAATTAAATAGAGAGCTCTAACGTATCTTTTTTTTTCCTGGAAGTCTCACTAATATATACCTATAATTGCAGGAATTTTGGCATTTAGAAATATAAATCACCATTTACTATAAGCCAAAGAGCTAAATTGATTTTAGCATTCTGGAAGAAAAATTGCACCTTTGGTGCCGAATTGCTTTCCTGTGAGCAGCAAGCCAAATATTAATGTAGATTTAAAAGGAAACAAAAAGTGTTCAAACTCTAATGTACTTCACACTTATAAATGGGGATTCAGTCACTTTAAAATAAGTTAGAATTCTTCAAGCAAAACTACTCTTATTATTTTTGTAATACTGCTCTGATCCATGGCTCATATACCATATAACAATGTTGTAAGCTTTTTAAATATACTGGAAACAGAAACTTCCTTGTGAGAGGGCAGTTAACGTGGTTATATTCATTCTAGCTAACACATACCGGTGTGAACCCATACCTTAGGATATCTAAAACCAGTCACCTCCCACATAGCATCCTTTCTGTGACTGCCTCAAGGAAGAATTTATTTCCTCTTAATTCCTTTATTTTTTGTGTTTTACAGAGAAATTAAACCCAAAGATGCTAGGAAATCAAGAGAAGGACCAATCTACTTGCCCAACAGGAAGTACTGGTAAGATCTTGGTTCATATTTTCTAAACCCTTCTCTATAAATAGATGAAAATTTCTTTTTATTAAAAAGTGTTATACCAGTGATTCATTACCTCAGTTTTTCCTCAGGATAACATATTAAAATGTTGACAAATCATTTTATAGCCATATAATATTAGTTCATGAATAAACTCATTTTTATACTGACCATTGTATTTGAATAGTTAAGCCATCTGCAATGTTTTATTATTATAGTACATGCCTTAAATAGACATGCCATAGCTTTTGGAAAGTAATTCAATGTGTATATGTATATATACATATTTAATTATCTAATTATAATCATTAAACTAAAGGAATTCAATGGTATTTCCAAAATTTTGTTTATTAGGACTGGAGGAGTGGTTCAAGTGGTAGAGTGTCAGCTGTGAGAAAGACCAGGGAGAATGAGAAGCCCTAAGTTAAAGCCTCAGTTCTATGTCAATGTCTCTCTCTCTCTCTCTCTCTCCACACACACACACACACACACACACACACACACACACACACACACACACACACACACACACAGAAATTATGATACACAATTGAAATACAACATAAACAGGTAAATTTTTATGTGTCAAAAAGAAACTGTATTTAAAGATGATTATTTACTTGTATATTTTACTTGATTGTTATTAAATCATATTCTGAAGATGGTAATACAATAAATACTATAGATACGTATTATAATGAATGAATGAGGACTGAATTAGTGCTAGATGCTAGTTCTGACCACATGTTCTACCTCTTCGTTCTGGAAGTCCTGCCCTTGCTATCTTCTGTGCCTTTGCTTCTCGATTTCTTGAGCCATGGCTCCTCCCTGGTCTAGCCTAGGCACTAGGCTCTGTTCCCGAAGACAAGGCTGGTTTGTTGAAGAAAGTTTCCAGCTGGGCACCGGTGGCTCACACACCTGTAATCTTAGCTACTCAGGAGGCTGAGATCTGAGGATCGTGGTTCAAAGCCAGCCCGGGCAGGAAAGTCCATGAGATACTGATCTCCAATAAAAACCACTCAGAAAACTGGAAGTGGCGCTGTGGCTCAAGTGGTAGAGCGTTCACCTTGAAGTGAAATGCTGAGGGATAATACCCAGGTCCAGAGTTCAAGCCCCACGACCGACCAAAAAAAAAAAAAAAAAAGGAAAGCAAGCTTCCAACTAGGCTCCCTGCCACTCTGATCCGCCATTTTGTTACTGCTAGTTTTCAGAATGTCTGATGAGCCCTTAGAGTCATGTCTTGACTTAAAGTACCGCGAAGATGCTATGAGGAATCCACACTCTCCTCCAAGGCTGGTTTTTGGGTGGTGCCTAAAGAGTTTATCTTTTGCACATGTAGTAATTCCGTCAGCTGTGACATCATTTAGTGAATGTCTATTCTTCAGATTTTGCCTGAGGCAGGAGGTAAAATTTTTAGCTGTATCTTTTAAACTTTTATTTATTTGTATTGTGACAGGGTTTATTTATATAGCTCAAACTGGTGCGGAACTCTCTACATATAGTCTGTGTTGGCCTGTAATTCTTTATCCCACTGTCTCAAGTACTAGAATTACAGATATGTGCCACCAATGTCAGGGAAAGACATCATTTTAAATGATACCATCTTTGCCTTTACGAAGTAGGTCTGTATTTCAGAACTACTGCACAGTTCTAGGCCAAGAAAGAAGGTATTGGGAAAATCTTCAATGGAAGTCAATTTCAACTAGTGATCAACAGTTGAAATTTTCAACAGTTGGAATGTTGTGGTATTTCTGATATCTTTCTCTAATTTCCCCTTTTAAACTTTGGACAATCCTTGTTAACTCAAGATTAGAAGGAACACTTAGGATGTTTAAGGCAAACCTCAGTTTCACGTATGTTATAAATACAACATAATGTGAAGAGAAAATGAAGCTTCTCCCCTGTTCACATTCCCTACCTCTGTCAAAGACAAAGTGTGAAGACAGAGGTTCAATGTAGAGTGATAACTGTTAGGTCATAATATTACCATTGCTTACCTAAGATTGTAGCACTTGATAAACTGAGCCCCTGATTTGTAGTAATGTTTTACCTTTAAATATTGAATTATTACACTGGTAAAAAGAAGTTTCCTTTTTTTTTTGTTATTGTCAAGTGCATGTATATAACACTGTATTTATACTGCCCAGATTTGAAAATCCAAATCTGAAGACAATTAAAAAAACCTTCTAGCCTAGGATACTCACTGCAAGAATGAGAAGATAGAGTCAAGAGTCAATGGCTTGAGGTTCTTCCTTTTAGATTTTGATATCTACAATCCATTCAGGATTTGTCTGACTAAAAGAGAAGTAAGAGAAAAAGTCTCCAAAAAGTATCAAGAAACTTAAAATTAAAAGCTAATTGTTATTCTCCAACTAAATAAAAAATAAAATCCAAATTCTCTAGCCTGACATTCAAGATCCCTTCCTTGTTTCTAACAAGTCAAAGAAGTCTGCGAGATTCTTTTTTTTTTTTTTTTTTTTTGCTTATGTGGTGCTGGGGAATCAAACCCAGGGCCTCAGGCATGCAAGGCGAGCGCTCTACCACTGAGCCACCTTCCCAGCCCTCTAACAAGTCAAATCTCCATCACTGTTACTATTTCACTATGAGCAGTTGTCACAATATGCTACTGAAGATGCAAACCTATGGCCTGATGGCTACACAGCGTTCAGAAACCCAGTCCGAATTTTCTTCAGACAGATGGGTATATCCTTGTCTATGCCCATACCCTGTAAGATACACAAATTCATTAAGTGCAAACTGTTACTCTAGAAATGTAGCAACTTATCATATATGTAACAACTTATTATATATGTGGCAACTCCAAAAATATTCTTTTTTCTAAACACCCCCCCAAATTGTACAACCTTGTGAAATTGTAAGAATATTTCAGGAAGCAGTTGTTTTTACTGCCTGTAATTTGTTTTCAAGCATCAGATAAAGTTATCAGCTGCTTCCTTTGTGTCTGCCATGGTCACCATGACATTGACTTTGTACGCCTGAGGTAAAAGCTGAAAGAATCCTTAACAACTCTATCCCAACAAGAGGCAGCTTGCCCAGCTAATACCTACCTTGCCCTGGAGGGGACAGAACCACTGGAATGAAGAATATATCATGAATGCATGTTGGCCAGACCAAAACTCCTGGGGCTTAGTTATCAATTTGTTTCCTTTCTCTCAGTCTTTAGAGTTTACAAGAAGTGCTCTGGCTAACCATACCTATTTTCTGGTGCTTGTCAATATAGGAGACTGAAATAAAACCTGAAGCTTTTGTGCTTCACTTTTGTTTTTTGTTTGTATCTGAGGGACACTGAAGTAAATAAATTTTGGAAATATTCTAGCTTGTATTTTCCATTATTCTGGTTTAGTTTTCTAGTAAGCACATCTCTTCAAGATAGACCTTTCAGCAAGAATTTTTCTTTTTAGTATAACAAGAATATTGTAGGGAGAAATAGGAAAAAGAGAAATAAATACTTTCTGCTTCACATGCAGGAAACAGGAGTTGAAGACTCCAATGGCAGCTCCTATGTGTAGCTTTTATATTTTTTGATCTGGAAGAATACACATGATCATGTCAGTCTAGCAACTCCAAATCCTATGACAATGTTCTGGGTAGGTAAGACAAGCAAGTTCTACCCTTAATCCAGGTAGCCTGCAGGAGTTCCCTTTGCCAGATGTGTCTTTCCTTCTTTCAGTATTGAAGAGTTTCCAGACTTTTATAATTTCAAAGTGAAAGTCAAGAGTTAGATAGCTCCTCCTTTACTTCACAGGTATAGACAGAGTTAGAGTTCCCCCTAGATTTTAAAGAAGCCCCTCGTATGTCTGATTGGAGTCTTTTTTTCTAGTCCTGGGGCTTGCACTCTGGGCCTGGGTGCTGTTCCTGAAATTTTATGCTCACAGCTAGGGCTGTGAACTACAGCTCCACATCCAGCTTTTTTAGCGATTAATTGGAGATAAGAGTCTTATAGACTTTCTTGTCAGGGCTGGCTTTGAACTGTGATCCTCAGATCTCAGCTTTCTGAGTAGCTTGGATTATAGCTGTGAGCCACTAGTGCCCAGCTGATTTTCTTGTTTGAAAGAATATTTTAGATTTTATTCTTTTATTATCTCTAAGTAGTTACAAAGGGGTTTTAATTCAACATAATAATTTATGAGTACGATACATCTTGATCAATATTACCCCTTTCTGCTGCCCTCCCCATCCCTTTCAGCCCTACCCATCTCCTCAAGTTACCTGGATTCATTTTCACACAAGTATATTGAATAAAATTTGTATATTTATTCAGCTTTTCTCTCTCCATTCATGACTGTCCTGTTTTATTAATGATACGTGCAGATGCAGAGTATGGCCAGATAGTGGAGAGAATCACAAAGTTTTAACTTTATTATCCCTCCTTCTTGGTACATTTGAGACAATGTAACTGAATCCTTTCCTCTCTTGGAAGATAGAGGGACCCTATTATTAACCATCAACTATCGATTTCTCACATTGTTTTGGACCATTTGGCCAGAAAATGCCCTATTGGTAGTAAAGAAAACATTCTATAAAATGAGTAAATTAGATGCAGAATCTCACAACTTGGTCCATCAGGCGTGTCTTAGTCATATCACATACACAATTTGCTACAGTAGCTACTTTTGCTGGAAATTGTATGAGGCAAGTAAGATATAAGTTAATATGGCTCAAATTGTCACTAAATTCAGTCTGAGAAAGCAAATAAAAGGTAATTGATTTTTTTCTGAAAGATGTGATATTCCACTGAAATATATAAAAGGGAATATTGTTAACAAATTATATCGCTTTATTTCTTCTTTAAACATTGAAAACACTTTTAAAGTTGAGGTATTTTTAGAAAGAATATTTTAGCTTTCTAGCATTACATATGAAGAATATCATGTTTTCCTTCCTTCCTTCCTTCCTTCCTTCCTTCCTTCCTTCCTTCCTTCCTTCCTTCCTTCCTTCCTTCCTTCCTTTCCCACTCCTCCCTATCCCTTCCCTCCCTCCTTCTCTCCCTCCCTCCTTCCCTTTCCTTCCTTTCTTCCTTCCTTCCTTCCTTCCTTCCTTCCTTCCTTCCTTCCTTCCTTCCTTCCTTCCCTTCCTTCTTTCCTTCCTTTATTTTTTTCTTTCTGAGACAAAGTATTGCTACATAGTTCAGACTGACCTTGAACTTGCAGTTTTCCTGCCTTAGCATCCCAAATGCCGTGATTACAGGTATTCACTATCATACTTATGTTCCTTTATGTGTTTTTTCAAATGGGAAAAGTATACATATTCTGGAAACTTTAGGTTTTACAGCAGCATGTACCTTACCAATGCCTACAATTCTAAAAGTGCACCCTTAAATTATTTAAATAACCTTAAAAAATCAGCTGTAAAATTAGGATAAAATGTTAAAATTAGTTTTAAATATAAGAAACCATCTTGGTTCAGCCAAAAAAAATCGTGGCATTTTAGTTTTCTCCAGTTTTACTCTTTCACGGTTATTAAATATTCAGCTAGATCAAAAGGCACTCTATTTCTGGCATCATCTACATCTAAGGCAATTTTTAAGAAATCAGGAACGAGGTAGACTTTTATTGCAGTAACGGAGCCTGATGGCACACGCTCATTGCTATTTAAAGCACTTACAGGATAGAAGGATAAATGACATCACTGTCACCCAAAATGGAAGTCTTCCTGAGGAATCACTTTGCACAGGTCAGGGAGAGTCCTCAGCTGCTGCAAAGGTAAAAAAATCACTGTGCAGCATTTCACCAGAGACCAACCACCAGTGTTTCCCGTGGACCGCTGACAAAACATGATGGTCTGTTTGGCTCTATTTGACTCTTCCCTAAAATTCAGAAATAGGAAAATTACCCAGGCTTTCTTTTGAAGTGAAATTCATGCAGCCTGTGAGCTGACAACACTCTTCCAAAGAACTAGGAAACAAACCCCTCAGAGACCACTCAGAATAACACCTATAGGAGGCCATTAAAATAACAAAGCTCCTGAGGTGAAATTCTATCTAGGAAGCTTTAATCAAAGAGCAGCATGAATCTTATATTTTTGTTCTTTCTTCACCACAATTAATATCATCATCAGTTCCTTAGGGTATTCGGCCTGAAACAGTTTCAGAAACATTCCCTGGATTGTACTAAGGAAAAACTACAAAACACACTTTCTGCACAAGCAAAGAATTTAGAAAGGTATAATTTAAAAAGCTAGTAAAAATAAAAAACAAACAAACAAGAGAAGCCTTTCTGTGTATTTTTTTTTTTTTTTTGTCCAGTCGTGGGGCCTGAACTCTGGGCCTGGGCGCTGTCCCTCAGCTCTTCAGCTCAAGGCGAGCGCTCTACCACTTGAGCCACAGCACCACTTCGGGCTTTTTTTTTTGGTTATGTGGTGCTGGGAATCGAACCCAGGGCCTCATGCATGCAAGGCAAGCGCTCTACCACTGAGCCACCTTCCCAGCCCCTGCATTTTTTTTAATAGCAAGTCATTCACATGCTCCAATACAAGCCAACTAGTATATGTCTGAGTCAAGCAGAAAAGGTCAGTTAAGTTGATGTTAGGGGAATGAACCCTAAGATATGTATTGAAATGTTTTTTTCTTTCATGGGATTGTTTCTAACACATTTATAAGATTATTTCTTTGTTGCTTTGTATGTCCCTTCCCCATGGTATAACCCCTGCTTTCACTGTATTTGATGTTGGTATAATTTGTGGAGGGGAAGGGAAAAAACAAATCGTTTAAATAGGGATACAGGTGGACCCATTGCAACAATGAGAAGTACAAGTCGTTATGTTGAAAACAAACTTTACAACTTTGGTGGTGGGGGGGGAGGAGGGTTGGGTTGGGGGAGGGGAGGATGGGATGGGAAGGGGAAACAAAGGAGGAGGCTACAATGCTTGATAAGAAATGTACTCATTATCTTGCCTATGTAATTGTAACCCTTCTGTACAGTATTTTCACAATTAAAAAAAAACTTATACAAGAAGAGTATCTTGTCCCCTTTCCCCGGTTCCTTGGCCTCCAGGTGTTTTCCTTCAGAATCTTCTTGGAAGAGGGTAGTGAAAGGCAGCAGGGCATGGGAAAGCAGTCTTTATAGGCAGGCATGGTTGGGGTTTAAAAGAAAAGCCACTGCATCACTCTCATACCATTGGGATAATAACATCTAAAGGCTTTTCTGAACATGAAGTAAGGAATATGGCGTGTGGAGGAAACCAGTAGAGAACCTAGGACATGGTTTAGATTCAGTATCTGGCAGGGTTTTTTGGAGTGGGAGTTTTTGGTCTTGAACTCAGTGCTTGGGTGCTGTACCCTTAAGCTTTTTTGCTCAAGGCTGACACTCTACCACTTGAACCACAGCTCTACTCCCTGCTTTTTTTAGTGGTTAGTTGGAGACTTGATTCTCAGGGACTTTCCTGCCTTCAAACCTCTGGTTCTCAGATCTCAGCCTCTTGACTGGCTAGATTATAGGCATGAACCATCAGTAACCAGCCATGGCAGTTATATTTACTACTCTGAATAAATGAATGAGTGAATGAGTTGTAATGAATAGATGAATTCCATTTTAACAGTAGTTTCTAGAGGATTGTAGAATTCTTAGGACTCAAAGCTGTCAAATTACTTCAGACATTTATGGGTACCCTAATGTTTTGAGTTAATATTTGTGATGGGAACACTGAACCCTTCACATGACAGCATAGGAAGCTGTGAGTACTCAGCCTGGGCTGGAAGAATTAGGTTCAAATGACACTTTTGCTTCATGCTAGTTGTGAGATCTTAGGCACATCACAATCCTTTACTGCCTAGACTTCTTTATTGGTAAGATGGAGACAATGATACGTAAAAGGCTGTTAAGAAGATAACATGACTCAAGGGCACAAGAACAGGTGCTGTCAATGGTCAGTGCCAAAAAACGGTAAGTTACTACTGTGACTCATCCTTTGCCCTTGCCATGGACCAGGCCCAAGAGTGATGGAGATCCTTTAGCACTGAGAGACGAATAATAACTCATTTGGCTATTAAGAAGGCAAAGAAATACAGAACAGGAAATGCATGCACAGTAGAACACGACAATTTTGTTTGAAAATTTTGATATCCCCGCACAGATTCAGCCAGCAGACTTCTAGAATCATTAGAATTATCTGAGGAAGTTAGTATAGACACATGGACAAAATGAGGGAACTCCAAAAGCACTGTGCCAAGTGAAAAAAAAAACCCGAAACAAAAATCCTGGTGAAAGATGAATGGTATATGCAATGGAATATCATCCAATCTTAGAGAAAAGAAAAATTCTGACACATGCTGTGGCATGAATGAATCTTGAGGACATTATAATAAGGGAAATAAGTCAGGCTCTAAAAAGGAAGTAGGTACTGTAGGTACCTAGATTCAGAGTATTGGTTAGTAGAGGCCTTAGAAAGGGAAGAATAAGAATGAGTGTGTAATGGGTAAAAAGGTTCAGTCGGAGAAAAGGAAAAAGTTTTGGACATATATAGTGGTAGTGGGTATATAACAATGTGAATGTACTGAATGCCATATGCATGCTTAACAATAGCTAAGTTGGTAAATTTGTATTATGAGTATGTTATAACATTAAAAAAAACAAAACAAAACACCCAACAGTAGTAGCAGTGACCACAACAACAATAGTATCCAAATGGCAGAGATCAGAAGGATTAAGGTTCCAGATCAGCTTGGGCAGAAAAGTCTGAGAGATTCCATTTCTAGTTAACCAGCAAAAGGCAGGCTTGGAGGCATGTATCACGTGATAAAGGGCCAGTCAAGTAAGCTGAACAAGCACAAGACCCTGAATTTAATCTCCAGTCCTAGGAAAAGAAATGTAGTCACAATACATGACTCAACTTATGGAAAGTACTAGAATAAAGAAGCCTAGTCTATCATGACAGGAAGTGAAGAGTGGAATAGATGTATTTTATCATATGCAAATATGTGTGATATTTAATGTGTTTACTTTGCTAGCTTATGGTGCCTTGCTGTTTAGCCAAATATCAGTCTCCATGTTACTATGAAGGTTTCTGTTTGTTTGTTTTTCAATGTAATTAACATTCAAGGCAGTAGACTTTCAGTAGAACAAATTATTTCTGTGGTGGTTCATTTTATGTGTCATTTTTAGTAGGCTACTGCCACCCATACATTTCAGTGAACATTACTCTGTGTACAATAATGGTAAGGTACGTTCTGGATTAGAGTAACATTTGAATTGGTACTGGACTGAGTAAAGCAATCTGCTCTCCTTCCAGTTCAGTTTTTTCTTCAGTTTTGAGCTTACCAGTTTTCAGACTGGTAAAAATAGTTTTCAGAACTTCCATGATTGACCCTTTTAATTTTCAGTTTGGACTTTTAGTTGGAATTATACCTTAGCCATTGTGGGTTTCCAGCTAGCTGACCTCAGATCTTGGAACTTGTAAGCGTTTGGTATAGTGTGAGCTAATTCGTTAAGACCAATTTCTCTCTCTCTCACTCTAAATATATGCTTACTATCTATAGAGTGTATACAATATATATATATGTATATATATGTACATACATGAATACATATCTGTATACCTTCTAGAATATAGATGGGCTTGAAAAAATTAGTTGAAAGCCTAAGTGAATAGAAATATTGGAGAGAGGAATTTCAATTCCAGACTGCCTTTGAATTAAGTCTTGTTGGACTTTCCAACCTGCTAGTTTGTCATGTACATTTAAGACTTGACACTCCCCACAACTGTACTATTATTCCTTTAAAATCTCTCTCTCTCTATCTCTTTTTCTCTCAGGCACACACACACACCTATACCTATACCCACACCACCCACTCTCTGGCTATGATCTAGAAAAGAAAAATCTTTATCTTGTAAATAATTGACATATAACAATTTTCTAAACACTTCAGATTTTGTATATGTGCTTTTCTGTTCCATGTCCCAGGAATACTTTATATACATAATAAAACATTTTTAAAACAAGCGAAGTTGTGCCAAAATATCAGTGGTTTAGAGGATCACAGTGCAGCCACATGCTCACAGCTCAACAGATGTTGGCTGAATATCTCTATGTCAACAGCTGACCTAAGGTCTGGGGAGACATGCATAGATGAACAAGGCAGAGAAAATCCCAACCCTCAAGAAGCTTATGCTCTAGTGGAAGGACCTTAGAGAAAATCTAATTACGTATGTATGAACTTTGAATGAAAAATATTCACTAAAAATATCTGTTTTGCTGTAAGATACAGTAGGCTTTTGGTATCTACAGGCATACGCTTCAAAGAGACCACTATTGGGGCAACACCAGAAATGTTCTGGATACACAAAGTTCAGTGAGTCCTGTGGATGCTTGGTTAATTTTCCCCATAATGTACCCCAATTCCATGAAGACAGAAGAGATCTTTCAGCACATCTAAAAATTTCACTTTATCACTATATATTAGCACATGAACTTTAATCTTGCTTTTGGGGTACCATCTGCTTTTCAGGAGGCAGATTTTCACAGGATTAAGGACAGAGAAACCCTCAGCGGATCATACAACAATGTAAACACAACTGACAATAATTTGAGACTGAGAGCTCCCTGCATCAACGGAGCTGCGGAGTGTGTGTGTATGTGTATTTGACTGCTCTTCGTGAAAATTGCATGCAAGGCAGGCTTACTATAAATCAAAATAAACCTGTAGATCTTACTTGGATTGTGATCATGTCGTTTACCTGAGAGAACTGCACTCAAATTCAGCAGCACCCTCGTTGATGAAGACAGTTGCTGAAAGTGAAAAGTATTGGAAAATAGAGTAGCCAATTAACTCCAGCCTAGTGTGGATGCCAGCAATGGAATGCAGGTTCTTTACAGCTTGCAGCTCTGCTCTTTCAGCTTTTAGTTGTTACACATAATAGGTATCACATATGTTTTGCAGTGAAGAAAAATTGCTGCTTAGGCCTTTTCACCATAGAAAAAGGCTTCTGATAAATTCATTAGTTTTTAATGAATAAGACAAACTCCAGGAAAAAATTCAACTCCTTGGCCTGGCTCCTTGTTCATTTGTCACACATTTCTTAAACAGGATTCTAATATTAGTACCTCATAGAATTTGGGAGGATGTAAATCCCTTACTTAGCACAATGCCTAGTACATAATGAGTTCTCAAGAAATGTTAACTGGCATTATTGCTATCTTGGTCTCAACACTGGCCAGGCCAGGGATACCTCTAAGAAGTGAAGAATTATTGACAATTGACAACTGACACTTGCCACTGCAAGAAGAATTCTAATATCTATTAGGAAAAGAGATAACAAAAAACTGAACACAAAACCCAATACATTATGCTTGCTGTTGTAAAAGGGTTCAGAGCCATGGTGAAGAGGAGTTATCCAGGACACAGAAAAGAAGGCAGAGAAAAATCAGATGAGCCTTTAAGAGGGAGACTTTTGTCTGTGCTTTGATGTAACTCACAAATGTGTAAAGGAAGTTTCAGGCCGAAGGTATTTTCTGCTGTGTGAAAAATGGATACGATAACATTGATTATCAAAGGTTTTATATGAAGCTCAAATGTGCAGGACTATTCTCATTGGTAATATGAAAGGCTCATATTGTTAGATTTGATATGTATGTAGGTCTTTGATAGTAGTAGTGATGATTGTAAAATTTGTCATGTTTGTTGCTAGAGGAAGTCAGACAGTTTGAGCTGTGAAGAACATTAGATATCATATAGTCTACACTCTCAGTCAAATGAGAAAACCAGATCCACACAATGAATGTGCAAACACCAGCAAAGGTCATTGTTAGTGAAACAAGTATCTAGACAGCTTTTTTATGCTGTCTAGAATGGTAGCCACTAGCTATGCATGGCTACTTCAATTTAATTATAATTAAATACAATTAAAAGTTTCATTCTCAGGTTGAATTAATGCCATTTAAAAACTCAAAATAGCATCTTCCCGATCAAACAGTCCGTACCTAAAACATTTTCATCATCCAAAAGCACTCTGTTTGTTTTTTTTTTTTTGGTTGGTTGTGGGGCTTGAATTCTGGGCTTGGGTGCTGTTCCTCAGCTCTTCAGCTCAAGGCAAGTACTCTACCACTTGAGCCACAGTGCCACTTCCAGTTTTCTGGTGGTTAATTGGAGATAAGAGTCTCACGGTCTTTCCTGCCTGGGCTGGCTTTGAACCGTGATCCTCAGCTCTCAGCCTCTTGAGTAGCTAGGATTACAGGTGTTATCCACTGGCACCGGGCTACTCTGTTCTTTTTATTAAAATTTAACTTAATTTTATTGTAAGGGTGATATCAGAGGGGTTACAGTTATATAAATAAGGTCATGAATGCATTTCTTGTCGAACATTGTTACTCCCTCCCTTGTTTTCTCTCACTTTCCCTCCCCGCCTCCTGCCCTCCTCCCCAACATGGTGTCTTGTGAGTATTGCTATTGTATTGGTTCACCCCTTGTCCTTTATTTCACCATTTGTTATTCTTCTTCCCTTCCCCAAATAAGATAAATGTATTTACAAAGCTTAGGGTATCAAAAAAAAAAAAAACAACAAGCAGTGACAACAGGGGAAAAACCAAAGGGGGAAAAATGAAAGAAAAAAAGAAATAACTACCTACAGTGCAATAAAAAACAAAAAAACCCCTCTTGTTTCCAAATCTTGGAGTTCATTTTGATTAGCATCGTTTCATATGGTCATATATACATAGCTATTGAGCCATTGTGAGCCTCTACTAGGACTACCCTAGACATATACTAATTATTACAAATGAGGGACACCATTGGGACCTATGTTTCTTTGGGTCTGGCTTACTTCACTTAATGTGATTTTGTCCAAGTCTTTCCATTTCCTTGTAAATGTGGCAGTCATTCTTTCTTATGGAAGCATAGAATTCTAATATGCCACATTTTCTTGATCCATTCATCTACTGAGGGGCATCTGGGTTGGTTCCACATCTTAGCAATGATAAACATAATTGTGCTGGTAGAAATGCACTCTGTTCTATTACACTGTTAGTTTTACACAGTGTGAGAAATGTAGACTTCAGTTACCAATAAAAGCATTTCCCAGTGAGTAAAGAAAGTCACTTGTTCAACATGGTGACAGGTTTTCTCAAATGTACTTCTGAAATTACCCATATAATTTCAAGGTTATAGAGAAATCAAATTCAATACACAAATGTTTCACAGGGAAAACCAACAGGAATCCTCATAAAATAGCTTTATGGAAGCACCTAAGTTGAGGTGTAAGTTTGAAAATGAGGGTTACAATTGCCCAGTGTTTCTGAAACTACTGAATACAAAGATCTAGTATATAGATTATCAACAAGAAGAAAATGAAAATTAAGCTGACCATGATAGAGGAGTAAATTTGTAAAATAGGAAACAAAAGATGGGGTATTAGTTTTTATTAAATATTGCAATGCAAATTTTGAGACAGGGATTTCTATGATCAAATTTGAAAGTATAAAAATGGATAAAATTTCATCCTCTGGCAATAATAAAAATGCACAATTTATTAGATATGTATTATATATATTATGTTAGAAGATACTTATTTTTTGGTGCCAATCTTAAGGCTTGAACTCAAGGCCTGCACACTGTCCCTGAGCTTCTGTGGTCTAACACTCTATCATTTGAGATACAGCTCCACTTCCAGCTTTTTGGTGGCTAATTGGGAAAAAAGAATCTCCTGGACTTTCCTACCCAGGATGGCTTCAAATTGTGATCCCCAAATCTTAGCCTGCTGAGTAGCTAGAATTACAATTATGGGTCACTGGTGCTTGGCTAGAAGATATGTTTTGAAAGAAGATGGCATATGTACAATATTGTCCTTAAATAGGGAAACATGGTATTTACAGGATGATTTAAAAGCTGTGAGGTGACAATTTGAGATTTAAATGGAAAAAAGAAAACTTTTCCCAGAAATGGACCTTTTGAACAATTCAAATAGACTTTGCTCTTGAAGTTGTTTTTCTTGTTTAAAAAATCCATGAATTTTCCTTCTATAAAATTATTATTTGCTTCAATAAAAAAAGAAAAGAGAATTATTCCTTGCTGTTTTTCCTCCTTGTATTTTTCTTTCTGATTAGTACAATTCATTATCCATGTTCACCATAAGGTTTGGCTGCAGTTATGTGGGCATTTAATATTCCAGTGTGCCCTTTTACCAATGCCAAAAGAGCGGCTGTGATAGGCTTCCATTTAGAAATGCTTCTTTTGTTACCATTCAGTGTGTTCTCTCCTTTTTGTTGAATTTTGAAAATAATTTACCTTCAAAATCTTTTGGATGCTTATTGTAATTACAGTTTACATTCTAATTTCACTTTGCAAATCAATGAACCACTTTTCAATGTTCTCAGAGCTTATACCTTAGTGGACATCTGGCTGGTAGTCTCAAGTAGTAGTCAACCAATGTGATAAATGTGACAAAAGTAAAAAAAAATAAGGATGATACAATGACCATTCATGGTGTGTATAGTATAGTATGGTGCAGTTGACTTGTAATCAGTGGACTTGGTTGACTTTATGAACTCTCAGTAGAACTTTGCCAGAAAAAAAAACCAAGCAGTTATTTTTTACCCTTTGCTATTTTCCTTCTTGTACCTACAAAGAATGGAAATTTCTTGAGAACTAGAAATTTCTTTTCAGATACTCAATGCATTGATTCTCCATATTGGCTTATACACAATGTTTACTGCAAAGCTTCTCAAATCTTATTACAACATACCACCACTGGAAATGAAAAGGATCAGTCTCTTGTTTGCCTAGCATCTCACTAGCCAAGGTAGTTAGAAAGACAGCTATTCAAGATTCAGCCAAATACCAGCAGGGTGAGCCTTTTCCAGGAAAGTGCTTGTGGTCACAAGCTGTGCATTTTCCATGCTGTCCACCTAAAATCTAAGAGCAGCAGCAACCAGCAGTGCTACGCCTGAAGCAATGGAGATGGCCAGGCCCAATTGAAGCAAAGGTTTGGGCCAGGTCTGAGAGGAAAAGGCAGGTTTCTAAATAGTTACAGCCTCTGTGAATATTAAATAAGGCCAACACTGGGCTGTGTATGTATCTGCTGTGAACAAAGGCTGAGTTCTGCTAGCACTGAAAGGCCTTGAGGCTCCTGTTCCATTCACCACCAGAAGCCAAGGCTCCCTTTCAGGCCAACCTAAATTCAGAGAACTTGGTTTGACTTTATTCCAGGAGATTTTCAAGTCTAACCAGACTGTGCCTTACATGACATTAACACTGTTCTGGGCTCCTTTATTTATAGTCTGTTTTCATCACCCTGAACTCCAAACAACCATCCCACTCACTGCCCTCCTTTAGATTCATCATCCTGCTGGTTCTCAGAAGGTGTCTTCATCCTTCAGTTCACCCTTTTCCTACCTTCTCTGTTTTCTCCGGGCTATTTCTCTAGACTACATTTCTTCTTCTTTTCTGAGGACACATGGAAGTAGGCTCCATATTTATTAGTAAAACCAAGCAAAGATAGAAGGATAGCATTGGCACAGGCCTAGCTGTAGCACATCTGATAGCAGGTGTGTTGTAGGCTCTGACATGGTGGAAAAATAGATGGGGGGTTGACTCAAATTCACCTTACCATAAGTGATCTGATAGCTTAGACCTTACACTTCTTGGAGAACCTTTTCACACAGATCTCACTTTCTCATCCTGTCCTCTGCCCACCTAAAACTGATGATGGTTCAGTCTACCTCTCTTCTCTCTGTCTCTGTCCTCTCAAACTCCACCTCTCCAAACTTTCCTGGGAGCTGAGCCTGCAACCATGAAGCCCTAGAGTCGGAGGGACCCAGAGCACTGCTCTAGCTTAGGATCACACTGCTTATCTGAGAACACTGATGGATGGGGAGGAGCAAAGCTTCAGTAAAATTCTGGGTTGAGAGGGGAGCAATGGATACCTTAGTAGATATTTTAGAACATTTCTTCACTCAGTTAATATTTATTGAGTACTAATTATGTATTGGTTATTATTATTGTTATTGTTATTATTATTATTATTTTGTGCCAGTACTGGGGCTTGTACTCAGGGCCTCAAGCCAGACATTATGGGAGTTCTACTCTTAGGAGGTCATAGAACCATCACTGCCCGGTGAGGTGGGTATTATTACTTCCTCTGGTTTGCAGGTTATGGAACCAAGGCAAGGAAGAGTTAACTAGCTTTCACTAATGCCTGGATCCAAGGTCTGACCTAAGGTACACACACACACACACACACACACACACACACACGTGTGTGTGCACGTGCACACGTGCATGCGCATGCATGCGTGCACACACACAGACAGAGCTATCAATTGGCCTTATCTTCCTCTCTCATGTAAAGGCCCCTCTGGTTGAAGGCATCTTTGGGAGACCCAGGGTCAGGGTAGAGGGAAGGAGCAAGCCCTCTCTAGGCAGAAAGAATCCTTTGTGCTGTTTCAGGATGGCAGAATCTGCAGCAAGAAGCTTTGAATCCAGCTGGGTGATGTGATTCAGCATGGCTGCACATGGGATGGTCATGTAAGTGTCCACCTGACTCAAGGACACTCATTTGATTGTCCCTGAGATCAGCTTTTTAAATGCCTCCTATGAATTTAGTATGCGCCAGGGTTAGTGGAAAACCACTGTGCTGGCTGCTTCTTTGCTGGGACTGTCAGGTTTTGAGGGAGGGCTCTTTAAGGTCCACGTTCCCTTTTCCCCCTTGGCTGCTGTCAGATTCTTTACTTTCTGCATGTTGAAGTTATGTGCTCACATCACTGTCAGAGCATACTTAAAACTCTGACACATATGTTTCCTCTCCAGGCAAACCATGTAGAAAACTGTTTGTCACCATGGAGGGCTACACAGAGTGACAAAGCTCAGAAGCACCAGGAGGGAAGCTGGGGGAGATTTGTGTGAACTTGGAAATATTGTTTTCTATGTGGTTAAGAAACCAGGGGTGTAGAAGAGTATGAGAGGTAAGAAAACCTAGACTGTTAGTTAAAAACATATGTGGAACATGGCATAAACTCTTTCCCCAGAGACCCTGACAAAGCTTGGTGGCTGCAGTGGCCTTGCTGTTATCTTCCTTATGCAGTGCCTGCCGTTTTCCCCAAACTCAACCATTCCTTCCACAGATGCAGCATTTCATCATCATGATTAGATCAAGACTCACATCCTAACCTAGGGATACCACAGAGAAAACTCATTTTGAGAAGAGACTGGCCCAGAGACAGGAGGAAGGAGAGCTGGGGAGGTCAGCACACCCAGAGCAAGAGAAGGTAGATGATTCATGGAAGGAAGGCAACAGCAGGGTCTGTGGTGTCCATGAGCAATAATCCCAGGGACCCTGCCTTGCAGCAGGTGGAGCAGACTTGGCAGACCCCATGCTCCGCTCCAGTCTCAGAAGCTGGTGTCTCCTCACCCGGGTCAGCCTTTCAGGGACTAGGTTAGATGCTCTCTCTGTTGTACGCTTTCTTCTCTTCCATGGTCAAAATTAACCTCTTTCTTTGAGCACCTGTCAATTGTCATGTCTGGTACATGGCAGGCCTGTACTTTGACTTTGCTCTTCCTTTTGTTTGGGGAAGCTCTTCCCTGGATAAGCTGTGACATATTCTTTCACCCTCTTCATCTTTATTCCAATAACATCATCTCAGTGAGGACTTCCTTGAACACCTGCTTTATCCCCGAAGCCTGCACTTACACCCCTTTCTTTGCCTTGTGTTTCTCTACATCAATCATCTCATTTCCCACGTGCGGAATCCTGTACCAGAAGCAAGATTTCTGTGCTTTGCTTTATCTCCAGCCCTCTGGAACCAAGACTGACACACCACAGGTGCTCAGTTCAGACATACAGAATGAAGGAGTGAGTCCTGCCTGGCATTAGGATTGGCAGACTAGGCCATGAAATGGAAAAACGTTTGCAAACAGAACTGACTTCTCCCACTCCCACTGGATATCTCACATCATCTTAAACTAGAAACCGTTCAGTGTCTCCTGCAGGGTTTGCATTGCTGTGAACTACAAGGTGCTGCTCTTCTTTCATATTTTTTGGCTTCGACACACTTCGTAATATAATTTCTGGCCATGTAAAAGCCTTATTTAATTCAAGCCTTGTGTAGCCTTTGTAGGAAGTCCTCATTTCATTTGCATAATCCAAGTACTTAAAAATCATCCTGCATGTTTTCATGGAATAAGGCTCAGGATGATCTTCATATTCAGCTCTATTTAGATCTTCGCTTCTTTTAATTGGACCTGTTACAAAATTAATATTTACAGCCAGGCTCTGTAATCCTAGCTACTTGGGAGGCTGAGATCCGAGAATTGTGGTCTGTGCAGGAAAGGCCGTGAGACTTTTATCTCCAAAAAACTACTCAGAAAAAGCGGGAAGTGGTGCTGTGGCTCAGTTGAAAGAGTGCTAGCCTTGAGCCAAAAGAAGCTCAAAGACATCGCCCAGGCCCTGAGTTCAAGCCCAGGACCTGTCCTTCCCTTCCCCTCCATCCCCCTCAAAAAGAATATTTACAAAGTGAATAAACTTCTGGAAGAGATGATCAGTCTCTTTTGCTTTCTCTGTCTTATTCACTCAAAGAATGAAAGAATACTGAAGTCATTCACTCAGTGTTCTGCCAAAGAACTATTACTGAAGAATGTTTTTCCCCAAATAGACATGTGGATATGATAGTAAAATGCATCTTAGCCATCTTATTTCAATTGCTTTCTGGGTAATGGCAGTATCCAAAGTAGAAATCTAAGAATGATCTCTTCTTGAATGGGTTATCTGGAAAAGATTTTTTTCTCCTTTAATAGAAACAATTTCTCTTTCTCCCTTTCCCCTCAAATACCTCATTTACCATTTCAAGTATAAAAGATCTGAGGTTCACGGTTCAAACCCAGCCCGGGCAGAAAAGTCCGTGAGACTCTTATCTCCAATAAACCACTAGAAAACCAGAAGTGGCACTGTGTCTCAAGCAGTAGAGCACTAGCCTTGAGCTGAAGAGCGCAGGGATAGTGCTCAGAGTTCAAGCCCCATGACCAACCCCCCCTCCCCCAAAAAGTAATAATATGCTGGCTTTAACTCTTGGGGTCTGGGAAATAAGCAGTGCATTAGGGAAAACATTTCTGAAGCCAGGTACTAGTAGCTCATGACTATAATCCTAGCTGCTAATGAGGCTGAGAGCTGAGGAGCATTGGTTACAAGCCTAGCTGGGTACAAGACTCTGTGAGACCTCATCCCCAATTAACCAGGAAAATGCCAGACTGGAAGTGTGGCTCAAGTGGTAGAGTGCTATCCATGAGCCAAAAATGATGCGTGAGAGCATGAGGTCCTGAGTTCAAGCCTTGGTACTGGCATTCACACACACACACACACACACACACACACACACACACACACACACACACACACACACACACACACACACACACAAGAAAAGTACTTTTGATAAAGGGTTCACAGAAGTACATGCAAAAAGATGCTTTACAAGGACAAGGACTTCTAAAGTCCTTGGCACAGGATGTTTAGTATTTTCTTGTAAGAGTGCAAAGTACTGGGTTTTGACTTTGGTGTTGCTACACTAATTCTACTGAATTAATGTAGTCAGTATTAACTTGGACATATAACAGAACTAAACACAATATAGTGACAGAAAATGAGAATCCCTCTCCCAGGTGGTCATTTAAAACTCCTCTAGTTATGTCTCTCTGGTAGTTAGAGTGGACACACCATAGAAAAGAGACATGACCTCTCATATGTGTAAGGTCTACTGTCCACCTGTGAACAAGATACTGGATCTTTGTTTCATTTTGCTTTCTTACTACCTGGGGAATAGACCAGACTCAGATTTCCTATGTGTGATGATTAATCTTGGCTGTAAACTTGATTGGGTTAAGAGGTTCCTAGGAGACTAACAAAGCACATTTCTGCATATGACTGTGAGAGCATTTTTAGGGAGGATTAATTAAGAGGGAAATATCTACCCATGGAGTCACCATCCTATAGACTGAGTACCCAGATGGAATAAAAGGGAGTCAGAAGGGAGCCTCCCCGTCCCCCTCTCTTCTTGTTTGTCATGATGTCAACTGCTTGGTTCTGCCATAGCTTCCTGCCATACTGGACTGACATCTTTGAAAATGTGAGGCAAACTAAGTCTTCCTTTAAGTTGTATTTATTTATTTATTTTTGGTTGGTCATGGGGCCTGAACTCTGGGTCTGGGCACTGTCCCTCAGCTCTTTAGCTCAAGGCTAGCACTCTACCACTTGAGCCACACCGCCACTTCTGGTTTTCTGGTGAGTTATTGGCGATAAGAGTCTCACAGACTTTCCTACCCGGGTTTGGGTTTGAACTGAGATCCTCAGATCTCAGCCTCCTGAGTAGCTAGGATTACAGGTGTGAGCCACTGGTGCCGATCTTCTAAGTTTTTTTGTTCAGGTATCTTGTCACAGAGATGCAGAGGAAAGAGACTGGCAGTTATCTTATTTATAATTGGGAAATTCTCAGTTTGATACTGTATCTTCATCATTTCTCTAACATTTTCTAATATGTACAACTGCAAGACAAGGCTTTCAATTTCCAAGTTAACATTAGCTTAGAATTTAGTAGTAGTATTTGTATGTTTCTTCATCTTTTTACAGATTTCCTTTAACCTATGGAAAGTATTACTGATTGTTCATCTATAATAGGATGTAAACTCCTTTTATAATAAATACCTTTAAGGTAAAATACTATTTAAAATGATACATTAAGTAATTGCAAAACTGGCTGAAATCAATGGATGAATATGCTATAGGCTGAAAGTTGAGATGCAGTCGATGGGATGAATCACAAAATCTCTGATTGCTTACAATATTCTAAGATTCTTTTGTGAATCATATGAAGCATTAGGCTGGGAATGTGGCTTCATTTGTCAATCATATGAAGCATTAGGCTGGGAATGTGGCTTAGTGGTAGAGTGCTTGACTAGCATGGCATGCAGGAAGCCCTGGGTTTGATTCCTCAGTACCATAACAGAAAAATCCAGAAGTGGAACTGTGGCTCAAGTGGTAGAGTGCTAGCCTTGAGCAAAAGAAGCTTAGGAACTGTGTCCAGATCCTGAGTTCAAGCCCCAGAACTGGCAAAAAGAAAGAAAGAAAGAAACAAACAAACAAACAAAGAAAAGAAAGAAAGGAAGGAAGAAAGAAAGAAGGAAAGAAAGAAAGAAGGAAAGAAAGAAAGAAAAAGAAAGGAAGGAAGAAAGAAAGTAAGTGCAGGGCATTGCTAATTCTGACTATAATCTTGGCTGTGAATTCAGTGCAGTAGTGCCATGTTCAGATCAGCTCCAAGCGCATCCTGGGAGATGATCACAGTGGAAATAACTGAAGACCTACTTTGGGATTCAGCCACAATGGAGAAAAGACTCTCTTCTGCCAGAAAAGGGACAGTTCTTAGGTCCAAAAGAGCATCGGCAAAAGCAAAAATTGTAGCCAGGCCACCGCATTTAGAAGTTATATGTTTAGCTTTAGTTTCTTCATGTCTAAACTCGGAAGATTATTGTAAGGATGAAAGAAGAGAGGGTCAACAGCAATGCCTGAACCAAATCAAATGCTACTCAATAAGTAGTAGCTGTTATTCACAGGGAAACATATTGGCATTTTGAAAATGAGTGCTTGATACACAATTCTAATATCAAGTAGACACATCTGGCTTTATTACCTCATTAAAACACATGATCAATTTTCCCTCCAGTAACTTAGGTCACATCCTCCTCTCTGGAGGAAACAGTGAATCTGTATTTACCAGGAATCACCACTACTACCACCAACAAAAAAAAAAACAATCATTCTAAATTGGTTCTTTTTCTCTCTGCCGCTCAAGGATCAACCTGTTATCACTCCATTGCCATGGATGGTTAGGAACAGTCCAGTACTCTAACTGAAAATTTCTTTCAGTTAATATAGCAATTGAATTTGTTCTTTAGCATATCAGTAAATCAGTGATGGAGTTGCTTTTTTCAGTTCTCAAAATTCCATGTAATATTTATAGCCTCTGAATATATTTAAAGCTAAGCATACCAAGGATAAGAAAAAAAGTTCCATAAGGAGAGAAATAAATATGCTAAATGTGTGCAGTATATCTGTCCTATGAGGCTCCAGCATGCTTTATGCAGTGTTGAGAGTTTGTGCGTGAGAGCTAAGCTGCATTTCTCTGGTTGTTCTTTTGAACTGGAAGGGAGATGATAAATTATAAATGTGCCTAAGCCACCCAAGTGTGACAGTTTTAATTTTCATTTTAACAATATGTACAATACCAAATGCATGAAACTCAATTGGAATGTGACAAGGTAGCCAAGGGTACAGGGAAGGAAAGGCTGAAAGGTGAGCTTGCCCTTCCTGCCCATTAGCTTCTGTCCTATGGATGGTGGTTGGAGGTTGTTGGAATTGCAAGCACCTAGCCACTCTGCAGGCCTCACATTCTACCTAACACAAGCTTCACGTGTTTCTTTGCACATAACTGGCCATGCATGCCAATGACCACCAGTGTTTTAGTGGCTTTCAGATCCTTGTGCTGTTTGAATAAGCTACACACTTTCCTGCTTCATTTTCCATGCCATGTTTTCTTCTTTATTTCCTATAGCTGATTGTGTGTATTGCTCAGGCTATTTCTTAGTTTCCAGGTCATCTTTTTTTTTCCTCTCATAAAATGATGCCTTAACCTTTTTTCCCCCAAGCTTTACAACTGCCTCCTTTCCTCTTTCATCTTTACTTGTTCAGCTTTTCTTGTCGAAGCATCCCTGATTTTTTTTAAAGGTGACAAATTCACATCTGAGTATAGAATTCTTAGCAGAGAGGTGTGAGACACACCATACTTACAGGGTTCATGCAATTGTAATTGGGACTTTAAAAACACAGGCTTAAAAAGTCCTTGATCAAATGAAGTCCACAGTCTAGGAATGGCAAGCCAGTGAAGGGAATGAGAATAATGGAGGAGCATCAGTGAGGAATGCCATCAACCTGCTCTGTGTTTTCACTAGAAATGCATTCTGTATGTGGCCATGTGACTGGCACACAACTCATGAGAGGTGAGGATGGCTGGCAGGAAGGAGGGTACCAGAAACAGAGTAGGTGAGGATAGTGTACAACTGTAAGTCATAGAGAATTCAAATCATCTTGCACTTAGGAGGCTGAGGTAGGGGGATTTTGAATTCAAGGCCAGCTTGGGCTCCACAGAGAGATCTTTATTTATTTAAAGATTGACCCAGCCTTTCAAGACATTTGTAAAAATGAGTACTTGCCCCACCAATAAGTTTGATAATCATTTTCCCCTGATAGATAAAATCACAACACCACTACAGAAATGGCTCACTCTCAATGGTCTTTCACTGGATCCGTGGAAAAATAAAATTATTTCAAAGTCTCAGAAGAGAAGTTAAAGGAACAGCACTTGATTGATCTAGGTTTTGTGAGTTCTACACAAAGAACAGACCTGTTCAAGGCTTTTTTGGAGGTCCATGCATTTATGGGGAGTGGGATTTTTAGGAGAAGGGCTTTGTAAAGAATTCTGTCATTTCCTTTGTAATGCTGCCATGTAGAAGTCATTCACCAATTCCTGCCTTAGAATTATAGGATAGAATTCTTATGGAAACACATTCATACAGAATAACTTTCAGATTTAAGGAGGAGAGGTTTAAATGATGGAAGTTGGCCACAGAGGGGAGGTGTGGTAATTAAACAATGTTACATGTGTGAGCTTACAGAGACTTCCCTTCTCCCTTTCTAACACCAAAGTACAAAAATCAAATCTGTCTTAACATCAGTTGCTTCAAACAGGGGATGCTTTTCATCAGCTATGTTGTCTATGGGTAAGTTAGTTAACTAGTCTATGCCTTAGTTTTCTCATCTAACATAGTGAAATGCTAATAATGCCTACTTCATAAGATTATTATAAAAGTTAAATGAGATAATATCCATAAAGTATGTAGGACAATGCCTGTCAGATAATAAGCAGAATACAAATGCCTGATGTAATAACGATTATTTCTATAATGCATATGTTATATTCAATGGGAGATCACTAGATATAATCATTGTCCAATTCTTCTCTCAGATTTGTGCTTCTCTTAGGAATCTGTGCATGTCTGTTGCAGAACAGAAAGTGAGTAGTATGTACTATTGTCACTCCAATATTAGCACTTGGGGTACAAGTTCTTAAGAGAAAAGCAAATGAGAAGCCAGCAGGCAGTAGAATTGCACCCCTGAGATTTCCCCATGGTAACTGTCTTCACCACTCTCAACTCTGGCCTGGGCAGATTGGCATCTAACTTGTTCCTGACAAGATTGATGATTTGAGCATTACAGATTTGCTTTCTGTATTTTTAGGTTGAAAGATTTTCATTCTGTTTCCAGTTACACAAAGACAAGTGTGTGGCATTCTCAAACAATGGCAATGTCATCACGTTTGGATAACCAATGAAGGCATAACATTACAAAGTTTCCCATCAGGTCCCTTTCAAAAACTTACTTCAGAATAGAAGTATGATGAAAGCCTTTGTGTTTATATAGAAAGAAATAAATATGTTTCATCCTTGGGACTGTCATTGATAAGGGGCAAAAGGATCCTATACAAGGACCTGAAATCAAACTCTCCCAAAGTTCCCAAAGTTCCTACTGTATGATTGACCAAACATGAGATCATTTAATAATGTGAGAATCCTATCCAACTGACAGTCCTTTAGAAAATACACCTACAATAAAAAAACCCTAAAAAATGGTAACTAGAGATGGCAGGCCCAGAAAACCGTGGATAATTAAAAAATATTATATTCCTTGTTAGATGGAAAAAGTAAAGCTTTTTCTCATCAGGCACTAATCTTAGGTCTCATAATTCCTAAATAATCAGGGCCACATTTTAATTTCTTTATCTGAAAAATGAGGAGTTGATGACTACTTCCAAGTGGTTTTGCTAGACTAAACTGAGCAGTCCTTGTATAGCTCCTGGGACAGAGCCTGACACAGGACAGGTCAATAGTAAATGTCTGTGTCTGCCTGGCCTGCTACTCTGCTATTATTAGTCAGCCCCTGAACAGTGAAGTCTTTAATCAGGGAAAGGCTTCCCCTGTGCCTGTACAGCCTGGGCCTTTCAAACATGCCTAGGGGTATTTCTAGAATTTGTAGAAATGATTCACATGTCTCCACCTCTTGTTTACCGCAGTTTTTCTACTCTCTGTTGATTTTTGTTCCTGGCCTGACATTCCTTGTTTACCCTGAAATTCTTGATCTTGAACCTGATCTTATACCACTAGACAAACTATGCTCTGGTATTTCCTTAATGTTCTGACTCAGGGTTCTGCTTTTGTTTTCTAGGTAGCACATTTCAGTCTTATTTCACATATGGCACAATGGCTGACTAAAACAAATCAAAAGACCTCACAGGGGGTTATTTTATTCCTTCACAGGAAAGTTTCTTTATTATGGTCGAGTGCTTCCAGTTTCACCTCAAGTTTGATTCGCCATGGTCTCAGCAGTAAGCATGGCCTGTCTGGTTTAAGGCAAAGCAGAAATGGCACGACAATATTGGGATTGAAATGCAAAATCCCCACGTCAGAGGATGGGAATGATGGAGACACATGCTGGGAATCTGGAGAGGAACCTGGAGAGAGTGGTCACAGTAGCTTGTATGGATAGGAGATGAGAGATGCTAAAAGAATAGAGGCTACATAGGAGGAATCAAGGGTGTAGATCAGGCAGCCTACAACAGCAAAGGGAAGGGGATCAGGAGATGTAGAAGCTAGAATCTGAGAATAGCATGTGAGAGCAAGCACTCCTTTACTGTGCCAAAGCAGGATCATGGATGCCTCCCACCAAGACTCAACCCAGTGTTCAGGGCTGCTAGTTTCTGGGTGTTGGGCCAGTCCTGAGGCTTGAACTCAGAGCCTGGGCACTGTCCTTGGCCTTCTTTTGCTCAAGGCTAGCACTCTACACTTGAGCTACAGTGTCACTCCTGGCGTTTTCTGTTTATGTGGTATTGAGGAATCAAACCCAGGGCTCCATGCATGCGAGGCAAACACTCTACCACCAAGCCACAACCCCAGACCCATGGGCTGCTAGTTTCTGACCAAGTGTTGTGTCTAAATAAGTAAGATTGAGATGCTTAGATTGAGATGCTACCAGTATACCTTGTCACATTTACATCATGGACAGGAGATGTTTGGGGAAGAATCTGGATGTTCAAGAGCTACGTGAATGTGGTGAGGAGGGACAGAGGATTTACATTCTGGAGTGTACACTATTAAGAAATGATGTTGACCAAGATATCGTGTTCATACACTGCTTTGTTAAATGGCGACTCTTTTGTACAACTACTTAAAAAGATAATAATAAAAACGACCCTAACAATTATTCAAAGGAAGTAATACCTGACGGTCAGAGGTGTATTTAGTAATGACCCTGAAAGATGGTATAGTCATTTGTGGTCATACATATTTATTTATTTGTAGAAATCTGGAAGACAGAATCCTAGCAGGGGACCATCAAAGTGCTGTAGATGAACTACATTGGAAAGCATATGGCTTAGGTATTCTCAAAGCTCAAAATATTTTGTTCTTGAAAGTGGGAACACTGGTGTAGCTAGGAAGATAAACATCCTTAATATCCTTTCACCTTTCATTTTCATAGCTTGTTCAAAGAATAAATGAAAAAACAGAAAATACATATTTTTTTCCCCTGTAAATTTAAAGGCCCATTCTTCCAAGTCATTGGAAAGAAGGCCTATTTAGGAAGATTAAGCCCCTAAAATGTTAATGATGAAGCAAAGGAATGACATGTGCCTTGCAAATTGACCATGTCAAGTCAGATTTTTTTTTTTTAGTATTGCTTATTTTGGGTAGCAACATTTGACCCAGAGAATTGCTATCTGAAACCTTGTAATAAAAATCCTCTCTCTAATGGGGTTCTGCTGAGTTGGCTGTAAGATCAAATGTCAGTGTTCTTTGATCTTTGTTGCTCAAATGTTCTCATTATGTGGAACAGAATTCAGCAGGTGTTTGATTGTTTATCCAGTAAAGGGGAAGGTGAGCTGGGATTAAATTGTTATGGCCTAGCTTTGTTTTAGGCCTGCTGACTCTGACTGAATTTGGAATAATTGTGTTGCAGCACTAGCAATCTTGCTAAGTACAATAGGACACTAAAGCTTGGCTCGGGAACTAATGGACCACAGCTACCATCTGTGGGATTGAAACTAAATGCCTTTAAAAGAAATACTCATGAATGTAACTAGCCCTCTTGTTGATTAGCTTTCTGGTGGACAGCCTACCAGTTGCCTCAGTGAACCATCCCAACCTCTCTCTGAAAGTCAATAGTGGATGAGTAATCATTTGTTTCTGAATAAACATTTGTCCTATAAATTCCAATCTATTCAAAGCGCTCTTGAAAGAAGATACAATTAAATGATGTAGAATGTAGAAAATTATATCAACACTTTGCAAAACTGTAAATTAAAATAGGAAAACATAAGCTCTTGTGCCAATGTTTATATGGTCATTTTTATTTACTAACTGAACACATTCAGCAATCCTCTATGTCCTATTTTTTTGTGCCTGGGAAGTTCAAATTTATATTCCTATACATTCTCTCAATGATCAATATTAGCATGCTTTCTATTTTTAAACAAAAAAGTTAATCCTTGCAAGTGTATTTCTTTCATTAAACAACACGTATGTGTAGCACATACCACTATTACAAGCTATTATTAATAGCTCTACATTCTTCTTTACTTTTGACTCCAGAATTTTAAGACATCATTACATACTGACATGCAGCTAGGATAAAATTTTAGGTAATTAGGAATAATTCCATTATTCCCTGAACTAAGCATGGACTGGCTTTTATAAAGACAGAGGAACTTGAACCCCTCGGGCAATTTACCGATTTATTTTTCTCATCTTTCTTCTCAAAATTTCATCATGCAGCCCAGGGAAATGGAGAAGCTAAAGTGGATTCATTGAGGGTTTGCTAGGTTAGAGGGGTCAGTGCCAACTCTGCTCACTGCCTCTACACACTTTTCTTACGGTTCAATCTCCCAATGTATGTGCAGTCCCAGTGGGCTGCTCTTTGACCATTTCATTCTTGTTTCAGCTAGGATGTAGGATGTAGGAATTTAGCATCCTATATCTTTTGCTACTAAGGGTTTCAGCTTCTTCCTTGAGTAAGAGACCAAACCTGTCTTGTCATGATTTGTTGTTTCTAATTTTGTTAAATGAATCTGTTAGGGACCTACCTAATCACATCCATGCTCTCTAGATCATGTAAGTTTGCCTTAAATTAGTCCTAGTCCCTTCTGTTCCTCTTGACTCTAGATGGAGATGTATTTTTTTTCTCTGACCCATGGCTGGAGAGCTGCTCATCTATTTGAATACCCAGTTATTATAGTTAGCTCATTCACTAAAATAGCTCTTTATTGCCTGTAGGCCTTTGGTAGTGATATTGTGCTCACTACTGCCATTCAGATACGGAGTCTGTCATCTGGTTTAGATGTTTTCAGATATTTTCCATGTTGGTATGGAACAATCACGTTCTGGCCCCAGATCTGTTCTGCTTTAGTATAGCTAAATAAATAAGAAAGTTCAAATAGTGACATATTCTATTGGAACTGCATTAAACTTCCAAATGCCCCAAGTGTTACTTCTTTTCTGCACTGTCTTTTTTTGGTGTTGATCAGGTTACTGGTACTACATGAGTACTTGGGTGCTGAGCTTTTTTTTGTTGTTGTTGTTCAAGGTTCCACTTTGGGCTTTTTTTCGTGGTTAGTTGGTGATTAGAGTCTCACAGACTCTCTTGCTTTGTTGGCTTCAAACTGTAATCCTCAGCTTCCTGAATAGCTAGAATTACAGGCATGAGCCACCAGTGCCAGGCTCTTTTCTGTATTTCTATTGACATATTCTTCTTTTCTAACTACTATTGAAAAATTCTTTCCCCTCTCCATGGAAACATTGACTTAACTCTCATATTCATATTCTCCCAATTAGGCAGGCCCTCATGACACCATATTTGTAGAAAGATCCAGTTTTTGTACTGATATATCATGTTCTCTTTCTTCTCAATCAGATTAACTTTCCCATATTCAGACAGGTATAATAGAAGGGGCAGTATATTTAAACAAGGGGACTAATTTCAAGTATAAGTAATTTTCACTTGTTTCTTCTGTGCTTCAAAGTTCCTTAAGCCACCCCTACTTCCTCTTTTTCTTTTCATTCCCCTGTACTTCTAACAGATTCAGGACTCATGTAGTATCACCCACAATCACTTTCTTGAGTTACTGCCTCAGGACTTGTGGTAATCTTTCATTCTGGGCAAGTTCATTTTGCAGATGAGGAAATTACAATCCAAAAAGGTTAGGATTAGTTTGCATTTACATCTTTGGTGTTGAGGTCCTTTCAAGTAGAGAACAATAAGCAAGGAGCAGCTAATTGGTAAACAGAGGGTGAGGAGAAAGTTCAGTGGGGAGCAAGGATGGTCGCAGGCAGTTTAAGTTTGGGGGTCAGGTGGAGCCACACAAGCACAGGCAAATCCAGATGCTGCAGGAGTTTGGACTGTAGCCTATCTGTAGATGGAAGGAGATGGACATATCTGATTATTACTATAAAGCTATGTCTCGAATAATCCATATCTTGGCCAGCTTTGACCTTTGGCTGTGTGTTGATAAAAATCTGTAAATAATTGTTACTCCCACCCCCAGAAAGTAGGAGAGAGGAGAGGGGAGAGTGGAAGCGCAGCATTTTCTTATCTTTCTGGTCTAGTTGGCATTATTTGTAACAAAGAGAACTCCAAAGAGGAACAAGCTGGTAAATTGGATTGGATGTATTAAAGCAGTGTTAATTGTTAATGTGACTTGCTTACTATATTTGATGAAATCCTTGACTGGCTCACAAAGCCTTCCAGTTCAAACCATTCTGTGCCATTGCATCTGATTTAGTTTCTGGTCTTTCTCTCTTCCCTTCACCAGCTCCATCTGGCTCCCTCACTTGGGGAAGCCAGGGCTAGGAGTACAGAAGCGTGTAGCAATTTCCTCAGTCAGGCATTTGCTGGGCACCCATTCCCTCTTCCTGAAATACACTTACCCAGATGTAGACAGGGCTTGCTTCCTGTGACCCCTGCCCCATGTCATTTCACCAAAGTCTCCCATTACAGCCATAAAGAATATGAGTCCTTGCCTCCAGTCCCCTGGGCACTTTCTGTTCACTTTACTGCTTTATTTTCCCCCCTGAGGAACAAACTTATGCTAATTATTTTGTAGCATAGTATCTTGTTATGTTTAACATGGCTGTGTTTATTATATATCATGTTTTATTATGATAGTAAATTTTGATAATGACTACTTTAATCTTATGGCTTAATGAAGTATATCTTTCTTCACCCCCTCCCCAAATTTTAAGTGGCTTGCACAGATATAAATAATAAGACATAAATAAATTTGAAAGAGAAAGGAGAAAATAGGCTCGTAAAACAAAGCTTGTGATACAGTTAGAGAATATGAAAACATTAGTCTTTTCTTAATCAAACCAGTGAACTCTAGTTACAACCCAGACAAAACAAAGTAAAAACAAACAAACACTCTACTTAGTAGTTCCGCTAAGCCATCATGGAAAAAATTGGGGTCTGAATCCAGGTCTTGCTACTTAGTAAATGCATACACAGGATAATCATCGAAGTTTTCAGATTCTGGCTTCCTTGTTTATCAAATGGATGCCATTATAGCATTGACCTAGTGGCGCTGATAGAGATTAAATGAGAACAGAGTGTGCCTACATGTCCTCAGCCTCCTATACAACCTCAGGCCACCTCCTGGCATAGTCTACAAAATGTCATGTCAAAACCAGCTTTACAATTTCGGTGTGGGGGGGGAGGGGGGTATAATTGGGTGGGGGGAGGGG
Organism: Dipodomys merriami; assembly: GCF_024711535.1. Taxonomy (NCBI): domain Eukaryota; kingdom Metazoa; phylum Chordata; class Mammalia; order Rodentia; family Heteromyidae; genus Dipodomys; species Dipodomys merriami. Next base: position 2,282,915 of record NW_027202938.1, read on the forward strand.
GGTAAAATTGGGTGGGGGGAGGGGGGAGACGGGGAAGGGAAGTGAAGGGTAAACAAAGGAGGAGGCTGCAATGCTTGGTAAGAAATGTATGCATTATCCTGCCCATGTAATTGTTGCCCCTCTGTACAGTATGTTCTCAAATAAAATAAAATACAATTAAAAAAAAAAAAATGAAATGTGTTTGATCTGGAGATCTGGCCTGAGCTGGCAATCATGTGGAAGATGGGAAACCGGGCAAGGTGAGATGTGTGAAGTTCTGCCATCAATTACACCAATTGTTCCCCTCTAATTTAAGGCAACAAAATCACTGTGTTCTGTAGCATCCAGGAAAGGGCCTGTTATATCACATTCCTAGGTGACTTTACATGTTTTTAAAAGGAAAATTCCCCCCAACACAATCCTTTGTAAATCTGATCTAAACACAAATGTCATATTCTAAACTGGGCTTGGATTGGGTGTGAAATGAGATGATCAGCAGACCCTACATTATAGATTGAAATGGGAACAGTGCTTCCACCCAGGGTTCCTATAATGTCTTCAGCTAATTTGCTATGCTTTTACCCTGGTTGTCCTCACTGGAGCTGCCTCTAGAAATGAATGAGCTACTCTGGTGGATGATAGTAAATAATAGCCACCAGGAAAAAAAATCCTGAGGAAAATTAATTTTCAACAGTGGAACAGAGCAGGGAAAACAGAGCTGTACTTCTCCCGCTTGTGATTTATAGCATGTCCCCTCTTAACTCACAATAATGAATCACTGACTTTCTCTGCACAGAGTCTGTTCTCTGAGTTTGACTCTGCATGTATGTATATGCAAGGACAAGAACTTTTCTTCCACTTGGAATTGCTCTATGTTAGACTTCCACATCCTCTTTTCCTCAATCTTAATCTCCAAGAACACTCTCCTTCCTCACCCCATTCCTGGTTCTTTAGAACTCTCAACCAAAGTTCACATAAAAACAAGTTTTAACAATTAAATTAGGGCACAGAATTCATAGTCTTTTTTTAAAAAAAATAAAGCATTGATTTTATTTCTTTACAAGTTAAGCTATCAACAGTGCAAGTTTGCACTTTATACAGCAAGAAAAACTCTTAATTTAAGTTATTTTTCACAATTTAAATGTAATCTCTGAATATCTGTGGTGGCTCAGAAGAACATTTGGATTTCTGGGTTAATCTGTACTTAATCTGAACATATGAGTTTAAGTAAATTCATAATGAACCGAGTAAAAAGAAAGCTGCCATATCTTGCCATGTTGAAAAGCAGACTACAACCTTTTGTAAAAAGCAATTAAACAAAACAAACAAACCAATTCAGTGTTGCAGATAAAGTTGATAGCATTTAGTAAGAAAGATTATACTCCTATCCTTCCATTATATTTAAGGCTTATCTTTACTCATTATCTAATAGCTACATCATTTACTTTAGATTATAGTTTGTCTCAGGTGAGAAAACATTGTAGATAACCAAGTTTCCTATACTTTGGAAACAAAGAAAGGGCAGACTTAATTTTTTTTATCACAATATACAATGTCAGGTGGCTAAAATTCTTAAGACTTTGAAGCTGTGGAGAGTTCCATGTAAGAGGTTTTAGAGGACAGCATCCTTCTCATGCTGGAACTTCTCCCCACCCGGGAGGATGGGAAGCTCTGCTTTCTCACTGGAAATAAAGTCACCATTACAGGATGAGGCCAACTTTGAATTCACAGAGGTTTAAAGAATATTTCCTTGCCAAAGGTAGATATTTTATGAAATGAACAGAGTGATGCAACATCTATTATGATCCAAAGTAGTACAAATATTACAGTGTGACAAGTTTAAAATTATGCATTTTAACAGATGGGGGCAACGATCTTATCATCGGTATACACTGTACTGCTGAACAATGACATCTACTGTAACTCCATCACCTCTGTGTTCTAGTTATTACTGAAAACCAACTTCTTCTTAGCAGTTTCCTTCATCTCCTTCTTGCCCAAACTGGTAGACATACTTTCAAAATGAAATGTAGTTCACTTCTTAACAGCATCTGATACTAATGAGTGTCCATTCCTTTCCTCCAAAATATTTTCCTCCATTGTTCATCATGATAAACACACTCTTTACATTTTCCTGTAACATCTTTCTTCTCAGTTCCCAATGTCCTTTGAGGTTCCTTGTCTCCTACCTATATCTTAAAGCCTTACCTCTGTTCTGGATATTCTCTCTCTAAGCTCTGTATAGCAACTTGTATTATTGCTGTAATTACTGTATTATTTACCTTTTCATCTTAGATTTCTCTCTGGGAATCTAAGCTAGTCATCCAGCAAGTACATGTACTTTAATCTTTACTTTCCCCCATGGAATGCATTGCCCTTTACTTATGGTTTCCTTTCCTTCTGCAACCTTTCCTTTAGTGACTACAGTGATTATCCATCTCCTTTTCTAGTTAAGGATTTGTAGGTTCCATTCTAGATCTCCAAGTGTGACACTTTCTCTTTACCCTTTTCTCTCTGTTCCCATTGTTGAAACCTGCTTTCAGACCACTCTTGCCTTCTATGGTTAACTGCCCTTGCTTTTCCTGCCTCCTTTGTTTTGTGTCTATACCATCCTTCACCTTGAATCAGCAATGGCTCTCTAACTTACTAATGTGATCAACATTCTCAAATTAAAAAAAATATTTAGTGAGTTCACAGAGAACCTGGAGGGTTCTGGGGGTAAAAGTGTGAGGATGGGGAGATACAGGGATTAAGTTTGGGAGATCTAGTGCACAGCATGGCGATGACAACAATAAAGATTTAAAAGTTGTAAAGGGAGCTCCATTGAACTATCCCCTAATGTAAAACACACATCAAAATATCACATTATATACTGGCAATATATATTTACCTGTAAACTTCAGTAAAATACAATTAGAAAATAAAATCATTCCATGATTTCTACCTACTTTGACAATAAAGTCCAAAATTCAGTCTATAAAACCTTAATGGATTGGTTGTTACTTCCCCTTTTTAGCACTGTCTCTTTTTCTTTTAAAACTTACTTAAGGGGCTGGGAAGGTGGCTCAGTGGTAGAGCGCTTGTCTTGCATGCCTGAGGCCCTGGGTTCAATTCCTCAGCACCATATAAGCAAAAAGAAAAAAGCTGGAAGTTGTGCTGTGGCTCAAGTGGTAGAGCGCTAGCCTTGAGCTGAAGAGCTGAGGGACAGTGCCCAGGACCAAAGTTCAGGCCCCACGACTGGACCAAAAAAAACCCAAAAAAACAAAACAACAAAAAAACTTACTTAATTATTTTAATAGGTACTTTTAACTATCATTAGTAATGCATAATTGTATGCTTTGTTATAAGGTGGCATTTCTATCCATACTCATATGATAGTTTGGTTGTATCTCTTCATTCTTGACATAGTTTCTTTTTTTCTTCTAAGTTTCTGGTTTTCTTTTTTATCTTCTCATATAGCTTCTTCTGCTCATTGAGGTCTTGTATCTATACATTCCTGACCCCTCCCTGACTTGACTAACTCGTATGCATTTGTCAATCCAGCTGTCTTTAGGAAGTCTGCTGTGCAAAACCCACAGTGCCTCAACCTTCTCTTTATACCTGGTCCCACAGCCCTGTAACTTCCTGTAGACCTGTAGGCTTTAACTTCTTGTTCTCAGGGGAAGAGTTTGAATTATCTCGGGTGAAATACTTGTGCTGTATATACTGCATAGTGTAAGGTCTACTCCTGGATGGCAAGCAGACCCCACCCAGTACCTGTGTTACCTAGGCAACTGGGACACCTGGAAGAGGTCACATTCCCATCCACTGAGGTCACATCAATCTGATGTGGCCACACCTTTCTCCCACCTGGTCCCACCTCTCTTTACCTGGCCACACCTTTCCCCCCCACCCCTACCCTAGGTAAGATCTAACCCAAGGCCAGACACCTTCTTTGACAGCCACATGGAGTGCCAACCTGGTCTGGTCCCTGCAGGTCTACTAAATAAAACTACCCCTTACCTGAATACCACATGCGTGGTGTGATTCTTACTCAGCAACCTCTTCTTTAAAAACCTAACGCATAGTATTGTAGGTCTCAATAAATGTTTGTGGAAAATTCAGTAAAAGGACAAATAAAATTTGGTTGTCAAACTTTAATTGACTTTAAAGAATACACATCTACCCATACATTACGAGCAGTAATAACGCTACTCTCTTGAGGCAGAAATTGGAAGAATACTCATCTTAAAAATGAAAATGATGCCATCCATTGTGGAATATTTATCACTTGAAGACTTTATTATTATTACCATGTAAATCAATTGGTATGTGGTAGGTCATTCTATTCTCACTGTGATATGTGAAGCAGGGACTACTAATATTCTTTACATAACAGATGAAGACAATGAAGCCAACTTTGAAAAAGTCATTTGGCAGAGCCAAGATTCTATATAATGCCCAGAGCCCATAACCGTATTCAATAAAAGTATATACGCACAATCCCCATTCAACTCCAGTAAAAAGAATTAACTGTGATTATTGAAGAGAGGGTCCATTTTACATTTGGCCAGTTATTTCTACTACACTAATAAAAAATGTTCTCTATGATGGGAAATGTTATGGGTTGGCAACACGAAAATCTTGCTAGCTCTTTTGCATCAGATAATATAATTTTACTATTTCATATAAAATGCGAATGCTCAGGTTCATTAACAGTCAAATCCAGATGCAAACGCAAATTGAGAAATAGAATGGAAAACCAAAGAGCAGATTCTCATTATCTGGCTTTTGTTGAAATCTGTGCTACTGTTTTCCACTGTAAACAAGTACTGAATTACAGAATTCTAGATCTTAGAAAAGCTTAGAAATTCTTCACTTAATCTTTACCCATTATTTTTCAGCTAAAAGTTCAAAGGAAAATAACTAATAACTGTAAAAGATTATCAGGGCTCCCCAAATCAATCTGCTTTTATATAAGCTGAATCTGTATCTACACTGACCCCATCATGCCACTCATATAACAGGAATGCTTCATTTCCACCAAAAGACATATCTGTCATTGCTTAGAGATTCACATTTTTGTTTTGTTTTTGTTTTGTAGCTTCACACTGGCTGGAATCAAATTAGTAATCATTAGCATTGGGCTGGGTAAAAAAATGTAATGTGTATAATTAATGAATTATACTGTGCTTTGATAAGAAAATGTACAATTATGTGGTTGAATCTCAAAAACAAACTGAGAAGAAAGAGTCGTGATGTTATTAATACCAAGTTCAAAGCCTAATCTAATCTATGATATCATACACTGGGACTCTGGTGGCCAGGGCTGGGCTGACAACCGGAGAGGATATTCATGGTTGTTAGAATGCTAGTAATTTCTGCTTCTTGATTCAGGTGCCAATTAGAGGTGCTCACTCAGTGAAAATCAAGTGAGCTACATACTTTTGGTGTTTTCATGTTTTGAGTGGATATTTGGTGTCAATAAAAATTTTAATTTACAACTCTTTCCTACAAAAGAAGTTTTGAATTTTAAATTATTAGCCTAGTATATTATTAAAAATGTTCTGGCATAATGAGAAAAATCTCTGGAATATTCTGTATCTAAGTCCTGCTAAAACTAACATTGGTCCGGCCATATCAACAAAAATAAATACATCAATATTGAATGTGTTTGCTCAAGAAACAAATGTCTTTGATGAGAAAACAAAAAACAACATTCCGTTGGCAGGTGGAATGGCAAGCACGAGTTTGTGAGGTGCTGCTGAATGGGTTTACTAACTCAGTTTAGAGAGGATCCAGAATTTGGTAGAGCTGTATTATTTTTTTAAAACTGTAGGGATAAAAAAATCTCAACAGAAACAAAGGATGAATTTTTAGAACTATCACATCTGTGTCTCAACTCCACACAGTCGTGCAATGCCTACCACATAACAGGTATTCAAGACATATTTACCATATAGATGAATGAAGTACATTTCAACAGTATTTAGAAGGCTTCCAATTCATCTTTTCTATGTGGAAGTATCATATATATTTGGTCAAATAGGGAATTATTTAATCTTGGTAGATCTACAGTATAGAATAATATGCACAACTACAAAAAATGTTTTAATTATGAATGACTTAGGAATCAACATTTATGGGGAAAGTCATTTAAGATCAAGGCTTTTCCTTTAAAAAAAACTTGAAAGTCATTAAGCCTTAGAAAATAAAATTTAAAATCTCTTCTCCCCTATAGCACTTCCAGAAAATATTGAAACAGAAGTATTATTCTCTCTGGAAGTGGCTATATTTTAAATTGGTGTCAAGAAAAGTCTTAGAAATTATTAGCTTTTAGGCAAAACACTTCCAATACCATATTTTCTACTTTTAAGTAATATATTCTTCCTATGACTCTAAAATCTGTCTAAACCACCATTAACATTTTAAAAGAAAGTTCTCTGGTTCTTTCCAAACAGAAATAAATAATACCTGACAGCAGCATTAGGGAACATAAACATAAAATTACCTGTTATTAAAAACTGAGCACATTTTTCTCAAAGAAATATATTACACTGCTGTAAAATAGTATGTTTGCCATTCACACGAATGTTTCAACATTATGGTTCAATCTTCTAAAAAGCTGACATGGAAAATAATGGTGTAATAAACTAATTCATCATAATGTGCAAAAGAAACTGCTGGAATAAATTGTAATAACCCTTCAAAAACTAGCAGCTTTTAAAAGTATTAATTTCTACTCCAGATAATTGGAAAGGACACCTGGGTGGGTAGGCAATATTTTTTATGGGATTGCTCTGTCAGGAGCTCAGATTGTCTCTGGACTCAGCAATGATCATTTAGCACTAAATGACAGTGAATCTTGCAAATGGTCCTTCCTAGATGGTGTTTGCTATAAATTACCAAACTCAGCTCCCCTCAAGGTCAGCCAGATGAAGGGGCAGGTATCAAATGGCCTTGGAGGAGACCTGGAGTGGCCCTCAGGTTTCTCATAAATGGACAATAGTTGTGTTGGCTGCCATAAAATCAACTTAATGGACTGACAACATAAATTACCATCAAACTTTGGACAAGACTGCTCCCTAGAAAACAGCTGAAGAATGCTTTTATATCAAAGTTGGGAGAAATGGATAACAATATGTTTTGCTCTATCCTGGATCATAAATATTTTTAACAATGTTAAGTGGGGGAATGAATTAATATTAGATGCCACAATGGGTTTTACTTGATGCATTAAAACCAGCATCTAAGTAATAGTAAAATGGCGCTTGCTTTCTTAAGTAACTGATAATATATATCATAGAGTAATGCAGAAGGTGTGTGTGTGTGTGTGTTTGTCTGTGTGTGTATATGTGTGCATGTGTGCACACACGTGTGTTTAGGGAGGAAGGTTCTGTCTACCTTGCTATGTATACTTTTATTAAGTGTGAAAAATTGAGCACAATTGTACTTACTCTCTAAGCTTATTTAACTTTTCTTTTGAGCTCAAAGTGATAGATTGTGGAATTCTCACACTGCATTGTGAAAATCATTAACTCACTCTCTCTTGGACTTTTCCCCCCATCTGTATAAGTAAAATAATTTATGATCCAAAGACCTCTAAAGACAATCTAACCAGTCTTTGGGTGATTACCAGAGAATCCTATATATGTGTAAAAACAATCTACACTACACTTAATTCAGAGTTATGAAGAGTCTATTTGGTAGAAAATTTAACAGCTAAGTGAAGAAATTGCAGTTGTGAATTGTGGAGGTAAATGAAGCATTCTTTGTGAATTCAGCTGAATTTTTCTTTACTCATCTAACTGCTTCCATCTAAAACTTCAGTTATTATTACTGGCTATTATGCTAACATAAACTTATTGATTTGGACTATTTTATTATAAAATATATATTTTTTTATTGTAGTGATACTGTTCAGAGGGGTTATAGTTACATGAGTAAGGTGATGAGTACATTCCCTATAGAGCATTGTTATTACCCCCTCCTTTGTTTTTCCCCTACCATCCCTTCCTTCCCCACCTCCTCCTCCTTCCCCCACACTCTGAAGTTGTAAAGTTCATTTCAACATAGTGTCTTGTACATCTCATTGTTACAATGGGTCAACCTGTATCTTTATTTCAGCATTTTATTATTTCCCTTCCCCTCCCCAAATCAGAAAAATGTATATACAAGAGGCAGGGCACCGACATCAAATACAGTGACAACAGGGGTTAGACCACAGGGTAAAGAACATACAAAAGAAACAAAAAAAATCACATAGTACATTAAAAACAACAGCAACAAAGATAAAACCTCTTGTGTCCCCATCTTGGGGTTCATTTCGCTTAGCATCATCTTATGTGGTCATGTGTACATAGCTTTTAACCTTTTCTGCCTGTCCTAGGCATGTACTAGTTATTGCAAATCAGGGAAACCATGGGACCTATGTTTCTTTGGGTGTGGCTTACTTCACTTAATATAATTTTGTCCCAAGTCAGACCATTTTTAACAGTATTTTTTTTTCTTGAAGGAATTTCCTGTTGATTATGCTAAAATCATTGACATCCTGAGTGATGGCAAGTTATTCCATGAATCCAATGGTGTCTTAGACTATGAATATTCTATTTTGTATAGTTTCGTGAACTGTACATATATTGCAAAGTACAGAGGTTCCCAAGTAGTATTTAAAATGAGCTTACTTTGTGCTTTCCCTTCTCCTGTCTGGCAATGCATCCGCACCTATCTTTCTTTGTGTTTCCCCTTACATTTATTTCTTGCCTTCTGTTCCTACTGCACTTTGTCCAGTGCCTCATCACCTTGTACCTGAGTTATCGCAGCAGTTTCTTTGCTCTATTCTCATTCCACCAATCCATCTTTCCTGGTCCTGCCAAATTAATCTTTTTAAAAGCACTATTTTAATGATGCTGTGTCCCTGCTCAAAAATTTTCAGTGACTCTCATCACCTGGAGGCCAAAGGCCAGAGTCCTTAGCTAGAAACACAGACTTTGGCTGCCTGGCCTCACCTCCTTTTCTGGTCATGTCTTCTCCAGTTCCTCTGCAGGAAACGTTAGCACCTCTACTGAGAGTCAGTCTGGCCAGTGCCCAGCCACCTCTCTGACTTGGGAGTTGTCTCCCTCTGCCAGGACTTTTGGACTATTTCAATTCACAGTCAGCATCAGCAGCCAGAACTCCTTTTTGCTTTGTATTTGGCAATTTATTTTATTATTGTAATATTACATAATTTTGGCATATGTGGCTTAATGGTTACTCTGTGTTTTCTCCCTAATTAATTTGCACAGCCCTTGGAGGGCAAGGGCTTTTGAGTTCTCATTATCTGTCAGCATTCCCAGCATGCAGTGATTAAAAAAAATCATTGGCACTCTATAGGTATTTATTTAGCAAATGAATGCCAAGTATTGCTCTAGGCTCCTTGTAAGATGAGGGTACACGCCATGCAGTTCTGTTTGTGACTTGTGGCATTTAAGAATCACAATCTAGGGATGTGAGGAAGTTTTTCTAAGTATAAAACATTTCCTTTCATCATTTGATTCACAGTGAAACTCTAGACTATGAACAAGCTGAACCCATGGGATTTATAACAATAAAATACAAACATGGGCAGCATACAAGCCAATGTCTATTAATTGAACAAATCCTAATTTTCTGAAAGTTCCTTACTACCATAAAGGTCATTCATTTCTAAATAAAACTGAAATAATGCCATGAATGATTTACTAGAAAGAAGGTAAGTAAGACATAGTCCAGAATCTTTATTTTATAACCCAGATAGATATTTTGTTTATCACATTCTGTAATAAAAACAACACATATTTTGTAAATCAACAAGACCTAAATTGGCAACTCAGTTCTGCTACTTAGTATATTTCATTGCTTAACAATGTCTTTGAACCTGAAATTTTTCATAAGATCTAGTATTAATATCCAATTTATCTGGAACAAAACCTGACATGAATGAACGTTTTTGAGTTGTTTATAGGGTTGGTGGATGTATATGCCCTAGGGCACCTTACCCAGGACTTGGCACATTAATAAATAGTAGCTATGATTACTGTTTTTGTTTGGAGAGTGTTTCTTGTTAACTCATTGTGTCAGAGACACTAATAAGCACTGGAGTCAAAACAGGCCTGGGTTTGCATTGTGGTTCTCCCATCGTCTACCTTGCTAACCTGTTTATTAACCTATCTGCATTTGAATTTCCTCAGCTGTATAAAAAGGCAACCAAGTCTTTCTGCAGGAATGTTCTGAATACTAAGAATGATCTGCTTTAAAGTATGTAGCGCAGACCTGGTGTTCCATAAGCAGTAGGTATTATATACGTCTTGAGAGGTTTCTTGTATCGATACCACCCTGCTATTCATTGAATAGGTGTTCAAAACTCCTTTTTATGTATAACAGGCAAGAAAGCTTTTCTCTGTTATGTTTCACTGCCTTTCAGAGAACACAATTTGATATTAGGAGAAGCATTCTTGTAAATAGTATTTGAATAGCAACTTATAGCTTTAAAAATTCCTTTGCAACTGGGGAACACAGCCCAAAATATGCTACAGATCAGCCCTTGGTGACTGTATGATTATTATCTTTGCATTCCATTCTACCACCAAGAAGGTTAATAATTAATACTGATACACTGCTATTCAAAGCTCAGATACATTGTTGTCATACTTTTATACTTTTAGAAATATTTGACATTTGAACATTACTAGATGAAATTGAAGAATTAATCATAAAATGCCCATATCAGCAGTATATCAGACATGGAGTCCTCTTCTAGAGTGGCTCTAACAGAAGATACACTTGAAGTAGCTTTTTAATTTCTCTGATTCCTAAAATACAGTTTAAAATATTATCTATACTATCCATTCTCATGTAGGCTAGAATGTAGTTAAAAAATAAATCTAATAGCTGGTACCTGAAACTTAAACAAAAGAACATAAACAAAAGAAAATGAAGAAACATGAGTAACTTAAAAATTTCATACAAAGGCACTCTGTCATATGCTGAGATTAATGACTTTTTATCTACACTCAGTAGGAAAGCAATTAAGTGTTAAAAAACAGGAAGCACCTCACTGTTTTATAAGGCAGAGCTGTTTTTGCTATCATAGTAACTGAAGCCTGTGCTTGATAATTTACTTCAATATTCCCTCCAATATCGACAAGGTCAAAGCCAATCATCAACCACAACTGCAAGTGTCATTCATCTTTTGGAAAAAGCACTGAAGAGTTTGTATCAAGAAGCATCAGGCCAAATCTCACTGAGTCTTTTAGGGTGGGTCAAAGACTCTGGAGGATACACATGGAACACTTAACCTCTTAATATTCCAAATGAGTAGCCAAACAAACATTCTAACAAGTTACGTGGTTTTATATGCAACGTTCTACTCTATGTCCAGCCCTTAGTGATTTTAGCCATAAAGATAGCTATACTTTCAATGATGAAATGCTATATTAGGAGAGAATTTCCACTTGACAAGTGGGAATTGAACAGCATTTAGTCAGCATTGGCAGCAGGCCATTCACCTTAGCTACGTCTGTCCCTATAACCCCTGCACTGGTATGGTATTCTTGTATCTTTAGTCTTTGCTTCCTTTCCTTGTACCCATCTCCTTGCTATTACCTTTCAGGGATTTAAAGCCATTCATTCAGTGACTTATCAAGTGCTCTAGTATTTATGTTAACAGACTTATAGTGGTGGTTTATGTTTAGAGCTTCTACTACTGTTTCAAAGCCATTTCCCCTTCTTCCTCATAGTAATGTCATGTCAGAAGAGAAAGTTGAGGCACAGGTGATAGGAGGTGCCTGAGATGCCATGAGGTTAGTGTCAAGACAGAGTACCTGCCTCATGACTGAATCTAGGCTCATTTTGTTCCATGACTGTCATATCACCTTCTCTATCTTTAGATGTGGCTTGTGCTCCTCACCAATAACCCACCCCTCTGATTCCTCTGATACTGGGGCTTGAAATTGGTGCCTTACTTCCTCCTCCTCCTCCTCCTCCTCCTCCTCCTCCCCCCTCCCACCCCCCTCCTCCTCCTCCTCCTCCTCCTCCTCCTACTCCTCCTCCTCCTCCTCCTCCTCATCATCATCATTATTGGTTGTGGGCTTGAACTCTGGGTCTGGGCACTGTCCTCAGCTCTTCAGCTCAAGGCAAGCACTCTACCACTTGAGCCACAGTGTCACTTCCTATTTTCTGGTGCTTTATTGGAGATAAGAGTCTCATGAACTTTCCTGCCTAGGCTAGCTTTGAACAGTAATCCTCAGATCTCCTGAGTAGCTAGGATTACAGCTGGCACCCAGCTGGGCCTTCACATTCTTGCTCAGATTTTGTTTTTGTTGTTGTTGTTGTTTTGTTCATGGCTAGCACTCTACCACTTCAGGCTTTCCTCTAGTTTTGGGATTTTGTGGTTAATTGGAGATAAGAATCTTCCATGGATTTGTCTGCCCAAGCTAGCTCTGAACCTCAATCTTCAGATCTAAGTTCCCCGAATAGCTAGGATTGTAGACATGAGCCATAGGTGTCTGGCCGTGATTTTCAAATAGGTTGAATTCTCTGAGTTTTAACTTTTGTGTAGTAAGTGACAATGACAGTTGTTACTTCATAGGATTCTTTTGAGGAATAAATGAAACTATGCACCTATAATATGAAACCTACAGCAAGATTAACTGTTCCGAAATTTCAAGCTTTCTAGTCCTAAAGTGGGTGATAGCTCACCTGAAGCTTGTTCTGGTAGGTTCACTGAGGGTCTCTGAAGTTATTCTGGAATTCAATGGTGTATTGATTGGGCACAGAATACTTAATGTATCAGTATGGAATTTAATTTAATGGAGGTTTATCAATTATATATTATGCTCCAGCCTGGTTCTAAGTGCTTCAGACATACCAGGAGCCACCAAGGAATGTCACAAGTGGCAAGAACAAAACTTGTGGATGACTTCTTAGACAATAAAGAGATTCCAAGACAGCATAGTCTGCTACATTGCACAGAGCTCTTTGTACAAGTTCCAAAATAACTCCAGAGATAATAAAGCAACTTTAAAACTACTTCATATAAATTTTATGGTTTACCCTTCAATGATTTATTCCATCAAATCCTAAAGGTGATTTGTGTAGCTAAAGATTCTGTATCCAGCCTGTATCACTACCAGGAGTAAGAAAGGAAGGATGGAGGTCCCATCTCACAATAAACAAAGAAAGGAGAGGTGAAAAGGTGTGGTGTTCTATGGTATTTCCATTATTTGTATTACCTAATTTTTAAAATAATATAGGACATAAATAGCTGTTGACATTTCCTCTCTCCTCTCGTAGTGTTTCAGAGCAAAAATACTTAAGGTGATTTTTTTTGCCTCCGAGTCAAACAGAGAAATAAACAGTAGTTAGTATGACTCTATCGCATTTTGATTAATCCATTGATAAAAGGTATTTACCATTACACAGAACTAGTTCACCTCCAAAATGTTTATTTAAAGATCCAAACATAGTGAAATCTCAGCCTAGCTTTGTTTATATGAATGGAGGAAATATGGTAGGTCCAAGGAGATCTCAAATAGTGTAATTCTAACATCAAAGTTCAGCAAAATAAAAATACCAGGAAATAGGTACTCAAAAGGGGTGAGGGGGAGGGAAGAGGAAAAAGGTAGAAGAATGAAGAGGTAGGAAATGCAAACAAGAATCTAATGTATATATCCTACAAAATAAAGAAAAGCAAGGGAACAGTTGGGTAGGGGAAGGATGAGTGAAAATGTTGAAATGGGTAACACTGATAAAGATATATTGTATTTACAAATTGCTTTGTTAAATGGCATTTCCTTTGTCCAGGAAAGATAATAACTAAAAACTATGACTAGAGGAGTAAAACTAGTCACTTGGTACCTATGTGAGATGCAATGCTGAGAATGAGACAGCCTGGGGCTGAGGGTCAGAAGCTCTTGTCCTTTGATGCTACCCTCTTTAGGGTTTAGTGTTTTTAGCCAGTGACCTCACCTCCAGGCAGCCACAGTGATTTTGTTTGAGAATAGTGACCATGCCATCAATTTTCCAAGAAATGCTGAGCAAAATGAGATGGAATATTATTTGTACTAATTTTGGAGTGTTTAATATGTATTTTTAGGCCTTTTATATATTATCTCAGTTATCACAAGCATGCTACAGACAGTAGATGTTATGGTTTGCATAGGAAATATGTCTCAAGGGCTCATGTGGTGAAGGCTTGATTCTCAGCTGGGGGATTCAGTCTTGGAGGCTTTGATTATGGAGGTGTTGACTTAATCCATGGGTAAATCTGTTATGACTCCATTATTAGGAGGTACTAGATGTTAAGAGGTGGAACCTGGATGAGGAACGTAGGTCTCTGAGAGCATGTATTTTGTGTGTGTGTTTTCTTGGGGGTGAGAGGGGGAAGGTATCTCTAGCCACTTCCTGTTACTTTCTCTAATTCCTGGCTGCCATGAAGTAAGTAGATTTCCTCCATCACATAACTCTATCATGATATTCTCCTTATTATAAGGCCAGAAATTCTGAGGCATGTGATCATGAGCTAAAAACCTTGGAAACTATGTGTCAAAATAAATCTGTCCTCCCTTTAAGTTGTTCCTTACAGCTATCTGTCACTGAGATGGGAAGTCTGAAACACACTTTTTTTTACTACTATCCTCATTGTGCAGAGGAGAAAATTAAGACTGCAAGTTTTTCTATAAACACTTTCAGCTAGCAATTGGCTGAGTGGAAACTGAAGCTCAGGCAGCCTAGGACAGGAAGTTGGACATGATTTGAAAGCGCATGAAGAAGTCTTTCATTCACATACCTACATTCAGACACTTCTCAATTATTCCAACGACGATTATCTGGTTTGTGGGTATTCCATGGCCTCTTCTCACCTGGTCATTTTCTTCTTTTGTTTTCTCCCTCGTTTATGAGTCCCTAAGGCAAAGTGATTTTAAAGTCAGTTTTTGTTCCCTACTCTTTTTCTTAGTATCTGATTATCATTATTTTTTTCCAGTACTAGGGTTTGAATTCAGGGCCTCATGTTTGCTGAGCAGGCACTCTACCACATGAACTATGCCTCCAGCCCCTAAACAATTGTGGAAAGAAACATATTGTAAGTGATAAAAACTTTTTTCCCCATGGTATTTCTATTTCCTCTGTTAAATAGTTTTCTGATTAAAAGTCTAATTTATATTGAAGGTTAGCTCTAGAGTACATCATGGTTAATTCCCTTCAGTCACAGATGGGAGCTCCACATTTCCAATAATGTTCTTATAGCAAAACTTTGTTCTGTGTCTGGACCTTGATGCTGTCAGGTGCAAGTGGACAAACATATTCTCTTTGCAAGTGCTAAGCATTGCATATCTTCAGATTGACCTTTTACAGACATTTTACATACCTTTTACATTCTTACCTCTGACTTCAGATGACCAGGAGAGTCAGGTAATTCTCTAACTGTAGAGTGTATGTTTGATTATAAAAACTAACATGCTTTATTGTAGAGATTGAAAACAAGAAAGATATTGGAAAATGGAGTAGAGAGTGATGTAAACTCTTTTCAAAAAAGGAATGTTTAATTACTACTTCAGGTTAATCTGTAGAGTATATAGGACTTCTAAATAGACTGTATTACTCTAATAAATCATTATCACTAATAAATGTGTAAGAACAGTAGAAATAAGATGATTCTGGTAAAATGGCCCAGAAAAGGCCATCTTTTGCTAAAATCTATTGAATGCAAAATGCAAATATATGGTGCACAGTAAACACACACATACATACACACATACACACACACTTTTCAAGAGAAGGAAATGGCCTAGATGATTATATGTTTGGCCAACAGCCAACAACTGAATCTACTGTATCTTTTCATTGAGTAACATATTTCCATAAGTTATTTGTAATTCTAAAGGACTTGAGTCCTTGTCAGTTCTTCCCCTAACCTCAGTATTTCCCAGAGCTTTAGAAAAATTAGAGAGAAAAACTTCCACCCAGTTACTTTAGGACATGACACATGTGAACCGTGCCTACTATTAGGCAGAAAACAAGATCCATCGTCTGTGAGAACTTCTTGGCATGTTCACAGGCCTGCTGACCACAAAACACAACAAAACAAAACAAAATAACAAAGCCAAACTACTTCACTTCTCAATTTATGAAGCTAAAATTATTTCCAAAGATTTCAAATAAACAGAAATCATCGTAATTATGAATAATTAAAACGTTAAACTCAAGAGGGCACTCAATATTCATTACACTGTAGGGCTGGTCCCCTAAGGCTAAGGCCTTCAATTAGTTCAGTTTTTACAACACAAGACAAATGTGACAATCAGTAATTGCAGGTATTTTGTTCAAAGAACAAAACAAGCTGACTTGCCTTTCAATAACACTTTCTCAGCCACTAGAGGTACTGCAGTCTTAGGTTCTTAACATTTTTATTCATATCAGAATCTAGGAGGAGGACAGATGACAGGAAAGAATACCACCTTCAAAAGTGTGTACAGGGGCTTTGGCCTTATTGACCATCATTACTGAGTAAAATAGGTAAGCTATAATAACAAATAGATTAAAAAGGAAGCCCTTTAATGTATTAATGCACTTGCTCACATAATTTATGAACTTAAGTGCATCACTCTTCAGTTGCAATAGAATTTTAAAACTTTAGGGGATGGAATGAAAATCATGCCTATAATCCCACCTATTGGACATTTGGAGATAGGATCACAGTTTGAGGTCAACTTGGACAAAAAGTTAGTGAGAATCCATGTATACACAATGGAATTCTATGCTTCCATCAGACAGAATGATATCGCCCCATTTGTTAGGAAATGGAAAGACTTGGAAAAAATTATATTAAGTGAAGTAAGCCAGGCCCAAAGAAACATAGGTCCCATGGTTTCCCTTATCTGCAATAACTAGTATATGTCTGAGACAAGTAGAAATGGTCAGATAAGTTCATATTAGGTGAAATGAACGCCAAGATAAGGACTCAGGTGGTTTTTCTTTCTTGATATTGTTTCTAACATATTTATAAGGTTATTTTTTGTTGCTTTGTATATTCCTCCCTCATGGTATAACCCCCGTTTAGACTGTATTTGATGTTGGTATAATTTGGGGAGGGGAAGGGAAAAAACAAATTTTTTAAATAGAGATACAGGTGGACCCATTGTAAAAATGAAATGTACAAGATGCTATGTTGAAAAATGAACTTTACAACTTTGGTGTAGTCGTGGAGATGGGAGGGCAGGGATGGTAAGGGAAAAAGAGAGGAGGAGGCAACAATGCTTGATAGGAAATGTACTCATTACCTTGCTCATGTAACTGTAACCCCTCTGTATGGTATTTTCACAATAAAAAACTTATTAATAAAACAAAAACAAAAATAAACAAGCTGAGTGTGGTGACACACACACACAAGAGGAACATAGTCAGAGACAAACACTTGACAAAACCTCAAAATCTTATCCAAAAAAATACTTAAAGGATAAAAGAACTAGGGGTATGAATCAAGTGGTAGAACATTTGTTTAGCAAGTTTGAGGCTACAAAGTTATTTTAATTTTTTTTCTCAGACTTTTCCTTGTGGAGTGGAAATGTCTTTTTACAAAATATATTTTGTTTCTTGAACATTTATTTTAATTTAGCATACATTGATAGTGGGAGGGCATATCAATTTGGTGATTCCATAGATACACAGCATACTTTGAACAAGTGAACCTCCTCCATTGTATTCGCATAATACCCCCCTTCTTACCTCCTTTCCCAAACAGTGTCCAGGGTTTCATTACATGTCTTTATATATGTTCTGTTTTTTCATCCTTGTATCCTTTCCTTTATCCCCCTTCCTCCCAAGCTCTCCAGATAGTCTCCTTTTTACATTCTATATCTTATCATAATCCTCATTTTAGGTCTAGATTTCACCAATGAGGAAAGACTGTAACACTTGGCTCTTTGTGCTTGACTTATCTCACACAAGATGATTATCTCCACTTTCATCCATTTTCTTGCACTTGCACATGACAACTTGTCATTTATGAGTGAGCATTACTTGGTGTGTGTGTGTGTGTGTGTGTGTGTGTGTGTGTGTGTGTGTGTGTGTGTGTGTGTGTGTGTGTGTGTGTGTGTGTGTGTGTTATCTTCTTTATACATTCATTGGTTATTGGGCACTTTGGCTGATTACAGAGTGTGGTTGTAGTGACCAGAGCTGTTATAAACTTGGGTTGCAGGTATCTCTCTTTCCTTTTTTTTTTTTTTTTTTTTGGTCGGTCATGGGGCTTGAACTCTGGGCCTGGGCGCTGTCCCTCAGCTCTTCAGCTCAAGGCAAGCACTCTACCACTTGAGCCACAGCATCATTTCCAGGTATCTCTCTTTTATATTGGTCTACAATCCTTTGGGTATATGCCCCCATAAGTGGAATGGCGGTGTCATAAGATGGGTCTACTTTTAATTTTTTGAGGAACCTTCATTCTGATATCCATAATATTTGCATTGGTTTACATTCCCACCAACAGTGAGTAAGTATTTCTTACCCCATGCATCCTCGGCAGCATTTGTTGTTTGTTTTCTTGATGACTGACATTCTAACTAGAGTGACACGGAATCTTAGTGAAGCTTTCATTTGCATTTTCTTTATGGCTAAAGATGCTGAATATTTCTTCATGTATTTATTAGCCATTTGAAATTATGAATGATGCCTTTCAATTCATTTTCCTAATTTGTTCACTTGCTATTTTTTGAGCTTTTTGCATATTCTGGATATTAACCTTTTATCTGTTGACTAGCTGGCAAAGACATTTCATGGATTGTTTCCAGACCCTGTTAATTATTTCCTTTGATATGCAGAATTATTTTTTCCTTTTTCCTCCCATGGTACTGGGCTTTGAATTCCAGGTCTCATGCTTAGTAGGCTGGATGATATCGGTTTGTCCTGTCTCTAGATTTGCTTTGTTCTGATTATTGTCTAATGTTTTCCAGATGTTATATAAAGATGTTTGATCCATTTGGAGTTGATTTTTGTACAGGGTGAGAACTAGAGATCTACTTTTATTTTTTTCCTGTGTGTATTCAAAAATGGTAATGGTACAATTTCTTCTTTGGTATTTCAAGTTTTTGAGCTGTTTCCTAAGCATTTATAGAACTAAAAATTATGCTGAGTTGGATGCTGACTAGCTAACAGTAAGCATAGTTTGAAGCTGGGCTGGTAGCTTACACCTGTAATACTAGCTACTCAGGAGGCTGAGTTCAGAGGATCATGGTTCAAAGCCAACCCATAGTCCA
The DNA here is from genome assembly GCF_024711535.1 of Dipodomys merriami. Taxonomy (NCBI): domain Eukaryota; kingdom Metazoa; phylum Chordata; class Mammalia; order Rodentia; family Heteromyidae; genus Dipodomys; species Dipodomys merriami. The sequence continues at coordinate 2,302,138 of NW_027202938.1, forward strand.
TGAGACTCTTATCTCCAACTGAAACACACACAAAGCCAGAAGTGGATTTGTGGGTCAGGTAGTAAACTGCTAGCTCAGGGACAGTGACTTGAGTTCAAGTCCCAGAACTGGCATCCTCTGAAAGAAATGTAGTTTGGATCTAGAAGGCTTAAGTAAAAGGACTTCTTTGATTCAATACAAAGTTGACAGTCCTGACCTGAGAAAGGATTATCTTCTGCTAGCTACCAGGTCAACACAGGGAGAGATAATTAGTCTTTCATTTAGGTAGAGGAAAGAACTCATTAGAAATGTAGTACAAGTGGCTTCACAATGATAAATCTCAAGTTCCCAATTCCACTTTTAATAATTAGTGTGCTGAGCCTTGTGCTTAATTAAAATGGTTATTTTAAATGCTTATATTTAACTTAAACCTAATTAGCTGAAGTTCAATGTTACTGCCTCATCCATTTTTGAAATTAATTAATTTATAAAATAGCTCAAAAGTGCTGAAAATTTTAATATTAAAACATTATCAGGAGCAATTTGCATCCTGCATTGGCTTCAGTTGTGTATTCCCCAGGGAGAGGTTCACCCTGGGTGCAACCGGCGCTCTCCCATGGCAAGTATAGGATGAGGTCAGAGGCTGACATGGTCTTGATAATTCTAGGATATGTCATGTAGCCTTTCATGCAATAATAGTCTATACCTAAGGCTATATTTAAATTTCAAAGGGATCTAAAGGATCTAAGCTATAGAAATTCATTTTGTATTTCATACATTAATTTTGGTTTTGAGCTAATGATCCATCCATGTGTGATAATAATTGCAACAAATTTATCTCTGAGTCTGACCAGGAAACATTTCCAAGGACAAAATTTGACTTTAAAGTCTACCGAAAGGAAAGCACAAAACATGGCTACGTGTGTGAGAACCAAAGGAGAGTCCAGAGAGACAGAGAAAGTTCTCTTGGTCCACAAAAATCCATGGATTAGAAAATCTAAGGTTTCAGTAGCCATGTAGAGAGAGTGGTGAGAAAGTACCATTCTTATTGTGCTGAGCAGGCAAAACTGCTGTTATAGACACTTGCCTATTAATCATGATTAATATTGTCTATTAGGTACTAAAATGTTTTAGCCACTAAGTGAAATTAATACCCAATGAGATGGTGTGAGGCCTATGTTACAGACAAATGAAGTAAAGCTTGGAGAAGCTAGGGCCCTTGCCTAAGCTCATATAATCAGTGAATGGTTACCTCCAGCTCCTCTATCAAAGGGCTAGGGAAGCCATTCTCTGTTGTAGGATACTTAGGCTGCTCCTTTTCCTCCTCTGCCATCCCTGTCACCACTATAAAGTGGCTCTTCCTGGTGGTAATAGTTAAATTAATGAAAAGATAAAGGTAAAATATGTGGCTTGACTAATAGCTGCTGCTCCAATTTCAGTAACCTCTCATACCAGTGTGTGCAGAATTTTTTTAAATATTTGGTTAAGACCTAGACTTTCCCTTTTCCAATGAAATTTAGAGTTGGAGGAATTTGCTCCCACTGTTCTCTGACATCGCTCAGAACTTTGCAAAATTTCTACCATAGCAACACTACTTTAGGATATCCTAATTGAGAATAGGAAATAAACTCGAGTCATCAAGTAAAGTGAAGTGGAAGAGTTGTTCCCCTTCCCACACTAGTATGATTATTATGTGGTACCCTACAATGTCCTTGAGTGATACTAACTTCAATGACCATATCTGCCAGCTGGTTCTCTTTCTTCTAGTCATTCTCCCTGGTTTCCATGGAAGAGCTAAACCTATGCTCATTCTGTGAAAGAATGTGGGTCACAAATATTGTCTTCCTTTGCAATTTAGGTAATACAATATTAGACTGTGATCAAAGCCAATTATTCATTCATTTTTCAATTTGACATTTCAACCATTATCTTAACTCTGGATAGTCTCAGAGGATTCAAACACTTGGAACTATCACAAAATGATCCTAAGAGGACTCACTTGAAGAACTAGAAAAGGTAGCCGTAGAGGCACATCTGTTTTGTTAATTTTGCTAAGGCCTTTAAATATCATCTGTCATGCTTTCCTGGCTTCCATCTTCCCCTGAGCTAAAGATTTCTAAAATGACTAGGGAAGGATGCACTTTGTGAGAAACTAGTTTGTGATTTCAATTCTGCATTTCATCTTCTGGACGGTGAAATGTAGTCAGCTACAGCAAGTGTTCCTAATAGATAAGAGAATTGTTGCTTCTCCTATAATTACCCCAAGTCCAACGGTAAACTTAGACTGCCACAACCTCATCATACCTTTAGAAGTGCTAACAAGTCTGTAAGAATCCATTTGAGAAGAGAAGGCAGAGCTACTTTCATTTTACTTCAAACTAGGGTTATCATGGAATAAAACTGATGATTCTTTTGGGGAAACAGGTTTTGGAATACAAAAAAATGTAGTAAAAGGCAGGCATTTTGTGTTCTTTTGAGTTTTCTTTGGAATGTTAAACAAGGTTGAATTCTTTTTAAAAGAAAACATTCTATTCAGAATATTCTGCCACAAAAGTCCTCTTTGACAAAGTGTCATATATATATATATATATATATATAATATGTACATGTCTACATGTATTTTATATTCAAAATAGGCAAGTAATGTTTTAACAACTTTTGACAAGCATGGGGACTTCAACTTCCATAGAAACAAATCTTTAATGTATGTGATGCTATAGTCAATTTTGCATTTAGTACTTCATAGTAAACGATTACGTTTGGAAAGGTTATATTTGGAAAAGTATAGAGAAATTAAAAACAAGCCATGAGAATGGTCAAAATCAACTCTCCAATAAAAATTTTAAGTATATAATTCTGAAATTTGTTGAGAAAGAGAGCTACAGATGTAGCCTTAAGTGAGTAACTGGAGATAAGTCATGGAAGTTTCTAGTAAACTACCCAAGGAATCATAAGAAACCAGCCACCTCCCAATTAAACTTACCTAGGAAATCATAAATTTAAAAATCAAATCCTTTATTTATTAGCAATGCAACTCTCCCTGCTGGAACTCTCAATGGGATATCCATAGGTACCTGAAACCAACATCTCTAAGCCCTCTCCATCTCTTCCCTCCCACTGTGGTTCCCCCTCTTGTGATCCCCTAATTGGGCCCCAACAGAGGAGGTCCTGGTTGCTCTCCAACTTTGTCATTTTGCATACTTCCCTTACTTTCATTCATCCAGAACTTCTTAGCATTCCAGGACGAGCCTAAGCTGTTTCTTCTTGGCCCATATCATTCACACGTGTCTTTTCTTGTTGGTTTTTTAAATCTTTCCTGATTAGACCAGTTCTTGGACAATTTTATGTGCTCTAAAATACTTCATTAAAAGGACTGATGAACCATATGACTGAGAAGTTCATATACAACAAGTATCTTTGTGCTTCTTTTTCTTTTTGGTGATTATACAAACTGTTAAATATAAACACATTTTTAAAAAGAGTTTGATTGAGTTGGTATGTGTTCACATTCCCATGTGGCTATTTCTTCCAGCCAGAACAAGAAGTTTCATAATTTGGTTCAAATGCTTTCTTATCTGATGTTTCTGTACAAAGAAAAGCTTAAAAATGAGATAATGGGAGCACTGAAGTATGTTAAACTCTTGGATGCCATTCTTTATATTTGAGTTCAAGGTTCAGACTTTTTAACAGTAAGCACGAATTGAAAGGGGTAGGAAGGGGTTTTGAAGACCAATGTCTAACCTCTAAATTTGCGCAAGTGCTGCTTCAGATTGCAGGTCATCAGAGTCTGAGAGCTTTGGAAATATGCTGTGACTGAAAAAGGAGAAAATATGAAACCTGTACCCATTCATGGGTCAGGGAAATAGAATGGGCTAATAAATCCTCTTATGAATATTGTTATCAAATAATGAGGAGCTGTAATAATCAATATACCCTTAAAAGAGCTTAAATCACATGAAGCAGCTTGGAGAAGTAAATTATGATGATGACAAGTTCAGGGAATTGGTTCAGAGTTCTTTGCATCCCAAATTCATGTAAGTAATCAAAGGGAAATTGCATTAGTTGCTCTCCTCAGACCATGTCTGAAAGAGAGGAGGAGGCATTTATTAAGAAGATCCAAAATAACCTCATGACACAACTGCTTCCTACTTCCCAAGTGTTGTAGCTAAGGGGAACGATGGAGGGATCTTGGTGGGAGAGGAATTGGTTGAACGAGGAAGACACAGAGAAAGCAAAGAAGCTACGAAGGAGATGAATGGAAGTCTTAATTTAACAAGTGTCTCACCAGTACTTTGCTGAAGTCAAGATTAAAAAACATGACAAGATTATAGGATTTTACCTTCCAATGCAAAAGTAAAATGAAAAACCATTTTTACTCCCCTGTAAATTACTTAACACAGCTGCTCCTTGTTTTCTAGATTAGTACTTGGGTGGATAGGCCATTCTATATGAGATTTGTTCTCTGTAGTTTGTAGTCTCCAGCCTTCAGTATTCCTTTGTCATTTAAGCAAACTCTTATTTCAAAACAGGTTGAAGTTTTTCACCAGGATTATGCACTAAACAATTTCCACTGACCATCCTCGAGGTAGTCACAGAAAACAATCCCAAAGACTATAGCAATGATGCATAAATTAAACCACAGACCATGTAGTCTGTCAGATAAAACAATTTACTTTATTGAATTTTATTTTTGATTTGAGAACTATCCTCCCTTATACCTTCTTTCCAAAATGCTGCTTCTTAACAGTCTCATTTTGAAAGGGTGTATCAAACTGATTCTAAGGAATGTGAATCCTCCACACTCTTTTCTGGCAATACGCTTTTAAAAAAATCAGATCAGCAGAAACAATGTGAAAACACCTGTCACAGTAATTTCAAATGTCTATCATTGACCAAATTATACATAAATCATCTGTGGTTTCAAGGGGGTCCTTGAATGAAGGACTTATTCATGAAAGGAAAAACAAATGCTGTAGAAAGTTTAAATCGGATAGCTGGTAAGAAAAAGTACTTGGATCATTTGCAGAAACTTACAGTTTTTATTTTTATCTTTCATCAGAACCAAGAGAACATTTTTGAAAGAATTAATCTTGCTTTTCATTCATGCAGGGTATTATATATACACGTACACCTACTCACAGGTACAGACATCATTCAACTAAACTCCACAGGGCTGAAGCTTGAAATGGAGCAGGATTGGAAATAGAACATTTACTGAACACTTACTCAAGGTAAATGATAAAAAACCTACCCCTTCCTCCCACTCTACTTGCACCCCACCCTCCAAAAACAAGAAAAGGTATAATTTTTGAACATGTATGTGTTTTTGAAAATAGCTGTGGGTTATAAATCTATTTTTATGACCTATATATCAATTCCTTTCTGTGGTCTTAGCTTACATGCTAGTCAATCTCAAGAAGTGGTAGGCTCTCCAGGTGACCTATTGTAAAGCCAGGCTAGAGAATTCTGCACAGAAACCCTCCTCTGCTCTGAGATTAAGTGACATTCTCCCTACTCATTTCCCCTTCTCAGGCATTTCCCTCACGTTAGTCCTTTCTCAGAGCTTGAGACCCACAATGTGTTCCTCTATCATCTTCCCTCCTTGTCTTCAGAGCCATGATGTAATGCTACTGTCCTCTGAATGTAAAGTATCATGCATTTAATATCCAGATTTAAGAAAGCAAGAATGTATCATAATAATAGGAATAAATTTATTATCTATAACAATACTGTTTGAAATAGCTAGCACATAACTTCTTTTCCAATGTTTTTTTTTTTTATTTCAGACTTAAGCTTATGGCAGCTTAATGAGACAGAATGATAATCCTCAATGTGAAATGTTTTCTAAGGATATGTAATAGTCAAGCCAGTCTCAAATGATCTAAACCAGTCTGTAGCTAAGGCAGAGCATCATGTTCTAGGGTAGTGTGGTTGTGGCTATGGTTAGCAATATATAGTCTTCAAAAAAGCAATAAAGAACATTGTTAAATTTGCCTTATTTCTAAACTACTGGGGCCACACTGCAGCAGTCTTTGTCAGCACTTTATTGGTTTCAAAGAATGAAAACAAACACTGAGGTCTTTACTCTGAAATCCATTTCTAGAATTTATCTCACTAACAAAGGACTTGGTCCTGTGAGAGGTGTTCTAGTTATAAAAGGAGAATTTCTTTTTTTCTTCTTCTAAAAGTGTTCTTGCTATTTGGAAGGCAGTGTTCATTCAGAAGTTTAGATTTATAAATGGGTATTAAAAACAACAAATTTACTGTATGATTTTATTTTTTCCAGGATAAACTCAAAAGAAGAAAATTTACTGAAACAAGAACTTTTCTGTAGTTGAATAAATTAGTGAATTTATCTATTTATATAAGAAGAAAAGACATTTAAAGACTTTGCTGAAACATGTAAAAAAAAAACTGGAATTAGTCCAGTTTCCTTTCAGTATTGTTTTCTATGGGTCTCTACCACAATTATTTATTGATAGTCTGAAAAAATACTTAGTCCCACTTTTCCCTTTCTTTCTTTTATTTAACAACACAGTGATAGGCAACCCATCCCAGAGTTTGCCGAGGCTGCTTTGCTTTTGGATTTCATATACACGAACACAGGTTGCCTGAAGAGAATACAGAAAAATAAGTCATATTTCTAAAGCAACAAAAGAACGAGTTAGTTTGTCACACAGCCACCACTGAGACATGTTTTTGTTGAGTGGATTTTTAGATGTGAAAATGACTTGTTAATCATCACCAAAGTCTCTTTACCAACCAGCTCTGCATATGGGTGACAAAAGAGTAAGAAATACCCAAAAGATAAGAAAAGTGGCGGGAAAGAAAGTGCAACTGCCCCAATCACTTTTTTGGTTTTTCTTCTTTTTATTATTGCCATTTCATCATGATATTTCTACATATGCATATAATATACTTTGGTCAAATTCACCCTGTTACTGCCTTCTCTTTACCATACTTTTTAAAGGGTTTCATTATTCTTTTTTCAGACATGCATAGAAAAGCCTTTGATCATCTTCATTTCCCTGTCCCTGTGTCCTTCCACCTCTCTCTCCGACCATTTCTCTCATTTCCCATGAATACTTGTTATTCAGTTGGTGGGAATGTACTAAAATGAAAAGATTCCTGGAGCTGCTTTATAGGTGTTTCCATTGGGAAATCCCTTTTAGGAAAGAATTATTGTGGAGCTTTAATTTTTCCATGGATTTGGAAACCTTTTTCTTCCTGTTCCTACTCCTCTTTTTCTTCCTCTTCTTCCTCTTTTTCCCTCCCTCCCTCCCTTCCTTTCTCCCTTCTTCCCTCCTTCTCTTCCTCCTTCCCCTCCTCCTCTACTTCCTCCTTATCCTCCTTCTCTACTTCCTCCTCCTCCTCTTCCTCCTCTCCCTCTTCCTCCTCCTTTTCTTTCTCCTCCTTCTTTACAGTCTCTCTCTTTTCTCTTTGGTCAGGCTAAAATCTTTCAGAGACAAGATTCAGGAAAGCAAATAGATCATTGTAAGACTATTACAGGTCAAGGTATCTTCTAGTCTAGAATAATGTTCTTGTGTAAGCCATGTGTATTTTCAGGGAAGAAGACATACTTATTTAGAAAGTAAGGATGATAAATAACAAAGGATGATAAATAACACTAAACAAAATGTCATGTCAAAAAGAGTCCTCATGAATTTTTGAAAAAGACCTATAAGTAATATTTACCATATATGTCACAAGCAATTTGATAGAATACATTTCCCTTTTCTTTCTTCCCACATTTAGCCAATGTCCACCAGGAGCAATACAAGTGGCCTGAAAGAAGATCTTTAAATGTAGGAGACTGTTCAGAGCATCCTGCAAATGCCTGGTTCTTTTCATTAACTTCCTAACTCCAGAATGTAAGTTCAGTGGAAATAGTTTTATTTATTTTTTTCTTCTAAAGTCTTGCCTGGTAGATATACATTTGGGGTATAAATAAATGAATGTACTTCAGAACAAACTTCTCTAATTGTGGTAATACTTGTTTCCTAACTCACAGAGATGAGCCTAATATTAATTGTTCTAATCATGTAATACCCAGTCAGTTACTTCTCATCCTATGATAAAGGCACTGTCATTTACATTTTAGAATTCGTAGTATTGTAAGTAGGATGAGAGAGCAAAAAGGACTTAGAGTCCTTCATCTTATAGAAGGTAGAGGAAAGGAGCTAGCCTGGTTTAATTTCAAAGCCTAAACGTTTTTATTTTGATCTTGGTTAGTCAGTAACCTTGTTCTGTCTACAGAGTCAGAATTATGTTGGCTTTGCATCCTGGACTTCCTTAACCCCTGCTCTATAACTCAGGCTTTGGGATCACTTGGCACTAACTTGGAAGACTTCAGTCTTCACAGTGCATCTTTTGGTGATGTCTTAGATTACTTGAGCTGTCATAAAAATACCATAGATTTATAGCTGAAACAAGACATTATTTATTATTTTTTCATGGGGCTGAAGGTTTGAGAGTCAGAAAATCACAGTGCCGCAATGGCCAGGATCTGAAGACCTTTTTCTTCCTGGTTGGCAGAGTGTCAGACCTACTCACCTGTGTGCTGAAACAGGGACAGAGGTCTTCCTTTCTGTTTCTTCCCATCTCTCAGACTATGACTCCATTGCTGTGGCTTCCCTTAACCATAACCACTTTCTGAAAGTCCTCTTTCCAAATTCAGTCCCATTGAGGGGATAGGGCTTCCACAGATGAATTTGAATGGGAGAGGACACAATTCAGTCTTGGCAGTGTCCTTCTGAGCTAACATGACCATGACAGTAACAACCAAATACATTCTCTTTTTCTACTTTGACCACATGATTCATTGTCACATTTGCTGAAAGAATAGATTTGTCAGATATTGGTTTCATGCTATGGTTAGACCTTAGTGATTTAGAGCTGAAATTTACAAATCTAGGTCAAATGAGTACTGTATTTGAAGCACTGTTAAAGCTCTATAACAAAGTTATTCTGAGATACACTTTTCCCACATTAATGCTTCAGTGGTCATAGGACATTGCCAGAGCCTTCATAATGGCCACAACATGCTCAGAGTTAGTGTTGTGGATGCGACAGAAGCCTAGCACCATAGTTGAAAATCGTATCTTCCTCTGTGATCTGGAGAACATTGTGAAATTCACAAAATACATGCTTAATTATAGTTTTTCTGAGTCAGCTAAATCATAGATACCTGCTGCTAACCAAGGGGAAATTTCACAGATAGTATGGCTTAATAGTTGCCAAGAGAGGTTATGATCATGGCGTCCACTTGCTACTTTCCCACATGTAACTATGAGAATAAATTCTAAGTAGACAATGTACTACAGAGTTCACACAACTCTCACTTATTTCTTGGTAGGATATAAATATTTCTTGGAATTTTCCAAGAAATTGGAAATTTATTCTGACCTACTAATTACAAAGCTTTCTTAGCACGGGGATAAGAAATCAAGCTGAAAATGATATTCCTCTGGTAACAAAGTCCTTGTTCTCTTAGCTGTACTTGGTTTCCTAATGACTACATGGATGGCTGTATCCTGCATTAGGATTTTAAAATGTAAATACAAGACCATTATTTGCAAAAAAATGGAAAGACTACGTAAGTCAAATATATTGCAATATTTATAGGAATTTCACAAGAATATGGTAACAAGTCATCATTGTTAGATTTTTCCTCATAATTATATCTGAGCATAAAAATGAATTATTTATTTTATGAAGAAGAGATCAGTTATCCCCAAACTGCCATCTGGTACTGCATTTAGACAGTAATGCAAAACTCAAGTAGATAAAGACATTATATGTTACAATTGTTTCCTGTGACATCTTACCGGAAAGTTTTCTGTTCTTGGAAATTCCTGTGACAGCTAGTTTATTTTTTTTTCTTTCCAAGTTTCTTGAACATGCCAAGCTATCAGGGAAAAACTACAGAGAAAAGTCCTAGATAAGGCACTTGGAGATCTGAGTTTTCGTTTTGCCTCTGGCACTAAATAGCTCTGAGAGTTTGGGAAGATTACTCAGTCTCTAGAAACCTGAGCTTTCTTGTCTTTAAAAGGAGAGGGTAAGATAAAATTAGATGAGCTCTGAAGTCCTTAGAGGTTTTCTCAATTTATGATCTGTAGTGACTTTTCTTATATTAAAATCAACAGAATTTTGAACAAAAAAGGCACTAAAAGTTATTTTAGATAAGTACTAAACTTCATGTGGTTATAGCAGCTAACATCATTATTATTAAATAGCACACCCTAGGTAGCATACTTTAGTTTTTCCAGCCTGTGATGATTAATATTTTCTGTCATCTTGAGTAGGCCACAGGTCAGGGTACCCATATCCAACATTATTTCAGTTGTGTCTGTATTATGTCTTTCCAGATGAGATTAAAGTTTTAACTGTTGACTCTGTAAAATGTATGTGGACTCCTTAAGATGAATAGAAGTATAATCTAATCACTTAAGGATCTACATAGAACAAAGAGCAGAATAAGGCATATTTGCTCCCTTTCTGTTTGACTACCAAGACTAACTCAATCATAAAGTTCCCAAGTATCTCTACCCAGAGGAAATATTTTGCCTTTGCTCCAGACTAATACACATCTATTTTTATACAAGTAAATAAAAAGTTGCCTTTATTGCATTTAGCACTATTTGTGTTAAATTGCAGATCTAAACAAATTCTATTCAATTTCACTCTTTAGGACATAACTCCAAGGCAATTAAGACTAAGAAATGTTGTTTATTTATTATTGTTATTGATTATTATTAGCTTTGCCTTTGGTGATAAATGGACAAATCTTTTTTTTTTTTAAAAGAGTAGCACTTTTCTTTCTTTTTTTTAATTTAATTTAATTTTATTTGTGAACATACTGTACAGAGGAGTTACAATTACATGGGCAGGATAATGTGTACATTTCTTACCAAGCATTGCAGCCTCCTCCTTTGTTTACCCTTCACATCCCTTCCCAGCCTCCCCCCTCCCCCCTAAATGGACAAATCTTAATCTAGGGGTTCAACACATTTTCATTGTCCCAGAAGCAAGTAGTTATTCTTCTAACTTGGTATTTTCATATATTTGCTTTCACTATAAATATGCTTACTTTTTTGAATTTTTATATCAGGTGTTCATGAGTGATTTCCTTCTAGGGAAAGAAGGATGCACACAGTTCACTTTTTTATGGATCTATACTGTATCACACAAATATTTTCTGTCTTGCTGTTCTCCTGTTACATTTAGACCAATGGCCATCATTACTATTCTTAACATGTTAATACTGCTATGTTGTACTTCTCTCAGCTAATTGCATTCCTAACTTCCCTCTGTTGGAGAAATTACTTACTCTTTTCCTCAGTTTCTTCCTAATGTAGCTGCAGTACAGTTATCCTGTGATATGTCTTTCTTTCTTTTGTATAAAGTCCCATGTTACTTAATTCCTTAAAGTCCATGTATTCTACTTCATTTCTCTTCTTGGTAAGGTAGACACTTTAAAGCCATCTTGAGGAAGATCAGATGTAAAGTAGAAGTTTTTCAATCTTGTAACTAAAAACATGATAGCATAATGTGTGTCTGCACTAACAAATAATCAATAGAGAAATTTAGTGCAGATTCTGAGTTAGAAATAATTATCTGGTGAACTTTGAAGATACTTATTGAGAAATCTGATACCATTTTGATAGTTCATCTGCTTTGTGAAATCTCTACTTTTGCTCTGGGACAAACTTAAGATGTTTTCCTTTGTCTAGTGTTGTTCAATTTCCTAATGAATATGGTCTGTTTTTATTCACTGTTCCACTCCATCGTTACTGAATTAGAAAGCCCATGCTCTTTAATTCTGAGAATATACTTTGGTGAATTTCCCCTCCATTTAATAAACAAGATTCTTCATAGTGGAGATCCGTACTCAGTAGTAGTATATTTAGACTAATTTTTAGAATCTCATCTCTTGTATTCCATCTCTGATGATGTTGCATTTACTAGGAAATGCCTCAACTTTACCTCTATCTTACATTTTATGTAGCTTTTCATTTGTGTTGCTATAACTGTAATTTCTAGATATATTTATCTTTTGCTTTTAGATGTTCTTTTATAGCATATTTTCTTACTTCTGACACAATATCTTTTTTTTTTTTTGTCCATCGTGAGGCTTGAACTCTGGGCTTGGGCGCTGTCCCTGTGCTCTTCAGCTCAAGGTGAGTGCTCCATTGCTTGAGCCACAGCTCCACTTCCGGTTTTCTGGTGGTTTACTGGAGATAAGAGTCTCACTGACTTTCCTGCCTGGGCTGGCTTTGAACCTCGATTCTCAGATCTCAGCCTCCTGAGTAGCTAGGATTACAGGTGTGAGCCACCGGCACCCGGCTGACACAATATCTTTTTTTTTTTAAATTTAATTTCATTTTATTTGTGAACATACTGTACAGAGGAGTTACAATTATGTGGGCAGGATAATGCGTACATTTCTTACCAAGCATTGCAGCCTCCTCCTGTGTTTACCCTTCACATCCCTTCCCAGCCTCCCCCCTCCCCCCCAATCCCAATCCTTCTCCTTCCCCCCCTTCCCCCCCCCCACCGACGTTGTAAAGCTTGTTTTGGACATGACAACTTGTACTTCTCATTGTTGCAACAGGTCCACCTGTATCCTTAAACAACTGGTTTTTCCCCATCTCCTCCACAAGTTATACTGACATCAAATATAGTGAAAGCAGGGGTTATACTATGGGGGAGGGATATACAAAGCAACAAAGAGATAATCTTATAAATGCGTTAGAAACACATGCATGAAAGAAAAAAACATTAAAATACATATCTAAGGGTTCATTTTCCTGACATCACATTATCTGACCTTTTCTGCTTGACTCATATATATACTAGATATTACAAATAAGGGAAACCATGGGACCTATGTTTCTTTGACACAATATCTTATCTCTTCACTAAGTCTGTTTTCTATGAAGTGTTGCTGTTTGTAATGTTTGTTAGATGTCTTTATAAAACAATTGTCAATCATCCATTGTATATTCATTTCTAAGTAGATTATGATTGGGTAAGAAAAAGGTCCATTGTGTTCTTAAATTTGGGATGATCTGGTGGGACTCCTCTAAAATATCTATCATTTTAGTATCTGTAAGGTTTTCATTTGGGGTTGATCAAATTCTCTAAAAATGACTCTGAATATCCTTCCAGTCAACCTGATTATTAGATTTTCTGAGTTCCACAGGGAAAAGTTAATTAAACTCTAAAATTTAGTATTTACAACATAGGTTTCTTTTTTCTGCTGAACCTTCCTAAGTCAGTTTATTCTGGTTTGCATCAGTTGTGAATAAAACTTCAGTTTCCCAGGTGCATGGATGAGAGATGATATCTTGCAGTTGTGTATTTGTTCTTAGTCTTATTTTTTACTCATGGTTGCTTCTCAAACTCAGAGATGTGCAGTAATTTCCTTGGTCTTTGGGGAGTACTTTGGCTTCTGGATTTTGACCACTACTGGTTTGAGAATTCAGCACATTTTTGAGTTTGCTAAACTGTTTTTCATGGTTATATGTACTTTCCAGTGTAAATAATGGCCTGCTATATTCTACTCTACTGTGCTTTTGGCCTTTTAAAATCACTTTCTATGTCATTTCTCGGATGGCTTGGAAAGGAGTTCCAATCTCCCTATGACAGCCTCAGCAGGAAGGGGAAGTGCTAGGCACATCCAACTTCCCCACTAACTACGTATGAACAGAGTAGAGAAATCATTCCATATGTCATTCTTGAATTTTCCTCATGTGAATAAGGTTCCACCATTTAAGTAGAGTCACTGGATCAATCCATTTCTCCAAGTATTATAACATGTTGACTATTTTGTGCCAGCTTATTGCATAGCCATGCCCTGAGCTCTTTGGTGTGTTAGAACTTTGCTGGTGTGGGACCATTTTATTGGCACAAACAGAAAAAAATGTCAGCCTCCAACAATGATGAAGGGCTTTCCTGTAGCTATATTGCCATCTGTCCTGCTTTCTACTTAACATGGATATTAGTTGAATGAATAGGTTTGTGGATGGTGAAGGTCACTATATTGTCACCCTTTGAGTATGAGGTCATCATCAATAATCTCCAACTGCAGCTGTAGCCAAAGAGAAAATGATTTCAACTGTTGACAAATGCCCTTGGTCCAGACTTAATGGTGGTCTAATAACATTAAATACAGAAAACCAGAGACAAAGGAAATCTTGGCGCACAAAAAGGTAACACTGTATATAACCTAATAGTTTTCTTTATAAAGGAAAATTCTTTAAACATCTACCCTGTGTATTCTGTTATCTCTTTCAAATCACTCTTTTTGCAGCTTTCAATTGCAAAGTGATGTTTATTATAAGGTGAAAGTATCATTTATAGATGATAAATATTGTCACTCAGTTCTGCTTTGTCTATTTTTATAAGTTGCTGTATAATTAGATATTTTATTTCACTGGAACAGAAAATATATGAAAAACAGGACCCTTATTTCATTAGAGAAATGCCCACTTAGATAGCTACAAACTCTATTTAGCCTGAAATAAATGTCACATTGGGGAGAAGGAAGTACATAGAAGAATAAAATTCCATGAAAAGTGTTTCTGAGGCAGGTATTGCCTAAGCTATGGAAACACAATAGAAGTTTTTGGCTGGGTGCTGGTGGCTCATGTCTGTAATCCTAGCTACTCGGGAGGTTGAAATCTGAGGGCTACCGTTTGAAGCCAACTCAGGCAGGAAAGTTTATGAGACTCTTGTCTCCAATTAGCTAACAAAAAGCTTAAGCCACAGTACAACTGTGGCTTAAGTGGTAAAACACTAGCCTTGACCAAAACAAAATAGAACAAGACAAGTCAGAGGTAGTCCCTAGGCCCTGAGTTTAAGTTTAAGGCCTAGGACTGATACGAAAAAAAAAAAAAAAACAATTCTGGCTAAGTGGCAGAGATTTGATTGTCATTTAATTTAATTTATTTTTTTATTGGTCGTGGGGCCTAAATTCTGGGCCTGGGCACTGTCCCTGAGCTCTTCATTTTTTTTTTAATTAAATTTTATTTTATTTGTGAACATACTGTACAGAGGAGTTACAATTACATGGGCAGGATAATGCGTACATTTCTTACCAAGCATTGCAGCCTCCTCCTGTGTTTACCCTTCACATCCCTTCCCAGCCTCCCCCCTCCCCCCAATCCCAATCCTTCTCCTTCCCCCCCTTCCCCCCCCCACCCCCCCCCCCCCCCCCCCGCACCAAAGTTGTAAAGCTCGTTTTGGACATAACAACTTGTACTTCTCATTGTTGCAACAGGTCCACCTGTATCCTTAAACAACTGGTTTTTCCCCATCTCCTCCACAAGTTATACTGACATCAAATATAGTGAAAGCAGGGGTTATACTGTGGGGGAGGGACATACAAAGCAACAAAGAGATAATCTTATAAATGCGTTAGAAACACATGCATGAAAGGAAAAAACCTTAAAATACACATCTAAGGGTTCAAGGCTAGTGCTCTACCACTTGAGCCACAGATCCACTTCTGGCTTTTCCTCCTTATGTAGTGCTGAGAAATAGAACCCAAGGCCTCATGAATGCAGGGCAAGCACTCTACCACTGAGCCACCTTCCCAGCCCTTTAGTCGTCATTTTAATGAACACTAAGTAAGGAGCATTGCAGAGCAACAGCAATCAGCCTCTCACTTAGTGCCTTACACTGTCAAAAGCCAGAGGCATAGCTTCACAGTTACATGTGTGTATGTGGTGTATGTGTGGGGGGGAGGGGCACATGTGCCTGCATGTGCGTATGACTATTTTTTTTTTTTTGTGAAAGACCTTGGTCCTCTTTCAGCCATCTAGGCTCCAATACAATTTTTTTAAATGCATGTTTTCCCATTAGGCACCTTAAATTCTATGAGGAAAATGTAACCTTATTTTCATTTGATTGATCATAAAAGCATGTGTACCTTGGCAACACCGTCACCTAGATTTCAAGTTCTTCCAAAGCGCCTTCCTCAAAGCAAAAACACAGGTAGTAGTCGTCAGAATCTTTCAGCAACAATGATCTGTTCTTCAAGAGAGAAACTATTTTTTCGGCACCAACTTCAAAGCGTATTTTTATCCCACAGTCACAGTCTATATGTAAAAAATAATAATGAATGGTAACCTAAGGAATATTATTTTGAGAAAGGGTTTAAAAAGAGAGATGCTTTCTCAGAGTTATTTTTCTATCACATTCAGCAAGTAGAGGGCGCAGACAGCAATTTTGAAAGCACCTGCTGAGACCTAATGTATGCATATAGATTCTTGAATAACTTGGTGATGACTGCAGATAACCTCAGATATTTACTATGTATCTGACACTGTTCCAAGCACCTGATACACCTAACCTCATTTCCTCTTCCAGATAACTGTAACAGACAGATGTTTACGATCATCCCATTGTATAGATCTGAAACTGTATCCTACACAGATTAGTATGTGGCCCAATATCACACTGATATTAAGTGGTCAGAACACAGGGCTGAGCCTGTACCTTCAGGTGCATTCTACTTATTTGGCCTATCTTTTTAGAAAGGTCAGTTCTTCCACCTAAGATTTTGTGAAAATTTGTATAATGATATATCCCAAACTAAACTCCAAGCTAAGAAAATCTGGTCTTGTAATACTGAAGAATCAATTAGAAAGCTATGCTCAGTAACAGGGGTGCTATTCTATTTTAAAAAATGTAGTGGGCTTCCTGTGTATCAGAGGGTGGATCACAGATTATTCCATTAGAAAACCCAGAATTGCACAATTTAGGGAAAATGGGTTGGTCCTTTGGTCTAGATTTTACCCTTGAGTTAATAGGGGTATCAATATCAGAGAAAAAATATAGACTAACACAATTTCTCTTCATTGATCTGCTCTGCCAAGTAATATGATTTTATTGCTTTTCTCCAGCTGTTATTTCTGTGGTTTCCATATAAAATTATTGTCCTACAATTTTTTTCTTCCTTTTAAAAAGGTTTCAACTTAGTATGATTGTGTGTCTACATTGTTGTTGTTGTTTGTTGTTTTTTGTTCCAGATTCCATCCTGCTACTGGCAGTTTTTTTGATTTTTTTTGTAAAGATACTGTACAGAGGGGTTATAGTTACATGAATAAGGTAATGAGTACATTTCCTATTGAGCATTGTTACCCCCTCTTTTGTTTTTTCCCTACTATCCCTTCCTTCCCCACCTTCCCAACACCCAAGTTGTAAAGTTTGTTTTCAACATAGTGTCTTGTACCTCTCATTGTTGCAATGGGTCAACCTGTATCCTTGTTTCAGCATTTTGTTATTTCCCTTCCCCTCCCCAAATTAGAAAAATGTATCTACAAGATACAGGGCACCAGAATCAAATACAGTGACAACAGGGGTTAGACAACAGGGGGAAGAACATACAAAAGAAACAAAAAAATCACATACTACATTAAAAACAACAGCAACAAAGAAAAAAACAACTTCTTGTGTCCATATCTTGGGGTTCATTTTGCTTAGCATTACCTTACATGGTCATATGTACATAGCTTTTGATCTTTTTTGTTTGTCTGGTAAGATTATCCTAGATGTATACTAGTTATTTCAATAAGGGAACCCATGAGACCTATGTTTCTTTGGGTCTGGATTACTTCACAATATAATTTTTTCTAAGTCTTTCCATTTCCTAAGACTCCACATAGAGCTCCCCTAAGACCCAGCAATCCCACTTTTAGGCATCTACCCAAACAATCACTAACAAGGCCATACTGTAAAGCTACCAGCACAACTATGTTTATCGCAGCATTATTCACCATAGCTAAGATTTGGAACCAACCCAGATGTCCCTCAGTAAGATGATAGATCAAGAAAATGTGGCATATATACACAATGGAATTCTTTGCCTCCATCAGAAAGAATGCTACTGGCAATTTTATTGAACTGAGACTAGGTGGCTTATGCCTGTTTGTATTCATGTTCCATGAATGGAATCAGTAAGCTTTTTCTAATCACTCATGTATGGAATCTTGGAGAAAAAGGGCACTTGCTTGTTGTTACATACCAATGGTGGAAGGACAGACAAATGAACATAAACAGGCCGATACACATGTGCATGGTGGAAAAGTTATGGAAGTGCTTATATATAAATCATATTTTGAAGTAGAAATCACAAGCCATAAGATGGATCTAGTGAGTATCTATTTTTGGTAGAGTAAAATCCTCATGGAATACAAAGGACTTCGTTTGTCTGAGAACAGCAATGGCTGTAGCACAAGCTAGGCTTTGAAGTAATGTTGACTTGAGGTTTTAGATGTAGACTCTGGCATTATCCTGTTTAGTTTGACTCCTGGCATTGACATTGGACAAATTCCTTATTAACTCTTCTGTGCTTTAATTTCTTTATATGTACATAGAAAAAACAAGCAGCAACTAAATAGCTGGTTTTTGTGGTTAAATGAAATAATATTGTAAAATTTCTAGTAATCACATAAATGACAGTAATGAGATGTCAGTAAGTGCTAATTATTAACATTACTACCCCAAAGAGACACATAATTTCAAAGTAATCAGTATCACAATTAAGAGTGGAATTTTTCCCACAGCTGACTTCACGCTAATAGTAAGCAATATTAGATTATGTTTCTTGGTTTCCTTGGATAGGTATGTCATCTATAAATAAGAAATCTATTCCAGGAAGCTACCTTCCCAAGTCAGAAACTCTGAATCCTGTCTGAACAGCTGTTTCCCAGTCCTTTGAGGCATCTTGATCTCTTACACTCTGAAGTGTGATGATAAAAGGGACAAAAAGTAACTGCAAGTGGCCTACACTGTCATTACACAGCCTGTACATACACTTTAGAGGAAAAAAGGTATTAATCAAGATATATAAACTTTACCTTTTAGAGGAAAAATCATATTATGAGAAGCAAGTTCTGTTTAGGCTGTGCTACTCAAATCAACCCAGTAATTTTAACTGACTTAAGACATATTATCCTTCATTAGCTAAATCTCTAAGATAGAAGTATTTGAGAAGAGTACAACATTTAATAAAGAAAATGTGTGGCTATCTGGTTAACATATAGTTTCTAGCTTTTTGTTAGTTTGAAATGCATAGGCCCTGAGTTACAGCTTCATTATGATCAAATATTGCTGAGTGTTTCTTGGTAACAAAAAGAAAAAGACCTAAAGGAACTTTCTAGAAGCTGGCTCCCTCTACCTAAATAACATTAAATGATGATGATCACTTCAGGAGACATCACTGAGAGACAAAATGAAAACTTAGAGACACATCATTTTACATTAAGATTCTATATCCCACCACTTGCCATATGAGAGTTCGAAGTCATCATGAAGAGCTACTGTTGAGTTACACCAGCAGGTTCAGTCAGATCTATCTCTCCAAAGGCAAAATTCAACACGGCAGGCAAGATTTCAGTCAAGAAATCCTTCCAAGTTTTCTAAACCAGCCCATATGATAAAAAGGCAGGTTCCTTTTTGGTGGCAGGAGTTTGCAAAGAAAGCAAAGAAATCCCGCATGCTAGAGAAAATGGGGCTGAATAAGAGTAGGAGTTACAAACAGACCAGACCCAATGAGCAAGGCACAAATGGTCACGTGACGGCCGCTGGGCGCCATTGGTATGAACCAATGTTGTGTATGTACAACATTGTTAATATGATACATTCCTGGGTAGGAAGCCAGAAGGAGTAGAATTTCCAGGTTTGCATCCCTAGGCAGGGTAAGAGCAAAGTTAAGTTGGCAAGATCCCTGTTAAATTAGGGGAATTAACATTGGGGCCTATTTTCTCTAGTTTGGTCAGTTTGATCTTAGGTTCTACCATTGTGGAGTTGGGATTGGGTGAAAAGAACACATGGGATTAAAATTTATTTTTTTTTTGCTTGTTCCTCAAGGAAGACTCTCCTGAGAAAGTAATATTGAATAGAAAGCATATGGGTCTAATTCTAATGACAATACCAAACCATCAGTGGATGACCTTAGGGAAGCCTCCTCCTCCTCCTCACTGTCACAAACAGCCCCATTCCAAACACGTTGTAGCTACAATGGGGCTCCACAAAATAGAGACCCCAAATTCCACAAGTTGAGTCAAAGGGACAGACACTTGCTATACAATGTTTTACGTGTGATGATTATTTTTTTAGGTAATTGGAGTTTTTTTTCTAAGTTTTTAAACTGGGAATTTGGTGACATTGAGATAGAGAAAGTACTAGCTGTGGAAAATAGTTCAGTTGAAGGGAAAAGTGGTAGAGTTGTTTCTGTGTTGTTTTGTCCAGGTTTTGTGGTTGTTGCCTTCATAAGGTATTTTAGTTTCAGGGAAGACATAGGTAGTGGCCACAGGGTTCCAACCAGTTGGCCAAGAATCAACCATTTTTGACTGAAATGAGAACTGACCTATTTGATGGAACAATGAGAGGTAATGGAGCAAGTTAGCAGGCTAGACTCAAGGTACAATTAGCACCTTCTTCCTACACATCAGCAGAGCTGCCATAGGAAATAATAGATCAGGGTGTGTGAAGAGACTCTGAGATAATTCTGTCTGTACACAAAGTGAAGTACATAATTAGGTCAACTAAAGAAATGTTTGAGCTTACTTGAAGGCATTCTATGCAAATTGTGACTTTACTTGTAAATCATGGTTATAATTAGAAATGAAAGATTAATAAAAATGCTAATATATTTTAGAATTTCTTTTAAAAATGAATGCACCAATAAGGTAATTATGGGCTGTATACTTGATTCTTTTGGTAGCCAATGCTTAAGGCAAGCCCAAACTAGTCCGTAACATACTTTCTTCATCCTTCCATTCCCAGTAACAGATACCTAGAAACTAGTCATGAATTTCATTATCAAGAACTTCTTTTAGAACCACAACCATTTTACAGACTTAAAAAAATTTAGTATGAGTTCAAATAGATACTAAAGTATACAAAGGTACTTCTAAGGCAGAGGGTAAATGTCCAGAAGTAGTACTGAAAGAATAGTGGTAGGCACCACTATTAAAATCATAAACTATTGATATCATTATTATCACAGTAATAAACTAGAAACACTGAATGCTAATATCTTAGGCAAATATATAAATAGGTACATAAAATCACATATCATGCACCAAAATGAAGAGGAAGACTTAATAACAAACAAAAAGTGCATGTACAAAATAACAAGTTTTTGTGATGATGACCATAGAGGATGCAGGCACAGGACAAATCACTCGAACAAAAGTAAGTGTTCCCTGTCTTTGTGGATTCAATCAGAGCTGCATTAGGTCTGTGGAATATAGGTCCTATGACATGCTTCATAAAAAATAATCATCTGTGGCCAAATAAGTTGGTGAAATGTCGCAAAACATATTTCTCCCTTGGAATCTGATAATGCACAAAAGAAAATGAAAAGTTCTGAAAGTCCTGTAGTAAAGGAATGTTTATGCACAGAGCTAACAAATGTGAGGACAAGGAAAATTGAAAAATAAGAGACTAATTTTCCCTGTTGAATATAACAGAAGAGATTTGTCTCCTTACATTTTTTCCTTAAAGCAATCGGTTGCAAGTACCTTCCTCACTTTTTTTAAAAAGTATAAAACCTTTGCCAGGTGCCAGTGGCTCATGCCTATAATCCTACCTACTCAGGAGTCTGAGATCCAAGCCAGCTTGGAAGGAAAGTTTATGAGACTCTTATCTCCAATTAACCATGAAAATCCCAAAGTGGAGCTGTTGCTCAAGTGACAAAGTACTAGCCTTAAGGAAAAAAGCTTAGGGACAAGGACCTGCCCTGAGTTGTGAGCATTATGACCTAGAAATGTCTTTGTTCAAGGACTTGGGAGCCATTCCCTTTAAAAGGCAAGTATCAAGGAAGATAGTGCCTTTTCTTCCTGGTCCTGTGTCTAGGGGCCTAACTTGAAGATGGTGCCTCATCTTCCTCTTCCAAAGCCCAACACTGATGGGAATCTTGCTACAATGTGCAAAATTCCTCCTGCTATTAAGACATGACATTTGTTTTCCTAATGGACATCACTAAAACCTGACACAGATGGTCATACCAAATATAACACTAGGTGTGACAAAAGGTACCGTCAAGTATGTCTTACTTGAAAACTGGTTATTGCTTATCTTGACATCATGTATGTAGCTGGGCACCAGTGGCTCATGCCTGTAACCCTAGCTACTCAAGAGTCTGAGATCTGAGGATTGAGGTTCAAAACCAGCCCTGGCAGGAAAAGTCCATGAGACTCTTATCACCAATGAACCAGCAGAAAAAAGCTGGAAGGGAGCTGTGGCTCAAGTGGTAGAGTGCTAGTCTTGAGCTGAAGAGCTGAGGGATAGCATCCAGGCTGGCCCAGAGTTCAAGCCCCATAACTGACAGAAAAAAAATCACATATGTACTGGACTGATATGCTTAGCTGTAACAGAGGGTTAGGTTCCTTTCTTACAGTATTTTAACATATTATCTGTGTTGTACATCCTATTTCAGGTTAATGCTTATTCAATAATGAGAGTGTTTCTTCTCTGCTACCTTGGTACAAAAGACTTCTGGTTTGCGAGATGACTGTTTCAATCATATTTTTCTCACTGGAACACAAGTTTAAATTGTACACCTTTTGGAAACATGGGTTTGTGCTATTCTGTTTAATGCTTTAAACAGTCACTCCAACTCTTTAAAGATTCCAATTACCTTAAAAATAAGAATTAAGAAAATTTGCCCCAAAGCCCAAGAACTTGTTCATTTTGCCATCCACACTGTATTTCTAATTTATTCTCCCTTATCTGAACCATAGTACAACCAAAAAAAGTGATTCCTCAATTTTCTCAAGGATCCTACACACCCAACATCATTCTTATACACAGGTACATTAGGCCTTAATTCTTCTGTGAAACTCAAGCTGAGAAAGACTGGCTGATCTCCATCTCCTTCAAGATCAGAGGAACCTTTATGCTTCTTCTTCTAAACCTTCTCAAATGCAATCATGACTTGGTGTTTCTACTTAGATATTTAATCACTGTTTCAATATGTCAGAAATTTGATTTTTTTCTCCACAAACCCGCTTCTCCAAAATATTCCTTCAAGCTCAGCTGATAGAGTTATTCTATTCTTCTATTTATCAGGTAAAAAAACCAAAAATAAACAAAATCTCAGTCTTTTTTTATTATAAAGATGATGTACAGAGGGGTTTCAATCACATACATCAAGTAATGAGTACATTTCTTTTTTGAACAGTCACCTCTTTCCTTGTTTTCTCCCAGCATTTTTCCCTCCTGACCCAACTTAACATACAACAAGGAAATCTTGCTGCCTTTATTTTTTAATTATGTCCAACAGTGGCTACTCCTAACCTCCTTCATTACTATCCATTAGATCTGAGGTGTTATCATCTCATCTTGTAAGACTTGCATCTTTGACTTCATCCAGTCACTCCCTTTTTATTGTCCAAGTATGTCCTCTGTCTCTAACCTTAAGGTCAAACAATCTCTGCTCCTATTTCTGTAATAACCGTCCACATAATCATGTCTCCCATCTCAACTCTTTGCGAGATGTCAGATTCTTTTTATTTTATTTTATTTTTATTGTGAGAATACCGTACAGAGGGGTTACAATTACATGGGCAAGATAACGAAGACATTTCTTATCAAGCATTGTTGTCTCCTCTTTGTTTCCCCTTCCCATCCCTTCCCATACTCGCCTCCTCCCCCCACCCGATCCTCTCCCCCACCCCCACCAACGTTGTAAAGTTCGTTTTTCGACATAACAACTTGTACATCTCATTGTTGCAATGGGTCCACCTGTATCCCTAGTTAAATGATTTGTTTTTTCCTTTCCCCTCCATAAATTATACCAACATCAAATACAGTGAAAGCAGGGGTTATACTGTGGGGGAGGGACATACAAAGCAACATAGAAATCATCTTTTAAATGTGTTAGAAACAATTGCATGAAAGGAAAAAAAAACAAAAAAACATTTGAATACTTATCTTGGGGTTCATTCCCCTAACATCAACTTATCTGACCTTTTCTGCTTGACTCAGACATATACTAGTTATTGCAAATAAGGGAAACCATGGGACCTATGTTTCTTTGGGCTTGGCTTACTTCACTTAATATAATTTTTTCCAAGTCTTTCCATTTCCTAACAAATGGGGCAATGTCATTCTTTCTGATGGAGGCATAGAATTCCATTGTGTGTATATACCACATTTCCTTGATCCATTCATCTACTGAGGGGCATCTGGGTTGGTTCCATATCTTAGCTATGGTAAATAATGCTGCAGTAAACATAGTTGTGCTGGTAGCTTTAGTGTGGTCTTGTTTGTGATCATTTGGGTAAATGCCCAAAAGTGGGATTGCTGGGTCATAGGGGAGCTCTATGTGGAGATGTCAGATTCTTGAAGAAACCACTTTGATCATTCTACTAAAAACTTCAACCCATTTCTTCCAACCCCTGATGATTCAAGTCCCCTTCACCCTACTGATTTCTTCAACTATAACCAGTAATTTACTTCTTTTTTTATGTGTATAGTTATACTGTAGCTCTCCTCTCTCCCATTCTAAACTCTAAGGACCCTGAAGGTGGAGATCTTTCTATTTTACCTATCTAGAGAGGTCTTGGTACATAGAAGGTAGTTGATACATATTTGATCATATTAAACATTTGGAATTTGAATCTAGCAGTGGGTAGGATTAAGGTTTGATGCATATGGAAATAGCAACAAAACTTCAAAACCAAACCAACAGGCTGGTTTCAGGCTCACCCACAAGTTAATAGGCAAACCCCAAAAAATCCTCTCCTAGGAAATCATAAGTCTAGAGAGTGTCTTAAGCAGTTTTAGGATGGTTAGGGGAAGCCAGACTTTAGGCAGAGTAACAAAGGAGATATTTGATAGATCTAGGGAGTTTTACTTTGCTATAATTATTTTAAAGAAAGGAAGAAAAAAACCTTTCAAAGGCTATGCTTTTTCTAAGTATAGATGAAAATAATCTACCAATTAGAAGGTAAACAGTCCTCAAATGTCAGATGGTCATAAATTCCATACAACAAAATGGTGGGGCAAATAACTGAACTTATAAAATGATCTTGGCTAATCGGTGGTACTTTCTAATTCTTAATCCTAAACAGAAGAGACAATTGAGTTGAAGTAGAATTTCTCATGCTGTACTCAGAACTGGTTAGATGGTGAATTGTAAAAACTGGTTAATGTGAGAGTGTATTATACATTTCATCTTTATCTTTAAATCTATTAGTCTCTTTGAAACAGTACTGCTGCCATTTCTTTGAGTGTGAGTCTGGTGATGGGTGTTGTTTATGTTTGTTCTTATTAGATCACAGCTAAATTTTAATCACTGTCTTTAGAATAAAGTCTTAGTGTCATGTCTGAAGACTTCTTTGGTAGAGGTTCCTTTTTATTTGTGTTTTGAGTCTAATGTCTTAGTGTCACAACCTAGACTTTCACAATTTGACAAACTGATTCTATCAGTATGTGTGGGAGCTATTTCTTGGGTGAGGTAATAGGGCAAGACCTAGTGGGTGGGGGAAAAGCTACCAAATTCTCTCTCTAGGTATGCCTGCCACCAATACAGAAGCTTTTAGACTGGTTGTTCCAGAGTTTTAAAATTCTTTACAAAGAAATCACCAACTAACACATTAGTCATGGGTGATATAACTCAATTAATTCCTTTTTCCTCCTTCGATACTGGTCGTAGTAGGGTTTGAAGGTTTAGCCTTTTAATTACGTGGCTGGCTTTTCCAAGTCCCCTTTCCCATGTTTCTTAGCTCTTGAATATCATTAGTCAACAATAGGAACTTCTTTCACTCAGTAAATTTCAAGAGTTTTTGGTGTCTTCTGTGGCAAGAGAAACAAAAACTGAACATATACTTTTATTACAAAAATCATCTAGGTATTGTAGTGAATATATTTGTTGATCTGCTTTCATTTCTGGATGATAAACTCTGTGAGTCTGTTTCTCTAGTTTCTTTTTTTAAAAAAATTCTGATCCAGGTAATAGAATATTTTTAATAAATGTGTTACTCCCTAATAAAGAAAGTCAATTACATTTTATTAGGGTTTAAAATATGATAGAACTAGATATTTTGCCAGAATCAAAGATCATAGTAAATTGTAATATCACATCAACAAAATTCTTATTAAGTACAGTTTGGGATAAATAAACCAATGCCTAATTCTACACTGGCCACATATTTACATATAATTGGGAAATTCACATAACACCCCAAACCTGAAGGTTCTCAAATACAACACACAGGTAATACAATGTCCTTTCTTCATACAGCAATATTTTGGGGATTAAATGAGAAAATATACTAAAGTGCTTATTACTTCAAAAGATTAATCAAACAGGCTTATTACTTCAAAAGATTAATCAAATAGGAATATAAAAAGCTACTAAATACACAGTATTGGTAAGAATATAAGAATGGCTCCTGAACAGCAAAGGAATATTAGTGATAAAAACAGAGGAAAAACATCAGCTATAGATTTTATTTAATCCTGCGAGAGGTGGCAAAGGATAGGGTTGCAGAGATTGCTCATTCTGACCTTCCAACTCAAGTTGAGAAGGTTGTGGCATAAGGGCTAAAAGGGACATGGTAAAGTACATTAAAAATCACTGCATTTTCAGCCCACTTGAGGCTAATGCTATAATCAATGGAAATTTTCCTGTATAAAGTCTGGAGGATATAGTATATCACATTCAACTCTTTCCAATAAGGTTATTTATTGCTATTCAATTCATATTTCCCTGAGGTTTTGGCAAGATTATTGAATTTATTCTCCCACATAGTAGCCAACCAAGTAAATCACATTGCATACTTCCATTGTCAGACATTTTTCTCACCCAGCATCGCAGGCTTTGTCCCTCAGAGTATCTTAAAATTTAGCTGTACCAGCATCCATTTATAATTCTGCAATTTAACATTATTGTTTCCTTCCTAATATTTTCTTAATAAAAATGTCAAAAAAGGCAGAGTGAGTCGGGTAGTTTTCAACAAAAAAACCAGAGACCAGGTGATAAATGTTACGGACAAAACATTTTTCCTTGTAGATAGAAGGTACCAGTTATATTAACATGAAAAAAATGATACTATCTCTGCTGCAGGGTCTCGGAGCACTTCATTAGAAACACAGAAACATAAAGAGCTGTGTTAGGGTAGCTTCCCGAAGGACACTAATAGTGAAGATACTTTCCTCCCCTGCTTTACACCCTACGTTTTTAGTATTCAGAAGTCCAACCCCCTGAGTATCTCTCTTCTTAACTGACTTGGGTGAAAAGCACTTTTGGTCAAGAATAAAAGGTCTCACCATTAGTCTATTTTTCAGTTGCTCCAAAGTCTTGTCAATAATATTATACCACATCATTTCACCCTCCACCATACATATCATACCATACCATACCATACCATACCATACCATACCATACCATACCATACCCAACTATACTCGCACTACAGAATATTGTACTATTCTATAGTATCATTATAATGTACTATGGTAATCATACTGATCATACTTTATTATACTGTACACTACTAGTATATAATTTCTGAAGGAGAGCCTGTATATGTAATCTGTGTTAAAATAGCAACATAATTTATCCATCTTTGAAACAATATATAGCATATCTTAATGTACAGTTACTGCAAGTTATAGGTCAAAAGCATTCTCATAAAAATAGGAATTACCCCTCTGTTTTTAGTATTTTCAAATAAAAATAAATTTAAAAATAGGCATTACCAAACACTTCCAGTTTAGTAAAATATCCTATAATTATAAATTAATAGAAAATGGCAAACTGAAACAAATAAGACGTTGTATCAATTGAAACCCTGACCAACTAAGGATCAATAATACTGAGCCATCAATAACATGCTTTTGCTGAACACTGGGAAACTTCACTATTGTCTGTGGGGCTTGACAAAGACATCTGAATGTTTGTTGTAGATTTTTAGGCTATTGATAAATTCAGAAAACTATTAGTTTTAAGCTCTAGGTGCCAAGTATATATAAATTAATGTTAGTAATAAACTTGCAAAGTGCTCTTCCACAGGTGCATTGCCAGCATTTGGGGTTGCAGAACTCTTCATTGTGAGAAATCACTGTTCTTCTTTTGTCCCTCATGATTTAATGTCATTGGCATCATTAAATCTTTGTACTCATCATGAAGACCAACTCAAAAGTTTTTAAAGGGAGAGAGATGGTGTTAAGACTCAAAACTGACTGTAAGAACTTTAAAAAGAATCAGCACAAGGGCCTATGTGTATCACACCAGGAGACCCCAGTCTTCTCCAATCACCTCAACTCTCTTAATTTGATGAGACCATACCCTGACACAAGCTACAGATAGGATTCATAAGCGTTGTGGTATAAGAAGAAAACTGTTCTCCTTTACTGAGTGACCCCAGGTTATTTGTCTGATTCCTCTGAGTTTTAGCTTTATCTGTTTTGAAGTGAGGTGTTTTAGGATGGAACTCAAGGCCTCACACATGCTAAGCACATACTCGACCACTGAGCTGCCTCTCAGTCCCTTTCTCAGTGGAAATGCTCATGCCTGTTTTACCTATGATTTGATGCAAGGTGTTTTATAAATTGTAATCATGAAGTAAAAACTATTATTAATTTTATTAGTTTTTTAAACTTTCAGAGTTACCTTAAATTGCCCAATTCTCTCTTTCTCTCTCTCCTTCCCCCCCTCTTTTTCCCTCTCCTCACCTCTCTCATTTGTGCTGGTCCTGGGGCTTGAACTCAGGGCCTGGACACTGTCTGTAAACTTTTTTGCTCTACTACTTGAGCCACAGTTCTACTTCTGAATTTTGGTGGTTGATTGGAGATAAGATTTCATGGATTTACTGCTCAAGTTGGTTTCAAATCATAGTCCTTCAATCTCAATCTCCTGAGTATTTTAGGATTGCAGGCATGAACCCCTAGCAACTGGCTTATGAGTTCATTCTTAAATATGATGGCTACACAATTTTACCATAAGTTCAGGATTACTGGGCAATAAATTCAATAAATCCAGCTAAAACCTAATAGAAGTATAGGCATCAAAATCCACAAGGGATCGCAGCAATTACTGGCATGTAAATAGCAGATTTCTGCTCTCTTAAAGTAAATTGGAATCATGAGTAGGATGGATGTCTGGGACATATAAAGGTTCAGAATCACTTAATTATTGCTGAACTGAGATGTGCCTATATTCTGTATTGTCAGTGAGAACAAAGATTTTCTACAGTCAATTCAAAGCAATTTTTTCAGCAACGCTGAAACAAGGACACAGGATGACTCATTGCAACAATGATAGCCACAGACATTATATTGGAAATATACTTTACAACTTTGGGAAGGGGAGGAGTGAGGGAGGTGGGGGAGAGAAGGGAGAATGGGAGAACAAGGGAAGGGGTAACAATGCTAGACGAGAAATTACTCATTGCTTTACTCATGTAACTGTCACCCCTCCGTACAGCATACTTATAATAAAATAAAATTTAAAAAAAGCAATAAGTAGTTCTACTAACTACCTGCTAAATCTTCATACTGTTTTTGCTTTAAGAAATACTGGTTGAATATCTTAAATCTTTTAAGAAATATCCATTCCTAGCTCCCCTTTTTATTACTGAAAACTTATTTTCTCTTTTTAAAGCTAAAAAAAAAACTTTCCCCCTAGCATAATTTTCAAGCCTTATTTTCTCTGACCTAATTGTCTCCTCTTGAAAATTCTCTCTTCCTATAATTCCCTTTCTTGAAATCTTTCAGAATTTTCTACTGAGTATTGTTTTTCTTTTGCCAACTCACTAAGTACTCCTAGAATAAACAATTTGGTATTCAAATTGTGAATACTCATTATAATAAAAAAAGTTGTTAGGCAGAAGATGAAAATTACTTGTTCCTGTTCCCAATTTTATTTTGAAATCCCTTATAGAAATTGGTATGCAAGCATAAATTTAAGTAGGTTAGAAATAAATTTGTGTATAGCACTTGAAAAATATAACTACAAATATCCTGGGTAGAAGAATAAATGTTAGAGGAGGAAGTGGGGGAGGGAGGGGGGCAGAGAAAAATGAGGAAAAGAAATAAAATTTTCTGAGAAAATAAAGACAAATATTAATAACTGTGTGTTGGTAAACAGAGGCACCAAAATCAAGTTTGCTCTCTGACCAAGGCAATGTAGAAAGAGAAAGCTCTCAGAAAACAGCATAAAGTAAGCTTTCAATGTATCCTAGGCCTTAAAAAAACTACCTATAAAGCTTATGATTCTAGTAGAACTTTGCTTTCGTATATAGATTAATCATGGCCTTTGATTTTTCTGTCAAAAGCCACAGTAGCAAAATTGATGTTATCTAAGGCAAAAGCATAAATATTGCATTGTGACTAGACCAGATGGAAAAACATGGAAAGGTTGCTAAAATGCTTCAATAAAATATTCATTACCAGTAGTAATTACACACTGAAATTAGAAAATAAAAATTCCACATGAGCAAAAGTGATTTTGTAATTCCATTCATCTGAGTGGCCCTGCAGGTATAGTCTACATTTACATCACATAATTTGAAAGCAAAAGCCTGTTGCAGACTAAGACTTCAATTATATGAACCAAAAAATACGTTTAAAAGATCTGTGATCACAATTCATGTCTTAAGGGATTTGGGCTTATTTTAGGTATCGTAGCAGCTGCTCTGGTATCTGAGAAAATAATACAGAAGAAAACTATTAGCACTTCTTCCGTGTAAGCACCAGCAATAGGAATGTCAACTAGAAGGGTAAGATCTAGGTTATTGAGGTGTGCATTAAATGGGTTATCGCAAAAATTAAACTAATGTTTCTTTGCCTTTTCAGAAGGCAAATGGACACTCCAGTGTAGTTATAAGAACATATACTATATTCCATTGAAAGTTTGAGGCACTTCTGCATTACCTAAATCCAAGCTCTGGAGGGCCAAGGAGAACGGTTTCTGATGATATACACCATTTGTCTTCAGTTGGAGATCTCCTAGCATCCTCAATATTGGCTTTTGGCAAAATCAAGGACATCTTACTACTTGCTGGACATCTTAGCTATGGTTATGAAAGTCCTACTTAAATCAAGACAAGATTTACATATTTGTATCTTCCACCGTTTCCCTTTTGTTCTCTTTATGAATACATTCTGGATTCCTCAAAGCAGCCTTCAATACTGAAGACAGTTTGTAATCCTCCACTACACCTTATCTTTTCACTAAAACATTCTCATTTTCTTCAGGGTACTTCTCAGACTCATTCGACTCCTAGGTATGCTACCTGAGCGTGCTTTCTATCTGCTTCAGTTAACGGTAGCTTTACAAGAAAAGGTGCCATTTCAGGCATGGCTGAGGTGAGACTAACCGACAGTAAGAGAGGCTATCACACTCTTTGTTCAGGACATATTCTTATTAAAAATATAAAGTAAAGTACCATTAGCTTTGTGGCCACTACCACACAGTTCTGAGACTGAGTTACCTATTAAATGAGCACAGAATCTTTCATATGTGTTTGCTTTCTAGTTCCTCCCAATGCACCTCTTTTTGTTTTGCAACTAGGATGAGACTTCACATTTACTTCCACTGCATTTTGGTTCAGCATTGAACCTACTGCAGATGTTTCTGAATCTTGATCCAAGTGTCCCTTATGTGAACTATTTCTGTTTCATAATATCTGATTTTCAGGGAGCCCATGATTTCTATGACTCAACCTAGAAGCCCTTCTACAATAAAAACATTTAAGTAATGAAATTATTATTATAATAAAAGTATTAGTTTTATAATAAAATTAAAGATAGGGCTGGGATGGTGGCTCAGTGGTAGAGTGTTTGCCTGGCATGCATGAGGCACTAGGTTTGATTCCTCAGCACCACATAAGCAGAAAAAAGCCGGAAGTGGCGCTGTGGCTCAAGTGTTAGGGCACCAGCCTTGAGCTGAAGAGCTGAAGGACAGCACCCAGGCCCAGAGTTCAGCCCCCACAACCAACAAAAAAATAAATAAATTAAATTAAATTAAAGATAGAATTACACAAATATTTTATGCAATAATAAATGAGTTTTCTTCCTAGTGAACTCATAAATTCTTGGATTCTCATTAATATATTACCTAAAATTAGTCCATTATATAGTAAAATAAAGACTTCATTTACTAAGACAGATGTTTAGACCAATTAAAAAATGTGCTAAAACAAGCTTTCACCAATGGATTCTTAGATTGCACAGAAGGACTAAAAAAATGTTTCCATTTATTACACTGTAATAGTACAGGATGGTATTACAGGAAATAGCTGGCTAACAGACTATGCTGGAAGAATTAAATAGAACCCTAAATAGACTCTGAATGCCTGGAAAGCTTTGGAACTGTTGGAAGATCATGTTAGGTGATTGCTAATAACTAAAACATAATGAATTTGAAAAAGTATCCTCAAGTGACATGCAACACAAATCCACACTACTTGATATAGTCTTACAAGAAATATGATATATTGATATATCATGTATACATTATATATTGTTGTACAGTCATTTGGAATTATTATGTGAGAAATGGCAAGCAGAGTAAAATATTTCAAGCATGGCTATGGGTATGGTCTGTAACTATATTCCATGGTCTCAGTTCACAGTGATTGTTAATGTAGTTCCTGATTGCTAATATGTTAGCTGATCACTCATGACTAGGATTTTTTTTTGACATCAATTGGTGGTTAGTGGATTAGTTGAGCATCTTCTGTAGTGAATGTCTCCTCTAGGATATGCAGTGTCTTTCAGTGAGATCATTTAGATGTTTCTCAAAATGGTAGTACTGGCCATAGTGGATTTTCCAGAATCCTCATACATTTTCCTCGTTCAGTTAGAAGAGGTGGAAAAACATGTCAATCTTGATGTTGTATTGATCTTTCTCATTTGCTACAGAGTAATAAACACCACTGTATTTCATCTCTCCTTGTTTTGAACCCAAAAGCCATGACACCAATGTTTATGTGATGCAGACCCTGGTAGGGAAAACAAAATGCTAATGATAACAGCTTATTATTTCTTATTATTAGAGATAATTAATAATAATTAGTAATAGTGAAGG
Source organism: Dipodomys merriami (assembly GCF_024711535.1). Lineage (NCBI taxonomy): Eukaryota > Metazoa > Chordata > Mammalia > Rodentia > Heteromyidae > Dipodomys > Dipodomys merriami. Next base: position 2,335,172 of record NW_027202938.1, read on the forward strand.
CATCTAATTACAAGCATATTGGCTATGTAATAGCACCTTTAACTTGCTTATTGACGTAGACTAGCCTTTTTGCAAGCATGACTGCTGCCCTTCAGATTAAAGAATTCTCTTCAGCTTTTTCCTTTTCTTCCTAACATTATCATGTGAGCCATTTGCTTCTGCATATCTATATTCAGATACCTGAGCAGAAAGATACAATTCCAGTTTTGAAGTACTCATGGCCTCCCACAGAACAACCCAACACACATGCAGGGATGTCTGGCTTCATAGGAGAGGCATGCTAAGATCCTTGGTTGGCATTCAGAAATCCTTCACAGTTGCGTCTCTACAATACCATCCACCTTTGTCCTCAACTCACAGCCTCAAATAACACATGGTGAACTCTAGTAAATCAAACTGCATGCTAATCTTACTGTTCTATACACTTGTACTCTTCATTTTGCCTGTAAATTTGCATACCAAGTCCTTCCCTCAGCCACAATGCATTTTTCTTTCCCAGGGAAAAAATACACTGTCTCCATGTGTAAATAGTGGCTTTGGGGTGGTTAATTGGACATAAGAATCTCACAGACTTCCTCCCTGAGCTGGTTTGGAACCACAGTTCTCAGAACTCAGCCTTCTGAGTAGCTAGGATTATAGGTACTATAAACCACATTGCTTGTTTTTTTTTTCTTTCAAATTTCAATTTACCATGTCAGTTTATGAGTATAAAGCATCTTGGTCAATGTCAGACTGTCCATTGTTCTCACCTTTCTCTTTCTTTCCTACCTATTCCCTCAAGTTTCTTGGTTCCATTTGCACACATGTACATTGAATATTTATGTGTGTAGTCACCCACCCTTCTCTCTATGGGTCTATCTCCCTTTCCTTTACATTCCTGCTTTTGACAATACATGTTTCATCTTCCTGGTATTTATTTCATTAAACTAGAAGTTAGTTGTTCAAAGGAGTTACATCACTGGAATCTTTTCCTGGACATGCAGTATTTTAATCAATTGTGTATATATACACAATTGCATATATATTTTATATATGTTTATAATTTAATTTGAACTTATACATATAAGGGAAAACATGGGCCCTTTGTCTCTTTGAATCTGACCTATTTCACTTAACTTAATTTTTCTAAGCCCATCTATTTTCCTGAAAATGACATATTATTTTTCCTGGTGAAAGTTCATAGTATGTATATATGAATGTATATGTGTGTGTGTATACATATATATATCTCATGTTTTCTTTGTAGGGCATCTAGGTATTTCCACAACTGGGCTATGATAAATAGTGCAGCAATGAATGTGGGTATTCAAGTGTCTTTACTTTAAATGGCAACCTCCTGGCTTTGTCACCATGCTGCATGACAGTTCTGGCAAGGTATGTTTATTTGTACATATGGACACTGTTGGCATGGTTTTGAGTTGAGACTGAACTTACCCAACAAGTTGTTTCATCAAAACACTGCATAGAGAAGGTTGCATCCTATTGCATGTTATTTGGCTTTCCAGCTAAACCTATTAGTGAGTAGAGAATGTGGCCATTCAGAACTGTGTGCATCAGGAGATTGGGTCTCTCCAGATTCCTGAGCAGCTGGAGTCAGTGACTCAGGCTGAGCGAACACAGGACAGCTGTCCATAACCCTGGTAAAGCTCTGTGAGTCAATAGCTGGCATCAGAACAACAGTAGGACAACACCACTAGAAAAATGCAGGCAGGTAAAATTGCCAAGCTTTGTTCCCACCTCCACTCTCCAAGAATATTCACCTACCTAGGTAGTCATGAACATCTCTCCACCTAAATCATGTAAACTTCAAAATCCAGGAAAATATGCTTTAGAAGCAAAGCACTTCATTTTTGTTCTTAAAGCAATTACGATTCTTTTTTAATTTCTGAATACGGATGAAGTTTTTCTGAGGCAGACAAAAAAGTTCATCTGAAAAAAATTTTAGCTGAATAAACCATTTTAAGTTGAGCAAACTAACCTGCCTACATACAGTACCTCATGTTTTAGTTTGTTCTTATCAACTCCTGTAGATAACAAGAAAGGGATATGAGAGGAAAGCATTTTAGTATGTAGGAATAGGTGTCTGCCATCATCTAAATATGTTGGCAAGTGCAATTAAAGTGATCATTGGAACGCTTCTGGTTCAGCATCATTGAAAGTTTGTTTACTATTTGGTTCCCATGGAGTGTAAAAAATTGACAGTCTGCATCATAACTTGAGGTGCATACATTTATGATCTGCTGCTTTTATTTGTGCATTGTTGTATTGGGCTTTGCCCTCTCATTGCAAAGAAACTGCTGCAAGCTACAAGTCACATGGCTGCATGTATGATTTGATTTACTTCAAGGTCTAGCCAGGGCATTCAGCTTTATTTGTTAACCTTAGCAGAACATTATTTATTAATGAGTTCTTCATGCTTTATTAAGCCTAATGTCAAAATACCTCTGCGGGACCCTACTTGGCATGCTTTCTCTTTGTAGTAAGGCGTTCCATAGAAAATGAAAAAATATGCAGGATTGCTCTAGTTAAAACACAACAGATATCAGCTCAAATGCTCTTTATCCTGTTTGAAGGTATTTCTGAATCTTTGTGAAAGATCTAAATCTGATACAACGTGAGGCTGAAATTTAAAAATTCCTTCTTGATAGAGGTAAGAGGACTCTCTAAAACAAAGCAATCTTATAAACTTAGAAGATGGGGTTTGCTCTTCAGCAGGCCAAAGGAAACAAGTGAAGAGGAGGCAGAAGATAAAGGTAAAGCCTGTGCAACAATAGGAAGAAGGTGTAGAATTAGCAGAATTAGAAGGATTGCTTGAGATTAGTATCACAGTAAAGTGACTAATAATCTCTTAGTCATAAGGAGAATGAACACAATTCAGAAAGGTGCAGGAATTTGATATTGGGAAGGAAGGACAACCAGTGGGATGAAACATGCAGAAAGCATAGAATTTTCAGCATGGATCCTCCTGGCTCCTGGGAAGTATGAGCCTCAACAAGTATAGAAGGGTCAAAACCTTAGAAGAATCCAGGGAATAAGAATATGTTGGACAGGTGAGTGTTGACCTCTCGGTTTAAGGAACCTTAACAAATTCATCAGGTATTCATAAAATAGAACCAACTGGGGTTCAGAGTCACAGATAAACAGACCAGAGATCTCTATTCTGAATTTTCAACAGAAAGCTGTGGGACAAAAACTGAGGTGTGAGAGAAGTGGGGGATAATTATCTTGGCTCACTAATGAGTACGAATGACCAAGACCCATCTATGACACAAGACCTCATCTATGCCACAGGACTTGTGATAAGAAAGCTCCATTAGTAAGTCATGCTAGATACTGAGCCTTGAGCTTTCCTTCTGACTGATTACCAAGATTCTGTGTACTGTCTTGAGCATAAGGGAGGGAACCATCAAAATTCTTTGGGAACTGAGAGAAAGCAGCCTCAGATACAGTACTGGCAAATAAACTTTTCTATCCCATTATTTCTTAATGTTGTACTTCAACTTTTATAATAACATGATTCTGTAGTTTGCTACTCGTACCTTAATTATGTGGGTTTTCTCACTATCTTTTATAATTGTTTCTCATATGTAGTAAGTAGTAATTATTGAGCTCCTGCTGTGTCCTAGATGGACACTTTGAAGAATAAAGTTATGTCTCAGTGACAGATCTTATAGGAACCCTTCTGCCGAGGGTGGTAATAGATATGTACAGATGAAATAAGATTACAAGATAATAACCTGTCCAGATTATAAGAAAGAGAAGTAAAGGCTGAGAAACCATTATAAAGCTTAGAGGAGACTAATCAAAGACATGGAAAGATCTGAAAAGCTATGTTAAGTGAATTAAGTCAGGTCCAGAGAGACAATGGATTTATGATTTCCCTTATATGTGGAAGCTAGATTTAGCTTAGGAACTTATACATAAATGCATTGGGTGGTAAGCAAGTGTATACAAATATATTAACTGAAATACAGTAGATTCAAGGGATATCTCAATAGTATAATTTCTTGGGCAAAATCAAAATTAAGTAAAATAAAACACAAGGAAAAGCACTTATTGAAAAAGAGTGAGGTGGAGTCAAGGGGAGAGGGGTAGACAAATGAAAAGAAGAAGAGGGGAAAAATGCAGACAAGAATCCAATGTATATCCTACAAAATTGTGAAGAGGGAGGAAAAAAGTCATAGGTGAGGGATGAGTTAGAATACAGAAAGGGGTGATAATGATCAAGATATATTCATAAACTACTTTGTTAAATGTCAAGTCCTTTGTACCACTACTAAAAGGTAACTATAATAATTCAAAATAATAGAAAAAAAGAAGAGGTACAGTTTAATCCAGTATAGGATTTTACATTGGGTCCTAGAGCAGAAAGAGTACATTGCTGGAAAACTGATGAAATCCAATTAACTTAATGTTCGGGTATTGGAGCAGTTTTGATTCATTTGTTTTGACCACTGCATGATGATTATGTAAGATATTAACACTAGCAAAAGTTAGCTAAAGGGTATAATGAGAACTCTAAATTTTGTAAGTCTACATTTATTTTTCAGCTGAAAGTTAAAAATTGATAAATGCCGTAAGAAGATGGATGTGAGTATCTATTGAGCTTATTATAAAAAGAATAAAATTCTGAATGCTAGCAAAAAAGTGTTCAGGAGAGGAAGGACACAAGATAGTGACTAAACAGTAGGAAAACACAACTGTCTCCAACCAAATAGAGAGTTCAAGTTGCAACTCTCAGCGCCCCCAAGAGATGGGTAACAACAATAAACAAAAACAACCAGAGAAATGTAGGAATTGAAAAAAGGAAAGAAAAAAAACTTCAGAACCTGCACAAAGATGAAAAAGCGTGAGGACCCTTCCCCCATGCCTCACAGGCCACGAAGCTCTGGGCCAAGCTGCAAAAGAGGCCCGGCCTGCGGCTACTGAGACCCCAGAGCCACAGCAGTCTGTAGAACCAAACCCCCATGGCGCCAGACCTGGACAAAACAGACAGAGAAAGAAACTGTGAAGCCCAGACCCGGAGCCCCATCACCACCCGGCCAGCCCACAATCATAACAAAGGAGCACAGTTGCCACTAGTGATCTATAGTACACAGATACAGCCACACCACCACTGGACAGTCCGTAACCAGTTCCTGAATAAGTGAGTACTGCCATGGAAGACCAGCACTGGTGGTAACCCCCAGAGCTAGACCTGGACCCTCCCACTCCTGCCTGGGCTACCGGTCCCAGTGAAGCTGAGAATTGTGTAAACACCCCAGTAACCTGGGGAGTGCACCCAGCCTGCCAGATCTCCACCCCTCCCAGCTGAAGTTGGGAACCACTCCTGGGCTCCAGGAGCGGATGGTGGAAGGATCCCCACCTGTGTGTTCCAGGAAGGTGCCTTAACAACTTAAACCAAGGGTACCTGGCTGAAGTCAGGAACCATGAGCAGGCTCCAACAGCTGGGGGCGGAATGAGCCCCCATCTGTGTTGCCCTGGATGGGATTCCAAGCAGAGCGGTGCTGCAGGTCCCTGGCTAAAGTCAGGAACTGTGCGCATGGTCTCCAGCAGCCTGCAGGGGAAGGAGCTCCACATGTGTGTTCTGGGCGGGTGGTACCGACCCAGGAACCAACCCAGAACCAAGGGAAGGCAGCCTCCTACCGTCCAAAACAGAGTTTGGGATTTGACTCCAATAATCCCTGAATCCTCATGCAAAAATCACTGCAAAAAATTACAAAATTCAACAGCCAAGACAGCAAAACCATCCCCAAAGGCCAGCAGCCACCCAGGAAAGAACTCTCCTGAAAGCGAAAAAGAAATGGAAGACAAACCCTACATCCAAGAGTTGATAGAGGCAATGACTCAAATTAAAGCAAGAAATGGATCAGAAATTTAAAGAACAAACAAATTATCAAAAGAGACCCAGGATTTTTAAAAGGAGATGCACTCAAGAATAGCTGCAGTACACACTTCCTTAAAAGACAAAATTAACAGTTTGAGAACCGACATAGAAATCATAAATGGTTCAATTTCCTCCATGCAAACCACATTGGAAGCCATAGTTAATAGAGTTAATAAAGACAAAATGCAGCAACTGGGGAAAAAAGTTACAGATATGGAAAAAAAAATCAAAATATGCCAAAGGGAAGTTCAAGAACAAGCAGACAATGCCAAGAAATTTAAACTTTATATATCAGAGGTGGACAAGGGTGAGGAATAACAGAATAGCGAGATGAAGCACTCACTAAATAAAATTATCACTGAAATTTTCCACAATCTTAAAAGAGAAAATCTCACCTATATAACAGAAACATACAGAGCACCTAGCAAACAGGATCTGAATAGGAATACTTTAGGCATATCATAGTAAAAATGCTAGGTCTGAATAATAAAGAAATGATCTTGCATGTGGCTAAAGCAAAGAAGGAGCTATCCTAACAATGGGAAAAAATCAAAATCACTGCAGATCTCTCCACACAAACACTTAATGCAAGGAAACCCTGGGAAAGCACTACCTGAATCCTGAGAACCAACAACTGCCAACCCAGACTGGTATATCCAGTGAAGCTAGCATTCACATTTGATGGAGAAACTAAAATTTTTAATAGTGAAGAAACACTAAATAAATTCATAAACAATAAGCAAGTGCTTATTAAGAGAGGGAACACAATCTGAAGAAAACAATCAAGATCAGGGATCCACATCAGACAGATATCAGACAGAGTATAAATTGATAATTTCTTCAAGAGACCCATCCCACAGCCAAAGATAAAAACACTCTGAGTGAAGGGATAGAGGAAGATCTACCACGCAAATGCTCCCAGCAAGAAGGCAGGAGTTGCCATCCTGATATCTGCCAAAATAAACTTTTCATTAAAATCAATACAAAAAGACAAAGAAGGATACTACATATTAATACCGGGAACAATCCAAGGAGAGGATATCACCATTATCAATTTATACTCTCCAAACATTGGAGCACCCAAATATACTATGCAAATACTCTCAGACTTACAGGAAAAAACAGACCCAAATACAATAATACTAGGAGACTTTATTTAATACTCCACTCTCACTAAAGGACAGGTCTACCAACCAGAGGATTAGCAAAGAAGCCTCCAAATTAAATGATGCCATATCTCATGTGGACTTAATTGACATCTACTGAGTTTTCCACCCTACAACAACCCAGTACACATTCTTCTCAGCAACCCATGGAACATTCTTCAAAATAGATCATATCACAGTTCACACAAAAATTTAAGCAAATACAAGAGGATCAATATAATCTCTTGTATTCTATCCGACCATAGTGGAATCAAGCTAGTTCTTAATAACAAAGTATGCCATAGGAATTACTCAAAAAGATGGAAATTGAACAGCACACCTCTGAGCAACACCTGGGTCACAGCAGAAATTAAAAAAGAAATTAAAAAGTTCTTACAATCCAATAAAAATAAATATACATCACAAAGAAGCCTGTGGGACACAGTAAAAGCAGTCCAGAGGGGCAAATGTATTGCTCTCCGTGCACACATCATGAAAATAGAAACAAAATGAAGTAAATAATCTCATGATGCAACTAAAGCTGTTAGAAAAGCTAGAAAAAAATGAACCCAAAGTTACTAGATGGAGCAAGATAACCAAAATAAGAGTTGAAATTAGCGAGATAGAGACTAAGAAAACTACAAATAAAATTAATGAAACAAAAATCAGTTTTGAAAAAAATTAATAAAATTGACAGACCTCTGGCAAGATTAACTAAAAAAAGAAGAGAGGAGATACAAATCAATAAGATCAGGGATGCCACAGGAAAAATTACAACAAACATTCAAGACATCCAAACAATCATAAAAAAACTATTTCCAGAATCTATCCTCACTAAGAAAGGAAAACCTAGCAGAAGTGGATGAATTTTTAGAGAAATACAAATTGTCCAACTGAGCCAATATGAAACAAATCAACTAAATAAGCCAATAACTTACAATGAGATAGCAGAAGCAATCAGAAGTCTTCCAATAAGGGAAAAGCCCAGGCTAGGTGGATTCACTACAGACTTCTGTAAGACCTTTAGAGAGGAACTAATACCCATACTCCTCAAGCTCTGATTTTTTTAACACAATAAAAATAATGTTTATTTACTCTTTGGCATATGATGTACAGTTACAACGAATTGAAGAAGTCAATATAGTTCATTTCCAATATACTGTCTTGAGGGTGTCACTGTTGCAATGGGTCAGCCTGTATTTTTGTTTCATCATTTTGCTATTCCCATTCCTGTCCCCAAATTAAACAAATGTATATACTAGATGAAGGGTACCAAATCAAGTGCAGTGATAACAGGGAATATAGTTTGTGGGAAGAGCATACAAAGGAAACAAAAAAAATCACATAGTACATTGTAAATGACAACAACAAAGAAAGACCTCTTATGTCCATATCTTGGGGTTCATTTCACTTAGCATCATCTTATATGGTCATATGTGATATATACTAATTATTGCAAATGAGGGAAACCACAGGACCTATACTCTATTGGGTCTGGCTTACAGTATATTGGAAATGAACTTTACAACTTTGGGAAAAGTGAGGGAGGTAGGTTGGGAAGGGATAGTGGGAGAACAACAAGGGAAGGGGTAACAATGCTTATCAAATGTACTCAGTGCTTTATTCATATAACTACTCCTCAAGCTCTTCTGAGAAATAGAAGCAGAGGGAGAAATCCCAAACTCATTCTATGAAGCCAATATCACACTCATCCTCCAACCAGGCAACTATCCAACAAAAAAGAGAACTACAGACTAATCTCTTTGATCAACACAGATGCAAATCTCTTCAATAAAATTTTAGCCAAGAGAATCCAGAAACATAATAAAAAAATTATACGTTATGATCTAATAGGCTTCATCCCAGAGATGCAGGGATGGCTTAACATACATAAACCAATTAATACAATCCATCACATCAACAGATCCAAGGTCAAGAACCACATGATTATCTCTATTTATGTGGAAAAGGCTTTTGGTAAAATACAACACTCATTCATGTTAAAAGCTCTGGAGAAAATAGGAATAGAAGGAACATTCCTTAAAAGAATAAAAGCCATATATGACAGACCAATAGCCAATATTATCCTAAACAGGGAAAAACTACACCAATTCTCCTAAAATCAGGAACAAGGCAAGAAAAGGACATTAGAGGTAACCACATAGGGAAGGAAGAAATTAAATGATCCCTATTTGCACAGGGCATGATATTATACTTTAAGGACCCCAAAAACTCTACTCCCAAGCTCTCAGAACTTATACATCACTTTAGCAAAGTAGCAGTATACAAAATTAACCCACAAAAATTAGTTGCCATTCTTTGTACAAGCAGAAAGGGAAACCAGGGAAACATCCCTATCACAATAACCTCAAAAAAAAAATCTAGGAATTAGCCTAACCAAAGAGGTAAAGGACCTATTTAGTGAAATCTAAACAAGGAAATCAAACAGGACTCCAGGAAATAAAGAACCTCCCATGTTCTTGGATAGGCAGAAGCAATATTGTGAAAATGGCCATACTGCCAAAAATGATATACAAATTCAATGCAATTCCCATCAAAATCCCATTGATATTGTTTACTGAAATAGAGAAAACAATAAAAAAAATTCATATGGAAAAACGAAAGACCTAGAATAGCCCAAGCAATTCTAGGCAAAAGAAACAATGCAGGAGGGATTATCATACCAGATTTCAAGCTCTACTACAGAGCCATAATGATAAAGACAGTTTGGTATTGGCACAAAAACAGACACAAAGACCAATGCAACAGATTAGAAGATCCAGAAATAAAATCATATACCAATAGTCAGCAGATATTTGACAAAGAAGCCAAAGACATACAGTGGAAGCAACACAGCATCTTCAACTATTGGTGCTTGGAAAACTGGATGGCCATATACAGAAAAGTGAAAGTGGACCCCAGCCTGTCACCATGCACTAACATCAACTCAAAATGGATTAAAGACCTTAACATCAAACCTGAATCTCTGAAACTACTGCAGGACAGAGTAGGAGGGACACTTGAACTTATACTAATAGGCAGGAACTTCCTGAACAAAGTCCTGGTGTCACAACAAATTGGAGACAAGACTTGACAAATAGGACTATCTTAACATGAAAAGTTTTGGGCTGCTAAGGTGGCTCAGTGGTAGAGTGCTTGCCTCGCATGCATGAGGCACTGGTTCGATTCCTCAGCAGCACATAAGCAGAAAAAGCAGGAAGTGGTTCTGTGGCTCAAGTGGTAGAATGCTAGCCTTGAGCTGAAGAACTGAGGAACATTGCTCAGGCCCAGAATTCAGGCCCCACTACCAGCATTATTATTATTATTATTATTATTATTATTATTATTATTATTATTATTATTATTATTATTTCCATTTCCTAACAAATGGGGCAATGTCATTCTTTCTGATGGAGGCATAGAATTCTATTGTGTAAATATACCACATTTTCTTGATCCATTCATCTACTGAGGGGCATCTGGGTTGGTTCCATAACTTACCTATGCTAAATAATGCTGCGATAAACATAGTTGTGCTGGTAGCTTTAGTATAGCCTTGTTTGTGATTATTTGGGTAAATGCCCAAAAGTGGGATTGCTGGGTCATAGGGGAGCTCTATGTGGAGTCTTTTGAGGAACCTCCATACAACTTTCCAAAGTGGATGAACAAGTTTACACTCGCACCAACAGTGCAGTAGGGTTCCCTTTTGGCCACATCCCAGTAAGCCAGGCCCAAAGAAATATAGGTCCCATGGTTTCCCTTATTTGCAATAACTAGAATAAGTCTAGGACAAGCAGAAAAGGTCAAAAGCTATGTACATATGATCATATAAGATGATGCTAAGCGAAATGAACCCCAAGATAAGGACACAAGTGGTTTTTTTCTTTCTTGCTATTGTTTTTAATGTATTTAAAATGTACTATGTGATTTTTTTGTTTCTCTTGTATGTTCTTTCCCCACAGTATAACTCCTGTTTTCACTGTATTTGATGTCGGTGCCCTTCATCTTGTATATACATTTTCTAATTTGGGGAGGGGAAGGGAAATAACAAAACGCTGAAATAAGGATACAGGTTGACCCATTGTAACAATGAGATGTACAAGACACTATGTTTTAAACGAGGTTTACAACTTGGGGGGGGAGGGAGGAATAGGAGAGGTGGGAAGGGAAGAAATGTTAAGGGAAAAACAATGGAGGAGGTAACAATGCTCAATAGGAAATGTTCATTACTCATGTAACTATAACCCCTCTGTACAGTATTTTTACAATAAAAATATAAAAAAGTAAAAAGTAAAATAGTAAAAAGTTTCTGCACAGCTAAAGACATAGTTGCCAAATTAGAAAGACAACCAACCAATTGGGAAAAAATATTTACCAGCAGCATATCAGACAAAGGCCTAATATCCATTATATACAGGGAGCTCGAAAACTAATCTTCCCAAATCTAATAAACCAATAATTGAATGGGTAAGGGAACTAAAGAGAGATTTCTCAGAATAAGAGATGAAAATAACAAAGAAACACATGAGGAAATGTTCATCATTCCTGGCCATAAAGGAAATGCAAATAAAAACAACCCTGAGATACCACCTTACACCAGCCAGAATGGCTCAAATCCTACATTCAGCCAACGACAAATGCTGGCAGGCATGTGGAAAAAGAGGAACCCTATTACAGTGCGGGTGGGAATGTACACTAATACAATCACTCTGGAAAGCAGTCTGTCTGGAGGTACTTCAGAAAGCTAAATATAGACCTCACCTATAACCCAGCCATACCACTCCAAGGCATCTACCCTGAGCAAAGGACCTAAGCTACATGGACACATGCACCTCCATGTTCATTGCTTCACTGTTCACAATAGCCAACATATGGAAACAACACAGATGCTCCATTATAAATGAATGGATCAAAAAATTGTGGTACCTATATATAATGGAATATTATGCAGCTATTAGAAAGGACAAAATAATGGCATTCAAAGGCAAATGGATGGAACTAGAATAAATCATTCTGAGTAAGGTAAGCCAAGATCAGAGTGACAAATGCACATGGTCTCCCTGATATGTAGATGTTAAATCCAAAATGCAAGGAGATATGACAAAATAAACAGGACTCAAGAAACAAAGGACATCTACTTAATTTGTCGTATAATTTCTAAATGACTCCATGTTCTTGGCCTCATATATAGTATATATATCTTTATCTATATCTATATCTATATCTCTCTATCTATATCTATCTATCTATATATATGGGCACATCTGAGGGAAGCTAGTAGAGGACACAAAATTAGAGGAAAACGGGAAATACGACAGAGGGGCCCATCAACTGCACTGGACATTGATGAAAATGAACTAAGCAACTCAAGGGCAGGAATGAAAGGGAGGTAAATGGAACAGCTTACACTAAGCAAAAGGAAAGAAATGTACATATCACCCAACATGGAAGAAATAGTTGTATTGTCCAAGCTTATAGAATTCACAAACTTTATAGACCATGATAATGACAATTTGCCTTGCTAGGGTTTAAAGGTATATGTGACTTTAACTAAGTATCACTATCCCATAAGAATGTGAAAATCTTTGAAATTTATGTAATCACTTTATCTCAATAAAAATTATTTTAAAAAAGAATAAAATTTTGTTAAGATAAACTCAAGCTTTGCAAAAAGGCAGTTAGATATCTAAGGGTAATATCAGAAAAACAGTGTGGGAAAAAGCATGCAAATAGTGGGTGGAAATAGAAGGGAAGAGGTAGCTCAAGTGGCAGAGTGCTAATATTGAGCAAAAATGCTCAGAGACTGTGCTTAGACCCTGAGTTCAAGCTATAGGACTTACATATATGTACTTATGTAAATATACCAATCCTATATTGGTAATTTCTTCATTTTCAAGGGTAGAGCTACAATAAAATTGAAGAAGTAACTAGGGTTTACAGTGTTACATGACAATATTGTTTTTAGAAAAAAGGAAGACAGAGAGCTAAAAGTGAAGGTTATCTAGAGCCTTACAAAGCATTTTATGAATGAAGAATTTCAAATTCAATAGTCCTATGACATTGGTATTTTATTTATGAGGAAACTAAGATTTAGCAAGTTGGAGTTAACCAAGTTCACAGAGCTAGTAACAGAATAGTAGACTTGTCTGCACTGCTTTAAATTATTCTATACTACCTTATAAGTTATCAGTAAACCTAATCATAGATGGCTGTACCACTAACTTGGAAAAAAAAAGTTGGACTCCTCTGCCTATCTCCCCTTGCACTGAAATGAGTTTAGGGTTAACCAAGTCATCTTTCTGTATATTTATAAAAATTATTATGCTACATTTGCATGTAAAAAATTTGCTTCTCAATTTGCCAAGGTGCAAAACAAAATAAAATAGTTTCCTTCTCTTAAAACAGTTCTCGTTTCAGTGAAAACTAAGTTTGATATTTACCTAAACTAATACTGGCATGAATCCTCAGAAAATAAATCATACTCAGTATCTTAGTGTTGACAACTGTGTTTGCAAAGAGAAACACTTGGTTGACGGATACTAAGCCTATCAGTAGGTTTGAAGCCTTTTTCATTTCCCCAAAAGATTAAAGCCAAATTTGGCATTTCGTTGTTCCCTCTTAGAGTGGTAAGTAGACTCTTTTGAAAATAATTCTACTTTCCATAGTGAATGAGATTTATTATTCAAGTCTAAACTCTACACAAAGAGGTATAAACACGAATATTCATTCATGATAAATTTGGTACCCCAAGGCACTATTTCTACATCATAAGTATTTGGATATTATATTACATTATATTGTCTGTCAAGCCACACTTGCAGCCACATTATTTTTATTCATTCCAATTTACATAATGCGTGAAAAGACAATGAAAGGCAAAGGTATGTTCAATTTTAAACACCCCAGGAGGCAAGTTATGACATTCTTGGACCACATTGGTCTAGATAGAAAAGGTGTGTGGCTACTAATCCCCTATGGATCAGACAACAATTCATCTATGAAATAATTAAAAAATGGAGAAAATGTACCTAAGGGAAAATAATATGCAAAAATGTCATTGCTTTCTAAATCATATCCATATTCATGGCAAAGCTGGGGAGGAGGGAAGGATAAAAATTTCCAAGGCGATCACTTAAGGGCCTCAAATAAAATGAAATCAATCAATCAAAAATGAAAATAACTTAGTTATTTTTATAGCTTTTCTATTATTGGTAATCTGCAATCTACTAGCTTTGTATTTTTTTAAACCTCAGTTTTGCTTATTATTGAAAATAATAATCTCACATGCTTAATGCTAGAGAGCTAATAACCACCTTATTAATAAGAGCCAGATGTAGGTTTTGTCAGAATTTAAATATAGCTTTAAATGGTAAAAGTCTATTAACTTTAGATAGTAATAGAAGTCCTTAATTGAACAGTGTCACAGATATAAAAATAGATCTGTTTTTTTAGCTTTTTATTCTTATAAGATATGCAGTTTTATGATAATAAACACACAAAATGGGCAGGTTACATATTTTCTACCCTTTTCCCATCAAACCTTGGAATGTTCACAAAGTGCCCAGTAAACCTGAGTTTACATCTGTTTACATCTGTTTTCTATAACAGTCCTCACCAATCAATTATAACCTTGTTCTTAATATTATACATATTTTGTATTTTACTTGAAATTTAACTTATCATGACAAATAGCATGTATGGGACTACACCTAAAACTGTGTTCTGTGCAATTGAAGCCTACCCTCCCACCACTATATAAATGAACTATATAACTGTCCCTTGTGAGGGCTCAGAATTTTCATATGACTATATCATTTCCTAAGAACTGAGTAATTCAAGCTATAGATGTTATTTCAGTTGTTTTTCTACTCATCACTTTACTATTTTCTTTCTTTTTCATGTACTGAAAAATAATATAGTTGCATTCTATATATGCCATATACATTAACAAGTCACTTTGTAGCTATATAAAAATTTTCATTTATTTTTCAAGGAAAAATAATACTGAAACGCAGCTTCTACAAAATAAAAATGTTAAAGCACGGCACTAGTGGCACAGAGTTGTAATCCTAGTTACTGATGAGGCTGAGATGTAAGAATCATAGTTTGAAGACAGTCCAGCTAGAAAAAATCTGAGGTTCTTATTTCCAGTTAATCACTAAAAATTGAAAGTAGAGTTATGGTTCAAGTGGTAGAGCGCCCATCTTGAGCAAAGAAAGGACAGTACCCAGGTCCTGAGTTTAAGCCCTAGTACTGGCACAAAAATAAATAAATAAATAAATAAAATAAATAAATATTGAATTTAAAATCAACAAAAGGCAATAAAAGTTTACATTCAAGTCCTTCTAAAGAGGTTGTTAAATATGTGAAGCTTTTTCTGGGAGCTTACGCAGACTGACTAACCAGACTACTTTATAAAATTCAATGAAATGGTAAATCTCCTTACTTCTTAGGGACACATTATTTTGATAAAAGGCAATGAAAGATTACACTTTGAGTGGTGTGCTGAAAACCCTATGTGCTTGGAACTGACTAGACTGGGTATCTATATTATTCCACCATGGACTGCCTGTCTACACCCGCACACAGCATGTAACCTGCACAAAATACTTCCCTTGGAATTTGGGCTTTACACCTGTAAAATAAAAACAACCAAACAAGTGTCCTTGGAATCATTTTCAGTTCATAAGGGTTTGATCCAATGGTACCAATAGTTAGATGAATACAAGCTTATCAACAGTGAAATAATTCTTGAAGTGTCATCACAAAATGAACCAAGTTAGAGATATATGTGTAAGGTATTTTTTTGTATTTAAAAAATTATTTTATTGTAAAGATGCTGTACAAAGGGGTTACAGTTACATGAGTAAGGTAATAATATATACTAAAATTTAGAATTCAGTCTTTTTTATCTCCAAAGAATCAATTAACAATTAATTATCCAATGTTTTTTTCATTAGAAACTTTCAAAATCCACTTTCTTAGCTACTCAAGAGGCTGTGATCTGAGGATCATGGTTCAAAGCCTGCCTAGGCAGGAAAGTCCATGAGACTCTACCAGAAAACTACCAGAAAACAGGAAGTGGTGCTGTGGCTCAAGTGGTAGAGCACTCACCTTGAGCTGAAGAGCTGAAGGACAGTGCCCAGGCCCAGAGTTCAGGCTGCACAACAACCACCACCAACAAAATGCAGACAATCTAAATATCTCAGATGATATTTGGGCTGTATTCAGCTCATTAGATTTTTCTTGACATTAGCTGACAAACATTATAGTTACAATGACATTGTAATAATTAAAATTAGTTTGTAACATGAGCTACAAACTAACAGGAAACAAATTTAAATGTCATATTTCCATTTTTTGAATTGTTTGAAAATGAAACAGTATTACTTAGAGAACACTTGTTTCATAAACCCCTTTTCCCTCAGTCAAAGCAAACAGAGGATACTAAGACTAAAAGTAAAATAAAACATCAGGAAATGGATCTTCAAAAGGAATGGGGTAGGTGAAAGGGAAAGGGTGAAAGGGAAAGTGCTAGAGGAATGAAAAGGAGAAGAGGAGGGTTAAGTGCACACAAGAATCCAATGTATATCTTATGGAATTAAGAAGAGGGAGGAAAAAGGTGATAGGGGAGGGATAGACTACTGAAAGAGGTGACAAGGATCAAGCTATATTGTCTTCATAAACTGCTTTATTAAATAACTCCTTTGTACAACTACTTAATAAAACAAAGAAGTTAGTCAGGCACAGTATAGGGTAAGAATCTCAAGCATGCACATGAATGTATGTTCAAATCTAATTTACCTAATCTGATTTCAAGACACTAGACTAAGCATAGAAAGGCATCTTCTAGAAGACAGCTGGGATAAATAGTACCTGGTCAGATTATCCTCCATCCTGTCACATTGTTCTTATCCATCTCTTATCCCTTACTTACATTTTCTTTCTTTTATATCTTATGATGCTGCATAATTCACTTAATTGTTGTGATTGTTTTTATTGTTTGCCTCTCCTCAACAGAATGCTATGAAAACAGATTATTATTTATTATTATTTTGTCTCTTTAATTCAGTATTGCATCTCAAGTCCTTGAACTTACTATGGCCTATCATAGCTATTAATTACTTGTGTTTGACTTGCTGGAGAAATGAAGTATGCATTCAATTCTAATGTAGTCAGGTAAAGATCTTGATTGATTCTCAGCTGAAATCACTGCAAAATCGCCATAATGTACACTTCTCATGCACAAGAACAAACACTCTCAGGCCAGTACAGTTGATAAAGTTCATTCAAAACTTAGTTCAACATTTCAATTTTCTGTTATGAAATGTAGTCATTGTGGTTGCAATAACACAGTGCAAATGTGCCCTACTCATGAAAGAAGAGCAGTTAACAGATGAACAAAGTGAGTTACTTCAGAGAAATCATGGAGATAGAATATTTTTGGGGTATAAAGTGTTGTCTCCATGAAAGTATCTTCCCTTGGTCTCTCTTTATGAAGGGCTCAACAGCTATGTATGTGCACATGAGCATATAAAATTATGCTTATTGAAATGAACTCCAAGAAATGGATACAAGAGGTTTTTTAAATTGTACTGTTTGTGCTTCTTTTTCCCCACCTTTGCTTTTATCCCCTTTGGTCTCTCTTTTTTATGTTTGTACCCTATGTTTTGTGTATAATTTTATCTAATTTGGGGAGTAGAAGGGGAAGCACAGAAATGGTGGGACAAAGGGTGGACCAATGCAACAGCGATACTCACTAGACACTATGTTGGAAATGAACTATACAACTTGGGGGGAGGTCAGGAGGAAGAAAATGAGAGAGGTGGGTGACACTGCTCAAAAAGAAATATACTCATTACCTGACTTATATAACTGCATACCCTCTGTGCATCATCTTCACAATCAAATTAAAAAAATAAAGTGTTTTCTCTGAAATCATCTTTCCATTTGGCAGTTTGGAATTTTAATTCAAGGCCTTCTGCTTGCTAGGCAGGCACGCTATTGCTGATCCATAACTCTAGCCCATTTTGTGCTGGTTATTTTTCAAGATAGAGTCTAGCTTCCTGCCTGGGAATGTGCCTGGATCCTGATCCACTTATTTCCTGTTGTAGCCAGATGACAGTTTCGCTCATTACCATCCTCCCCAATCTCAGCTCCTCAGGTAGTTAGAAATGTGGTGTGAGTCACCTGTAATTGAGCTCAGCTTCAATTCCATTTTAACATTTGATTAAAAAAAATTTTTTTTAACAAACTTGAAATTATCACCTATAGTTTACTTATTCAAAGTGTAAGACCAATGTCCTGATGACGTATAGTAATGTTTGGTCTACACAGTCATATTCCATGGATACAGCTAGGATTATTCTAGTAGCAGCAGACAAAAGATCCTTTTGAACAATCTTTAATTTCTCTGGCAATATAAGTAAACTTTAGCCTACATGTCTGCGATCTAGTAGGGAGAAAGTTTATGTAAATTGGAAGGATTGGGAGATCTAGTTTAAAAAATGCTACAACAAATATAGCTGGTGCTTTACATTTTTCGGAAGTAGTATATAATAAAGGTAATGAATTAAATTTTCATCTTTGAATATTTTCTCCTTTTACAAGTCAACACATATGTGATTTCTTCTTCGTTTTATGTATGTCAGAAAAAAATGGGATATTTTCATTTGTAATTTTTTTCACGCTTTGCAAAGTTTGCCATCACAAGCCACTCTGCATTTATTACCAACAGGTATCACATTAGAAAAGCAATTCAGTGGTATTCCATTTCACTTGTGAAGCTAAGCAGCTTTGCATTCTAAGTACTCTGAGTTATTAGGACTATGTTTGAAGGATATATTACCAGGACCTGGAGTTACCTAGTTGTTTCTTACTGAACTTAGGACTCTGCAAAATGAAGGCAGGAAACCTGCTGTGAGGAGGATAAGAAAATTATTGTAATCTACATTCCTAAATTGAATGAGAATTTTTGCTCAGCAGAAACCTCTTGACTGCAAAACCTCTGAAATTATATCCTGCTGGCAGGAATACCTGTTTGGGTGTGGAGGGAGTCTGTATGTTCTACTGTTCCTCAAAGCAAATTTTAAGTATACATTTACAGCCTTACTGTGTTTTCTATGTCTCTTCTCAAAGAGAAACAACTTGTGATCCCTTTATACTATTAATACAAAAAATTGTGATTAGGTACTGTTTGGTTAGTAAGTATACTGAGATTTGAATTCAGGGCCTCAGACTCTTACTTGAGCCATATTACCAACCCTGTTTTGCTTTAGTTATTTTTCAGATAAGTCATGATTTTTGCATGGAGCTTGGACTGTGATCCTCCTATTAACATTTCCTTTTTAGATTGCAGAAATCTGTAGCCACAGCTTGTTTGTTAAAATGGAATCTTAAATTTTTCCCAACTGGTCTCAAACCATGATCCTTCTGGTCTCTGCCTTATTAATAGGTGGGACTAAAGACAAGATTCACTATGACCCCGTTTTAATCATTATTGATACAGAATTCCTTTGTCTTAAAGATAAATTTCAATTTTTGTGTATGCCAATTCTGGGGCTTGAACTTGAGGCATGTGTGGTCTTTGAGCTTCTTTTGCTGAAGACTAGGACTCTACCATTTGAGCCACAGCTTTACTTCAATTTTCTTTTGGGGGGTGGGGGAGGGCGATGGGTAGTTCTTATTGGAGGTGAGTCTCACAGGCTTTCCTTCATGGGATGGCTTCACAGCCTCTTGAGTAGCTAGAATTATGGGTGTGAGCTACCAGCACCTTGCTTTCATATACAAGCTAACTCATTAGAGCTACTTTACCAACTAAAAGTAGACATTGTATTTCCTGGAATGTTTCCCGATGTTAAACTTATTTTCTGAAAAACTGGCTAGGGTAGCTTGGTATAGTTTCTAGAGATTTTGGGTTTTTTTTTGGTTGAATGGGGCTTGTCCTCTGATAGTTGTTTCAGAAATGGATCATGATAATAAAACTTCCAAGTTCTCTCATAATGATGGCAAAATTATTGTGTCCCAAGGTATCTTATTATCAAATATCTCAAGTGTTACTAGCTTTAAAAAAAAAAAAGTTTTTGTCCAAATTCATCTCCTTGAAAACTTCTAATAGATTCTTCTATAGTCTCTTCTATATAAAAATCTTTCAAATAAGCCAAGTGCCGGTGGCTCACGCCTGTAATCTTACCTGCTAAGGAGGCTGAGATCTGGGGATCATGGTTCAAAGCCAGCCTTGGCAGGAAAAGTCTGTGAGATTCATCTCCAATAAACAACTCAGAAAACTGGAAGTGGCGCTGTGGTTCAAGCCCCAGGACCGACAAAAAAAAATCTTTCAAATACTTCCATAATCCAGGACAAAAGTAAGAAGACATTTAAGTAAAGTTCTTATGGACAAAAATATCTCTAAATCCTTTTTAGTGGACAATATTTTGTTTATTCTGCTAATATAAGTCATCATGTTACCCTTGCCATCCCTGAATATTCTCATAACCTTTTTTGCAAGCAAGTGTAGAGTGATAATTTCAGAGCCACAGGAGTCACCTTGGGAAAAGGGTGAAGGAAGGTGGGAAGAAAGTGGGAAAGAGAAAGAGATTCCCTTAAAGCCAGGCCACTAATAGGAAGCTGAGCTGGTCTTTGACTCCAGGTGACCTCCAGGATAGGGACCTTTCACCTTCACTAAGCCCACCAGAAGTGCAGTGATGAGAAATGCTTCCACATACCAAGAGTATGTACTCTGTGTATGATGCCCTGTCACACAGGAAAATTTGCCTAGGGTCTGATCATTATCATTTCATTCCATATTCTAGCTACAAAATGGCAAACGGATAGCAGCAATGTTACAGTACTTTCCCTGGGTTTTCTGTTAAATCCAGAAACCATCATTTTTACTTTATTTTTCTTAAAAATGAGAAATTTCTGATGAATGAAGATTCTGTTTTTCTAACTCAAATTCTCTAAACTATTGTCTTGAAATGTAATTAGATAGTTTAGGCTAAAAATAGAATGCCAGATTCTATCTTCAAATACACCACCTACTCTCTAACAGCAGAATTTGGCCCTGAAAATCCATTAACAAATATTGTCATTAAACTAAAGAGATAATTACTTTGGACTGGGATAGAATGAACAAAATAATAGGCCAACCACAGCTGGTAGTCATAATGGTAACACTAACCATATGTTACACCAGAGATTTAAAGAACAAAGACATATTGACACCCATGTAACCAAACATGTACAATTATTCTTCAAATAGAACAACTATTATAGTTAGAAAATTCATGGAAGGTCATTACAATTATCTGATATATGAAATAAAGAATATTTCAAAGGTATTAACTATTTTAGTTTGACATTACCAATGTTTAAAAAAGAGGGACACATGGAAACTTTTGTTCTACTGTGATATTCCAGAAATAAATAATTATGTAATTTTTTAAATTAAAATGGAACTACTGTGCTCATTCTTAAATAAGTTTAAGTCACAAGAGCCTTTATTTTAAAACTACCCTTAGCACTAGGACTTCCTTATAGCCCTTACAGTGAATTTTCTGATAACTGAATAATGGCTCAGCCTTTAAAAAAATTGTAGAATGACATTACAAATATTTCCTTGAGAAAAAATGTTTTACAAACCCTGAGAAGCAATTAAAGATCAGCCATAAATCTACCAACTAAGGGTAAGCATTAATATTATTTTGATTAAATAATTTTTTCCTTTTGATTTTTCTCCCTCTGAATATTTCACATTTAATGAAAAGAAGGCCATATCATAATGTGATTTTATAACCTCTTGTATTCATTTACATATATTATAAATATTTCTCAGTGATCATAATATTTTTACCATATAAATTTTAATGACTTCCCAACTTGTTAAGTTGAGAATAATAAACACACTTTAATATTTTTGTGTACTCCTAAATTTCATTATTACACAATTTCATAATTATACTATTGCTCCCAAGAGCTTCTTACATATTTAAGTCTACATTCTTCTATACAGATGATTCCAGATGGCTGTGCTTTTTGAAAGCTGTGTCTTAACTTTTGATTCATTTTTCTCTCAAATTCAGATTTCCAGATGAAGTTGGCTAAGCCTGAATTTACGCTAATTTTTCTGTGTTCATGTCTAAATTAATGAAAAGAGAGATTATCTATTGATAGCTAAAACCATCATTTTGAATTCAATTATGCTTATAAATAAATACTCATATTTTTATGTCATTAAGATTTTTCTTTCTTTTTCTTTTTTTTTTTTTTAAATCTTAGGACTTGAACTCTGAGCCTAGGCATTGAGTTTGAACTCCTTTTGCTCAAGACTAGCACTCTGCCACTTGAGCCACAGTGCCACTTCTAGTTTTTTCTTTGATTAACTGGAGAGTCACAGATTTTCCTGCCCAGGCAGGCTTCCAACTGTGATCCTCAAATCTCAGCATCTCTTAACTAGGAATACAGGTGTGAGCCACCAGTGCCTGGCCATAAAGCTTTTTCTTATAGACAAACATGCTTCTCTTAGCAAGAAAGGGTAAGGAAATCAGCACTGAAAAGATTTTCTTGATTTCTGAGGGGTAAGTATTCTCTGACCAGATTGTTGCTTACTGTCCTTTGTACTAGAGTTTTACAGGACATGTTTGGAAGAGAAAAGAAAGCTATTACACATTGGGGATGAGACTATAAGACCTCAGCCATCTATTTCTTTTCTAAAACCTTATGCTGTGGTGATTCTAGAAAGTTTCTGACATTTACTCTCTGGTTGTATATTGTACTTCTTGGGTATTGAGATGTCTCACTTAGTTCTCTGAAACTGTTGAAGTTTTCTTTAGGGAAACACAATTGAAGATAAATGCCTGTCATAATAAATGTGATTCAATTACAAACATAATTCCATCCCCTCTCTATCTGCTCCTCTGCAAGGAAAAATAATAAGAGGGAATGAAAGAGAGAGAGAGATAAACAGAGAAAGAGGGAGAGAGAAAGGGAGAGAGATGGGAAAGAGGGAAGAAGGGAGAAATGAAATAGAAAAGTAGTTTTTATGTTTTTTAAAGTTTGTTTTAAACATTACCAAAATGTATTCTGAAAGTTTTATTGTTTTATTTGGGAAACTTATCTAGCCATAAACTTATAGTTTACATCGTAGGATTTGTGATTTGTACATTAAAATGTAATGCTTGCATGTGGCAATCTTAATGCTGAGAATGATGCTAATAACGAATGCATGTGAAATTATTATAGTTGGTCTAATTCAGTATATCTTCATTTTGATTATTAGAAAATAACTGGACATTATTTTACAGTATGAATATATTCTATTTCTCATGTGTAATTTTTTTATTATGAAAATACTGTAAAAGGGGTTACAATCACATGGGCAAGGTAATGAATACATTTCCTATCCAGCATTTTTGCCTCCTCCTTTTTTCCCCTTCTCATGTGTAATTTTTTTATGTCATTCATAAGGCTTAAAGTCAAGGCCTCAGTGATGTCACTCAAAGTGATGTTGCTCGAAGCCATTGCTCTACCAGTTGAGCCACAGTTCACTTTTGGCTTTTTTTGTAGTTAATTAATGGTAAGAAATTAGTGAGCTTTCTTGCTTGATCTGGCTTTGAACCATGATCCTCAGATCCAGCCTCCTGATGACTGGATTACAGGTGTGAGCCACTGGTGTTCTGCTCTTATGTATAATATTGATAGCTAACATGCACAGTTAATTGATGCTAGAGGGATATATTTCTTTTTGAAGAAGGTCTATTTATATTTTTCCATATTTTATAAGCAAGAAATTTGATTCGATGTAAGTAAGTACATGCAAAGACACACAGAGCATGGGGAGGGAGAAGATAATGTCTATAAAGCTAAAATTTAAAGGATTTTCATTAAAAACTTCATTTGCTACTATAAAATACCATCCTATTGAATCTTTAAGCAGTTATCACTATTTAAAGCATTTTTGTTAGCATTAATTAGTTGTACAAGGGGGTTTCCTTCTGATATGTCCATATATACATATGTACCTTGATTCAGACTTATCTCTATTTCTCTCTCCTTTCTCCCATCCCTTAATCAATGTCAACAGTTTTATTATTTTGACCATATATACCATCTCTCACCCTCTCTATTCTCCCTCCTCTCCCCACCCCTCAGGAGATGCTTCACCTGAATATGTACTATGTTTCTACTGATCATTTTGTTTGTTACAATAAGAAAATATAAACCCCTTATAAGCTTAAAATTGCAAATGGAAATAAAGCTGTTAAATGAGATACAGGGAGCAGAAACACCATAAAGTGATATTCATTAAATGTGCATGTAATCCATCATGAGTATTTAGTGATTTATAAATTCTTATCTACCAAGAAATCGAAGTAATAAGAGCTAAATCTAATCTTTAACTAAATCTAAGCCTGAGTTTTTACATGAAACAAAAAGATGCATCCCTCAAAATATAAAAAATGCTTAGCCAAAACTGGTAATTACTCATTATTTAGAAATTCCTTATAATTAAATCCAATAGCCCCAAATATCTGAATAAATTAAAATAGTACCCAGGACAGTGTAATACCTAGAGAGACCAAGACGAGAGCTACCATTTGGAAAGAGATAAGGACCACTGGGAATTAGCTCACTGTATTCAACTTTAACAAAAAAGATTGATGAGAATTATTAATTCAAATGGGAGAATAAAAATGGAGTGCTATCTTAGTGCCTTTGTGCTAACATCACTCCTTGTTTATTCTTTTAAAGGAGTAAGCAGTGTATAAATCAAGTTATACATAAAGTTTGAAAATGTAAAGAATATAATTTTGAAATCCAGTTTCAATGACTCTTAAAGACCCCAAACACATTACGATCAATTAGGGCTGAGTAAATGCAACCAATCAGATTCTAGTGCCATATCCTAGCCCAAGTGAATCAAAGTCTCTGTGAAATATGTCCAAAACCATGCACTGGAAAGACATCAACTGTCACTCTCATGTATGAAGTAGATCGTCAAATAATGAGAATTTCCATTGTGCCTTGCTTACACTTAAATCCACATAGCATTCTGTAATGTTAAACTTTGCACATAGTTGTCTGTCGTAAACTTAATAACTTTACTTTAGTATGTATATATGTGTATATATAGGCATATATATTAATACAGTATTCACTTTCGACATAAATAGCAGTTTCACAAGAAAGCAAGTTACTTTTCAAATTCTCTTACCTTCAAATCTTTATGCTCATCCAGAATGTTCTCTAAATGTACGTGATGATGATGGAATGGACTCTAATTTCCAAGGGTGTTAATGCTGGCTGCAGAGACTCTGCATGTGGACAGCAGAAGTGCTTCTCAGAAGCTTATCTGATTATCTCTAAACAGAACAGAAAAACAAATCATTGGTCAACGGCAATTCATAGAGAATCTGCTAAGGAGAAGGTTATTTTCAGTAATCTGTCAGTGTTACTAAATTTAACCTTGGCCTGGGTTCACTACACCCAAATTTAGCACAGTTGTCATTAAAAATTTCATGTCATTGTGAAGTCAGTGTTGTATGATGCAGCTGCCTGCAGAGAATTCTGGTACAAGTCCTGTTGTTTTAATTGACTATTTTTTCTAAACATTGCATCAGGTGGGATAATTACCAATTTTAGTTTTTGATATTCAGGTAGGTACTTCATTTCAGTGCTGGATTTCTTTCTAAGTCAAGATTGATGAAGTCTCTTGGAAATACAGCTTTATGTGAAAATGTCACAACTTGTGAAGGATGTACTGGGATATTTTTACTTAATCACTATAAAATAATCTGGTAACTCTGCTATATTTTCTTCACATGGAAAATGCTTGTCAAGATAATTAACCATCAAAAAACAAAGATAATTAACCATCAAGAAAGATAATATCCTTTCTAGTCAATATGTGTTGGCTACTCAGGGAAAAGCAAGCTTCTTTGTTGAATGAGTTAAGTAGAAGTTGGTAGTAGTTAATAGAAAAAAGAGAAGAAAACTTTTAATTTTTAAACTGGCACTTGAGAGAGGAAGCAATTGTTTGGATAAATATAAGGTCAGATAAAAATGACAAGAGTGATGGCACATGCAGCACAAAGAACAGCCTATAACAGTAGTTCTCATGGGAAATCTTACTAGTTGGTTATTCAACCACCATTTCCAACTGTCTTTCTCTTTGCTATGTCTCAAATACAAGAGTCATGTAACCTTATCCTGGGACACAATGTGAAGTATGCTGTGTACAAAATTATGGCTGAGAGCTTGGCCCGGTGGCTCAAGCCTGTAATTCTAGCTATTTGGGAGGTGGAGCTCAAAGGACTTGAAGTTCAAGGTCAGCTCACGAGGGTGAGGGAGATCATAATACTCCATCTCAACCAATGGCTGTCACAGAGGGATGTGTCTGTCATCCCAACAGTGCAGGGAAGCACAACCAGAAGGACCATAGACCAGGTTAGCTGGGTATAAAGCTAAACTCTATCTCAAAAATAACCAACCCAAAAAGGGCTGGCAGAGTGGCTCAAGTGGTATACAGAACCAACATTAGAATTCTTCCACCCCTTCTCCCAAATACTGGCAGAATTTGTCTTACTCATAAAAAGATTCTACTTCTTTTCTCTCTCTCACACCATTGTCTGCCTTGAATGAAGTTGTGTCAGTTGAAGAAAGAATAGCTATCTTCTCACATGACATAAAATACAACATAAATCCAGAGAAATGAAGATTATAGACATTATGACTGATGAGAAGCTGAACCAATCCTATTACGTCTGGAATTTTGCTATATTGAACTGCTGGGTTTTTTTAATTCCATTTTGGTTGTTGACAACTCAAAAATCACTAAGAAGTCAGTGCCACTGCAATGATTGTAGTGGTATCTCTTTAACTTCTTAGGGTGTAATCTGCAACAACAACAACAACAACAACAACAACAACAACATCTCATTCACTGGAATCAAGAACAGGCTTTACTTGACTGAGTAAGAACTCTGACTGATTGGCAGGGAAGGTGACTATGGGGAGAATAAAAGACAAAATAACTAGTTACAATGAAAGACTTCTTTTGGTCTTCCATCATGCATTTTTGTTTCCTCCCATTATATTCTCCTTATGGGATCTAGAATGATCTTGTTGAGGGTTACAGTTATGTAAGTTATATAAGTCAGGTAATGAGTTCATTTCTGTTTGAACAGTGTCACCCCTTCCCTCATTCTCTCCCAGATTTTCCTTTCCCAAGTTCCTCTTCCCCCACAAGTTATATAGTCCATTTCCAACATAGTATCTAGTTGTAAGTATCACTGCTGAAT